>NC_060079.1:69403134-70005427 GCF_922984935.1 Meles meles
CAAGAGTCTCATGCTTTTCCCACTGAGCCAGCCAGGTGCCCCTCCACAGAATTTTATATGATAGACTTCCAATTCTTCTTAAAGTAATTCATGCCAATTTTCCTCTTCTGTCCGTTTGTTCTTCTTCCTTTTTTTTTTTTTAAGATTATTTATTTGAGAAAGAGAGTGAGAGAGTGAGCATGAGTGGGGGGAGGGGCAGAGGGTGAGAGAGATTCTCAAGCTGATTCCCTGCTGAGCGCAGAGGCCAAGTCTGGCTTGATCTCAAGAACTTATCATGTCCTGAGCCTAAACGAAGAGTTGGATGCTCAACTGACTGAGCCACCCAGGCGCCCCTCTATCCTTTTATTATTACAGTTGTTTTGAAAAATCTCTTTATATATTTGAAGATTCATATGAAGTTACAACTACTCTTTCCTTTCCCCGGCTAGAACCTCTGATTCCTATAGTGCTGCCTTTGATCTTTTATTTCTAAATAATCTAATAAAAATGAGAGCGCTCTGTGAATTGTGAGGAGGGACATGAATGTGCAGTATTATTTTCAATCACTATACATTTTTTTTTTTTTCAAAGTCTAATTTTAGAATTTTAGGACTGAAACAGTTTGAATGGTCTTTGGAATTTGGAAAAAGCTGATGTCATTTAAACATTATCCATTGTTGATTGTCAAATGTGACCTGGCCAAATTAACAGATTATTAGATTAACAGGTTATTAGACTATGCACTTAAATTTTCATGAGCTTGTAGGCACAAAGGTTTTTATACATGTTTAGGGATGGGATAGAGTCTTTATGTAACAGATAAAAAAGACCCCAATAGATGGAGAGGAGAAGGAAGTTGAGGGAAATTGGAAGGGGGGGCGAACCATAAGAGAATATGGACTCTGAAAAACAACCTGAGGGTCTTGAAGGGGCGGGGGGTGGGAGATTGGGGGAACCAGGTGGTAGGTAATAGGGAGGGCACGTATTGCATGGAGCACTGGGTGTTGTGCAAAAACAATGAATACTGTTACGCTGAAAAAATAAATAAATAAAAATTAAAAAAAAAAGACCCCAATAAATGTACTTAGATTAGTAGACACACCGACCTTGGAGAAAAATGTGTTGTTATAGCTCTCTCTGAAGAGATAATGTGTTTAAGCATGTTTTTTTTTTTTACTTGTGGTTAAGACTGGCTAGAATGCTGTTTTACTTTATTCACTCAGTTTTTGTAACCTTAGTAACTAGCCCCTTAATTTAGATTGTATCCATTTTGACTTAAAAATAAATGATCTATATTTGCGTAGTTTTCTCAGGGCTCATTTTTAGCATTTTTTGTATCACCAAAGGTGTTTTAAAGTGGGTTATGTGCATTTCTATAGGGAAAAAACATCGTAAGAACATTATTGGGACAATATATTTGCACACTGTTGCACATTCTTAGAGAATCCGTTGGACAGTCCATCTGCAGTTGATGGGAGATGAACTCTCCAATGCCATCTGCCCATGGCTGGTTCTTCCCATATATTTGTTGGTGTGTTGATTGGATCAGAAGCTGTGCCAAGTTCCTATGGACAATCTGTAGAGTCTTGGATAATGTCCTTTAGAATATTAAAGTCTCAATATCAGGGTCTTCAGTCCGTGAGGAAACCTACTGGACGCCAGAAATTACTTCAGTTGCCTGAGGATGTAGCAATGAACAGGGAGGCAGGATTCTTGCCTGCAAGGTGGTGTGTCCTGGGAATTGGGGGGGGGGGGGTGGGTGGGTAACAGCATTTGTGGCGATATAAAGACCAGTTCTAAGTGAGGGAGCCAGGTAAATATTTTGGCAGTCTTCAGGTCAGTACCACTTGATGCCTTTTTGTCCATCTTATTTAGAAGCACATGAATACGAAGTTGCTTGGTAAGCTTGGTTAATTGAAGGTAGGAACATCTTTACAAAATGCCGCTCCTATGGTTCAAGCAAAGTGTCTTCCTCTGCTTTTTTTTTTTTTTTTAAGATTTTATTTATCCGTCTGACAGAGAGAGATCACAAGTAGGCAGAGAGGCAGGCAGAGAGAGAGAGAGAGAGAGAGGGAAGCAGGCTCCCTGCTGAGCAGAGAGCCCGATGCGGGACTCGATCCCAGGACCCTGAGATCATGACCTGAGCCGAAGGCAGCGGCTTAACCCACTGAGCCACCCAGGCGCCCCCTTCCTCTGCTTTTAGAAAGAAGACATAATTGCTTATCAAGGCCCACAGAATCCTCACTGCCATGCTCTACTCCCTGCACACTGACTAGAAGTCAGGCTCCCTCCTCGACCCCCCACTCTTCTCTGGCTGCCTCCCATTCAACAAATGGCCGCTGCCCCTGCATCCTTTCGGTTTTAGTTACACCTTCTGTCCTTGGGAAGCCTACCTTGAACTCTTTGCCAAGGTCAGAGTCTCTTTCTTCCAACTCCTAATGTCTTTCCGGAGAGAACTTTTAAAAGTTGTCATTCATCAAACTTAGTTGAAACAAATAAGATAATGATTATTAAATTTGTAAAACATATAGGGTAACTTAATTTTTTATCAATTGAAAGAGAGAAATAGTGTGTTGAGGACAGGTTTAGAATTTCATATTTTTCTCTAGAGAGAAGATTTTTTTGTTAGAAATGTTTTATGAGGGATTGTGTACTTGATGAGTAATTGGAGGCATGTCACAAATTTGGAAATAATTTCATACATATTGACTTACTCAGGATTCTATCAGTGAAAAGACAATAACATTAAATTTTCATTTAAGACAGACATATAAAGCCTATGCTTTTAGATATGAGTATCCACATGACATTTATTTCTCATTCTATCAGTTGAAAATTTGAGTATTGATTTCTACTTTTCTATTTATCAATGTAATGAATATGGATTGTCCCACTGACATTTTGTAGTCCTAGAGTACCTTCTAAATAAAGAAGTAAATTAAGGCTGTGTAATTCTATTGTCATGTGTTTCTCATTTTAATTTTCCCTCCCTTGCTGCCTTCTTCTGTTTCTTCTCTCTTTTCTGTCTTTTCCTCTATTCACTGTCTTTTTCAATGAATTCAGTAATACAGGCATACGGGTCCACTGTAGAGACCTGTGTGGTGTCCCCATTCTGACACCACAGGTACGACTAAATGTCAAGAGTACCCACAGCCACTGTGACCTCATGCCTGTTACCCTGAATTGATGTTTCCCACCAGAGGCTTTTGTGTTTACCTATGAGGACACACATACACACATGTGCACATGCACTATTATCTGTATATTTTTATAGAAGTGTAGATAATATTTATATTGTATCCAGGAATTAGGTAGTATGCAGTGTAAAAGCAATGCACTTTTTTTTTAACCCCATTTAACAAGAAATTAAAAATAATCTTACCTCTGTACACCTGGAATGTTTTTCCCTCCTCTTCTCTGTAAGTTGCTTTGCGAATCCAAAATACTTTCAAGTTCTACTTAAAGTTCTCATTGAAGCCCTTCCCTTATTTGGAACCCTCTCTGCCTTTATCAGCTCTGTTTATTTTGTATCTTTCTCATAGCATTCTCCCATTGGCATCCTTTTAAATTTATCTGTGTGTTTGTTGCCCTCAAAAGGAAGTAAAATCCCAGTGGACATTCCCCTCGGTGTCTTACATAAATTTTAGGGTTTTAGAGAGTCAACTGCTAACACTGCCTTTCATTTGCTTTCATCCTTTGAGACCAAAGGAGGAACAGCATAGAGAACGCAGACAGAGATTAAGGTGACAAATGGAGATTCAAGCTGATTGTAGATCTGCATTCTGATTTTCGGTTGAAAGGGCTTGCTGCCAAGACCCAGCAGAACTTAACAGAGTTGCACCGGTAGTTGGTGGCACCTCTGGACAGCTGGAGGCCTCGGCCATTTTTCCCTCTGGGCAAGAAGCAGAACAGGAAGCAAATTCATTCCGGAGGAAAGTAAGGGTTTGTCTGCAAGCCCAACTCTTTCTCCATCATTCTTTAGTTCTGATGACAGTTCCTCCCTCCCTGGGTAGACATGTGTGTGGGGGGGGGGCACGAGAAGCTTGGGGTGTTACTCCAAGAGAACTCTCTCTACAGGAACCTACAGTGTTTGCAGAAGAAAGTGATACTCAACTGCAGACCATGAATCTTTCTGCATTATCTCCCATTTCATTCAATTTTTACCTTAATTGAGCTCCTTAAGGTTGATTTAATGAGATCAAATCTACTTGTCTCCCTGTCTCACCTGCTGTCCCCAGACAGGGAAGGTATTGCCTAAGAACGTGGAAAAATAACTTTCTTTTTCTGAAACAACTAGGGCTTAAGGTAAAACTATTCAGAAATCTTTAATATAAAAATTGCAATCTAGGTAATCCTTAAAGCAATTGATGAATTGGAGGCTTAATGTGTGTCACGTAGAGCTTCAGAGTACAGAGGGACTGGACTTAGGGTCATTTTGCTAATGATTTTTCTACTTTATGATGCCGTGAAAGTGATACGCATTCAGTAGATGAAACCGTATTTGGAATTTCGAGTTTTGCTCTTTTCCTGGGCTAGTGATAGGCGGTAGATCCTCTCTTTTGACTCAGGCATTGGCAGCAAGCCACAGCTCCTGGTAGTCGTGCCATCACGAGGGCAAACGACCAAAATACTGACAACCACTGTGGACCCACACAGCCATTCTGGTTCTCACTTTCAGTACTGTATTCAGTGCACTAAACAAGAGAGTCAACGCTTCATTATAATACAGACTTCGTGTTCTCTAACACAGTTGTGCAGTGTTCTGGCACATGTCAGGTAGGCTAGGCTAACCTGTGATGTTCGGTAGCTTAGGTGTACTAAACGCACTTTGAAATTGCAGTATTTTCAGTTTATGATGAGTTTACTGGGACGTAACCCCATCACGGTGGGAAATATCTGTACACATGATTTCTTACACAGAGATCAGGAAATAAATGGCTGGAAATAGATCAACATAAGTAAGCAATATACCCGTGGTTAGGATTTTTGAAGAAGACCAAATGAGTGATTTAATATTTACTGTAGTCACTTTTTTTCTTGAGATTCAGTGGAGCTGTGGATCTTATTGTTAATATAGAAGTTAATTTTGCATAGACTATCATATACCTTGGAAAGAAACGTGAATGGGAGATCCCTGCCGTTTGGGTATTCTGAGTGATATTTTATTGTTAAAATGGGAACGAGTTTCATACTTGTAGACAAGCAACTAATTTTCCTTCCCCTAACTGTAAAAATTTAGTGACTGTAGCTTTTCAGAATAAAGAACCAGGTCTTGCTGACTACCTACCAGGGAAGACTAGTAATGAACTCTTTTAGTTACATGCACTAAATGTAACTAATAAACAATAAGATATTTCCTCTTAAGTTTTACATGTTCTGGAATCAAGTTTATTTTGTGCCAATGGGATTAGAGTTATTTATTGACTATCAAGATATTTTTTTCTTTACTGATGTTAATGAAACAAAATAAGCCATAGTTTTTCACCTGCTAATACCTCCTCGGATAATAATGAGGTGTATTGGATAATATAAACCCAGGCCACTTTGGATATATTCTTTTTGAATTTGGAAATGAAACTAGTTTGATAATGTAATAATTATAGGTAAACTGTAATTTTAATGACAGCTTTGAGAACGTTTAAGGTTGTTTTTAAATGATACATTTGCCAAATAAATAATATTTAAAAAAGTTGAAACTGGGGGGGAATTTAATCATGATATATGAATTTATATTACTTTTGAAATTGCCTTTTAAAAAATTAAACAAAAGTCACTTCATTTGCAAAAATCAACTAGTGGGACTACACCAAAATAAAAAGCTTTTTGCTTAGCCAAGCAACCCATCAAAAAAAAAAACCAAAAGGGCACACTACTGAATCAGAGATGATATTTGCAAATGATACATCTGATAAGGAGTTAATATCAAAAATACATAAAGAACTTATGCAACGCAACATTAAAAAACAACCTAGTTACAAAATGGGCAGAGAACCTGAATATCCATTTTTCCAAAGAAGACATGCAGATGGCCAATGGACACATGGAAAGATACTCAGCATCACTAAGCATGAGAGATGCAGCACAAAACCATTTTGAGATATCACCTTACACCGGTCAGAATGGTTAAAACTAAAAAGACAAGAAACAGTGGGATGTGAGAAAAAGCAGCACTCACACACCAATGGTGGGAACTGAAATTGGTACAGTCACTGTGGAAAACAGTATGGAGTTTAATCAAAAAATTAAAAATAGAAATACCATACGATCCACTAATTTCACTACTAGGTATTTACTCAAACAAAATGAAAACGGTAATATGAAAAGTCATATGCACCCGTATGTTTGTTGAACATTATTTACAATAGCCAAGATATGAAGCAACCCAAATGCCCATCCATACATGAAGAGATAAAAGAGAAATGGTGCACAGACACAGATACACGCAATGGAATATTACGGAGCCACTAAAAGGTTGATATCCTACCATTTGCAACAATACAGATGGACCTAGAGGATATTATACTAAGTGAAATGAGTCACCCTGTGAAAGACAAATACATGGCAGGTTATGGGGGGGGATAAAAAAATAAAAAAAATAAAAATAAACAGTCACTTCGATTTAGAAAGAATCTATAGAACGATGAGTTTGAATCGTTTTGAGCAGTGAAATTTGAGAGGACATTGGAAAAGGAGGTGATTCGTTGTGTGTGTAGATCTTAGGAAATGTTTGAATGATGTGATTAGAATGGAGCCTAGTGTTTGTAAGTTTTTCAACATGCAGATTGTTGAAATACAACATTCCAGGTTGTGAAGATTCTTCAATAATTCATGTAAGGTATCAGAGTGGAGCTTCGACAGTGTATTCTGGTCTTATTTGGATATAATGTCTGTGAATGATTCAGTAAATAAGGTTATAAATATTCATCTGTTTTATCACTGACAGCAGCTGAGAATCTCTAACAGACAGTGGTCCGCAGAATCCAGATCTTGGACGCCTGTGTGTATACTCACTGGCTGTTCCTACTTTATTTCCATGTTAGTTATCAGTAGTTCAGAAACATTTGTGTTAACCAGCTGCAGAAGCAGAATGGTGCTTTCTTGTATTAGAACTGGGAAAGCCGATGCCTGGTTCATCATAAAAATGGCAGGTTACCGACTAAGTATTCTCCTTAGAACACTTAGGGCAAAGGAAAGACAGGCAAAGTGCTTTGCCCCCTTCTCAACACATCTGTGGCCTGAAATACAGCTCCTAAAGCCAAGTGCAAATGAACCATACTTTAAAAAGGAGAATTGTTTCCTGAGGTCTAGGAAAAATCTTTTAGAGCTCTTGGAAATTGAGGGATAAATTTTCCAAAAAAAATTTTTTTTTCTAAAAATGTAGTCTGAATTATATCCAGGTACACAGGATTGCATTTTGAGATATTAAAAAAAAAAAAAAGGTGAACACATAATCCATTAGTAATATTTCAGATGTAACAACAGACTCATAGAATCTTTTGCTGCTGAGAGAACTCATTTGCCTAAAAGTTAAAGAAGTATTTTACCTATCACAATTTCAGTTTGTCATAGAAATGTTATGTACTTTGGTATCGTGGATTTCTGTACATAATAGTCCTTTTAAAATCAACAACCGAGGACTTCTTTTTTCAAGGGGAATGGTAAAACGGTCTTCACGCAGCTTCTGTATAAGAAACGTAAACTGTTGAAAGATTATTTTAAAAATTATTCACCTAGATGTAAATTCATTCATTCAACCATTATCTACTAAGCATTGAAATATGTCAGTCCCTAAGGTGTTCATTTTGGTGAACAATGTAAACGAAGGAGTACACATAAACAAATGAATAATGTATCGTTGTTTTGGGGAATGTAGTAGATTAATTCTAGAAATTATATAAAGAATACATTGGTCCCTTCTAGTATCAATACAAAAATAATATTTAAAGTTTTGAATGCTATGCTATAATGAATGGATTCCAGAGGAGGACCAGGTTCTTTGCTGCATGGGGATTTTATTCTGAAATATTTACAGTATCTATATTCATTTATTCAGCTGTGTATATTGAGTGCTTACTAGGTACCAGACATTTTGCTAGGAGTCTGAAATGAAATGTGATTTTCCGGGGGAGGAGGAAAGTATTCTCATCTGAACAAAACTATTACAAATAAAACCCGACTTCAGATACTTCAACTTACTTTACTGGCTGTTTTTTTCCTTATAAGTGAGCTATGGCTTTGTACCATAAATACGAGTTTTAACACATAAAATGTCTGCAATAAATACAAAAAATATATATCCACTGTTTTTGAAATTTTCAGGATCAATTTTAATAGAAATGAATGTTAGTGATGCGGCTACTTCTAATTTTGATATAATAATTTTCTGTGTTTTCAGAGCACTTTAACATCCTAATATTGTATCACAAATTAGCACCTTACATAATACTTTTTAAAAGACTCACAGAAAAATGCTGTGTAGGGAATTAGTAAGGATTTGGGGTTAGACACTGGGGAAATTTAATCACAAGATTATATATTCACAAACTTGGATTGTCTATTCAAGCTTTCTGAATTTAAGCACTTAATCAGGCAAAATATTGAGGCATATTACACGTCCTGCTTCCACACTGAAAGCCTCTTCTGATTATAGGCTAACCTGGCTGCCAACTCTGACATGTTGCAAACAGATGCAGGAAGACGTTGAAACTCTTTTCATCTCATTGGGGGAAAGACTGTTGGAAAGTTCTTAATGGTTATTTTTCTAAAAATGGTTCATTTAAGACCTTAATTGGGTACACAAAATGACTTCTTCTGTCGCTGAGCCTAGTTCATGCATAGTCGCATCACGTACGGAAGGATCCTTTTGTTTTAAACATTACACAATTTCACGAGGCATAGAAATGAGAAGAGAGTGTCATTCTTTAGAAGACTGCGTTTGACTAGAGAGCAAGGGGGAAATCCACGGACCTCTAGCACGAGACCTTTGGGGGCACAGGATTCAGTTGGTGTGTTAGTTTGCTAAGGGCTGCCATAGCAGAGGACCACACACTGGGGAGTGTAAGTAACAGACGCACTTTCTCACCATTCTGAGGCTAGAAGGCTAAGACCGAGGTCCCTGCAGGCTGGGTGTCCTCTGGGTCCTCTCTGCTTGGCACGCAAATGGCAACCTTCTCCTGGTGTCTTCACGTGACCTTCGCTTAGAGCTCCTTCATCCTTGCTGTCTCTCTGTGTGTCCAAATTTCCTCTTATAAGGATATGGGTCAAATTTGATTAGGTCCCACCCTTCTGGCCTTATTGTAACTTAATCACCGCTCTAAAAGCCCTGTCTACAAATATGGTCACATTCTGAGGTACTGGGGGTTAGAGCTTCAACATGTAAGTTTCAGGTAGGGGGATATAATTCGGCCCATAATAGCTAGGAAAATCCTGTACTTCGATTTATTCCTCCCTCCTTCCCTCCCTCCCTCTCTCCCACCTTCCCTTCTAGGTGGAAACACTTACCTTTAGCCAAGTAGGAGTCAAGGATCGTCTTGCAGTCCTAGCTGAAGGAAGATGAGAAAGTCCTCAAGATTGTCCTTGTCAGTACGCCTGGGTGGCTCAGTGGGTTAAGTGTCTGCCTTCCGCTCAGGTCATGGTCCCAGGGTTTTGGGATTGAGGCACGAATCTGGCTCCTTGCTCCCTGGGGAGTCTCCTCCTCCCTCTGCCTGCTGCTTCCCCTGCTTGTGTACATGTTCTCTCTCTTTCTGACAAATGAATAAAAGTGATAAGCCTTATAAAAAAAATTAAAGATTGCCCCTGTCCCCAGACTTAACTCTGTACTTAAGCTTTTATGTCGTGGGTGATGAGCAAGTCAAATACAGTAGCTAGTGTCTTTTTTGCCTTTGTAGTAGATCTTTTGATAAAAGGTCTAAGGTTAGTCAGGGACATATAGCCTTAAAATGTCTGAAACTTTGGTCTTTTTACCAACATGTTATTGATCTTCTTAGTCTATGATCTTGAACTCAGCTAGAGAGAGAAGGAGGGAGGAAGAGAGAGGGAAGGAAGAAGGAAGGGAGGGAGAGTGTGTGTGTGGTGTGTATATGTAGGCACATGTGTTGGGGGGTAGTTGTATGGGAGTGGAGATGGTTATAGGGTTATAGGATGAGATTCCCCTAGAATTTTTGGAGGCAATGCACTGTGGTTAGAAACGCCTACATCTCAGGGCTTCTCCGAAGAGGAGCATTTATAGAGTGGGAATGGGCAGCTCCTGGAACTGAGGCCTGGAGATTGCTAATGAGGCCACCACGGGATGGTTGCTGCCAGTACTGTGACTTCTATTTGGAGTATGTCAGATGTGGGACGAGTGGCCTGGTGAAAGCGTCACTCTCTGGGCAGGGATTCTGCTATGATGTTTACAGCCCAAGGTCCACTCTGGAACTTCTCGGACAGATGATTCTTCTTTTCTTTCCAGCTTACCTGTTTCTCTGCTAGCCTCCTAGACAGCTTGCAAAGAGGAATTTCCATTTTATGTCCCTTTTATATGCTGCCTCATACAAATACTGTCCTCCATTTCACCATTTTTTAAGGCAATAAAGATGATAATCAATGCTTCCAAAATACTCATAAACCAGAAATGGAGTCGTTACATGGTCTGTGACTGGCCAAAGAGTGACTTAGGGAGGGACATTTTCCCTCCAAAATCTCTCCCCATGACATCTCCGGTAGCCCTACACCAACTCCTAAGTCCATAATTTTTTTTTTTTGTTAATTATTAGCTTAATTATGATACTCTGGAAAGGCTGCATCATCATTTTACTCTGAGTGAAGGAATTCACAAATCAACAAGCGCAGTGAAAAGAAAGCCCGGTTTTTACTGCTGGTTTTGCAAGTAATAGCCTGATGACTGTTAGCAAGTCGCTTCATCTCCCACTGTCTCAGCATCTCATCTATAAAATGATGAAGATAGTATCTGCCAACCTAATTAAGAGTTGTAAGGATCAAGTGAAATAATGTCAAGGAAAGTGCTTTATAAACTGTCAGGAACTATACAAACAGAAATGATGAATGCCGGTAGAGAAATGTGAGATTATATTGGAGGCATTAAAAGCTTATAATAAATGCTTTTGCTTCTTAAAAATCTTCTGCTCAGATGAAACCAGGGTGTCTTTATTATAACTCAGTTCCTCCAACTTCAGTCTGAGCTTGAACTGGAGATGTTCAGAGATTCTTAGAACTGAGATGAATTTTAGCTGCCTTGTGGAAACATATATTGACAAAGACTATGGTTAATTTTCTTTAACCAATTGTCTTTCACCGTTTTTGAAAGAATAATGGTTCAGCGGTGTGTAATTTTTTGGGTAAATATCTTTCCAATGTACCACAAGCTTCCCAAGGGCAGGACTCCTACCTCTTTTGTTTCCTGAGTAGTTAAGGAGCTCAGTGCTTTTACAGCTCAGTAGAAGCTTGTAGAGTAAATGGCCAGGGATTGTTTCTTTTATTTATATTAAGAGTTTGTTTGTTTTTTAGATTTTTTAAAAAAGATTTTATTTTTATTTATTAGAGAGAGATCACAGCTGAGGCAGGCAGAGAGATGGGGGGGAAGCAGGATCCCCGCTGAGCAGAGAGCCCGTTGCAGGGGCTCGATCCCAGGACTCTGAGATCATGACCTTAGCGTCAGGGAGAGACTTAACGCACTGAGCCACCTACGCGCCCTATATTAAGGGTTTTCATGTCTGTTTTCCTCATAAAGTTAGCCGCTTAATGCTGTGCCCTTTACTTTTTATTTTATTTTATTTTTTTATATTTAATTTATTTTTTTTTAAATATTTTATTTATTTATTTGACACAGAGAGAGAGATCACAAGTAGAGCAGCAGGCAGAGAGAGAGAGGGGGAAGCAGGCTCCCTGCCGAGCAGAGAGCCCGATGTGGGGCTCGATCCCAGGACCCTGAGATCATGACCTGAGCCGAAGGCAGCGGCTTAACCCACTGAGCCACCCAGGCGCCCGCCCTTTACTTTTTAATCACACACTTTATATTGAAATGAAGTTTATATTATGTCCCAATGATTTAAATATGTTTTCCTTCAATACTGTCATTCTGGGATGGAGCATATTGATATTTTAATAACGTTTGCAGTGGTTAGGAAGTGCTGCCATGATTCAGTTTCACTGTGCGAGCTGACAGAAATATAATTTTAAAATTTTTATTTTTAATTATGGTTACACGACCACATAACACTAAATTTACCATCTTAAATATGCTTAAGCGTACACTTCGGTACTGTTAGGTGTATTGACATTGTTGTGCCGCAGATCTCTAGACCTTTCCATCTTGTGAAACTCAAATTCTATGCTTATTAAACACTGGTCTCCCCTCCTTTCCACATTGTTTCTGTGATTTTTGACCCTTTTATTTTATTATTATTATTTTTTTTAAAGATTTTATTTATTTATTTGTCAGAGATCACAAGTAGGCAGAGAGGCAGTCAGAGAGAGAGAGGGAAGCAGGCTCCCTGCTGAGCAGAGAGCCCGATGTGGGGCTCGATCCCAGGACCCTGGGACCATGACCTGAGCCGAAGGCGGAGGCTTTAACCCACTGAGCCACCCAGGCGCCCCGATTTTTGACCATTTTGGATACCTTATGGACAAATATTTTTTAAAGACTTCTATTGAAACATTAGCCCCCCCCCAAGAGTATTTATTTATTTATTTGACAGAGATCACAAGTAGGCTGAGAGGAAGGCAGAGAGAGAGGAAGGGAAGCAGGCCCCCTGCTGAGCAGAGCACCCGTTGCACGGATGCCGCGCTTGATCCCAGGATCCTGGGATCATGACCTGAGCCAAAGGCAGAGGCTTTAACCCACTGAGCCATCCAGGCGCCCAGATACATTAGTTTTTATTTCTACTTTTATTTATGTCTACCAAAGCCACATAAGACATCTGGATCATGTAATGCTAGGTGATGTTTTCATTCTCCTTTATATACGATAAAACCAGGTATTAATTTTCTTTAATAAGCACCAGAGATTTAACCTCCTAAGGGTAAACAGTAAAATAATTAGAGAGTGAATACAGACCTTTTCTATAATACATAAAGCTGAGGGTGCTTTTCTAAAAACTGCCTATTATTAAAGACTCATTTTGATTTGAAAACTCTTTTCTTTTTATAAAAATTTATTTTATTATGTTAGTCACCATACAATATATTATTAGTTTTTGATGTTGTGTTCCAAGATTCATTGTTTGTGTAACACCCAGTGCTCCATGCAATACGTGCCCTCCTTATTACCCATCACTAGGCCAACCATTCCCGCACGCCCGTCCCCTCTGAAACCCTCATTTTGTTTCCTGGAGTCCATAGTCTCACGGTTCGTTTTCCCCTCTGATTTCCCCTCTTTCATTTTTCCCTTCTTTCTCCTACTGTCCTCCATGCTATACCTTATAATCCACATATAAGTGACACCATATGATAATTGTCTTTCTCTTCTTGATTTATTTCACTCAGCATAATCTCTTTCAGTCCTGTCCATGTTGATACAAAAGTTGGGTATCCATCCTTTCTGATGGCTGAGTAAATATTCTATTGTGTATATGGACCACATCTTCTTTATCCATTCATCTGTTGAAGGGCATCTTGGCTCTTTCCACAGTTTGCCTATTGTGGACATTGCTGCTGTGAACATTGGGGTGCATGTGGCCCTTCTTTTCACTCTATCTGTATCTTGGGGTAAATACCCAGTAGGACATTGCTGGGACATAGGGTAGCTCTATTTTTAACTTATTAAGGAATCTCCACACTGTTTTCCAAAGTGGCTGCTGTAACTTGCATTCCCAGCATTGTAAGAGGTTTCCCCTTTTTCCCTTTCCTTTCCAACATTGGTTGTTTCTTGCCTTCTTTTTGCCATTGTAACTGATGCAAGGTGGTATCTCAGTGCGGATTTGATTTGAATTTAATGGCCACATGAAAACTCTTTTCTAAGCTAATTGAGCTTGTGCTTTCACTCTTGCAGGGCAGAACGGTCTGGCTAGATCAGTGGTTCTCCAACCTGTGTTGGAATCACCTGGAGAGCTTCTTCATGCAGGCTGCTGGTCGACCCCGCCTCTGCCCCTGCCTACCCAAGAGATGCTAATTCATTTGGTTTGGGGAGAAACCTGAGAAATTTCATTTTTAACAAGTTCCAATGTGATGTGGAACTCTGGACCTGGGGATCACACTTCGGGAACTTTTGGTCTGGCCTGGCAGTTTCCAACATACTCTTTCAAGAAGTAAGAGGTGGTTTATAAAGACTTACCCTGTTTGTTTGCAAATGCTGTGCTATAATCACTCTCCCCCCCAACCTCCCAGGATTCATAGCGACCATCGGTATATGAAAGACTCCTTGAGATCCTGCCTTAAGATAGCCTCTTTTTTTTTTTTTTTTTTTAGATTTATTTATTTGTCAGAGAGAGATCATGAGTAAGCAGAGAGGCAGGCAGAGAGAGAGGAGGAAGCAGGCTCCCCGCTGAGCAGAGAGCCCGATGTGGGGCTGGATCCCAAGACCCTGAGATCCCAAGACCTGAGCCGAAGGCAGAGGCTTAAACCACTGAGCCACCCAGGCGCCCCTAAGATAGCCCAAGGTCAGTTCCCATATTTCCTAAATTTACTTGACTGCAGAAATAGCTTTACTTATCTTTTTTTTTTTTTTTTAAAGATTTTATTTATTTATTTGACAGAGAGAGATCACAAGTAGGCAGAGAGGCAGGCAGAGAGAGAGAGAGGGAAGCAGGCTCCCCGCTGAGCAGAGAGCCCGATGTGGGACTCGATCCCAGAACCCTGAGATCATGACCTGAGCCGAAGGCAGCGGCTTAATCCACTGAGCCACCCAGGCGCCCCAGCTTTACTTATCTTTTGAGGGACACTCATGTTCTATTGTATAGAATTTGAAAAGTTCTCTTTAGGATAAAGAATTAGGAAGGTATCAGGTTTCCCGTGTCATGGCTGTTAAGTACAGGTTATCAAATTCATGGTGAGGCAGGGACAATGGGTGGCTTCTCTCTCCTCCTTAATTTTAAAATCAATATGGTGTAGCTCCATTTCCTGAGGTGGAGAGAAATATAAAGGACCTAAAGTACTTAAAGTTTCTTCAGAGACAGAAAATAAATGAAATGAAGATTGTACTAACTTGAATTCTAGTGTTTGTTTTGAGGTTGGTAACTGGAAAGTTCTATCATGGTGTCTTAAGGGGATTGTTTGGTTTTTCAGTTATGATTTATGTAAGTTTCACAATAACAAGCACACAGATTGGTTAAATGTGCAAATCCTACGGCAAATGTCTCGCTGAAGCAAGCCCTGAAGGGTGTGATAATACCTGCCCGAGTCCAGAATGCCACAGGTGGCCTCCTTTGGAGAATAGATCCAAGTCCTAATTAAAAGCAGCCGTGGTTATTCTGTGGGGGTTCCTCTGAATGCATTTTCCCACCCTGTGTCTGAGGTGGGATTTCTGCACATGGTTATCATCCATGAGTCCCACGTGGAAGGATCAGAACAAAATTTTCTCTCTAGGAAGTGCCAAGAAAGTGTCCTATCTCCTGTTCCTGATGCCAAGAACAGGCATATACCTATGTTAATTCCCTGAGCAAACTTCCCTTTACAGACATGCTTTCTTATCTCCTCTTTGGTTATCTCCTCCTTTTTGGATCTTTTTTCCCCCCCACAGTTTTTTATCTAGGGCCAAATAATGTAGCTGGCGGGCAGGGCTCTGTGTTTCCACAAAGACACAAAAGAAGCAAAGTGAAGAAAGTTGACACCTAACATTGCGTGTTGTTTATCTTCCTTCCCTTTACTTTTTTTTTGGAGTTTTTACGTCGGCCATAGATATATTGCCTTTGAATATGATGTTCATGTCTATGTACATGGTAAACACAAAGTAAATATGTACCAACATGTGGTGTTTTCATACCGTGATGAATGTGTAACCTGGTGTGTAGTAGCCTTGTCGTGACCTCAAAACTAGGTGGGCCCTCGGAGGACATGCAAAGGGTACTTTGCAAATGTGGCTGAACAAATTCTCTAAGGCAGATGTTATTACCTTCCATTTAAAACCTAAGGCCATTCAGAAAGACTGCGTATTTGGTCCACAGTCATGCAACCTCTAAGGGGGTGAGAACAGTATTTGAACCGGGACTCGGACTCCATAATCCAACCCGTCACATTTCCTCTTGCTTTGTAGAATGGACAGACTACCAAGGCCTAGAATGATGCTTATTTGGAGAACAGACTGAAGTTTTGAAAGCAGAATAGTGCTTCCCCATAATTGAAAGGGATTATTAAAATGTGTAAAAAATAAACCAAAATAACTTGTTGTAATACTTCAGTGTTAAATATCAAAGTACTAGCTACTAAAGTTAGTTTGTCAAGAAAGCATTTTAAGTGAAAAAAAAACTATAATATACAGCTATTTTGAAACCCCCGATTTAGAAAATTTTGATACTCAGTACATGGATCAGGAAAAAAAAAAAAAAAAAAGACAAACCTTGAATTGTATTTATTGTATTTATTCTGTATTTATTTCTTGACGTTGGGATATCCCTAACTTTCATAAGGACTTGCCAAGGGCTTGTCAAAAGTTCATGCTATTAGGAATTGACTGTGTTCATGTGTTCACATGGTAGTCTAATTTTTCATTTTCCTAAGGGCATCTTGTAGTTAAAGTTATTTTTAGCCCCTAATACATTGTTTATCCATGAACTTTGAAGTGTTCGCTGGTGGTAGAAGTAGTGTTTGAAAAAAAGGGGCTTAGCAAACCATAGATTATGCTTCAAATAATGAAATAAGAGCTTATTTCCAAGGTAAATTTCAGATACTTTAAAAGGAATCAACCTTAATCTTTCAGAACAAATGATAAGAAATCTGCTAACTCTTGGTGAGTGACGTGATTGATTTTCTAAGTGGTTAGGTCAGTAAATTCATCCACTCTACTGTCTCCCCGGAGAGTTGCATCATTTCAATTCTTTCCTTTGAGAGTATTCCCTGATTGCTCTTCTCTTCTCCCTACCACAAAAAAGGGAAAGGATCGAATGCCAGTTTGGGGAGGCCCGCAAGTGGTTTCTCCATCACCACCCTTCAAGGTGGCTCCTGTTGGCTGGTCCAAATGTGCATCGTAGATCCTCTAGGAACTGTACTGGGTGATGTCACAGGGGTTCTGCCCTTGTAACCAAAAGAGCAGATCCGTCCATGTCCCTAGTCTTGGCCTCATTCTGCCCCACCCTTTGGTTCTCCTGTTCCGCATGACTCCTATTCTATGCTCCCTCTCAGATTTCTACTTCAATTTGAAAGTGCAACCAGTCAGTGATTTTCATCTGGTGATTCTTCAAGTCTTCCATTAGTCCACACTAGCAGATGAACTCTATTGCTCATGACAGTGGGACAATTCTGAATTTCCTGTGTGTGGATTTCTTCACGTGGCCTCGAACAGGTGACCATGGTGTGGGCTTTAAAGAGTCCGTGGTTTCTCATGGACAGGGCCTGGAATGGAAAGCTGGGAGGATGAGGAATGTAGGGCCAATACGGCCTCTCATTTTGTTTTAAAGATTTTATTTATTTTAGAGAGAGAGCATGGGAGGGTGGTAGGAGCAGGGGAGAGAGAGAGGGAGAATCTTAAGCAGACTTCGCTAGACACAAAGCCAGAAATGGAGCTCAATCCCACGACCCTGAGATCATTACATAAGCAAAAACCAAGAGTCAGAAGCTTAATGAACTGAGGCACTCAGGCGCCCCTAGCCTCTTATTTTTGTACTTTTATGTGTTACTAATGTAGTCACCTGAGTGAAATAGAATAAATAATGTGATAGTATTTACTACAAAGTTGTTTTTGGCATGGAGCATTTACTGGGAACTTTTTACACCTTCCGAAAGTGAACATTTACTATGTTACTTAGTGGCTTCAATGTACAATAAAATGAAGAAACACTTTTATATTGTTTTTTATAGGACAGTCCTAATTCTGAATTTTTTTTTTTTTTTGAAGAAGTTAGTGAAAGAAACAAAAATACTTGGAATAGAGCCATCCTTTTCCCTTGCGCTGAGGAGACAAACCCATGAACTTTTTACAAAAATCATCCTCTGCATGAGGAAAAGTTCTTAACTCAGGGTAATCGATCAGCATCATTTAGAGAAATTTTTCGAACTAAATATATTCATCCTCCATTTTCAGATTCTGATATCCTTCTGTGATTGTGAAAATCTGTGGAGAACAGGGGTAGTATGTGTTGTGTGAAAACCCTCTGGTGGTTCTGATCCTTCTACCCTCTCATCTCAGCTGACCTAACCTATGCATTTGAGTGAAACAAGGGCTTCCTGGTAGTTTTCTCTCAGGACTCTTCTTCTTAAACATAAGGGAAACATCAACTAGGTCTGTTTTGGCTATACAGCAGGAATATTTTTAAATTATTTTTTATTTCATATTTTGAGGGGGAACACTCCTAGTGTGGAGCTTGAGGTGGGGCTCAATCTTCAACCCTGAGATCACAACCTAAGTTGAAATCAAGAGTCAGATGCTTAGCCAACTGAGCCACCTACATGCCCCAGGAATGAAATATATATATATAATTTTGAAGTTACAACGTAGTTTAAAGAGATAAAAATTTACCCAGTTACAAGAATCTCTTGCTACCATCCCCATTTCTCCTTCCATGGAGATAATCACTTTTTATTTTTTAAAATATTTTATTTGTTTATTTACTTGACAAAGATCACAAGTAGGCAGAGAGGCAGGCAGGGTGGAGGGGAAGCAGGCTCCCCACTGAGCAGAGAACCTGATGCTGGGCTCGATCCCAGGACCCTGAGATCATGATCTAAGCTGAAGGCAGAGACTTAACCTACTGAGCCACCCAGGTGCCCCGACTTTAAACTTTTTTAGATAATTTTTTGGGGGTACTTAACTTTTTACTTTTAGATATTTTAAATTGATTGCCTACTTTGCTGGAGTAGGATTTAGTACTATGTATGTTTTCCAACCTTATCTACATCTAATCAGTTCCAAACCAGGAATTATTTTATTTTATTTCTTGATAGAAAAATACTAGAACAGAGGGGAAGGTGAGATTTTGACATTGAAGGAGACCAAATGTTAGGAAAGGTCATACTGGATGGCTTCCGTTTTCTCCAGAAAATAAGGGATGCGTTAATTTTCCAGAATTGAATTCCTCTCTGTTACTATCGGTAATTGATTAGGAAGTTAGATACATGTAAGCTTTGCAGTGGACCAGTGGAGAATGATGAGCTGCTATGAGGTGCTATGAGAAGTATGTCTCTGCCAGATACATTGGGTTTGTTGAGAATGGGGGAATTTTAATTTTCATTATTTGCAAAGAACAACAACAATTAAAAAAAAAAAGTAGAAAGCTGGAAGGGAGAGATAGACAGCCCTAGTGAAGATGAGAAATGACATGTGTGGTCTTGGTTCAGTGATGTGTGCTAATGGAATGGAGGTCTACGTGGTGGGTTAAGTCCAAACTTCAGGTAGTACAAACTTTAAACCATTAAAACCTTTATATATGTCTTTATTTACGTGGATAAATATGAATGTTATTATTCATTCACTTTCTGAAATCTTTCTTTGATTTGATGAATATTTAATCAGTGTTCCTAAAACCCAGAAAGAAATTGGAGGAAGTACATAACTCAGCAAATAGGTTGCAGAAAGCCTACCCACAATTGCAGATTCCTTTTGAAGTGCTTGCAAAGTAGATAATCTAAGAAACGGATCATCAGTAACTGACAACTGCACGCTAGTATTCCTGTCCTCTGAGGGCAATGCTGTTTTGCATCGAATGTTGTTAGTTTTCTAGCTTTGTTTGGACATTTGTAATAATGAAGTCGGGCTTCTTGCAGACGGAAAATTAAAACCTATAGCTTCATGCTTTTTTTTTTTTTTTTTTTAAAGCAAGTGAGTCTGAGTCTGATTTTATGTTTAAAAGGCTGTACTTGTGCAGTGAAGAAAATAGCAGGGCCACTGAGTTGAAGTCCCAGAAGTGAGTCCCTCAGGGCACAGATGCAATGCAGTTAGCAGTAATTTTAATTGGACACCCAAACTAAGCCGACCTCAAATCATGTGTATGTCTTACAAATAGGGTTTATTATGTCTTTTAAGTCCTTTTAGAGGCTTATGAAGATTTATACTAGTAGTTAGCTGCTTTGTCTGAGCTACAGAGAATATTTAATAGTTTTTATCAGGATTAATGAGCAGCAGTGTTTCAACAAATGAAATTCTTCAGTATGTACGTTGTAGTCATCTGACATTCTCTTCACTTGCGTCCACGTTAGTAATAGGAGACATTTTTTGATACGTGCCCTTGTAGTTGATAAATTTTTCAGATTTCTGCGAAACCATTATATAATGCGTTAATTGTATAAATTAACACCTTTCTAACCTCAAATTTGTCCGAGAATCATCTAGTAAATACGTAACTAGTGTAATGTACAACATTATAAAGATACTTTGTTTCAGTCAAGGAATGCTGTGCGCCTACTATGTGCCAAGCGCCGAACATAAATACTGAACAAATCCGTGCTTAGGGGAGTTTATGGATTAGAGAAGTAAAATGAAATTAGTGTATGAGCTTAAATTGCAACAGCATTGCCCTGGAGGAGTAAAAGATAGTGGAGGGTCTTTATCAGGAGGTATTATGGTTTGGAAAGTGAGGAGAGGCCTCCTTGGGAAGTGATGTCTGAGCTGCGCTGAAGGTTCAGGTAGGATTTGACTAAGTAAAGATGGGGGAGGAGGGAACTTTCCAGTCAGAGGGAATAGCAGCTTGCAGAGGTTCTGAGTCAAAATGGGTAGTGGCCCCTTTAGGGAAATGAATGGAAGCCATGAGGATTAGAGCACGGAGAGGGTCAGGGAGAGAGTCAAGGCCACTTACCTCAGGTGAGCTGTGTAAACAGTTTGGTTTTTATCCTTGGAGTAAGATGTGTTTATTGTAAGGAATTTTGACCCTTTTGCAATGTACAGAGAGGAAAAGTAAGATCACTGATGAGCCTATTAGCCCATAGCCCCTTCATTTTAATATTTTGATTTTTTTTAAAATTGAAATTTTGTTTATCAATGATACCTCAGATAATGATTTCATTTAAAACTCTGCTTAAAAAGTTAGAAAGCTCATGGTAGGCCTTTCTAGGTCATGTCAAAAAGTGTGAAAATTACTGGGGACAAAATTATTGCCCTTGAGGATTTTTTAAAAAATTGTTGAAGGATAAACATTTCTCCTTATTGAGTGGTTGTCAATATAATTTAATACACCTAAATTCAAGCTGTATGAGAAATATAGATGAAAATGTCTTGGAGACAACAGGTGTATTTGAAAGTGCCAGAAGTCGGCAGCCTAGGAAGAGAAAGGCGTGCATGGAAGACAGACTAGGGAAGTGTTTCCAGAATTCTGTCATGCCTGCAGTCAGATATGATCCTAAAAGAGCAGAAACAAAGGGCTTTGTGGAATCTGTGATTTCAGAGAGAGGTTGTCCCAACATAACCTGAGGAAGAACAAAACTCAGAGTGTGTTGAGACCTCGAAAGTCTGGTTTTCAGAGGCTCTTCATGACTCAGGGCGTCTGAGTCTTTTTTTTTACCCCCCCTCTAGAATCGAGAAGGCTGTCTCCATCCATGATTTAAATCCCCTATATAGTGTGTGTGTCTTGGTAATTCTTATACCATTAAACAGGTTTTTGTTTTGTTTTTCATTCTGTGCCGCTTACTAGAGTGGTCCAACTGTTGATGCACTGTAGGGAAGGAATATGGATAAGATCAGGAATTCTTACATCCTGAGGGAATAGTGTAAGGAGAAGGCTTTCCTCCTCTGCCTTCGGAACACTTGGGGAGTGGCGCTGAAAGCCAGGTTTCTCTGTCCTCCCTCCTTCCCATCCCTCTCTCTTTCTCCTCTCCCTCCCTCCTTCCTTTCTGATGTTCCTAGTGCTGAGTGATATAGTCTAAAAGAGCGTAGTGAGAAATCAAGTCATAATTTTGCAATAATGTAAAGATAATTAAAAGTCATCATGAGAACGTAAAAGAAATCCTTAAGGCTGGAACACCTTGGTGGCTCAGTGGGTTAAACTTCTGTCTTCAGCTCAGGTCATGATCCCAGGGTCCTGGGATGGAGTCCCTTAGCAGGGCTCCGTGCTCAGTGGGGAGCCTGCTTCTCCCTCTGCCTGCTGCTCCCCCTGCTTGTGTTCTGTCTCTGACAAAGAAATAAATAAAAACTTCAAAAAAAGTCCTTAAGGCTATTTTCACCCGAAGTGAGCCAATGACCAAGAATGCAAAGGCAGAGCTGGTTCAGGAGTGAGGCTGACCCTCCTGCTACAAAGCCTCGCACCCAGAGTCTGTCTCCGCCCCCCTCCCCCCAAGTGGTTGGCCAGCAGCTCTCCCAGCTCTGCTTATTTCTAACAAAGCCAGTGTGTGAGGAGAACGCCTGTGACTCATCTGTTACTGAGCTTGCCTTCTTCTCATCTTGAAGGACATTATCATCACTTCGACGTATTCAAAAGATATGGGAGAGGAGATGTGGAAATGAGTAATAATTAGGAATGGGGCACATGTTGCATTTATAAAACACATCGAACTATCTTTCAAATATCAGGAGGTGTAATCAAATCTGCAACACATTTTGCTAATGATATTTCCTGTAACTTTTACCCACATGTATTGCAAGGGAAATGGTATCCATATGTTCCATTCAAATGCAGAGTTCATTGAAGGGCACATTTAAAGGACTGTTTGTAATGCTTTAAAAGTTTCTTCTTCCTGAAAAATAATTCAATTTTAAGAAAATCGGGTTTTCTTCTAATTTGAATTTTGTACACATGCTCCTGTAGGAAAAACAATCTGTGATAACAAATAAATGTCAGCGTTAAAATTTGCTCTTAAGCAATCTCTTGATTTTATTGCATTTTGCTGAACTGTCATTAAGCTTCGTCAATTTTGATTCTAAGTAAAATTTATTAAAATGTCCCTCTTCATAAACTGTATCTGCAAATTATCTAGAGGAAGCTGTTTGCTTTCTGAGGTTTTCATATTGCAGTACTCTGAAACTACAAAGTAGGATTTCTAAAATTGACGTAATTACAAAGGATAATTAGCAGAAACATATCCAAAATAAGACAGTCACAACCATTTGGGCTTGATCATACCAAAAAAATGTTGAGCAGGAGAAACACTTTGGAAATCTGTGTGTTCTCTCTTAATTTCAAGTGTGGATATTTTTAAGCCTGAAGTAAGGTGATCAAATAAAGTATCAGCAGTGTTCTGTATCAACTGTAATTTAACACATCTGTCCAGAAGAGTAGTGAATAATGAATTACACTAATCAATCTAGATAAAAGAGATTTAATTAACATTAACATCTCCTCTAAATCTTTAAAAACTTTCTTTTTTTGTTTTGTTAATCAGGGGTTCTAATCCAGGGATTCTGTGAAGATGATAGAACATTTTTAAAGATAGATTTTATTAAAAGCATTTGAGATATTTCATTTGCGGATGACATGAACGGTTTCTCTGATTTTCTGAAAAAAGTGCTTTATGAAATTAAAAAGGGCTAGCCAGTATTAACACTGTAGTACTGCATTTATTTTATTATTTTAAAACTACTCTTTCAAACTTTAAAACTACTCTTTAAGAAAATATCTGGGTGCACACAGTTGTTTTCCATGAAGGAAAGATGCTTGGCTCAATTTTCATCGGTATTATGACCATGAGAATTTGACAGTGTCTGTGGACCACTGCTTGACCTCCAGTTTTCAGTAGACCAGGTTGCAGGTGTGGAAGCTCAGCCCCAAATACTCAGCCCACCAGGGCGATCTGTGTTGCTACAGGTGATTTCCACAAAGTGGTTCCGCCATCTGATGAACAGATGTAAATCCTCCAATAACCCCGTGGAAGGCCGTCCATGACCCCAGGCCAGCTTCCCTCATTGAGTAAGCACCAGGAGAGTTATGATGAGGACCCTGAGGTGAGAACCCCGACATGGGCTTTTGACTGTTTAGAATTCCTCGTTTGGGGCCAAAATGGGAAACAAAGAAGAGACCAAGGTCAAGAGTGATCTTCTCCATAGATAGCGACGTTATGATATGGACTTTGCTAACTGGATTTATTAGTACCATGTTGAAATCCTAATGTAGCAAATACCACTGGCTTTATTGATGCTTCAGGGCCCGGCCTCTTTAATGCAGAACAGCAGGAGATGAGGGGTGAACCCCAGTCTGGGTGTCAGAATGCCTGTTTCCTCCTCCCTCGTCAGGCATTCCGCACGTCTTAGCTTCGGTATTCTCAGTTGTAAAATGCAGATGGTAATACCTGCCGTGAGACGCAAACACTGTTTCAGAATATGAGAATATACTGAAAGCTACTATGAAAACACAAGAATGATGTCATTAAACTGACGACTTCGAAGTAATCTGTACGCTGAGGGGCAACCTAAGGGTGAAACAGGTGTATTTAAAAGTACTATTGGGTGGGCGCCTGGGTGGCTCAGTGGTTTAAGCCGCTGCCTTCGGCTCAGGTCGTGATCCCAGGGGTCCTGGGATCGAGTCCCGCATCGGGCTCTCTGCTCGGCAGGGAGCCTGCTTCCCTCTCACTCTCTCTGCCTGCCTCTCTGCCTGCTTGTGATCTCTGTCAAATAAATAAATAAAATCTTTAAAAAAAAAAAAAGTACTATTGGGGGTCACCTGGGTGACTCAGTATGTTAAGCCTATGCCTTCTGCTCAGGTCATGATCCCAGGACCGAGCCCCACATCGGGCTCTCTGCTCAGCGGGGAGCCTGCTTCCCCCTCTCTCTGCCTGCCTCTCTGCCTACTTGTGATCTCTCTATCAAATAAATAAATAAAATCTTTAAAAAAATAAAAGTGGGGCTCCTGGGTGGCTCAGTGGGTTAAAGCCTCTGCCTTTGCTGGGTCAGGATCCCAGGGTCCTGGGATCGAGCCTCACATTGGGCTCTCTGCTGGGCAGGGAGCCTGCTTTCTCCTCTCTCTCCCCTCCCTCCTGCCTACTTGTGATTTCTAGCTGTCAAATAAAATCTTAAAAAAAAGTAATATTGGGTCTGAAAAAAAAAGTGCCAAAGTGAAATTAATTTTAAAATAAGTACTATTGGGAAAGGCAATGATCCCTTCTCCCTTTTTTAAAATAAAAATGCTGTGCGGAACAATCTATGTGTGGTACGTACATATCGGTGCAGCCTGAATTACTACCATAACTGTATCCATATCCTCATATCCACTTATAAACAAAGATCTATGTGGATGGAAGAATGTATTCTGTGTTGATATAATTCAGCTTTTCAATTTAGATGATCAAATCCTACAAATGGAGTCCAGGCAGATTTTATTTGGTATTTTTGAGCCATTTCAAATTTATGTGAATTCCAACCTATATAAAAGGATTTGTTTATGTGTACAGCTTTCATTGCTTTCAGGATCAAAAGGTGAGCAGCACAGTCTGAAAATAAATATTGAAGTTTCTTTTACGTTTTCTGAATCCATGGCTCCTGTTGGCCACGGAAGGATGATATTTCCTGGGGAAAAAAATTGCCCCTCATTTGGAAGATACTGTTTTGTGTCACGGCCTCACAAAGTAAAGAGACATTTTCTATTAGTAGTATCATCCCTGGAACATGTACTTAGCAAGAAACTGAATATGGTAGAAATTCTTTAGTTGGAACATGGGATTACTCATTTTTGTTTCAGAGTGTTTGGTCTGGGCTCTAAATGAAGCAGGGAAGTTAATGTAACGGGACTCTTGGTAATCATGCAGAACGATTTGCTGACTTGATAAGGTCCAGGTGCAAATTTGTCAAGTCATTTAAATGCTCACCCCAATAAGGAGAGTTTCTATGCGACTTATTTTAACCCGTGAAAACGACAATGCAGGCGATGGCTGCTGGATTGGCATCAAATAAAAATAACACAAATGAACAAGAGAATAGGGAAATGACTATGTACCCTGAGCACATAAAGAACTATTTGCATGATCTTTTCAGGGTTTCAGTAATAATACACACTATGCAACCATTAACCAGTACATTCCTATTTTTCTTTTTCACAGTGAGGGGGAAAAGGAGACAATAAAAATGAGTAAATAGGTTCATTTTATAGTAATCAAATAATTTGATTGAAATCTCAGTGATACTATCTCTGTAGTTACTGGAGAAATTGTATAGGAATAATGATCTTTGATGTGTCTGATTTCCAAGCCTCGCAGACTGGTGGAACCCTCTTCCCCTCCCCATCGCTGGAAGTATCATCACCCAGTCTGGCTAAATGCATTTCACTCCAGATTTCTGTGCATAGACAGACTACCCACTGCTGTGAAAATTTGTATAACTTCGGTGAGTCATTTGTTCCAACCTTTGACAGAAATAAAACTTCAGGGAACCACACTGATCTCATAACTTTATCCCCATACAGGATACGGTCTTAGATTTATAACTTGGCTATGAAGAATCAGCTTGCTTAGGTAAATAAAATGTCTTTATGAAAATACGTGAAAGCTTGCATAAAAGTCGTCTTTATTTTTAAAAAAGTGTACTTAGTTTTATGGTCAGAGACTAATTAATGTCTCACTATGGTGATTTCAGAATTCTTTGTGCATATATTTTGTGACTTAAAATACTAATTGTGACTGACCCCTTGGGTAAAGAAACCAATCAGAGCATTGTCCGTTGAGAAAATCAACTGGGAATCGCTGTTTAAAATTAGACACATGCTGGCGAGTATGAATGCTGACATAGTATTGTGTTGATTGGTTGAAGCCCATTAGGTCAACATTTTGGAACACAGGCTTGTAAACTGTTACCGTCAAGAGTTTGGTCATCTCTGTCTGGTCCATTTCTTCGTTGCCAGTACTTTGCTTTGGAAATCTGACCTGGGAGGTTATTTGTGACTTAGTGCTGGCAGTATGAGCTGAGTGAGATCCCATCAGCAGTTCTTAAAGACTGCTAATGTCTCTTGATCTCAACCTTGTTTTCTGTATTTAGCTATGATTAGATCGTGGCTGTTTTGTCTGGCTTTAGCCCTAGAACTATAGATACTCTTCCTCAGTGGGTTTCTGAACAAAACATTATAAGCCAAAACTGGGGACTTCACAATTTTTCATCTACAGTTCAACCCTTTTGCTATATACTTCTGATTTTTGGAAAATTATGATAATTTATTTTATTATTATAGTGTAAGTGCCTTTTTGCCTCCAGCCAGTAGTCTTTATTATTAGGCAACAGCAAACTGTACTACCTACTGCTGAACGTTTAAATCCCACATGCAGGGGCACCTGGGTGGCTCAGTAGGTTAAAACCTCTGCCTTCGGCTCAGGTCATGATCCCAGGGCCCTGGGATCGAGCCCCGCACCAGGCTCTCTGCTCCGTGGGGAGCCTGCTTCCTCCTCTCTCTCTGTCTGCCTCTCTGCCTACTTGTGATCTGTCTGTCAAATAAATAAATAAAATCTTAAAAAAAAAAAATCCCATATGCATTTTATCAGGTCTGTTCACCTGCCACTTCATCTTTGGAATATTAATCCCTACAGCAATCAATATTAAGGATGAACTAATTGTCCATAGCTGGCCAGTCAAGTTAACATGAGTATGAACAAGCACTTCAGCATATGCTGAAGACAAACAGCATCATGTGGGGTGGCATTTCCCACCCAGGGAGATTTCATCTTGAAAAGACATCATTTGTTTCAGCTTATCTCGTACCCAACATATGTTAGTTCCAAAAGCATAGATAGAGGAAACAAAAGACGATTGTAAAAATGTTCCATGTACTACAAATATTTAAAAGTTAAAATGCTGCAAATACTAAATACTGTAGTAAACTTTTATTAGTTCAATTTTGGAATTCTGATCCTTCAGTGATGATTGAGAATATTTCGTGGTGATTGAGAATATTTCGTGGTGATCGAGAAACTGCCAAGCAATTTCACCATCGATAAGGCATTTTGTTGCAAAGTTGCCAATAGCTAACTAAAAAGCTTTATTACATTTGAGAATGTTGTTGGTTGGTTGTTTTGTGAGGAGGATGAAAATTGAGGTTTCCATGCCATTAACAGGCAGAAAATTACGTGATACCTTCAAGCAGATGTATAACTTCTATCTCATGTGAATACTTCTAGAAAGATAGACTATTGGATGCCCTACTAAAGTGGCAGCTCATCTTCTATGGAAAGTCTTATCCAGAGAAAGAATCTTTTTGAGAGTTGAGGGGAATTCCAGCATTTTAAGAAAAGGAATCGCATTTTTTTTTTTTTTTTCAAGTAGGCTCCATGGTGGGCTTCACAACCCGAGATCAAGACCTGAGCTGAGATCAAGAGTCAGATGCTCAACCGACTGAGCCACCCGGGGCCCAGGGAATAGCATTTTTAAAAGAGATAAAAAGATGTAGCTCAGTATTATCTCAGGATATGTAAAACAACCCCAACAATGAAATTTTTACAATAATATGATGTTCTCATAAATATGCTCATAAATATTCAAAGAATGTTTTTCCAAGACATGATAGGTATTGTCTGTGTCTATACTTATGTCAAGGAGAATAAATATATATGGAATAAATCATAAGCAATTTATCCAGAATGTCTTGATGTGTCTGTGATGGAAGTGAATACCTCCCCTCCTTTTTGCAGTTAATTTACCCTAAATGATTAAAATGCACAGTTACTTTAAATGTGTAATTACCATGATTCTTTCCCTTTAGTGAAATACTTAGATGATGTTTATACTTATATTTATCCAGTCTTCAAATATACAGCGTTTGATTTTTTTTTTTTTTTTACAAATCAATTTCTATAATTTACCATGTGCCAGAAGATCTAGCAAATAATGGGTTAATAAAGGTTTTTTCCTTCACTGACTAACATGGCTGGCTAAAGACACTTTGTCCTTGGCCTCTGCGTTTAGTTTTAGTCCCTGTAGAAGTTGTTGTTTTGAGTAGATATAGTGTCACAGTGTTAGAAAACGCTTAGAAAGAAGAAACTATAAAAGGTTACATCTTTTTACCTAACTTTGGAAAAATAACTATCTATAGTATTTGGGAAAACTTTGGTAGTTCTGTTAAACAAAAATCCAGAAAAAAAACCAAAAACTATATGAGATTTTTTTCCCCCCAGAAATTAACATCAATCTTTCTGAGTTAAAACTGTTAACTTGAAGCATCACTGTATTTGTAAGGGTTGTTCTGTAACTCTTTGAAAGGTTGTTCAGGCCTCAAGAGAGTTGAGTTGCTGAGTTTGAGTAGCATTGAGCTTGGTATTGTTGAAAGTGATGTAAGATTACTTGAGCAATGAACATTTTCTAGTATTCATTTTTCAAGTAGCCAACCTTCCCAGCCTCCTTCCAACCACCACCCCGCGTCCTGCACACAGTAGTTCATATAAGAGGGGGGCTGTATTTCTGATTAAACAGTACATGCACAGAACGATGCACACTCAACAACGCACCCTTATTACCCTGCATTTGCTTTCCTTTTTTGTCCCTGTCTCTTCTAATGAGTTACATATGTAATTAGTACAACGTAGTTCTGGTAACTTATTCAGTCACGGCTTAGGAAGTGAGGTTTTCAGCTCCATTTCCCTTTGGACATCTGACCTAGGAGCAGAGGAGACAAAAAAGATTGTAACCTTTTCATACAGTTTCATTTGACCCTTGGCACTCTATTCTTACTTCAATTATCATCCACTCTAATGATCTGTTTTATGTCTGGCTTAACCCTAAACCATGAGTTCCTTGAGAGTAAGAACTTTTGTCATGTTCCTGTTTTATGTATTCTGAGCCCCTAATTAAGGGTCTAAGTGTGTGTTCAATAAATGGGTATTTGTTGGGAAAATTAAAAAAAAAAATGATGAATTGTTTTCTTTTAATCAGTCACATGTTCCATGGCTATTTTTTTTTTAATTGAGGTTCATTTTATCTGTAGCAAAATTCGTGGATATCATATACATGGTTTGATGTGCTTTGACAGATGGCCACATTTGTGTCATTTACCCAGGTGTTCGATTAGTGAAGAAGAAAATACATTTTCATTCCAAATACATACTCAGGTATTTGGTTATTTAACACAGAAGCTCTTGGGTGGAATCGATTGTTATTTTATATGATCACTTTATAATGACTCCAAATTCTCTCTCCTTTCTGAACTACCCCCCACTAGAAATAAAACCTCCATCCCCCGCAGGAAAAAAGCTGATTTGGTGTTTAAGGTGGTTTGTGCATTTCCTTCTCATATTATGTCAGAGCATTCTGTGCTTGGCACCTGGTGCACGAGTGCCAGGAGACAGGCCTGCCTCAGGTGGCCTCAAGTCTTGTGGGGAGTTGAGACCGAGGTGTGAAAGCCTCCAGTCCGGGTTCTGCATTTTGTCCTCTCTCACACTCCCCAGGACCTCTCATCTCATGTAATTATGGATACTCACCAACTCTCTGTTTTTGGCTGAGACCCCTCTCGATATCTGACTGCCTACTGGCTATTCTGCTTGGATATACCTTAATCACCGTAAACGTAGCCCGAGAACTCATTATTCTCCATTTCCTCTCTCTGTGTTTCCTGCAAAGCCCCTGACACCCCAGTAATAAATGGCTTCTAGTTCCTTTTCTGTTTTAGTTAATCACACTGCCGTTTACTGCGTTGTCTAAATTAGAAACTTGGGAATCCTATTTGACTTCTCCCTCATTTTCTACACATAATTGATGAGGTCGGCTAGTAAATACTACCTCTCTAATTCCTCTGAAACCCATCGTTTACCTTCTAGTGCCATGGTCACTGTCTTTGTTGAAGTCTTCACCTTCTCTCCCTTGGATTATGGCAGCATCTCAGAAAGAGTCTTCTTGCCTTAATTTATCTTCTGTAATGCGGAGTCCTACATAGTTGCCTGTGATCTCTTGTCATGGGCTACGCCTTGACTGTAGTGAACTTGTAGTTCCTTACTCAGGCCTTTCTCTTTCTCCCTCTGTTCATGATACGTTCCTTCTGCTTGGGACTCTACAGTTTGGACATGACAGAAGGCCAAACCTACACATCTCTTAAGGGACTGCCTTTCCGACAGTCCCCGCTGAAGTGAGTGGCACAGCTCTGCTTTTTCATAGCCTCAACCCCTTCTCTACTACCTCCAGAGACAACTAATTGGACAAAGTGCGGCATTTGAACCATGGAGAGCCAGTACATAAGCATGAAAAATGGACTGGGCCAATCAGGTTCCTTGTATCTTAAAAGTTTTAACGGAGAGATCCTGTCCTGAAAGAACCATGACTTTGGGTGCACTGAGACCAGACGAATACCCCAGTTACCATATATGAGGTAGAGTTGGATCCTTCCCAAACCCTGGCAGGCCAAGGCTACAAGGAGGTACAAACATGAAGGAGAAGCTGTGAGGCAGACACAAGATAGGCAGAATAGTGGGTCGAAAATCCAGCTGTCAGGAGAAAGACTTGGAGACATTTGAACAGAAGCTGAGTCACATGTGTGTCAGAGTGTGAGGGTCCTGTCACATACCTTCATTGTGCCATTTATTTTCCTTAAGGTCGAGTTATTGTTTTTCTTTTGTTTGTTTGTTTCTTTGCTTTTGGGTTCCTTGGTGTGTGTATCCTTGTTTTACCTCCCTATCTTTTTTTTTTTTTTTTAAAGATTTTATTTATTTATTTGACAGACACAGATCACAAGTAGGCAGAGAGGCAGGCAGAGAGAGAGAGGGAAGCAGGCTCCCTGCTGAGCAGAGAGCCAGATGTGGGACTCGATCCCACGACCCGGAGATCATGACCCGAGCCGAAGGCAGTGGCTTAACCCACTGAGCCACCCAGGCGCCCCATACCTCCCTATCTTAAAATTACTTCAATGGGACTATATATTTTTTTAAGATTTATTTATTTATTTGACAGAGATCACAAGTATCAGAGAGGCAGGCAGAGAGAGGGAAGCAGGCTCCCACTGAGCAGAGAGCCCGATGCGGGACTCGATCCCAGGACCCTGAGACCATGACCTGAGCTGAAGGCAGAGGCTTAACCCACTGAGCCACCCAGGTGCCCCTCCATGGGACTGTTTTTTACAGCTACATGATCCTGAGTAAAATGAGTTCCCCTATTCTACTTCCATGACCTCCACTAAAATGGCACTTCCTCCAGGAATTCCTTATTGTACCACAAAATATGAATTTGGTTGTACCAACTGTTTGCTATCATAACACTTTATCTTTACCTAATAATTTCGTTATAATTTCGTTTTTATGGTCTTCTGCTTAGTTAGGTCACAACTTGAGTCGAGGGATTCTATCACTGTAATGAATTGCATAAATGAAGTAATGGTATGAAACACAACGGGCTGGTGGATGGAGCCTTTATGAGGTGGTGATTGTTGAGCTGGTTCTTGCCAAGGGCAGTCTCTGAATCTTGTAATATTACGGCTGCCACCACTTTTGGCTTGACAAAATTAAAAAAAAAAGTATTAAATGCCGGAGGCACCTGACCTAACCCTCCTTTTTAAAAAATAAAGCATTTGGAGATGAGAGAAAGAGGTAAAGTGATTTTCCAGTGGGAACACATCTCAATAGGTAATAAGGTTGCCAGACCAAAAATCAAAGTCTCTTCCCATAATGCTGACACGGGCACTCATCAGAAAGGACAAATCTGCACACAGAATGATCTCATATTCGAGTAAAAGAACTTTCGAGAAACAAACATCAGCAGTGACAACCTTTCTCCATCCCCCAGACCTTGCGTATGCCCAGAGGTATTATGAATATTTTAAGTAATAAGTTCCAGTAAGAGCCCTGTCCCTTGGACTAGCATTCAGGGATTTCTGGATCGTGCTTCAGGAGACCTTCCCGGTTATTTCTCCTAGATCTGTGCATGTGCTGGAGGACTCCTTGGCCCACTCTCAGGCACGTGTCGGTTCGTTTCCTTTTTATTAACAACTTCCTATTGCTGGGCACAGATTTCCTCTGTCATTGGGAGTCTGGGTGAGGAGTCTGTCAAGAACATCCTCTGATTCTTTTTTTTTTTTTTTTTAAGGATTTTATTTATTTATGACAGAGAGAGATCATAAGTAGGCAGAGAGGCAGGCAGAGAGAGTGAGAGGGAAGCAGGCTCCCTACCGAGCAGAAAGCCCGATGCGGGACTCGATCCCAGGACCCTGAGATCATGACCTGAGCCGAAGGCAGCGGCCTAAACCACCAAGCCACCCGCCTTGGTACCAAAATCACTCTTTTCTTGTAGGTTTCTTTTTCTGCTAATGGGGATTAGTTACCCGATGCCTCATATTAGAGTGGTTCTTTACACTTCTGTTATTTCATCTATGAGACTGTGCACTCATGGAGGGAGATATTGCATCCAAGCATTTCGATTACTGTGTCTGGATTTGAGTAAACTTTAATAAGATACGGATCTGAGTAAATATTTATTGAATAAATGATCTCATTGGATCGTTCACTTCCTTCAACTTCTTGCCTAGACCCCTCTCCATAAAAGTCAGAGGTTCCCTAGTCATCAACACTTCCCTTTTATATCAGAAATGTCTTTGAGTGTTTACCACGTTAGAGAAATATCTGAGGAGGAGAATTAAATGATTGTGACTTTTAACAGAATGATGAAAAATAATTTTCACCATAAAATTGAATCAATAAAACCCGTTTCAGTACAAGCTACTGTTTTTTTATGTTTGTGGGTAATGCAGAGCGATGGGAGATATAAATTCAGCCCTCATAGAGGCTTAGTGCTTAGTGGAGGAACTGATAGAAATAGAGTCAGAAAACATGAACATTTGGAAGGAGCGGTGATCACAAAAATGACTTCTGTAAGTTCTATATGAATTTTGTTGAGTGTGTGAGCTCTTTTGGTCCATGTGTCGTCGTGGTTAAGAATTGGGCTCTGGGGGCGCCTGGGTGGCTCAGTGGGTTAAAGCCTCTGCCTTTCACTCAGGTCATGATCCTAGAGTCCTGGGATCGAGCCCCACATCGGTCTCTCTGCTTGGCAGGGAGCCTGCTTCCTCCTCTCTCTCTCTCTCTGCCTGCTTCTCTCCCTACTTGTGATCTCTATCTGTCAAATAAATAAATAAAATCTTTAAAAAAAAAAAAAAAAAAAAAAAGAATTGGGCTCTGGTGCCAGCGGTCAAGGTTAGAATCCCAGAACCGCCACTCCCATCTGCCTGCTTGTTTATTCTATTAAGACTGAGAAAGCACGTGAAGTCCTGTGCCCAGAGCCTGGCGCAGAATGGGCACCTTGCTACGCTTTCTCTGCTATTAATTTTAGATTGCAAATCCATGCAGCTATTTTAAGGGTATGATATGCCAATGTCACTTGTGGAAAATTCGGAAAACTTACTTTCATTTCTGGCGCAATTACTTTCTTAAAGTTATAAATTCTGTGTGATTAGTAGTATCAACGAGAAAGAGATCAAGTACTGTTCTTCAGGGTCTAAATTAATCATATAAGTGGTTATTCTCTAAGCAGATATTGCATCATACATGTCCAACAGCCTCCTAAAGTATTCAAAATTAATAAAGCAGTGAAGAATTAATCACGGATGGTATCTAGCTGATTTGCATAAACTAATTAACATCAACAGTTACACCAAGCTGCTGCATGGCAACACCTGGGAACACCGTCACTCCCAATGAAATAAGGTAGTGAGTCTGCAGAGTGCAGAGGGATTCTATCTCCAAATACACACCGAGGTCACCATTTACATAAGACAGCAGGGAGCCAGATCACTGGGATGCATGGCTCTAGAGGAGGGGCACATCCAGGAAAATATGGTGAGTGCGAAGCCAGTTAGTGCCAGCCTTGAGGGCTTTTTGGGTGTATTTTAGCGATGCATTGAGATTCTGTGTTTTAGCCCTGTATTTCTGAAAGTAAGTATTAATATTTATTTAGTTCTGTTTTGTTCTTTGTAAATTCAGCAGTGTTCTTTTTTCTGAATGGAGGTATAAAAATAGGAGGGAGGGCAGTAGGGGAAAGAATATAGAAACCAATTCTTATCACTAAATTTATATCTAATTGAACCTTTACTTACTTATTCTGGTTCCCCTATGAAGATTAATTCTGTTCCATCGGCAGATATTACCTTAAGCTCAGCGTCAGTAAGTCGTTCATTTATTCGCTCAACAGATGTTATGCGGAGCCTGGTAGCTTACTGTTACTTTGGTAGTGGGAATGCACAGCTGAGGATCTTTGATTTCACAGTTTCCAGAGTCTGAAACTTGGTGCTTTATGCAAACACTTAATGAGACTACTTATACCCTAAAATGGTGACACATGGAAATGTACTAATGATACTTCCCAAAGGGATCTTGAGGAGGTTCCACAGAGAAAGCTCAGTTTAGAATGGCTGATATATATGCCTGACTAATAGGCTAGAAGAAAGAATTCTGGAATGGGAACATCATGTAAGTTACTCTTCATAGATGCTTGAGTTACTGTCTTTATCACGCATTTGCTGTGCTGAGCTTGGTGTCCTTGTTGATATTAATTTATGCAGCTTGGATTGGTGCGGGGTGAAGAAGGGCAAGAGGAAATATGGGAGGGAGGAGATCGTTTCTTTCACAGCTTTGAATAAGATGTGTCCCCTGGCAGGTGTTTGAACATTGACTCATTTAACTTGTTCCTATCAGCTTCAGGGGCCATGTACCTCTTTAGAGCTTGTGGATAACTGGGGGAATGTTATAATTACACTTTCTCCTTCCCGCACATATGCAGCCTTAGGGAGAGAAAGATCCTGAGACACATTTTGGCCAGTGGATATCCTTTGTTGACCAGACATCCTTAGCTAGACCCAACACCCGCTAGGACTTCCATGGTGTCTGTAAATGGCAGAATTTATTTTTTTTTTAAGATTTTATTTATTTATTTGACAGACAGAGATCACAAGTAGGCAGAGAGAGGAGAAAGCAGGCTCCCCGCTGAGCAGAGAACCCGATGTGGGGCTTGATTCCAGGACCCTGAGATCATGACCTGAGCCCAAGGCAGAGGCTTTAACCCACTGAGCCACCCAGGCACCCCTATGGCAGAATTTCATGAAGCATCACATTAATATTAGCCTTGGCAGACTGTTCATTGAGCAAAGTGACCAGAAATTTCTAGAGTGAGGAATAAGATTATATTAGCAATTTCAACAATCTTGAAAAGCTTCCTCTTATGAACTTAGTTTAGTCATGTAAAAATAAAATATAATTTATTCAAACTTTGGAAAAGGAGATCAAAATTAGGTCACTGTAGATTTTCCTCTGTGAATATAGAAAGTGTTAAGCAAAGTGTTATGAAGGCCTGTTTATAAATGGGAATGGGATGTGGGAATGCTGTGGGAACACTTTCTTTTCTAGCTAATAAGATGTTACTATTTTAAAAACTACATTCTGAAATGTGTGGGATCTGGTATGTTTCCTGCCTGAGATAATGTATATTAGTTGACTTCAGTCTTTTTTATTGTAAAAATCTTTTATTTGTACTGGTAAATGATGAAAAAGCATATGGTCCATCTATTTCTCGAATACTGTTCATGTCGTTCAGTTACCCTTGGACCCTATTTTCCTTCCCCAATGGACTTCCATATAGATTGAAAGACATTTCTCAATCTTTGGAGTGTTCTTTAAGAATAGCATTTTGTAGTCACTGAGGATACACTGAAGTAATTTAGATAGTGAAATGTTGGCATTATTTGTGTAAGTTGACAGAAGAATAACTTGACTGTTGTGGGGTTGAATGGCAAAGAAGTGTTGTATGCCTTTCATTGGATTAGAGAGGTCTTTAGTAAACTAGGAAATTCCCCTGACTGAATGGGATCTCTGGGGTTGATCTTATCTGCCATTAAAATCTACTCTGTGAACTGAATGCCTATAGCAGAAGTTGAAGACAGGTATTTTTTTGTGAATATTTTTTGTTATGTTATGTTATTCACCATACAGTACATCATTAGTTTCTGATGTAGTGTTCCCTGATTCATTGTTTACATATAATACCTAGGGCTCTATGCAATACATGCCTTCCTTAATACCCCTTACCGGGCTCACCCATACCCCACCCCCTCCCCTTTAAGACTCTTAGTTTGATTGCTGGAGTCCATAGTCTTTCATGGTTTTTCTCCCCCTCTGATCCCCCCCCCCTTCATTTTTCCCTTCCTTCTCTGGTGTCCTCCATCCTATTCCTTATGTTCCTCAAATAACTGAAACCATATGATAATTGTCTTTCTCTGTTTGACTTATCTCACTCAGCGTAATCCCCTCCAGTTCCATCCATGTTGATACAATTGTTAGGTATTCATCCTTTCTGATGGCTGAGTAATATTCCACTGTGCATATGAACCACATCTTCTTTATCCATTCATCTGTTGAATGGCATCTTGGCTCTTTCCTATGCACTAACAATGTAACTGTAGAAAGAGAAATTAGGGAATTGATTCCATTTGCAATTGCACCAAAAACCATAATATATCTCAGAATAAACCTAACCGAAGAGGTAAAGGATCTATACTCTAGAAACTACAGAACATATGAGGGAAATTGAAGAAGACACAGAAAGATGGAAAAGCTTTCCATACATGTGAATCGGAAGAATAAACATTGTTAAAATGTCTTTGTGCCCAGAGCAATCTATACTTTCAGCGCCACCCTGATCAAAATACCAAAGGCATTTTTCAAAGTGTTGGAACAAACAATCCCAAAATTTGTATGGAATCAGAAAAGACCCTGAATTGCCAAGTAAATGTTGAAAACAAAAAACAGAAAATAAATATGGGGGCATCATGTTTCCTGATTTCAAGCTATATTACAAAGCTGTGATCACCAAGACAGCATGGCACTGACAAAAAACAGACACATAGATCACTGGAACAGCATAGAGAGCCCAGATATGGACCCTCAACTCTATAGTTAATATATAAAGATTAGTTAATCTAAACTAATCTAACTAGTTAGATTAACTAAGGAGTTAATCTAAACAAATCTTTATACATAAAGATTAGTTAATCTTTGACAAAGCAGGACAAATATCCAGTGGAAAAAAGACAGTCTCTTCAATAAATGGTCCTGGGAAAATTGGACAGCTAAACACAAAAGAATGCAGCTTGACTATTCTCTTACACCATACACAAAGATAAAATCTAAATGAGTAAAAGATCTCAGTGTGAGACAGGAATCCCTTCAAAATCCTAAAGCAGAACATAGGCAGTGACCTTTTCGCCTTCAGCCACAGCAATTTCTTTCAAAACAAGTCTCCAAAGACAAGGGAAACAAAAGCAAAAATGAACTTTTGGGACTTCACCAAGATAAAAAGCTTCTGCACAACAAAGGAAATAGTCAACAAAACAAAGAGACAGCCCACAGAATGGGAGAGGATATTTGCAAATGACATTACAGATGAAGGGCTGATATCCAAGATGTATAAAGAACTTCTCAAACTCAACACCCAAAAATAATCAAGTCAAAAGATGGGCAGAAGACGTGAACAGACACTTCTCCAAAGAAGACATACGAATGGCTAAACAGACACATGAAAAGTTCAGTATCAGTAGCCATCAGGAAAATTAAAATCAAAACCACATTGAAATACCACCTTACACTAGTTAGAATGGCAAAAATTGACAAGACAAGGAACAACAAATGTTGGCAAGAACATGGAGAAAGGGGAACGAAGGGCACCTGGGTGGCTCAGTGGGTTAAGCCGCTGCCTTCGGCTCAGGTCATGATCTCAGGGTCCTGGGATCGAGTCCCGCATCGGGCTCTCTGCTCAGCAGGGAGCCTGCTTCCCTCTCTCTCTCTCTCTCTCTCTCTGCCTGCCTCTCTGCCTACTTGTGGTCTCTCTCTGTCAAATAAATAAATAAAATCTTTAAAAAAAAAAAAAAAAAAGAAAGGGGAACGAACCCTCTTGCATTGTTGGTGGGAAGGCAAGTTGGTGCAGCCACTTTAGAAAACAGTGTGGAGGTTCCTCAAAAAGTTAAAAATAGAGCTACCCTATGACCCAGCAATTGCACTACTGGGTTTTACCCCAAAGATACAGATGTAGTGAAAAAAGAAAAGGCCCATATGCACTCCAATGTTCATAGCGGCAATATCCACAAGACAAGTATTTTTTTGTGCCAGCCAGGTACTATTCTTCCTAATGTAGTCAGGACAAAGAATTTGGAGAAGGAAGGGCAGAGCTGTAGGGAAAAACTCAGGCTTTGATGTCACACAGATTTTGGCTCAAAGTCTGATTATTTTGTTTGCGAGCTTGTGAACTTGGAGGACTTACTCAGTCCCCTTGAACCTTGTGTGTGTGTGTGTGTGTGTGTGTGTGTGTGAGAGAGAGAGAGTATGTGTGTGTTTAATAATACTTATCTCATGTGATTGATGGGAAAGTTACTTAAGTTAATACAGATGAAGTATTTAGGAGAGTAACAGACACAATAAGTGTATATTATTATTATTATTAATAGTGAGATATATATATATATATATAAATTGTCATGAGTTTTTGAGCATATCAAACATAAATACCCAACCGATGCCAATAGCTTTCAGCATAAAGCCCTGCTGATGACAATACTTGGGTTGATGAAGAGTGTGGATCAGGTTTTCAAGGAATTAGAGTGACCTTAAGGTTAGTAGATGATACAACAGGGAGGAGGAAAGAGTTCTTAAATGGAATGGATGAATTTCATACTATTTCAGAAATTCTGAGATAATATAATAATGGATTTAGCAATGCAAAAGTTGGGAGGATACTAGCCTTAATTCTTATCTTAGTTGAAAGAAAAACATTTGAGCAGGCATCAGGGGCAGTGTCTATAGGATTTTAAGTTAAGGTAAAAGATGGGTTTTACATCAAAAAGGGATGTAGGTGGGGCACCTGAGTGGCTCAGTGGGTTAAAGCCTCTGCCTTCAGCTCAGGTCATGATCCCAGGGTCCTGGGATCGAGCCCCACATCAGGCTCTCTGCTGCGCAGGGAGCCTGCTTCCTCCTCTCTCTCTGCCTGCCTCTCTGCCTAGTTGTGATTTCTCTCTGTCAAATAAACAAAATATTAAAAAAAAAAAAGGATGTAGGTGACATGATTTAATACCATTGAAAGGGATTCTAAAATGCACCACAAAAGGGAAGGTGTTTGTTGGGACTTGTTCAGAGGAGAGGAAGCCCTGCCATCAGAAAAATGCCATCATAGGGCTTACATCTTGGATGTGACCAAGGGTCATAGAGCTTGAGGCATAGTCTCGACAACCTGTGCAAGTTTTCAAATGATTCCTGCTTGCTCCCCTGTTCGTGGGTGGCAGGTGATAGCCTCACCTGTACGTATTCTTCCTGGGTTTCACAGGGCCTGACTGTCATATCTTTTAGAAAATCTCTCTAGAATCTTCCCTATGTGAGGGAAAGAGGCTTTGCCTCTTTTCGCTCTTCTCTGATTCAAGAAGTCCTGACTCCATATTTAAACTCTTCATGCATTTGAGTTCCCTGTAGCTTTGACCATGCTTTGCAGAATATAATAACTGTTCAAGAGAAATTATTATTGCACTTCTTAAAACAGCAAGACAGATTTTACTAGAGCTACTGCAGTAGGGGAGAGAAACTTATAGTACTGAGCTCAACTCCATATACAGCAAAGAGAGAGAGTGATTTAGAGTCAATGGGCAGAGTGAGGGGGTTAGTGAGTGGAAAATTACAAAGAGGAGCTTGATTAGATATCAAGGATGGGTGGGTGATTCTTGCTAAATTGGGCTCAGCAAGCTCAGGGCAAGGTATAACCTAGAAGAGGGCTCAAACTAGACCATCCTTGTCAAGGAAGATGTTCTTGTCACTTTAGAGAGGCTTTGGCTTCACTATTTGGCAACTTAGGTTTGTAGAGGCTAAGAACTTCTTACCTTACCTCTTCTTTCTATCCTCCAGCCTTCATTCCTGATCTTTGGGTCCTTGAAAACCACCGTAGGATTGCTCTCCTCTCCTTATTTGAGATCATGGGGTTGGGGTAGGTGATAGCACAGGATTCAGATTACTTACACTCCAGGTCCAGCAGCGGTTCTCAACAGTGGCTGTCCATGAGAAACAACCGAGGTACCTTAGAATAGCTAGCCAGCAAATACAAAGCAAAAACCAAAATGAAAGCAAAACAAAACACAAAACTCTACCTAGGGCAGTTAAATCTGAGTCTCTGGTGTGGGTCTAGGCATCACTATTTTTGGTCAAATTTTCTGGTGATCCTGATGAGCATCCCAGGTTGAAGACCAAAGAAACATAAGGCCTCCAGGCCAGCATCTGATGGGGATCTCAGCTTGCTGTCATTTGGGGACCACAATTCATGGTTATTGTTAGAACAGTCTGGACAAGAAACTGGTACTCTCTCCAACCAACTGTGATGTTCTGCCAAGTAGTCCTTTATTCCTTCTGGGCTTGAAGCCCCTCCTTTGCAAACCTGTGGGTAACTATAGCATTAATCACCTCCCTAAACTTTTAGGTGAGGGAGCAGAAAATAAAATCCTTATCGTATATGTTACAGGTCAGGTGAACTCATCAAGAGTATACCATTTACTTAATCTGACAAAACAAACTGAGGGTTTCTGGGGGAAGGGGGTTAGGGAGAGGGTGGTTGGGTTATGGACATTGGGGAGGGTATGTGCTATGGTGAGTGCTGTGAAATGTGTAAGCCTGACGATTCACAGACCTGTATCCCTGGGACAAATAATACATTATATGTTAATAAAAAAATAAAAAATTTAAGAAAAGGGTATACCATTTAACTTAACCTTTCCAACAATCTTGTGAGGTACGCATTATTATAACGTGATTTGTTCAAAGTGACAATAAGTTAGGGAGCTGAAACCCTCTCTCTGTGATGTCCAAGCCCATGTCATCTCCGTCCTTGAAAGAGCCACAAAGACACTACTGAAGATAGCATTCCATCTCTTCTTTCTTCAATGTTATTTCATCCTTAATGACTGTTCTTGTTTACATATGTCTTTTCTTTTGTTCTAGTCACGTAGTCTTACACGAGGACCCACAGATGTGTGATGGATGACTTAACAACTCCATTCTTCTAAACTTTTCAGATTGCATTTCATACAGAAAAGCACTCCAGATTTGATTTTAGTTTTCTCATATTTCCCAAATGACTTTATCAAGCAATCTACTTTACAGATTTGTTTTTATTTTTTCTCATATTTTTCTAAATGTGCTTATCAAGCAATCAACTTTCTGTATTCCATATGCACTGATCTACATTAGAAAGTAAAATATTAAAACCAAAGAGCAGAACGTACAGATTACCAAAAGATTAAGGTAGTCATAAATGTGGCTTTTTCCCTATGTAAATGAATGGAGGATTAGTATATTCAGTTCAAGCTATATTTAGAATATATTAACAAATGGGGTTCAGAATATGCTATGCGTAGTATACAACTTAATCATGTAGCTGAGTATCAGTCACATTTCAAAAAGATGGTTATTGACCGTCTTTTGTTAGAGTACAGAGCAGAAATATCAAACAAAATAGTTATTATTTTATGGGAGAAAGTTAAAATGTGGGTCCTAATGGTCATGAGTTTATCATGTGATGAAGAGAGAGGACAGAAGTTTAATTGCTGAATTTCAAGGTTTTGCTATTTCCTAGACAATGTCTTAGCAATTTCTGATGGTTAGGAGTGAGAGAATTCTATTTATTAGCCAACATATAATTAAAAATAGAACCAACTTATTTTCCTCACTGTTGAGTTAGATCTGGAATATACTCAGAAAAACCTTCCATTTAACTGCTTGATGGATCTGACTACGTGTCTTCTTGGAAAGGATTTCTGAGAGGATGACGGAATATAGAACTCTAAATTTTAGAGTAAAAGTAAACAGATTTAACACTTTACCATTGGAAATAAAGTTGTTAGATATTACATATAATTGATTGATCTAAGGTTTCACTTCAAATAAATTCTATCTCCTAGAGAGTTAAGTGAAACTATCTGATATTATAAAATAATTTAATTTACTTAAGATTCAAGGGAAGCTAAATTCAGTGAATCGTGGGATTAAAAGGAATCTTGTGAAGCCATTTGGTCTATCCATCGTTTTTGAAGTTATACTGTAAAAACATACTGTAAGTTCGAGAAGTTATTCTTTCTGATCATATTGGACTAGGTTCTCCTTATCTATTGCACCGTACATATTTGTTTTTCTTTTTAAAATATGTATGTCCCCTACTAAACTTTAAGTTCCAGTAAGGCAGGGGGTATGTCCTGTCTTTGTAACCCCAGTGCTTTTAATGGTGCTTAGAAGAGCAAAATACGAAACTTAGAAGATCAATGATGCTTAGAAGCTCAATAAATCATTTTGAATTTTTATTTTTTGTTTGTCTTAAAATATTTCCAGTGAAAGACTTATCCTAGCTTCCCTTGGTAACCAGTTGTAGAATTTTGCTTATAACCATTCCTTCTGAACTGCAGGAAAAGAAAGATTTGACAGATACATATTTTTAACAAGATATATCTATAGCAGTAGTAGAAATGCAATTCATGGTATGGGTAGAAGTATAGCCATATGTTTGCCAAATCAACTTAAATCTTGCCTGCCAAAAGTGGTCATGTATTCTCATCGTTATTGCACAATTATACATTAATATATCATAATCTGGCTCTTCAACTAATTCAGACTTTATGATGAATCAAATAGGAAGTGAGATGAAATTTATTTTTGCTTAGTGATCTTAACCACAGAGGAAGTTCAATTAGTGGTTATTTAAAGTACAAGAGGAGAAGTTAAAATATTTAGAGTACTTTAAAAATAGTCATTATAATAATTTGCTAATTATAAATTATTTACACCTGTGTAAGACAAGAGACACAGGTGAAGTGTGAAGGGCTCTTTCTCTTGGCTGCATCACACGAACTCAGAATGGGTTTGTGTATATTATTGAGGACGGTTTTCTTTTTTTTAAAGATTTTATTTATTTGTTTGACAGAGAGAGAGAGAGAGAGATCACAAATAGGCAGAGAAAGAGGGGGAAGCAGACTCCATGCTGAGCAGAGAGCCCGATGTGGGTCTCCATCCCAGGACCCTAAGATCATGACCTGAGCAGAAGGCAGAGGCTTAACCCACTGAGCCACCCAGGCGCCCCTTTTTACTGAGGACAGTTTTAAAAATCGCTCTCCAAATGATATAGGCCAAACGTTCCTCCTGATCAATTATCATTAAGAGTCATGAGGCTTGGGTAAGAAAAAATTTTATATAATATTCATTTTAGCTGAGAAATGTTACTGTTAGGCAAAAAGTTGATGGACAGCCTAAGTTATGCCTTGTATCCACAGTGACTGAAAAGTAATTGCTCATAGTAAATCCTCTGATGTTGGTGGAAGTTGATGAACCAAATTTTAATAAATAAATTTATAGCTATATATAATTTAACTTCTGAAACTTTGGTACAGATAAATAAGACTCAACTGCATTTATAATCTTAATTAATTGATAATCTTAATGTTTCTTTATGGTATTTGGCCGAGAAATATAAGGAAGGTGAATTACAATACTCTGTTCTAGAAGCATTTCCACTGGGAACACTGATGATCACCGAGCAGTTGTCTTCCAAAGCATTCCCCCATGAGGGGGGGATTCGTCTGTCCATTCATTCATTCATTCATTCATTCATCTGGTGTTTGATTTAATGAGCACTTATTAATTAGGTACCATTGTGAGCAAAATACAATACTGGCACAAGGGAGGGATTCAGGTGTTTTCTTCCTTTCAAAGAGGCCTTAATTTCTCTTCAGAAGTCTATGCAGTTTATAGCTTAATTATACACAAATAATTCTTATTGACAACGTAAACACTGCTTTTTGAAAAAAAATTTAAAGGTTCTTAATGTTATAAATTATAACTTTTTAAAAATCATAGAGCCAATATTTTGGTATGTAAATAACTCTTTTTTCCATAAAGAATGACTTCAAGAACAGCCATTTCACTGTTAGATTTGAAATATAAACATAAGGGTAATTTATGACATTGCTATTTTTTTGGGTGGTATGAATATACCCCTTCATGCTTGTTTTCATTTTTGGAGGACAGATTTTCGTAAGGATTATATATATCAAATCACTTTGAAACCACTCTGTTAATATAATATATTATAGTATGCAATATGATATATTTATATATTTATTTTTCTAAATTAATGAACCCTTTAATTTAATAATATGACATATTTTAAACTATAATTAGTATAGGCAATTTGAAATATATATATGTGTGTGTGTGTATATATATACATACTGTAGTATGAACACAGTCATATAGAAACTATATGACTTGGGAGAAATATACAGGAATGTAGTAAGCTATAATTGTTTTCATGATGCCATAATTTTGGGTTTTTAATTTTAAAAATAAATCCAGGAGGAAAAAGTCCTGAATGGTTAGGCAGTCGTGTGGGGATTTTATGTATTTAGTAACACTACTGTTTCTTGGTGGTTCTCACTTAGACATCAAATCCAGTGTAGATATTGTAAGCGCAGGTCCCACTCTGCCTGGCACAGCCCTGATTTATACTTGTTGCGCCATATTGATTAAACACATCCAGCTGCAGTGTCAAAGTGACCTGGTTCGGATGATGAATGATACGGTCACTGGAGTCATAGAGTGTATTGTGAGAAGGGTTGTTTGGGAACGAGCTGTGAAAGTTGACAACACCATCTTAGATTTCTAGGAAAGCTGACTTGACCAGTTACCATGGTGAATAAACATTTTGCAGAGTCTTGGATTCAGCAACGTCCGAAACCCCACTCCGGTCTTCCTTGTGAATAGTCATCTGGCCTCTGCTTGGATAACATCTGTGACCACCTTGAAAGTACACCTTCCTTCTGAACCATGCCCTTCAATGCTCGGGAGAGAGGCGCAGCTGCAAAACCGTACAAAAAAACACTGCAGCTAATTGTTCTAGTCAAGGAGCTCCTCCAGGCTTCATCGTCTCCCTATTCCATTTCTCATTACTTCCCTTACGCTTTGAATTTCCCTTTACTATTGAGAAGTCTGTAGGTAAAGGTCCATATTAATAAGGCGGGTATATTAGAGTTCTCCAGACAATCAGAAAACAAAAAGAAAAAATATACACGAAGTTGGCTATTATAGGAATTGGCTCATGCGGGTACGGGGACCGAGAAGTCCCACAGTGGGCCATTCGCAAGCTGGAGACCCAGTGGTGTAATTTCATCCAAATCCAAGGGTCAGGAGCTGATTTTAAGTCTCTTGAGTCTGAAGGTTTGAGAGTGGGGAGCTCTGATGTCTGAGGACAGGGGAAAATGGATGTCTTAACTCAAGAAGGGAAATGGAGAAGTTGCTTTTCCTCTCCTTTTTTTTCTACTTGGGCTCTCAGTAGATTGGATGATGCCCTCCCATGCTGGAAGAGAGGAAACCTCTGTTCTCACTCTACTGATTCATAAGTTAATCCCCTCCAGAAACATCTTTAAAGACACACCCAGAAACAATGATTTACTGGCTGTCTGGGCATCCTTTGGCCTACCTAGTCAAGTGATAGGTAAAATTAACCATCACAGTGAGCAAAATTAAGATCACCCACAGGGGCACTTTGGAGACATGACAAAGTCATATCTGTGTCGCAGTAGCTCTGTGGGTGCCACTGGTTTGTAGTGACTGGGACTGGAGTGGCGTGGCCCCCTGCAATGCACAGAGTTGTCTCCTATTCCACACGCCTTTCAAATGTTCTTGGAGACAATCCTGCAAATGAAAAACCTGTGTATAATTTTCTGAGTTTGGAAACTAACTCTATTATTCATTAAAACAGTATTTTCCTGTGGTTTTATTATGCAGTGAATTTTTCAGAAATGCAACTATCATGTAAATTGAAAAAAAAAAAGACTATGCTTTGTTTTGTTCCATATTTTACCAGACATTATTCACTACTGTAACAAGTCATGGTACTGATCGCTAAGCTGCTTTCGGTACTTGAATAACTGATATAACATGTTGTGTCTGTCCTTTCATTACTTTCATGGCCTTTCTTGTGAAGTTGGGTATAAGCATTTACATTAGTACATACGTACTATTATTTAACACAATTTTTAAAAGTTGAAAGGTCCTTTTATATTATAGTTCATTTTACTGATTAAGAAAAATATGCATGTGAGATGGGTTCTATTGTCTGTGAATTTCATTTCCGATATAAAAAGGGATTGAATGTCAGAGAGTTAAGCGCTACAGAATCACCCGTCTTAGGAATCCAGTTGCTGCCTTAACCATGACCCTTAAACCTAAGCCTCCAACACCCACCAAGAAAGGGGCAGCACCAGCTAGCCCTCACTGTGTCTTTAGAGGAAATTCTGACACCCTTTCTAGCTCTGGAAAGCCCTGCTTTTCAGGCAATTCTTTTACAGAGAATGAGATGTGACCGGCTGCCTCTTTTACCCATGTATTTGACATTTTCCCTGTGGAGACAAGCAGAAGAAACCAAGACTTGTTTCCATGTGATGATTCTTTAGATATTTCAATACAGCTAGAATTCAGTGTCCTCTCCTAATCCTTCTGTGAATGCTTTGAAGGCCCTGCACATCTGAGTCATAGAGGGAGGCTATTCCTGTCCGGACACAGGACATCCTACTTCCATTATCGCAAGCAAAGACAATGCCACTGGTTTACTTATTTTTTTTCTGGTCATACAATAATAATGTTGGCAGATATTGCAACCAGAAGCAGCCAAGGCCTCTGAGGTCTATTGTAATGACTGTGGTTAAGCTCTACTCCCTTGAAATCTGTCTGGTTAGTTTTGTTATGCCTGGAACATCATAGCAACCTGTACAGATAGTCCCTTTGTAAACAAATAATGACATAAATAGAGGGAGATGTAGCCTCCAGCTCCCGTGTTGCGTGCCAGTTGGCCTGTTCTCTAACCTGGATTGTTAACAAGGTGGTGATAGAAATCGTGACAGAATCCAAGTTGGATACAAACTCACAGTTCAGGAACAGTTTGAGATTGTGGCCTTACAACATTTTCAGCTGCATGTCTGTAAACTGGAAGGTTCCAGGTTCCCTGGGCAGGGAGGTCTTTGGGGTGGGTAGTAGAAGAGTGGTTTTTGGCCTCTCAGGTTCAGGCGTGGAAAAGAAAAAGAGAAGCCAAGGAGAAAATGGGTGCCCTTTCATAGAAGGCTTGAAGAAAGTCATGCGGGATATTTGTCAATAATGTGTGAGTTCTAAATAATTCGTTCAGAAGTTTACTTTGGCTTTGAAGAAGATACCTAAGCTCCCTAATTGTATCGTTGTTTCACATCTGTCTTATGAGAAATTGGCAGTACTTCCAAAAGCATTCCCAAACCAAATAGCTTTCTTTTTTTTTTCTTCTCTGGTAATAGAGTCTCTTGAAAACAGTCACTTTTAACCTCTGGGAGGAGATTTCAGTTCTTCTGTTGAAATAGATTTTTTTTTTATGCTTTTTTCAGCACATATCCTCATTATTTGTTTCTGTCTAAGTGCCAGTAGATCCCAAGGGCAGGGTCCGCTCACATCCCTGCTTATGTGATGTGTGGCCAAAAGCTCTTATTTCCATGTGTGTTTCCTTTGGCCCTGTGAGTTGCGTATACCTACCTCTTACTTCCTATTTTGAGCCTTTTTTTTTTTTTTTTAAGATTATTTATTTATTTGAGAGAGAGCGAGAGAGAGCTTGCAGGGCGAAGGGCAAAGGGGGAGAATCTCTAGCCAACCCTGTGCTGAGCGTGAAGCCTGATGCAGGGCTGGATCTCGTGACCCAGAGATCATGACCTGAGCCAAAACCAAGACCTGGATGTTCAACTGACTGATCCATCCACGCGCTCTCCCTCCATTTTGAGTTCTTAAGCAAGAAAGACCAAAACTGATTAAATACCAGTAGCTTATTTACATTATGTTATATTATTATTATTTAAAATCCTATTATTTATTTCTTATGATTCTATGGCTTATTAATCTGTCCTACTTTCTTTTGCTTTTTTAGAAAGACGACGTAGTTTCCTGCAGCCTAATGATTCCTGGGAAGAGCTTGCAGTGTTCTTCCATCATTAGATAACAATTTCCTTCTCGCCTTTGCTAACCTGCTTTAAGTCCTCAAGTCAGTGTCCCTATGCTGAGCCTTTAATGAAGGGGGTGTTCATTGTGAATAGCATGGTCAATTAAATGACGGATAATTTATTTAGTTGAGCACCTTGAAATCTTTAGCTCGCTTACAGTACTTGAGGAACTCAACGGTTGTTCCACAGGCTGGTGTACGACTTTGCCTTCCCGGAAACCCAATGAGCCCAAGAAGATTTGTCCCACCAGTGGATGATTCGATTTTAACGATATCCTATTTGGCTCTCTAAACCATGCTGAGGCCATCTTTGCCATGCAGCTAATAATGTAATTTCGTCTATGATGGCATTCAGTGATAATGAAAGAGATATTAGAGACATAACCATTTTCATATTTAATAGAGAAGCAATGTGTTCTAGGTAATGAAGTTAGGTCTCCAACCTAACATTGTCAGCACATGCTAACTCTGTTTTAGAGAGCCTTCTTTACATCGAAGTAACTATAATTCCCTCTACTCATTATGTTAGATGCTTTGCTGTTGTATTTTTGACATAGTAGCTTCTAGGATCATTTATCTGAACACGGCCCAAGAGTAAAAACAACCCAAATCCAACCAACAAACAAAAACTAAGAACCAATGAAACCTTTGAGGCTTGAAACTGTAGAAATGAAGTAGTGTTTCTTCTCCCTGGATTAGTAAAACCAATCCATTATTTGAATGTCGAGCAGCTAGCCACAGTTGTACACTTTCTTTTGAAATAAGATGGGAGTGTTTCCCATCAATTTCTCAACATTTGGTTGGAATACGAGAGATCACGCCAAAGTGTGACCGTAAGCACTTGAGCTGACCAGCAGTGTGGCTTTTCAGCACTTGTGTCCTCTTTGTAAAACATGCCCTTCCTGAGTCATTACTGCATGTTAAGGCATTTAAGTGTGGGGATAGGAGCTTTTAATCCGCTGTAACCCATGTAAATAGTATCTCGTGTATACTCTTTCTTTTCTGTTCATACCTGTAATCAAATCCTGTTCTCTCGGAATTACATAAATGAGGGGATTATACATACACTGTTCTCCAAATGGGTTTCTCACAAACATTCTACACATGGGGATTTTCTGTATTGGTACATACTTTATTCTTTCTAAGGTATGCCTAGCCTTACTTTCTAGGTGTGACTTCTATGCTCGTCTTTAGATTGTTCTAGATTATTTTTCCAGTTGTAAGTTTTCCAGTCGTAAGTTTGTAAGAGGAATCAGAACCGTTCTCTGAATTTGGGTTGTCAAGAGAATGCTATTCTGGTTTTCTTTGCTCTAAACTGTCTTTTTGTGGTGAGTTCTGATGTCATCAGACATGAGCAAAGAAAGCTTGTAAGTAAGCTGAATTGCACAGAAGAGTGATCTTTCTTTCTTTCTTTCTTTTTTTGGCTTAATTTTTCTCCCAATAATTTATTTTATTTGAAAAAACACAATGTAAGGAGTCAAACAGGTGATATGTACTTTTGAACCTAGCCATTCTATGGAATGAATTCTATGAATTCTAGACTAGAATTCTAGAATTCTATGAATTCTAGACCAGTGAGAAATGGTCTGGAAAACAAATACAGAATCTCAAGTGATCATATTAGCTAAGTACACGAGCCCACTCTCTTACAGTAAACATAGATTTTAGCTGTTCATGAGTGGAAAGGGTGAGACATTGGGGGGGGGTAAGGATTAAGAATGCACAGTCTGGTGTATAAACTCACTATCTTAGAGTTCCCACATGCCGTTCTTGTGTTTTTCATGCCCCGCTGTATAAATGAGAGCATTTGATCAAGGCTATCTATTTTGTCTGGTTTGAGAGAATTAGACCCTGGGCATGACTGTACCAGATCGTGCAGGATGGTGGAGTTCAATGCAGCGATTTGGACCTGATTAGATGGGAAACAAGGAAGGGTGTGTATACGTGTACTGAGAAATGAGGAGGCTGGTAATGATGAAATGCAGTAAATCATGCCATGTAAGTAGATTGTAAAGCCAAAAGATTACACGGCCAAATTGTTGTTTTGGGTAACGCAGATCTGAGGTTGATGAGAACATAGACTCACATACAGTGGCAGTAGCAAGAGAGAAGAGAGAGTTTGAAAAAATTAGAACTAAAATTTGAAAACCAGCATATTGTCAGTGTGTAGGATGATTAAGGTACTTTTGTTTGCTGGTTATTTTTAGGGGCCGTGAGAGGGAGGGGACTTCTTTATCAAATATTTATGTCCTTTTTTTTTTTTTTAAAGCTGTTTGATATCCAAATCTTAAAATATCATATATGCTTAAAACAGCAATTTTAGTTTTTCCTTGTTCAAAAAAGAGCTATGTAGTTTGTTATCAATATAATTCTGGTCAGAAATTCTCTGGACTGTAATTTTTTTCTTGCCATCAAAAATGAGTATGGTGAATTGTGAATTGTCATAACTTCAGTTACAGTCCCTTTTCCAAGGAAATGATGCAATGTATTCCTGGAAGAGGACAAGTACATAAAATGCTGTTAATTGTCCCAGTGCAATTGTGTTCATTATTTATTTTGCTTTTAAAATTAGTGCATTGTTAGCTGTTGAATATTAAAATCACCACCGATTAATAGATAAGGCTGTACATTTAAATGATTTAATTAGTGATTATATTTTCTCAGAAACATCTGACAAGTAAATTATTCATTTTTTAGAAATTTAAGTTAATTTTGTAGTATGTAATAACCGTTACATATTAGTATTCTTTACATAATACAACATTATTTCACCAGAAGTATGCCTGAAACAGGCAGTTAGGAGTTTTAAAAATGTATTTTCTTTTATAATATATAATTAGAATATTTATTGGAGGAAGTATTTGTCTTTCATTTATTTTTGCCACGTATATAATCAGTCATTACCAACTGATGGCCGAGGGATTTGAGAGCCTCTCCTCTTTCTCTGTTTACCACTTTCATTGCAGACGCTTTGTTGATGACATGTGTGAGTGAGATAGTCACACAAACTGCTTTTGCCTGGTCTTCTAACTGATGTGTTTACACATAAAAAAAAAAAAAAAGAAGAAGAAATTAATAACATTCATAGTGTCCTGTTCCTTATTCCCAACCAAGGAATTCCAATGATGTCTTTTCTCAAGGATATCCATTTTTACATACTTGAGAGCATCAAATTCTTAAACCTAGGCATGGAATGTTGAATACACTTGATTTGCCCTCTTTCTGCATCTGTAATGCATTGCAACTCCTGCTACTATACCTAAATTCATTATCAGAATCCTTTTTAAATGCTCCAGGCTGCAGTCCCCCATTACAATTATTACTCGAGTGGGAACCTTTTTTTTTTTTTTATTCACGCTTTAAACCATTACCATGGAAAGGGCTTTACGTAAGCCCATTGTCTGAATATAGAAATAAAATCAGCACTCATGCCTGGCTTGCCTAATATATGGACTCCTGTCATTACCCATTCACGGTTTACTTTTCGTTGGCCAAGCCCAGTGCTTGAGACACAAAGAGATCTAATATATCCTTGATCTCAAAGGGCTCGTGATCAAGTGTTGCAAGAGGACTTATAAGCAAATTGCAATGTAGGGGGATGAGTGTTGTTCTGGAAAGACATGCCCTAGAGCGTAGAGGGAAAAAAACCAGCTTGACTCTACCCATATCTAAACTTTTGTCTTCATTGGAAAACAGCAACATTTAAATGGAACATTTCTTTAGCAAGCACTAAATAATAATTAAAATAAAAGAACCATCTATTTATCCCTTATTACGTGCTTGGCACCTACAAATATTTAATTATTGAACATCTCTTTAAGATTGGCACTCTACGAAAATGTTTTACCTTGTTAAATCGGAGTTATGAGCCTTTCCCCCAAAATCAGTAAATCAAAATCTTATTCTGTGATTTGGAACTCATAGCTTCAATGTTTGTTTCATTGCTCAACATATACTTTAATGCACTTTACTATTCTAAGAAGTTGCCATACCTTGTTTTCATTTTTAATTTCCACAGCGCATGCCCTAAGTGCTTAAGCTCTCATTATCTGATCTACATTTGAGGAGCAAGCTATGTTAGTACTTTGAGCCATTCTCATTAGCAAGGCAATTTTGACAGCATTTCCAAGTAGGTAGACCTGTATTATAAATGTTAGGGGAGGTTTAGAAATGTAATGGGAGAGGTGGGGTGGTTCCTGTTCTTACCATTCCTGTTATTAAAAATTGACTGAGTTTTAACATATTCATGGGATGGTTTATATGTGGTCCTGCTTTTAGAAATCAGATTCAGGTTTTAGCAGTCCTTTTATTAGCTTTTTTCCCGTTAAAATCAGAAATCACACATACTAAGTCATTTAACACTGCCTAAGCATCCATTATAATTTAAAGTATTTGGTGAACTCATTGGGTATTTTGATGTTTTTCTGAACAGAAAAAAAATGACTTAATCTTTATAAGTAGCTTTGATTAACTGGGAGCCTCTCCAGCTTCTCAAGGTTCCTATATGCTACTCAAGGTTGCCTTAACTTTTTTGATAACTGGGCCGTCCTTTGACCTCACAGTATATTTGTGGTCAATGTAAACCTCACACAGCTTCTTGTTTGGTCGTCCCACACCCTGTGTTTTTATGTGAGATGTGCTTTTCTGTTTTTCTGTTTTGTTTTGTTTTGTTTTTCTTTTGTTTTTAGAGTGGGATTTATGAAAGCTTTTAATTTGAAGGAAGACCGATCTCTGCAGAATCGGCGCTTGTTGTCTATGGCCCCATATTTTCTTTTTTATTGATTTTCACAGGAAACTGACTGGATCATGGTGAATTCTCAATTGGTTTTATTAAAATTACCAGTGGAGAGTGAAATGCATGGAGTAGGCTCAAACTTTGATTGAAATCCAACATCAAATACTTCTTCTTGTTATAAAGTCTGTCTTTTCATTTTAGACTTTTCTCTGGCTGTTATTGTGCTATGATAAACCCATCTGCTGTTTCAGCGCACGGTGAGAGATTTCTGTATGCCAGTGTGGAGGATGCAAGAAGAATGATGGATGGCAAGGGAAGCCACTTACTCGTGATGCTTTTTGTCAAGTCATGTCCTCTTGTCCCATCATACGTGCCTTTCCTCCAGCAAGTTCAGCTGTTATTACGTGGTGTTGTCATTCTATAAGGAAAAACTAGCTGGGAAATTTCTGATGGGTGCCAAGGAGATAGAATGGCAGTCTGTATTTTGTTTGTGACTGATAGTTTTGGTCTCTTGAGTTGTAGAAAGTGGACACATAGATGAGAGTGGCCATTTTAGGCTTCCTTCCCTTCCCCATAACTATGAAATTTTAAGAATCATTCTAGGTAGTTAAATAGTTCATAAAATGTGCCAGATTTTGTGTGTTGGCTTTTGTTGCTTGATGCTCATGGACTACCTCCTGCAAAGAAAAATAGCAAATTCTTATCTTAAATCAAGCAGGTGAATGAAAAGCAGGACTGTGTGATTCTTTTCGGTCATAAAATTCTGATAACTTGATTTTATTAGGAGTAGCATATTTTCTGATGGAAAAAAAGATCTTGAGATTACAGTTAAACATGGCAACTTGAGTAAATGTATTTGCCTATGCTCCCTCCCGAACACCTCACTGAAATCAAAGGAACACGAAGGATAGAAATGCACATGGACAAAGAGAATTTGAGGGGAGATAATGGATTGGAAATGTTGCAAATTTCTGGGTAGTATAAATTGGAAGGAGGGATTACTAGAGCAGAGAGAGTTGAATACTTGTGCTTATAGAGGGACGCGCCAACAAGCAGGAAGCTTGGAAAAGACAGGAGTTATCGATAGTAAATACTGTAGAAGGTGGGAATGAAATATGGGGCAGAAACAGGGAGTTTTGTGGAAGTCTGAACAAGATATGCTGTAGCTCCCTAGGGCCCCTTCCCCTGTATGCGCAGACAACTGATTACTAGAGTACCCCTATTTCATCAGTTATGTGATTTATTCCATGGATAAACTGAGCTAGGGTGATTCTAAAGTCCATGCACAGCTAAAGGTAGAGTCTCCATGATTAACAGTGAGAGCCCCACCTCTCCCCTGCCGTGTATCTTCAAGAGCGTTAGTACACAGGCCTGTAACTCTTGAACAGGAGATTAGTGAAAGCTTATTTTCTGAAGAAACTGGATCTATAGAGAAGATCTCCAGATCTTTGATATTTGAAGGATCAAGGCCCTGCTTCCTCACCTTGCAGTGAAATCCATTTGCGATAAGCTGCTTAGGATTCCCAGACATTATTTTGTTTTCTCACTCTTAGATATAGCCAAGGATCACCATGAACTTGGAATACACTACAAAAAGAAATGGTCTACAGCAAGAAACAAGAACTACCAGAACGGATTTTGGAGAAGCTAAATTAATAGTTAAGGAGCAGAAAGGATGACTCAACAAAAAATGAAAGTAATTTAGAGAATTAAGAGAGGACATTGCATCTATGGGAAAGAATGTAATGCTATTACAATCAAAACAATTGAAGAAATAAGAGAGACCTCATGAAATTTTAAAAATCAAAAGAATAAAATTAATCAATAGAAGTGTCTGACCATTCAGGAAATGTTCTAGAAAATATAACAAGCAGACCACATAATATTCAATGGATAGTGTTTTCATTAAAAGTGCAGTGTAAATGAAAGAAAAAAGGCATTTTCAAAGTAATAAAAAAAAAATTATTCCAGAACTGAAGGACGCAAGCTTCTGCATTCAATTCATAATGAAATTATTGAAAAAGAGCCAACAATTGATTATGAAATTTTAGAACTCTAGGCATGATGACCAGTTCCCAAAGGATTTTAAATGAGAAAAACAAGTCCTTTGCTGTGTACGAAAGATTAAGACCAAGTGACAGTGGATGCTCCTGAAACAATATGGAAACTAGAAGTCGCGAAGGAAAATAACGGGACAATAGCTATTTGACAGGTCTGGGATCAGCCAACCCAAAGTGGAGCAGGTGAACTGAGGGCTCTGGGAAACGGATTACCTGATAACTTGGATCATAGGAAACCCTGTATTTTAAGTTGTTTTAATGTTGGGAGAGTTTAGGAAGAGTCTAAGCAAAGGGAAAAAGAGAGGCAGCGATTAAATCTAGGAAAAATAGAAAGTTTTACAAAGAAGGATATGTCACAGTACAGTATTTGACTCATAAGAGAAAATATATGTACTCATCTTAGTGTAAATATTGCCCAATACCTTAACAAAAAGTGGTTATATATATGTATGTGTTCCAGAAAAATTGACTATTAAGAGTTGTGCCTTCCTTTGCTCTCACTGAAGAATAAATTGTTTTAGTTTTTTTTTTTTTTTAAAGATTTTATTTATTTATTTGACAGACAGAGATCACAAGTAGGCAGAGAGGCAGGCAGAGAAAGAGAGGAGGAAGCAGGCTCCCTGCCAAGCAGAGAGCCCGACGCGGGGCTCCATCCCAGGACCCTGGGATCATGACCTGAGCCGAAGGCAGAGGCTTTAACCCATTGAGCCACCCAGGCGCCCGGCTTTAGTTTTTTAACTACATTTTTATTTTTTGTTTTCTAACTGTGTTTTGTTTATTTTATTCTTTAAAGATTTTATTTGTTTTAGAGAAAGCGTGTGAGGGGGATGTGGTCAGAGGGGAGAAAGAAGCCCCAGCAGACTCCATACAGAATGTGGAGCCCCATGCGGGGTTTGAACAAAGACCAAGAGCTCATGACCTGCACCAAGATCAAGAGCCAGATGTTTAGCCGACTGAGCCACCCAAGAGTCCCTGTTTTAACTACATTTTAAAGTTATTCTTTTAAATAAACTTTTAAAAATTAAGCTGTCTATTAAGAACACTGAAAAGAAATAAAATTAAATTAAATTTAGAAAAAAGGTCACTTGTCAAAGGAAAGGGATCAATTCACAAGAGAACAGCAAATAATGTTAGTAAACTGTTGGGAGTCAGGTTATTTTGATAACAAATTATTTTGTTGCTGCAGATATTTCAGGATTTTAAATAGTATTAAATATATGGACTAAAAGATATACTTTATTATTATTTTTTAAAAGATTTTTTTAATTTATTTTGACAGAGATCACAAGTAGGCAGAGAGGCAGGCTGAGAGAGAACGGGAAGCAGGCTCCCTGCTGAGCAGAGAGCCTGATGCGGGACTCGATCCCAGGACCCTGGGATCATGACCTGAGCAGAAGGCAGAGGCTTTAACCCACTGAGCCACCCAGGCGCCCCTAAAAGATATACTTTAAATGAGAATATTTTGACTTTCACAATAATAACCATATTGGAAAAGTATTTCTAGAAGAACATATATATACCCAAACCTGATGATATATTTTTGGGGACCTGTGATGGTTTAGGAAGAAAAACCACTGGATTCACTTTGGGGACCATACCACAGTTGCTTGTTTGTTTGTTTGTTTTTTTATTCGTTTATTTGTTTATTTACAGCAAAACAGTGTTCATTGTTTTGGCATCACACCCAGTGCTCCATGCAGTACGTGCCCTCCCCATTACCCACCACCTGGTTCCTCAACCTCCCACCCCCCCCCCCACCGCCCCTTCAAAACCCTCTGGTTGTTTTTCAGAGTCCATAGTCTCTCATGGTTCATCTCCCTTTCCAGTTTCCCTCAACTCCCTGTTTGTTTTTTTAAGTGTGTTTTGATAGAGCAATTCATTGAGGAGTAGTTTAATAAATAGCAAAGCCAAAAACCAGAACCTTCTTTCATACTCACCTACTGTTACCTTACCAGTAAGAATGATTCTCCATCACCACATCTTTATAGCACGGGAAGGAATGATTTCTAGGACAGGTGAAGATTTGTATGTCTCATTGCTAGTTAAGTTAATTCTATTTTAACAATAGCAATTTTAAAAATTGCCATGGTATTGCTTTTTTTTCTCTAATCAGCACCATGCTGGTTATAAGCAAAAAGGTTCGTTTATAAAATTTTTTCGGCAGTGTGCTTGATTGTTAATTTCCAGGTCAATATCCAGCCTCTCTAAGTTTCGTGGGGTGATAATTTATGCTTATAATGGACAGTCTATTTAAAACTGTGATGAGGTCACCCCAGCTAAAGCAGCTGAAATCTGAATCCCACTCTCTCACTCAGAATCACATCACTTTAGTTTGCTAGTTTCCCATCTTTCCTGATGGGTGTTTCATTCAGATAAAACTTCAAACTTCTCACAGTCCAGTTTATTACTAGGAATTCACATTTTATTAATCGTGTGTCTCATCCCTTGAGGCAAATCATGTGGCCTCCTAACCTCCTTTCTTTCCTTCCCCCATTCCTCCTTCTTTCTTTCTCTTTCTTTCTTTCTTTCTTTCTTTCTTTCTTTCTTTCTTTCTCTTTCTTTCTTTCTCTCTCTCTCTCTTTCTTTCTTTCTTTCTCTTTCTTTCTTTCTTTCTTTTTCTTTCTTTCTTTCTTTCTTTCTTAATACTGGCCCAGAGGTAAAGCAATGATTTCACTTTCCCAGGTAATGTCTTCCTCTATAATTGTTCAAACTGAGGGCTCCAATCTTATATCCTGTTGTATATAGTACAGATCGTAAGATTAACTGAGTACTCCTTTTTTTCTTTTTTTTTTTATTCCATGGTCAAATTAACTGTTTTTCATACTGCTGGTTAGCACATTTTTCAGCATTAAGCCAGTAATAGAGATTTTTAGAGTTGAAATGAAATCTAGAACATATTTATTCTACATTTATCCAAAAGGAATATTTTTCCTTAAAACAGGGATGTTTTCATCTCCTCCTAGAAAATAGTGCCAGATACACTCCTCTAATAAGTAGAAGTTGCCTCTATAAAGGGCTGCCCCAGCTCAAATAACCAAGTCCAAGTTGTCTCTGATATTGTATCCGGAATTGTCATCTCATGTCAACTTCTAGTGTGAGACCAGTATTAGCCACTAACTGGGTGGGCTTCTGGTGGGCTGAAGAGCAGTGCTTCTCAATCTCTGGCTGGGGAAGAATCAGTCCTCCTTCTTTCCTGCTCCTCGCATCCCTCCTCCCCCTCCTCTTACCCCCTTCCCCCTTCTTCCAATCCATTGCAGACTGATTCTTTCATAAGATACAATGAAATTATTTTCTAAAATTTAATTTAAAAGCAAGCTTATTATTATTAGATTCAATAGACAGGAAAACATCCACTTGTTGCAAAAATTTCTAACTATTACTCTTGATACTTCTGCATATCTCATTAGGGTCTGGCAATTCAGTCTGAGTAGCCCTGCTGTGCTCTGTGAGGCTTGATGTTGTGTGATGAGCTTCCATTTTCTTTGCACTGGAATTGGCTACATCTTAAGTATTGGTCCAGCACTACAAAGGATTGCTCCATATTTTATATCTGTTTCCGTGACTATTACATATATTTTTTTGCCACTTTTATATCAGGTTTTATATGTTAAGTTCATTTTGTAATATAAATTTCTTAGTAGCCAACTTATCAATAGTTGCCTTATTAATATTTCTGTTATGATGACTGTTAAAAGCTGAAGAGATGTATGTTAGCATCATTGAGAGCCTATCATATGTGGACAAATTTATTATGTAACAGACAAAATATGTGATATGTGTGTATGTGAATTTATATATATGCATATATAAAATATTATATATAAACATACATATAATAATAACTTCTCAACACTTATCTCATTAGAGATAACGAGACACTCGTCTCATTAGAATGGTCTGGGCTGCCATTTTCCTGTTCTCTTTTCCTTTCTCCTTTGCCATCCTTCCTCCAGTTTATTGTTGTGTGAGCCTTTGCATCATGCTGCCTCGAGAATGCATGCCTCATTTGCCAGTTTTCACCTGTCTTCCAAGTCCAAGTCCCATTTTGTGTCTAGCTTGTGGTTCACTGGGGTCAATCTCAGGTCCCAGAAAATTTCAAATCTTGACTTTAAATCAGAACGTTAAGGTGGCTTAGTCGGTTAAGCGCCCGACTCCTGGTTTTGGCTCAGGTCATGATCTCAGGGTTGTGAGATTCAGCCCATCAGGCTCTGTGCTCATTGAGGAGTCTGCGTGAAATTCTCTCTTACCCTCTCCCTCTTCTCCCCACCTCTACCCCATTCTCTCGCTCTCTCTCTCAAATAAGTAAATATATCTTTTTTTTTTTAAAGATTTTATTTATTTATTTGACAGATAGAGATCACAAGTAGGCAGAGAGGCAGGCAGAGAGAGAGAGAGAGAGAGGAGGAAGCAGGCTCCCTGTCAAGCAGAGAGCCCGATGCAGGGCTCGATCCCAGGACCCTGGGATCATGACCTGAGTGAAAGGCAGAGGCTTTAACCCACTGAGCCACGCAGGTGCCCCAATAAGTAAATATATCTTTAAAAAAATCGGAACACTTAGGGCTTAGGAAGTTGCAGATCTTTAACTTGTGGCTCTTAATGCTATTTTACCTACATTAGAGGTTTGTTTATTCAGTGCAAAGCACCATGCTAAGTATTCGAGAACAAAGACGGGGGAAGACATGACTACGGTACCCAAGTGAGGGCTTTAGAGTTTAGTAGGAAGTAGACATGAGGGTAACTTGTTAACGGAAGCTGTGGTGAAGTCTTTAACTCTGGGGATAAGTTAAGAAAGCCTTTGCTAAAGTGCTACGGTCGGGCTGAGTTGAGGTGAGTTGTGATGAGGGATGTACATGCCCCATGTGAGGCTTTGGGTGTGTAATGTGTTCTAGGGCACAGAGATGTGAAAATGGAGTGGGATTTGGGTTTGGGAACTACCTGTTTAAGCACCCCCATTTTTTGCAGCTTGAGTGGTGGCTCCCTGTTTTATTTATTTATTTTTTTTTGAGAGCCCAGTCCAAAAGTGGTGTTTACTTTTAAGATTGAACTGAAGCCCGTTACCTCTTTGCAGTGTTTACCTGGAGAAAAATATTGCAAGGATTCATGCACAGCAAATGGGCAATTAAAGTTTTGTAGAACATGGGGTGCCTGGGTGGCTCATGGGCTAAGCCTCTGCCTTTGGCTCAGGTCATGATCTCAGGGTCCTGGGATCAAGGCCCACATTGGTCTCTCTGCTCAGCAGGGAGCCTGCTCCCCCCCCACCCCCCGCCTGCCTCTGCCTACTTGTGATCTCTCTCTCTGTCAAATAAATAAATAAAATCTTAAAAAAAAGTTTTGTAGATCTGTGTCTGTATTTTGAAAGACTTTAGGACAATCTTTGGAGAAACGAAAAATGCCAATGGTTAGGAACACACTAGAAACTGAAAAAGTGTCTTCAGCCTTAGTTTATTTGGATTTGTATATTAAGAATTTTTAAGCAGTTAGCTCATGCAGAAATACACCCCCCCCCATAAAATTAGGAGGTAGTTTTCGTATTGGGTGTTCGATTTTCATATCTCTTGATTGTTTATGAAAATTAATTGGCGTATGTTTTAAATTTTCATGATTAATTTTGTTGACCCTAATATGGCTTTTTAGAAGTGCAAACACAACACATTGCTTTATGCTTACAGGCAGTAAGGATTCATCTTAATCCAACTGGATTTGAGAAGTCGAGAATGTGGATGGGTTCAAGGAGGATTTACAGTTCAGTAAACATGGAGCATGAGATGTGGTTGGGGCAGGAGTGGGATAGGGAGCCTTTAGGGGGAGGAATAGGAAGTGGGGATCCTCAGGCACTGAACTTCACTTTGTCCTTGGTGGGAGAGCACAGTTTTGAAGTGTTATGGAGAGTGTGAGTGGAAGAGGATTATCTGGTTTGTGCTTTGGAAATAGCAATGTCGTGGTGGGATGTAGGATGCGTTCATTTTCTTCGGATGAAACACAAATACTGATCGTGATTTACAAATCTGTATTTGTGTTTCCTGAAAGCCAAACTCCTGTATTGACAGGAGAAGAGATCAGAGAGGCGGAGAGACTCATTAAGAGACTCTCGTTGTGTGGCTACAGGGAAGGGACCCAGGGACGTATCTACATGGTTACTCATTTTCTTCATTCAATAGATATTCATTAAATTCCTAGTAGTTACTAGGTGCCAGGACTTAATGGAGAGCAAGCAACACAGACTGCCTTCTGGAGCACAGGACATCTAAGACAGCCTCCAGTCTCTGCTTAGGTGACTAATGGAAGAGATGCACTCGGCACTGTAGGAATTGTGGGGCAGAGGTGGGAGGGTGGTTGGGAAGAGGCTTGTGGGTGTGAGTTGAGGAATGGTTTCTCAGCAGTTGTAGATGGCATTCAGCGTTGGAAAGACTGGGGTCAAGTGTTTGAGTTGGGAGACTTTGGGTTTGGGAGGTCAAGGCCAGTCCTTTTTTAAATACTAATGTATGTTGGAACCACCTGGGATCTTCTAATATGCAAATTTTCCTGCAGTAGGTCTGGGTAGAGCCTGGGATTCTTCAGCCTTAACAAGCTCCTGTCCATGGAACAGTAATTGGAGATGCAGGAAGGTAGTTGAAAGCTGGTTAAAAAGAGTTAAGAGGTTGAAAATGAGATAGAGAACTCCTTCCTCTGGGGGAATAATCATATTATTTCTCTTTGTCTCTCTCTCTGCACATGTGCGTGCATGTGCGCGTGTACACACACACACACACACTCATACACACACACTTCAAGCTTTAGAAGAATCTTATAAACAAGATATTGGGAGTGGAACAATTTACAGTTTGGGGAATGCCTACAGATGTGTACGTATGCCTTCATTTACAATGAAATTGCTTTTCCAGAAAGTCCATAATCTCCAGGTCATCTGGAAAATATTTCTTTATGTCAAACATGGACAGAGAACATATTTTGTTGACTTTAGTTGTGGTTGTCGAAGGGGAATAATGAACTCATATTCACAGATAACCATTTCCAAACCACACTTTATTTTTTTTATTTATTTTTTTTTAAAGATTTTATTTATTTGACAGAGATCACAAGTAGGCAGAGAAAGAGGAGAAACCAGGCTCCCCGTGGATCAGAGAACCCTATGTGGGGCTCAATCCCAGGACCCTGGGATCATGACCCGAGCCGAAGACAGAGGCTTTAACCCACTGAGCTACCCAGGCACCCCCCACACTTTATTTTTAAGTGTTGACTTTTCAACTCTAATCCATAAAATCTGAGAGGTGGTTAAAAAGAGAGAGAGAGAGAAAACAAAATGTCCAGCTAACATTTTTAAGGAACATGTTTCTATCAGAGAAATACTGTGTCGTGTTTGTGGCCTCGGGGAAGAAGATAGCAAGTGTCATTTGTGGAATAAATGTATGTAATTGCATGTCATCTTCTGAGCCTGCACCAAAAAGCAGGAGATGTTATTGGTTTTTCACTTTTTTGGTTGTCTCACAAGGCAAAACAAGAAATTTCACAAGAAATCCTCAGCTTTTCATACTTTCCATCTAATATAAAAACAAGACTGAGAATACAGAACCAGGCTTTTCTGCGATGTGGGGAATAACGGGGAGGTTGAATTCCTTTTAATAGCTTTTGATGTGTTGAAATCCAATCAGTGTTTATGTAGTAAGTAGTCACTTGACTTAAATTTATCTTTTCATAAGCATTACTTACTCTTACAGATGAATGTTTTCTTTGCTCTGAGCATTGCCTATATGAATTATTAGAAGAAATGGAGTAAATATCACCCTCCTTCCAATAGGGATATTTCCCCAACTGTGACCTGTTTGTTTACTGTAGCTGCTGGGATGGTGAGATCAGGGGACACTGAAGACACTCTAGGAGGAAGACTCTCTACTTCTTGGTTGGATTTGTAGTTTTATTTTTGTGGTTTTCTTTCCTTTTACACTTGTTCATTGACTCCAGTCTCATTTAACAGGAAAAGAAAATCAATTGCATAGAGGAAGATAGAGATGTTTCAGTTTCATTAATAGACCAAAACCTCATTAGGGAGATGACTGCTGCGGAATATAAGGTGCTTAATGTCAGAAGACCTGGATTGCAATCCTGGCTCCGTTCCTTGCCGATTTAGAAACCGTCTCAGAACCTTGGACTCCCCAGCATGGAATTCGGTGCAGGAAAACTGTATTTATAATGTAGTAATATGTGTGCCATGAGGATATATGGTCTAGTCTCTGCTTAGGTGATCTATGGAATGATCTATGGGAAATCATGAGAAGTGATGCAGAGCTTTGAGGAAATGTGTAAATATATATTAAAAAAAACTCTGATAAATGACCATTTTGATCATAAAATATCTTTTTTATATATTCATATTTCCACTCCTCCTAAACTATTAAGTCTTTCTTTCTCCAGCCTGATTTCAGTATCAGTATCAGTAAATTTTAACATCTTACACTTTTTTTTCCCCAGAAGACATCTTTATTTTTTGTTTGGGTCCATATTAAAAATAATTTAACTAAGTTATATAAAGATATAAAGCAAATTCCTAGGGGCATGTACATGCATAAAACTTACAGGCATTCATATTCTGTACTTTCAGGTACTAAAAAAACTGTCTTGTTTTTCTACTAAGATTAAAATGTGTGTGTGTGTGTGTGTGTGTGTGTGTGTGTGTTGTAGTCCATACAAGAAAAACGAACAGAGTCTGCAAAGATTATTTTGTTTCTGTTCTTTGGCTCAAAAAAAATTTTTTTTGCTCAGTCTGAAATAATATTAAAAATTTGGAATTATTCTGACCACTAGTTAAAATTTAAGAAATATGATTATAAAATATGTTTATCTGTCATATGTTTATTAAGTTTTGAATTAGTATTGTAGGTAACTATGTAACATTGGAAAAATTAGGAATTTTCCTCAAAAGTTCGTTGCATATTTCAAGGCTTTCTCTCTCTGCAGCACTGAAATGCCAGGAAGTAGAATTTATATTCAGTGATAGTCATCAGAATTCAGGGCTGCAGAATCTGAATTTGTATATAAGGCAAAGAGGAGGGTAAATTTGCATATGTTTTTAAATATTAGAGGAAATCTTAACAAGAATTATCTTGTGTAAAACCACCTATAGAATTTCCTCCAGGGGTGACCTAGATTGAAATTTGCACCTTGAGATGTTGGAACTAAAAATAGATACTGAAGAGTTTGTTTATTTACCTTAATACATTGGCCCCAGGGACATTCAGAAACTCAGATTCACTGTTTTGTGGTGAACCTAATTACCCACAGAGAAAATTTTTTAAATTTCTCTTCCGATTCTGATCCTGAGTATAAACAAGATAATTTATGGCACGTAGGCAATGTTTTGGTACTTGAATAATAAAGTAAAAGCCAGTTCACTAGTCATTATTACTAGCTACTATAAATTATAAAATGGATTAAGTCTCATAATTATGTAAAATGGTTAGTTTTTTCTTTGCTATTCAATTAAAAACAGGGTTGGCTCCTCTAAACACAATCTCCCTACTTCCTGTTCTGTTGATCAGCTACAATATAAAAAGTTGAGTTGCATATTTAAGTTAGTTTAATTGCTAATAGGGATTTATGTTATTCCCTCAAGTTCCTAAGATTAGAGTTTATCAGTGGATCTTTGTTTCAGTAGTTATTGGTGAAAACTGACTTATTAAAAATCAAAAACCCAAACCCCAAATTCAACTGAGTAATTTTAAAGATCTTATTGGCTTTATGCCATGATTCATGAACTGGGCAGCATCTTGTCAAGCAGATAGAAAGGAGGTCTGAAGAGCTATACAGAAAGAAAGACTTTTACATTTTTTTATTTTTATAAATATATAATGTAATTATTAGCCCCAGGGGTACAGGTCTGTGAATCGCCAGGTTTATACACTTCACAGCACTCACCATAGCACATACCCTCCCCAATGTCCATAACCCCATCACCCTCTCCTGAACCTCCTCCCTCCAGCAATCCTCAGTTTGTTTTGTGAGATTAAGAGTCTCTTAATTTCATTATTATGTTTCATTTATTCTTTTCCTACCCCCCAGACCCCCCACGTTGCACTCCACTTCCTCATATCAGGGGGATCATAGGATAGTTGTCAGAAAGAAAGACTTTTAATGGGAAGAAGTAGGTGGGACAAAGAAGTAACTAGCAAAGAGTGGGTTGTTTCAGCAAGGTCTCCTTCCTTTGGGAGATGACTGGGGTTTATTGGATTACCTCATTATGGCTGGCCAGGTAATTCCAGATGCGCTGGGTTAAGATTCCATTCTGGGAAGGTTCACACTGTAAATATTGAATCTTGCTCTGGTTATGTGGATTTAGTGCAAGTGACTACATTTTGGATCTGTTGTCAGCCTGTGTTACAGGTCTTGTAGGGAAGAACGGAGTATTTTATTGATATTCTTCGGGCTTTCTTATTGTTATCTTACAGGCTTTTTTGCTGAATGGTTACCAAAAAAGGCAAATGGTTAAATGAAAATGAGTTCCCTGAGAGTTAGTTTAGTGCCCATCAAACACCATCAGTCTGCTGTCCTTTTTCCCAGTTACTTAAACCCAGAAGAAAAAGGAATGAACAAATAAAACCTTAGTTACAAAGTTTTTGTAACGTTTAAGTCTATTTAATAATGAAAATATAAATAAATCCATCGTGTGTGGTTTATTAAAAGATTTATTTATTTCTTTTAGAGAGAGTGCATAGGAGGTGGGGAGGGACAGAGTGAAAGGGAGAGAGAGTCTGTTTTAAGCAGACTATACACTGAGTGCAGAGCCTGATGCGGGGGTCAGTCTCATGACCCTGAGATCACAACCTGAGCGGGAACCAAAAATCTGAAGTTTAATTGACTGTGCCACCCAGGTACTGCCTCCCCCTCCCCCCGCCTTCCTTTTGAGAGATAGTGCCTGTGTACTTGTGTTTGAGGGGAGGTGGGGAGGGCCAGAGGGAGAGTGAGAGAGAGAATCTTAAGCACACACCATGTCCAGTGAGGAGCCTGACTCGGGACTTGATCTCAGGACCCTGAGATTATGATCTGAGCCGAAATCAAGAGTTGGAGTCTTGACCACTGAGCCACCCAGGCACCCCAATAAATACATTGTTTAGGAAAATTCCAGAAAGCCTAGGTCATATTTTATTCAAATCAAAATGATCTTCTTCGCAGGTGGAAGTTTTATGAGTAAGGGAAGTTGTACCTTAATTATCTTACTGCACTAATCAAGGCCAAAGTTAGCATAAGTTAACCTAAGTGTGAAGGAAGACAAAGGCTCCTTGTGTGTTTTAACGTGGAAGCTTTTTGCATTTGGAGTGAGGTAATTCATTGTGCAAGAATTCATTATGTAACTCTTCACATATTATGGGATGTGCAGTATCATAAGTTCCCACCCACTGGAAGCCAAATGATCCCACCTTTCATTGTGATAATCAAAACTGCCGTCATCGATTTCCAAATGTTTCCAGCAGAGCTGCTAATTCACGCACTGAAAGTCACTGCTTTATCATAAAGACTTAATTGTTCTCACTGAAGTGATCCTCCATCATTTCTCACTTGGGTACCCCTGTTCCTTTTTCTTGATCTTGGTATCATTGCCTCCCAACACCTCATTCTAAGACTTGCTCTACTGACTAAAGATTTTCTTGCATCTTTCATTTTTCTTTCTCTACTGGCTTCTTTCTGTCAACATATAGACATAATCTTGTATGTCTAATCATATGTAAATCCAGACGAAACAGTTAACATTCAGACAAAACTTCGCATCCTGAAATTGGATCTTCTTATGCTTCTGTCAGTCTTTTAGGTTGTAGACTTTTGGAATTAGCCGGATTTTCAGAGGCCTCATGATAATATATAAAGGGGAAATTGTTCTCTTTGTTCAAATGGACAAATGAATGTAGTAAGAACTCTGATAAGACTCACATAGTCATTGTATTTTCAGAAGGTCTTGGGAATAAATATTTGGAGATTGGATTTTTGGCTTTGTTTCAGTCTTATTTGTCACTCTGTAGTGTCTCATGCCTATTAATGATGAGAAGTATACTTTGAAGTTCTCTCCTTCCCTCCACTTCTCCCTCCCTTCCTTTCTTCTCTCTCTCTTTCTAAAAACGCTTTTGCATTACCTTGTTTTCAGATCCCAATTAGCCTAAGTTTAATTTTACACACACACACACACACACACACACACATTCTCTCTTCTTTGGAAACAATTTTACTTATCTTATTGTGTAAATAAAAATTATCCATTCTCACCGGCATCTCGCAAATTGAAATTTTCCTCTTTCTATTATATTTTTAAATGTGAATTAAAAATGGTGCTCTTTATCTCTCTTAAGAAGCTTGGTGGAAGATGATTCATCATCAAATTGAGAAAAGCTTGGTATGGATATAAATTTACATGAGAAATACCAGTTGATTTTTATCACCTTTTGGAGCAAATATATTTGTTTTTCTCTTCTAATATATGCATATAAATACCTAGAGAATTTATTTGAATAGTAAACACTTTTGTATTATTTATTGGAAGACATTTTAAACCATCTTTTTTTCCTCCTGAAAGCATTGTTTTCTCATTTTTCTGTCTTTATTTAAATTTCACGAAGCAATGGCGTTTTAGTCATATTACTTACTCTTCATTCTGCTGCTTCCACATATGCTCCTCCTCAACTGCCATTTTCTAGTAATTTCTTCATTTTCCACAACCTTATGTACTTGGATAACCACTTCTTTAAAAAAGTGTTTATTATAAAATTTAGCATATGGATAAATTAGTTATCGTGCATGTATAGTTTACATAGTCGTAAGAAGGCAAACACTGTAAGCTCACCCACTGTTGGTTACGACAAAATCATTATCCGAACTTTGTAAGTCCAGTGCCCCTCTGTAATTACTTTTCCTTTCACTGCTCTGTGGAGGTTAACTTACTACTGAATTCTGCAAATCACTCTTATGCTTTATTTATAGCTTTACTATCTACGTATCAATCTGGAAACAGTGTTCTGTCTTCCCTGCTTTGAAACTTTAGAGTATAATGATATTTAAGGATTTCTTTTAAGATTTTTTACTCCATGTTGGAAAATTCATCATTACTGATACTTGGACTTAGTTTGCTCGTTTTTCTCAGCTCTGGCGTGTCTCATTGACTGGATACGCCACCACTTATTTATCTAATGTACTGTTGATTGACCCTAGGGTTATGATTCTCACATATATGGTATTATAGACACTGCTTCTATAAAAAAAGGACATCCTTTTTTTTTTTTTTAAGATTTATTGATTTGAGGGGCGCCTGGATGGCTCAGTGGGTTAAGTCTCTGCCTTCAGCTCAGGTCATGGTCCTGGGGTCCTGGGATCAAGCCCGCATCAGGCTCTCTGCTGAGCAGGGAGCCTGCTTCCCTCTCTCTGCCTGCCTCTCTGCCTACTTGTGATCTCTCTCTGTCAAATAAATAAATAAAATCTTAAAAAAAAATAAAAAAGATGTATTGATTTGAGTGAGAGAGAGAACACGTTTGCACAAGTGAGTTGGGAGAAGGGGAGAACCTCAAGCAGATTCCCCACTGAGCACAGAGCTAACCAGAGGCTCAATCCCATGACCCTGAGATCATGACCTGAGCCAAAACCAAGACAGGACACTTCACTGACTGAGTGATCCATGTGCCTCTCTATAGACATTCTTATACATGTCTCCTGCTTGACACATGCCGGAGTTCTTTTTGGGTTTATATGTGGATTAAAACTGCTGTTTTTTTCCCCCCAGGTGGTTGTACCAGTTTGCACACCACCAAAATATTTGTCAAGTGGTTGTACCAATTTGCATACAACCTAGTTGTAAATGCCATAGTTTTAAATTTTTGCCAAAATATTACATGTGAAGTGTATGGGGGGTTATTTGTATTTACTCTTCTACAAAATTCTTGTTCATGTATTTAAACATTTTTCTCTGATTATTATCTTTTTGGACTGATTCCTGGCAGTTTTTAGTATATCTAGTTATGAGTCTTTTGTTGGTGTTTTAGGCTATAAATATCTGTTTGTGGCTTTTCCTTTTATCTTTTAATTTTGACAAATAGGATATCCTTCATTTATTGTAATTGTATTCATCAGACTGTTCCTTTTATAATTAATTTTTGGGTATTGATTAAGAAATTTTTCACTATCATAAGATTATACAGATATCCCATTACAACTTTTATGTTATTGGTAAAGTTGAATCCATTTTATTTATTTCTATATGTTTAACCACTACTTATCTCCATTTTTTGACTAATCCATCTAGCCCTCACCTATCTGCAATGCCTACTCTATCATAAATAGAATTTTCTTGTAGTGGATGTTTATGTTTGGGCTTTGTTCTGTTTATCTGAGGGTGTAGTAAAAGCACATTATTTTAATTACTATTGTTTTAATATAAAAATCTTAGTGTTCTGTTCACCTTGTTTTTCTGGAGGGTTATAGTTTTTCATGGCCTTTTACTCTTTCACATACATTATAGAATCTGCTAGTCATAATCTATGGAAATCTCTGCTGAGATTAGGTTGGAATTATACTGAATCCATATATCTATCTCAGGAGAACTGACAACTTTCTGATAGTGAATCTTATTATCTAACAATATGTATAACTCACCATTGATTCAATTTTTAAAAAAAAAGTCTTTCAATACATTTTATTAATTTATTCATGAAAGATTTGAAAACAATCCCAGCTTTTTAAATCAGTTTATGCTTCTCGTTATATTTTCAGATATTCATGTTGAAAAAGTGTATATTTTATTTTAATGTTGTTTAACCCCTCCAAAAGTAAATAAAGTGACCAAAAGTAAATGAACAACTGGTTACACAGCCTTTTACTCAGGGCAAATATTTCTTGCAATCACTGAAACACCTTGGGAATCACTCATCAGGTCTATGATTATCTGCATTCTACCTGCCAATAGCATTTAATAATTATGATTATCAATTACTTATAATTAATAATTATAATTGACAATTATCCATAATTAGTATCATTAATATTAATGAATATTAGTAATATTAATTAATCAATGTTAATAATTATGTAGAAGGCAGGTGTTTCTCCAGATACTCTTAATTAGTTATATATCAGCTATCTTTTCTAAAATGTATGTCATATGCAGTACAAATACCATATGATTATTACATTATAAATAGAATAAATAGCTAATACAATATTTCTTACTTAGCTGATGCTAACTCTAAAGGATTCTCTTGCTCATTATCACAATAATATCCCTCACATTGTTGAGGTGTCTGCAAATTTACCAAGTCCTTTCAACTTCAGCAGTTCTTCTGGGTCACCCAACAATATTATCAAGGTAAAACGTGTGTTATTATCTTTATTTTGAAGAAGACGAAAGTGAAATTTGGGAAGATGAAGCAATTGCCACAAGATTACATAAATGGTGTCTAGTAGAGATGAACCTCAGTCTCAGGTTCTGGCCTTGGAGACTGTGTTCCTGCCTCCACATGGCAGGGGCGGTGTGTTAGAGATCCTGCGACCAAGACCAAGTAGGCCCTCCAAACAAGTTTGTAATTATTACTCAGTTTATCTAATGTGAAACCTTAGTTGGTGTTTACCAGCTGGAGTCCTTGGGAGGCTTTCTGCCTCTGCCTCTACTGAGCCCAGCTTGAATCTTCTTGCCTTCCCGGTCCCTGTCGGTGTTTGAGTTTGTGATCTCTGCCCTAGAATAAGCCTGCCATTCTCTGTTGTATGTTTGAATTTGTTCTTTCTTGTACTTCTTACCACCTTGTATTTGTTCTGATTACTTATCACCAGACAGATCTTGCACACTGCTTTGCAATCCTATTAGGAAACGATAAGTAAATTACTATTCTCGTAAGAGGCAGCACAGAACACAGAATACACTGCCTTGCACTCGATGTGTGCTTACTAAATATTAATTGATGGTGGAAAAGATTTAAATCTTCCTCTAAATAATAAGATTTTGTAGGTATCTATCAAAATCTAATTTTGTCGAAGTCACTTCATCTCATTGTGGGAGAACGTGGCTCAGTTTGACAGATAAAATGTTACCGGCTCATAAAATCAAACTTGCTTTGTGTTTGGTACCGTATGGAATTTTGTCAGGAAAGGCTTGGATTCTGTCGCTAGTACTGGCAGGAGAGTTATCGAAGACCTGTGCATTGGGAAGATCTTTGCCCGAGATGTGGTTGACACGCCACATTTTTATACTGATGCCACTTTTCTTCCAAGAGCAGATGTTTCTCTTGTCCTGTCCTCATAGGACTCTTCTTGTGGTCTTTACCAGAGCAATGTGTGTCCCTCCAGATTTGGATGTCTTCCAGTAGTTGAGAGCTTTACCTAGCACCCCCAATTAACTGAGCTGCAATTAAGAGGAGTAATTATTGATGAAAATGATGCCCCGGTCGCTCTGGAAAGGTAGGCTGCTTTAATCCATACCCACTTTCAAGGTTGCCTTTTGAATTCTAAACAATGGGATTCAGTGTAATCCTTCCTCTGTTTGTAGGAAGCTCTGTTTTATTTGGAGTTTATAAAGGGAGCTCTGTTAGATAAAACTGCTGTACAAGTGCTTTTTGATGTAAGTCGGTGTGTTAATCAAAACAGCTGTGTGGGTTGCTAGGTAGACTCTAACACCAGGTGGCAATAAAATGTCTTCCTCATTACAGGCAATACTGAGCAATTGACGAGACCTCCTGCACGTGATGGCCTTTCTCCACCGGCATCCTCGCTTGGTGGTAGGGAAAATGAGGATGGGCTGTGTGCCACTGTTTCAGCACCACCCCGAGCTTAATCTTTCATTGCCGGTAACAGGTTGTGCTCTGTCAAATGCTCTCAGAGCCCCTTCAATGCTAAGATCTTCTTTTGGATTTAACACGGTAACTTTTAATTTAGGAATGCCAAAACACACGTCCGCCCTTGCTTGTTCAACACCCAGCGTGCTCTCTGGAGCTGTCCCATCAGCCACAAAGCGGTCACGTCCCATTCCCGAGACCACTAATGGCAAAATCCTTCAATGAACAGCCGTGGAGATATGCTGACTCTAAATTCATTTTCTTCCAGAAGTAAACTACCTGCTGTTAAGTCACGGGGTTTGTTTAGTTTGATTTTCGGTGTATTGTATTAGATATGAATTTAGCGAAGAGACTAAGGTTCAAGTTAAAAATGATAATTCCTTTTTTTAAGATTTTATTTATTTATTTGAGGGACAGAGAGAGAGAATGAGCTTGGGGGAGGGAGACAGAGAAGCAGACTTGCCCCGTTGAGCAGAGAGCGTAATGTGGGGCTTGATCCCAGGACCCAGAGATCATGACCTGAGCTGAAGGCAGACACTTAACCAACTGAGCCACCCATGTCCCTAGAAATGATAATTCTATGAAAGTTTTTAAGGAGATGCCCATATGTGAATCAGGGTCCAAGTTTATAGAGCTACTTAATACTAGTTTACCTATAGGGGTGCCTGGGTGGCTCAGTCAGTTAAGCATCTATGTTTGGTTCAGGTCATGATCCCGGGGTCCTGGGATTGAGCCCCAGGTTGGGCTCCTTGCTCAGCAGGGAGCCGGCTTCCTCCTCTCCCTCTGCCCCTCTCCCTAGCTCGTTCTCTCTCGCTTTTCAGATAAATAAAATATGTAAAAAATACTAGTTTACCAGTAGCGCTAATTAAACACACGTATTGTGTTTATTCTGTCCCAGGTACTGTTCTGAATAATTAACTTGTACGTATTTATTTAATCTTCAAAAGAAACCTCTTTATTCAGTGTCGCTATCCTCATTTTGCAGAATACGAAAAACTAGGGTACGGGGGAGTAAACAATCTGAGGCCATAGATAGGATATGGTAGAACCTTTGGTTAAGTTTGTGCACGTCACCAAAATTAAGACCTCCGTATCCACTGAAATAAAACACACATACTTGGCATTGAAAAGGAGCATACATACTGAATGTCTACTGGTCTGGTGGAGATTTTTTTTTTTTTTTTTTTAACAGTTAAACAGGGTAACAGATTTCTTCTGTTACCTGTAGTTTAGGATTATAGAGTTTAGATGACCCTGATCATGATTTCCAAGGCTGAAAATGGAGAACAGTTGGAGTAGAAAGAGTAGACACTTCTGAATTCCATTTTCCTTCTCTTTCTCGTGGATCTTTCTTCTTCCAAACACTACTGCAGTCTGCAACCTCAGATGGTGTTAAATTCACAATAGAATTGGATTTCAGTTGTTACCCTTAATAACTGTGGAGCATCCCTTTGCGATGGACTCACTAAAGCTTCTTTTTGTTTCTGCTCATGTAAACACTGATGTTCGATAATATTATGAAGAAACTATGGACTTTAAGAATTGAGATTCATGTTTCTTTTCCTTTTTTTTATTCTATAAACATAAATCAGTAAGTAACAAAAAGAGCGATTCTAGCTGTGGAGTTATTATCCCCTGTGAGTTGAATATGGGCATTATAATTCACCAGTAGCTGCTGACTGAATGGATCTCGAGGAAGAATGAAAAGGTAGATTTTAAAGATGAATATACAACAGTCATAATTTTCTCAATAATATAAATATATTTGAAATGGGGATCCATGACAGGAAGCCAGACTAGGAAACCAGGAAGTTTGGATTTTGCTCTCCCTCGTAATCAGTTTCCCAACTTCCTTTTGTGATTAGTGCTTTTGCCAAAGCTTCTTACATGTGTCTCTGGCATGTTTCCAGTAGACTTTTTGAATTGCACTTTGGTTTTCAGGCAGTGATTTCTGCCCTAGCTGAATTTTAGAATATGAAGGTCATTCATCTATATCCTGGAAGGATGATTCATGTATTTATGTTCTAGAAAGGAGGCTGAAAAGAAAAATTTGCTACTTTATTAATCAGAGCCCTTTCACATTTTGTATTCTCAAGCTTAATCATTTGCTTGTTTGAACTAAAGTCATCTTCCTTAATCACCACCATTAGTGGCTGTCCATGAATGATTATCTCTCTGAATTTTATAAGCATGTTAGAATTTAATGCATTTTACATTCCCCATTAGGGATTAGACATCATTCCATATTTTACTATCTCCATATATTCTTTTTAAAGCATGAGATTAACTATAGTAATGCTCACCTTGGTGGTAGAGGGGAAGCCTCCTCTCCTCATTGGGTAGAGGGATCTAGCCTTGGTACCATTTTATAGTTTAAGCTACCCAGGACTTTTCAAATAGTTTACTTCTTCAAAGACGAGAACCACCACTCTAGTGTTGAACTTTCCCAGGGATGAACAGTTCATTCACTGTCTTTTGGAAACAGCCTGTTACATTTGGGCGTCATTAGAAATTCTTCGTTATATTCAGCAATGTTCATGGCATTCACTGGGTCCCAGTTCTGACCTTTAAGATGACACAAAACAGATCCAGTCCTTTTCTACCTGAAGGTCTTTTGCTTATCTGAAGCCATCTTAATATTCCTATGATTCTCCTGCACGTTGGGTCATGCCAATGTTTCCCATATTCCCTATTTTGGAAATGTCTCGTGATGGTGGGTTCTCCCTCTGTCCCTTGTGCATGTGAAGATGGACACCAGGCTCTAGAAAGAAGCACCATCATCATGCACACATGTAGCCCTCTCTGGCTTACTGTATGGGTTTCTGTATGGTCTCGTTTCATCCTCCCAGTGAAACCGGCAGACACGGGTCTCTCTTTCCTTTTATACTCATTTTTGTCTGAATAGACCCAGAGCTCTAGGCCGGCAGGATCTGGCACTGGTGTTTATTGAATCCCGACTCTGTGCACAGTGCTTTTCATACCATAGTGATTCCTAAATAATTGTGGTGTAAATGAGCCTCACTTCTCACCCTGGCATTGGCACCCGGAGGTGGAGTAAGTTTCAGAGGCTGGGAGAGTGGTCAGTTTTGCACAGGGCTTTAGAAAAAACTTTGCAAGTTGTTTATTTGCATTGTTTTTGCATTTGAGGATATTCTAGTTTTTCCTGGGCTTAAAATGACTATCAGATTGTTCTGCACGCTCAAAGCAATAATGTTTTAGTCCAATACAGGCTTGTATAGAAAGAAAAAAATAAACAAACCTCTCTCCTTTTTTCAATTTACGAAGTTAGGAGTTTAGAATTTGCTTGTGAAAGGAGTATTAATCCAAAAGAAGAAATAGAGTAAAATGTCTGTTGGAAAATTAAAATTAGATACTTCAATGAAAATGTTTATGGGGAAAATGTGATGCGTAGTTTAGTTAATAACAATCCATTCAAAAGCAGATAATTATTTGTCATATGTGTTGAGCAATTTTCAAGGCTCTTGAGATGTAATATCGTGCGTAGATTCCCTACTTTTATACATCTTATATTTTACTTGAAGATGATGGGCAACTTACGATTAAGCCAATAAGGCGAGGTAATTTTTTTTTCCCCCATTTTATTTATTTTTTTCAGCATAACAGTATTCATTGTTTTTTTTTTTTTTTAAAGATTTTATTTATTTATTTGACAGATAGAGATCACAAGTAGGGAGAGAGGCAGGCAGAGAGAGAGAGAGAGGAGGAAGCAGGCTCCCTGCCAAGCAGAGAGCCTGATGCGGGGCTCGATCCCAGGACACTGGGATCATGACCTGAGCTGAAGGCAGAGGCTTTAACCCACTGAGCCACCCAGGCGCCCCTGCAGTATTCATTGTTTTTGCACAACACCCAGTGCTCCATGCAAAACGTGCCCTCCCTATTACCCACCACCTGTTCCCCCAACCTCCCACCCCTGACCCTTCAAAACCCTCAGGTTGTTTTTCAGAGTCCATAGTCTCTTATGGTTCGCCTCCAAGGCGAGGTAATTTTTGATAAGAAGTACAAGAAATCTAGAAAGCATTGTAGTTAAGAACAATAGTGAGGAGGTGGCCTGGTGAGCAGAGACCTCAGGGACGAGAGGGAGGCCACTCTGCCAAGTGCCCATCATGTCCGCAGAGGGGAGGAATGCAAAGATCCCGATGTGGGCGAGAGCTTGGTGCCCTAAAGGAATCATCGCAAGTAGAAGGACAGCTTGAGTACTTGGGATGAGGTGGGACGTGTACAGTCCTCCTTACGAGGTCCTTATGGGCCATGGTGAGAAGTCTGGCAGATTTGAAAGTCAATCCATCAAAGTGGTTGGACTGTGGATTTTAGGGATGCAGGAGATGCGGGGAGGACAGGAGGGGTTTACAAGTAAGCTAGAAGAGACGTGATGGCGGCTCTGAGGGGTGGAGGCCAGGGGTCATGAAGAGAAGTGGATGCATTTGAGACAGGTGTTGGAGGCATACTGGTCCTTCCAGGTAGGGTTGGATAGGGGATGGTGCAGAAGTAGAGGAGGAAATATCATGGCACTTCCATCTATAATGGCAGGATGTTATGGAAGAACCCCACGATGCCCTCTTCCTGCAATTATCAGCATTATTATTTTATAAACAAATGGACATGGGATTCATGAAGTGATGTTCCCACTTTGAGGTACAATGGTGCAGGCAGGTGGAAGCATGTGCCGAACATCTTTTTTTTTTTTAATTCATTTGAGAGAGAGGGCACAAGCAGGGGGAGAAGCAGTGGGAGAGGGAGAAGCAGGCTCCCCGCTGAGCAGGGAGCCCGGTGCGGGACTTGATCCCAGGACCCTGGGATCATGACCTGAACCCAAGGCAGACGCTTAACCGACTGAGCCACCCAGGAGCCCATGCCGAACGTCTTAACGAGGTCCTCTCACTTTCCCATCCTAAATCTTAGTAGCCTGCTCCTATGGCTGTGTGAAAGAATAATGCAAAATAATGTAGTCAGTCAGTGATACACTTTGTGGAGTCTTTTTTTCTTTCCCAGGTCTCCTTACCTTCACCCAATGCGTTAAGAATATAAACATATCTGATATTTGTTGTACCTTAGTTCCGTGAAATAATGACAAGTCTTCTCCACCCCTGGCCGGCATTGAACCTGCACATGAGTAAATTTGCTTAGCTTTCCAAAACAGTGCAAGGTTTTACAAAGATAAGACAGTTCATTTACATAACCCGGAATAATTTGGCTGGCAGACTCAAGGAGATACAGTGTGTGGACCGAGTTTAACACATTCATTTAGATTGGCGGACTCCCTTGCGTTTCCTGTGCTAGCAGAAGGTCCCATCTGTTCAGCTCCTGGCCAGAGACCATTGTGCCTGTGAGCATTGAAATTTCTTATTGCAGACGCTCCGTGCTTCATAATTGGCTTAGGGTGCCCCAGACACTCACCAGGAACATTGTTAATTAGTACCAACGTAAGTGCAGTTATTCTAGAACTAGGATACCTGCCTGGTACTAATGTACTCAGGTGACTGCCAGGGCCAACACACTTCTTTCCTGCACTTTCCCCCTTTGGCGTCATGGCGATTTTATAACTCAGAGACGCCTTCTCCACCGCCCTCAAACCGCGGAGCCCAGCGCCCCGATCCTCCGAAGGACTTCCCAGGACCTCCCATAGAATGATCATCCCTTAATCTCCAGAAAGATCTCTCCGTGCCAGCTGAACTAAACGACTTGGCATTTCCTCCACAAACCCTTTGTTTCCACACTTTGCATCTTTGCTCCTTAAGTTCTCTCCGCTTGAAAGCGCTTTTTCACCCCCCTTAATCCCTGCCTGTCACAAATTATACTCATTTCAGATGCCTGCCTAATGCTGCGTCCTTTGATCTCCCAATAATTTGTTTGTTCCTCTCTTTTGATATTTTACCTCTTATCTCTCATCCTAGTTCAGCATCTTAAGGCTTTTATTGCCCCTTCCTTGCATGCTCTTCCCATTTTTACATTAGTGCCAGGAGAGTGCCTGACGCGGAGGATGCTGTCAATTAGGATTGGATGACTTCAGTCGAATTTGTAGTATGTAACCGTGGTCTAAGGATAAGCCACAAAACCCGAAATCATCTCGAGGCAAAGTTCTGACATAGCCCAGCCAGAGGCATGCATGCCTTTCTAGTTCCCACTCCCTGCCCTGGAAGGGATCAGGCTGCCACCAAGGCCATTCTAACCTTTAATCTTTGTTGTTCTTTTAAGGTCAGCTGGGCCTGGCCTCTTTGTTTTCTGAGTGGAAAATAAATGCGATGAGGGAATGGCCTGCGGGGTGGGCCAGCTGGGGGAGATGCCTGTCCCTGTCCTCCCATCTGCCCTTAGAGAGCCCGATGGACTTGTTACATCCCTGGGGCAGGCTTTCGCCTGGATGATATTGTTTCCCTTTAAATTCTCCAAACTCTGTCAGGTGTTTTCTTCCTTATCTCCCTGAGGACAGCCAGTTAATCTAAGATTAGCCCGACAGCCCCTATTTTCCAGGTCTCTGGTTTCATCAATAAAGTAGGTTACATCTTTTTTGAGCTCCATTACCTCCTGCCTAACCTCGCTCTCTTGATCCATATTGTGGTTTATTCCTTATACCGCCCGCCCCATCCATTTCTGGCCATGTTCCCACTTCCTATCCCCACTCTTGAATGGGACCATTTAATTCAGTAATTGCGGGGACTATAAAAGCCTGACACTCCCTGAGCCTTTTGTGTGGTGTTTTCACCTCATTGCTCTTCTGGTCTCCATGCTGCCTTTGAGCTGAATAAGCCGAGTGACCAGCAGCATCCCTCGGAATTACTAATGAATTGCCACCTCTACTTTCTAAGAGTTAATGATGAACGGATTCCTTCATTTATCATAGAAAGACAATCTTCCAAGAGTTTGGAAAAAGTTGTAAAGACCCTGGCTTCTTTGATACCAGTGGTAATATTTTTAAAGTCGAGCCTTCACACCCTGGTGGGGAATGCATAAGCTATCCCATTATATTTATTTTGCCTTTTTTTTGGGGTTATTTTAAAATATGCATGCTTTGTGAGCATTGTAGGACATGAACCTTAATTATACAAAGGCATCTGTTGACGTTACCTGCTCAGGATGATTTCCCTGATGGGGAGGTGGGATCCAAATGTTTGGGACCCTTGGCTTTCAGAGCCACTTCAACTTCCTGCTCCTTGCCTTCCGCCTTGGCTAGTTGCAAGTCCTTATTGCAAGCTTATTTAGTCTCTTTGGGTCTTATTGTCCTCACCTGCCATTTGAAAACAAAAGCATTGCAACAAAAAGTTGATCGCAGGGACGCCTGGGTGGCTCAGTTGGTTAAGCGACTGCCTTCAGCTCAGGTCATGATCCTGGAGTCCTGGGATCGAGTTCCGCATCGGGCTCCCAGCTCCATGGGGAGTCTGCTTCTCCCTCTAACCTTCTCCTTGCTCATGCTCTCTCTCACTGTCCCTCTCTCAAATAAATAAATAAAACATTAAAAAAATAAAACGTTGATTGCATAGGTTGCTGAGAGGTTTTGGTGGGGGTAATGCATGGGAAGAAGTTAGCAAGCGCCCAGAGCAGAGTGTTTTGGTCATGCATTGTTTTTTTTTTTTTTTTTTTTAATTTTATTTTATTTATTTGACAGAGAGAGAGATCACAAGTAGGCAGAGAGGTAGGCAGAGAGAGGAGGAAGCAGGCTCCCTGCAGAGCAGAGAGCCCGACGCCGGGCTGGATCCCAGGACCCTGAGATCATGACCTGAGCCGAAGGCAGCGGCTTAATCCACTGAGCCACCCAGGCGCCCCTCATGCATTGTTTTGATTGATGTTATTGTTGTGGATGTAGGCTGCCCGTCTGTACGGCCCGACTGTTCTAAGCGTTTCACCACTTACTTCGTAGCACAGGAACTGATCCTACTCTCCATGTCCAATAACAGTAAAAAAAGAGCATCTCATACCGAACACTTTAAAACATGTGAATGAATGAATAAAAATTAGAATTTTAAAAACTACACGCACATACTTTCCTCTGTGAACATTAATAATATAAATAGGCTTTGTAATATCTTTGCGTCACTTCTGTAAGAGAGGGAGCAAAGTAACTTGCCAGAGCTTTAAAAAACACTGAATCCGTAATCCGTGCTGTAGGGTCGTTTTGTTGGTACCATTAGCTTCTGATGGGTTTTCTTTGGTGTTTTAGAAATTAAACTCTTTTAGATAAAGTTGATCACAAGACTGCCTTTTATCGAACGTTGCCACAGCAGGTATGGTTTTGAAGTGATTCTTTGGCACAAGATGCCTTAAAGAGTAACAAGCTTACTATGCACTTATCCGGTATGTTTGCTGAGATCTGAGGCTGTAGGAGAATTCTTCAGTGAGGTAAAGAAAAGTTCACCCTAGTTTGCAAGACTGGTTCATGTGGAATTTATAAGAATGGACTGACCAGCATGCCCTTTTAAAATTCCTTGGTTAATCTCTTTATTGAAAGCTGCTGGGCTAGTTGATTAAGAAAGCCTTACGGGATGACTGCTTTTAGTGTCCTACAAATGAAGCTGGATTGTTGCTTAGTAAATCACCAGAGATCAAAGTGCTCTGTGGTCAGAGTACTGCCCTTATTATTATTACTTTTTATTGTTTCATTTTAGAAGGAAGGTGAAGGGTTGAAGAAGGAAACAGGCAGAATTTGACATTGATGATGTTTATTTACTTTCTTGCACCTCTTTATGCATTTAATATGAGCGATTGGGTGAGGAGTAAGACAAAACTTAAATGGGTAAATGTAAAGCTCTATCGTTTAAGAATTGGTTCCTAGGTATAATTGCCCGGGGCCTTCCTAACCAGGAAGAAATCAGTAGGCACGTAGAGGAATGTCAGGGGCTTCCCAGGGAAGGCTGAAGAGCATCCCTGTTGGCTTGTCCGTGGTATGAAACCCCCACTTCCGTAGTCCCCTCCCCATGAAATGTACACGAGAGCGTTCGGTGTTAGCCTGCCAGCTGATCTGAGGGGTGCTAAAGGCGGATATTTTTGCCTCTTATGCTTCCTTGAAGGGTACAGCATGTAATTTGTTCCTCTTGATTGTCCAGTGCCTAAAGCACTATACAGATAGGTTTGGGCGGATTAAGTGAATATGGGAGCATGTATGTTTTGTTGACTAGGGGGGCCCTGAGGGAAGAAGTGAGAAAAAGGAGTGGACTGAAAATGGAAATTGAATCTACCATAAGAATTCCACATGGGTTTCAGTTCCATAGTGTGATTTTACTTCTGAAAAGTTTGGGCATTTCTGTATTGCACTTTGTTTCTGGATGGCATATAACATTGAATAGACTCATGTTTTGCCATGTGTATTTTTATACCTTTTAGGACCACTCTAAAAAACTCATTTATCTATCTGTCTATCACTTTTTATTTTACTATTTTATTTTATTTTAAATTCCAATATTGTTAACATAGTGTTACGTTAGTTTCACATTAATAATATAGTGATTCACCACTTCCATACATCACCCGGTGCTCATCACAAGGGCACTCCTTAATTCCCATCACCTATTTAACCCATTCTCCCCACCCAGCTCCCCTCTGGTAAGCATCAGTTTCCTCTATAGCTAAGAGTCTGTTTTGTGGTTTGTCTCTCTCTCTTTTTTCTTTGATTATTTGTTTTGTTTCTTAAGTTCCACAATGAGTGAGATCAGTTGGTATTTGTCTTTCTCTGACTTACTTCACTTAGCATTATTCTCTCTAGCTCCATTCATATCATCGCACATGGCGAGATTTCATTCTTTTTAATGACTGAGTAATATTCCATTGTGTATATGTGTGTGTATAATGTATGTGTGTGTGTGTGGTTATATATTTTTTTCACAAATGTATGGATAATGGATAAAGAAATATGTATATATTTATCTTTCAATTGTATCAATTGACACTTGGGCTGCTTCCATAATTTGGTTGTAGAAAATGCTGCTATAAACACAGGGATGCATGTATCCCTTTGAATTAGTGTTTTTGTATCTTTTGGGTACAAAACCCATTTAATAGTACTCATTTCCCATCCAGTAAGTAATGACCTATTTCAGATACTAAAATCAACAAATATTTACTAAATATCTCCTTCAAGGTTGTAATGAAAACCAGTGTTAAACTTAGAAACTGAATCTCTAAGTCTGGGTCCCATTCTTATGCTTTAGTTAGAGAGCTGCAGCTTGCCTCACGGAAGGGAATAAGACCGTAAAGACCCTTATAAAGAATCATTGATTCTGGTAGGGCTGGCCAGTACCATCGGTCTGTTCTGTGTCCTCTTTATATCATCAACATTGTTAACCTCATCAGTTTATCTATTTGGTTGACTCGTCATTGATTCATGGTAGGTTAAAGCTAACTTAATATCCTAATTTTTCCATCGGTGATAAGTACAGTTACTAAAAAGTGTTAAAATGACGTAGTTAGCAAATATTACCCACCTGGTGATGCTCTTTTTTGAACAGAAGAGGATTTACAGGAGCATCAAATAAGAGTCCACATCAAGTTTTTTGTGAAAATATGTGTGAACAAAGTGCATTCTTTACTGCCCAGCTAATTTAGGAAATGGCCATATATTGCATTAGACAAAATAACTGGCTTATGTTTACACTAATGCTGACACAGGTGGGCCCAGAAGAAATAATTTCGTCGTGCTTGACCATCTTCCGGTTCTTTGGTGAGATATTGTTTAAGTTCAGAGGTCTTCTGATGTTTCAAGATATTACAGGTGCATTAGCAAAGACTTTTTAATATGAATGCATATTCTCACCATAAATCATCTGGGGAGGAAGGGATTTTAGCACTTCTTTGCTATTACAGTGAGTAAAGAAATGTTTTGAGTTTTTCTTGTCATTGAGAGGGATGAGGGGCAATGCTTAGTGAATATAGGGGTCCCCAATGTAGAGTCTGGTGCTCCTCCATACCAATACCCATCTGAATAAAAGTGCTAGATTAAAGGTTTCCATTCTTCTTCTCCTTCTCCTCATCATCTTCTCCTCTTCCTGCTGTTCCTTCTCCTCCTCCTTCTTCTCCTTCCTCTCCTCCTTCCCCTCCTCCATCTCTTTTTCTTTAAATGATGCATTTGCGTTCTGTACTGCAGCCTGGAACCTTTGATCTTTATTCCTCAGTTCTGTGATCCTAAATCAAGCCCCCTTTTGCACTTCAGGCTCACTCCAGACCGAGATTTTGAGATGAAAGTTGTAAATGCTTTGAGGGACTGAGACCTGCCAGAAACTTCCCCAGGAGGACAAAGGAGTAGTCTTTCCAGTGAGATCACCATGCAAAACAAGCAAGGTCCCAGGAAGAAACTAGTGTGGGGGGTGGCAGGTTCTCTCTGCAGGATGGGCGGTGCCCTCGCCAAGCAAAGTTCTGAGATGCTCCACGGTTGTAAAATCCTTTGATGGGTCCAGCCTAGTCTTTGCACAACTTTTTTGACCATAGAACTGCTTTTTTTCTTTCATTATATTTTACTTAATATACTATAATTTGGAGAACTTTCTTCCATGAATGATCCAAAAAAGAAATTGGATGATGGGCCTGAGACAGTGAACCAAGAGTTCCAGTGGTGTGTCCTTCCGGTTGTATGTACTGATTGGCCACTATGAACAGCTGGTACTTTTTCTAGTGGCAAATAGATACAATATCTCAACAGTGTTAGGGACAGACTATTATAAACTAAAGAAAGTAAAGTTTTAGAAAGAAAAAAAAAATCCTGAATGTTTTGTCAAATAAATGATTTTTTTTTCAATAGATGAAAGCCCATTATAATTAAGTCCTAGATATAGGCTTCATTTTCAACACCTCATCTTTTATTTATCCTTTCTGGTCCTTCTGGCATCTTCCTTGCTTTATGGATTTATTTGTAAAGATCTTGTTCACAGATTTAGCGTATGAGGTTAACTATGACCCAGTCTCTGATTTAAGTGTCAGACCCTCCAAATTAGTAGCATTCATATGATTGGATGCATTTTGCCCTGTGGAACCCAGAAACACTTTCAGAAACAGAAACTGCTCCTTCCATTAGTGATCAAAACATTTTAGAAAATATTTTGTCTTTTAGCGATAGTTCTGATAGACTACAAAAAAATAAAAAGTTAACCAGATCTTGGTTGGAGAAAGCATTCTGTCATACTGACTCTATTTTCCTCCAGCAAGAAAGAGAGCACATACAAATTTAATGAATAGAAGTCGGAATCACATTTCCTCTTAGTTTGGTCTTTTATTCTCTCCCTTAGGCTTAATATAAATGAGTAGAGTCACAAACACACAGGGGATATTTTTTTTCCTCTGTAAAGAACATATAGGTCGCTAATGTCACAGTTTTGTGTCTGAAATGATACGCTACTTGAATATGCTTCTGGGAGTAAGCATCACACATTAGCCTCAGTTCTGCAGTGACAGTTTTTGGTGGGATGATGTGCTGAGAGGTGACATTACCTTTGCTCAATATGTTATATTCTTGACACCAACATAAGTTGGGTCTTTATTAGTTCAGAAGAGAAATGAACAAGGTCCCACTTGACATGTATTGATAATTGCTGTCAACTTAGGAGCTGATTTAACAAGTTTTTTGAGTCTTTTGCCAAAATTTAGGGAGTGTTGTTGATCTACTTTGTAGTCTTCCAGAACATATCAGAATTTTCCCCCCTGAAGTCACTGAATTGTGCCATTGACAAATATGATAGAAAAGAGATTTTCAAGAATCCAATCTGTTTTAAATACTAATTAGTTTCAGAAAAATTGACTTAGCTTTGTTCACAAACTCTAAAGAGAGTTACTCATTAAATGGATTGGTTCTTTCTCTGTAGGCTAGGTGAAATGTTGAGTATAAAAATGTGTAATGCCTTAGAAAAAACATCTAAGGTTATTATTTTAATATAAATTCTGTGTGTGACTAATTTGCCAGATTATTTGTACTAACCCATCTGGTCTGGAGATATTCCAAAGTTTAAAACTTCCAAGGTAACATGTTTAGAAAGTTTCAGTTATATATTTTGCTTCGTACCAATCTTCTAAGAAGACTTACATTAGTACTAAAAGGTACTTCTTCACTTCTGCAGAAAAATCAGTATCTTAAATTGACTGACTCTTCTACCTCATCTTAGTATTAATGTTCATTATATTAGAACCAGTTTTAATTTTTCCTCCTTATACTAATATGTTGCAAAATTTTTTGCGCCAAAGATGACTTGAACTCAATATAAATGAATCTCTCTGTATATAAATAAAATAAATATACATGCATATTTATAAAAATAAGCACAAAATATAAAAAATAAATATTAGTGAACCAAATTCAACAGCCATTAGGTAAGTATGTAATTAATGTCAAATATTGGGTTAAAATACTGATGTAAAAATGTTAATTTACTCTTGAAATTTTGTGGGTGAGAGTCTTTTAGTTTTTCTCTCAATTTTACCAACAACCTTATGAAATAGTGTTTATTCTAATTGATCATTTTACAGATGAGGAAATAAGCTGAATTCAGTGAATTAAAATATAGGAGTATGGCATACTTGATCAAGAAAATAAACCCTCTACTGTCTTAATCATTATGGTGCAACTTAATATTTTTGGTTAAAGTTTCTAACACACACTCATTATTGCATATGGTGATTTTCTTGGGTATAAAATTGCAAAGGACTGACCTACAATGCTTTGGAGCTCTCAAAGTGGTTCTGGAAATTTAGGGCCCCAAATTTCATTCGGATACATTCCTCAATGCTAATTGTAATCTATACTAATCATACCTTCTTTGTAGAATATTTTGTGTAAAGACCCAGAGAACCTCAGGTAGAGTGAAGTGTTTATATGTTTGCGCTTTAAGCCTTATGAGAAAGGCTGAAACAAGTATTAAGAAGACATTAACTCGTCTTCATAGCCTTGTCTATCAAGTGACTTTGAATGAACCCATTAGGTAAGAAGTGCTCCATTGATTTGTGAGTTGTATTTCACATATTCTCTTTATTGCTTTTCAGATGAAGATACAAAATCACACACATACATTCATTTACAGGCACACATTCACAGAAGCAGAAATAGATAGCATGTAAATGAAGTCTGGAATGTAACTGAATCCTAGGAATTTGGGTCAGGAACTTCTTTGTTATAAAAGTAAAAGATGTCAATAATAAACATTTGCCTTAATGAAGTATTTGTAGAAGCGGAATTGGTTATAGAAAATAGAAAGACATTTCCTATAATTGAACAATGTCATTATACCTTAAAAAAAAAAATTCAAATGCAACAATGTTAAACTAGTCCGAAAAATAGCAATTGGTATTCCCAACAGGCAGAATATCAATTCTATCCTGTGGTTGAATGATAGTGTTTGCAGTTGAACAAACTAATATATTATAATCTTGGTAATTAATATCTCAGACATTTTGATATAAAATAAAAATATAAAGTGACTCCTATTATAAAAATAATGATTATGAGACAATATTTTGAAACATTTTGCTATCTTATAAAGTGGATGATTACTATAAAAAAGTGATTATTGTAAGATGACAGTCTTAGACATGTTTTAGTAGTCAAAAATGGTCATTATCTACATTTCCCTTTCTTTCACAAAAACTGTGACACACATTGTATACATTCAGATGAAAATAATTTCCCATTTCATACTTCTCAATTATTTGACTAAAAGAATATTCATTTTAAACAAAAGCTGTGGAATTATAGATTCATCAGAGTTTTGCAGAAAAAGAAACTGACATTTGCAGTATTCCAAGGATTAGGTTAGTTGTCCATGACAACTCTGTAGGTTTTCCAACCTTGGGGAATACCAGACCACATACTTACCTCTTTGTCAACCACTTACCAAGTGTGCCTCAAATAATTATTGTGAATACCCTGGATTTACACTTGCCAAATTCTTTTTTAAGAACATTAATTGTATGTGTATGGTATGTACACACACACACACACGTGTGTGTATACATATGTATATATACACACATACTATATACATGTGCAAATATATATGTATATACATATATACACATATACATAGTGAGAGTGTGTATATATATATATATACACACACACACACTCTCTCTGTGTATATATATGTATATATATATATACATACACACACACACATATATATATACACATATATATACACATATATATACTTTTTATGCCTAGATTAAGATTAGGTAGATTTAATGTATTATTTTTTCTATATTACTTTGTAACACTTTAACTTTAAAAACACAGGTCTCTGAGCCTGAGAGTGTACACACACACACACACACACACACACACACACACACACAGTCTCTCTCTTTCTCTCTCTGTATATATATATGCATATGTATATGCATATATACAGATATAGTTTTTATGCCCAGATTAAGATTAGGTAGATTTAATGTATTATTTTTTCTATATTACTTTGTAACACTTTAACTTTAAAAACACAGGTCTCTGAGCCAACTATAGCCCATAGTGATAGATACTCATTTATACTTCAAAAACTTATTCTTGTTTGACTGTTTCTCAAAGTTTAACATAGAATTACTGTATGACTCAGAAATTCCTCTCCTCAGTACACGCCCAAAATAACTGACAATAGGCACCAAACTCAAACATGTACTTGCATGTTCATACCAGTACAATTTACAATAGTGAAAAGGAGGAAACAGCCCAAAAGACCATTAGTGGATGAATGGATAAATCAATTGTAGTATATCCATTCAGTGAAATATTATTTGGCCATAAAAAACGAAGTACGAGGCGCCTGGGTGGCTCAGTGGGTTAAAGCCTCTGTCTTCGACTCAGGTCATGATCCCAGGGTCCTGGGATCAAGCCCTGCATCAGGGTTTCTGCTCAGCAGGGAGCCTACTTCCCCCTCTCTCTCTGCCTGCCTCTCTGCCTACTTGCGATCTCTCCCTCTGTCAAATAAATTAAAACTTAAAAAAAAATGAAGTGCTGACATACTATTGATAAACCTTGTAAACACTGTGCTAGGTGAGAGTAGCTAGATGCAAAAGGTTATATTATTAGTGCATTCATTTGAAAGCTCTAGAATAAGTAAATCCATAGAGACCGAAAGTGGATTGCTGGTGGCCAAGATTGGGGAGTGGGGAGTTGCTGAACAGTAATTGCTCAATGAGCATATGATTTTCTTTTGAGGTGATAAAAATATTTTGAAACCAGATAGAGTGGTGCTTGCACAGTATCATGAATATGCTGAATGCCACTGAATCATTCACTTTAAAATGTTTAATTTCATGTTATATGAATTTCACCTCAAATCATTTTTAAAAAGAATGGGTGTACCAGTGTTCTAATAAAATTCAATTTACAAAAGGCTTATTGTTTTTGAAATTGAGCATTACGCATTTCAAGAATTAATGTTAATGCATCATTGGGGATTACGTAATCATAAGGTTATTTAGATTATAGTAATTTACTACTTCTTAAATGAAGAATCTAACATTTCAAACAGTTGAGATATTAGCTTAGTGAATTCTGGAAAATTACATTTTATAAACTTTTTAGTCTGAATTGAATTTGTTGAATTTGAAGCCTCCATGGGAAGTTTCACAATTTACGCACATCATCTGCATATGTTTGTTTGCTCTTGCACATCGTAACGCTTGGCTGGTTGAGCCAAGTTCTTTATATGCATTATCCAATTTATTCCTGAAAACAGCTTTAGGAAGTAGTGCTATTTTACCTATCTAATAGTTGAGGAAGCCAAGTTTGTATTTGACTGATCTGGGACGGATCCCAAAGCTTGTTCTGTAACCACTAAACCAGCTTTTTTTTTTTTTTTCCCCCTCTAATGAGATACATCCCACAAAAATGAGTTAGTCTCAGTGGACTCACACTCCCTAACTCCAGCCCCAGCAGAGAAGCAGAGTGAAAAATTAATTATTTCTTTAGGAGGTAAAAGTGTTACTGGATTTGCTAAGAGTCATGCTGAAATTCATTCAGTGGCGTATTCTAGAGTGTGTTAAAGTCTCATTATATAACGAAAGCATTGACTATACAAGGGAGATTGACAAAAATGATAGACTGTAGTATGTCTCTCTGAATCTCTTTTTAAATTAATCAGTTTATATCATACTTAAAAGTATATTCATTATTCAGTAAATATCTATAGAGCTCCTATCATGCTAAATAACATGAAGTCTCTGTCTTCAATGAGTTGTCATGTTTGAGAAGATACATGATAGATGAATATTTATTAGGCTATTCATTTGTAATGAATGTTACAGAGACAACAAGGTATAACAAGTAAGATCTGGAAAGTGTATATGTGTATGCCTATGTGTGCTGCACGGGCAACTTTATATGGTGTGGTCAGAGTGGAGTTCACTGAGAGAAGATTGGCCAGAGACATGAAGAAAGTAACTCAACAGTTCATGTGGGTTTCTGGAGAAAGAGCATTCCAGGCATAGGGAACATCATATTCACATGACCTGAAGAATGATTGTGCTTGGCATTTTTGAAAATCAGCAAAGGACTGGTTTGTTTGGGATTAAAATGAGGGAAGGAACAGGGAAGGGGGTGAATTCATAGAAGTAAGCACGTGCCAGATTAGGCAGAGCATTAAAGACCTGATAAGGCCTTTAGATTTTATTCTAAGCTGTATAGCAAGCCTTCAGAGTGTTTGAGGAAGGACAGAGGGGGGATGTCTTAATCAGATTTACATCATATATACAGTTGCTGACTGTTGTCCCCTGAGTAGACTAGGGGGTTGGAGGTGGAGATGGAGTAGAGAAGGCAGTTAGGACACTATTGCCGTCCTTGCTCCTTATCCTGAGTATGGTCTCTGTACCCGCAGCATCAGCATCTCCTGGGATCTTTGTAGAAATGCAGACTCTCCAGCCCCACCCCAGGCCTACCGCAACACCCCTAGGTGGTTTGTACAAACTTTTAAGTTTGAGAAGAACTGATTTAGATGAGAAATGGGGTTGGCTTGGGATAGGGGAATCTAGGCAAGGATGTTAGCAAATGATGGGATATTGTACCTACTTTCTTTTCTTTTTCCTTCCTCCCTTCCTTCCTTCTGAGAGCACATGTGGGACAGGTAGAGGGAGAGGAAGAATCTCAAGCAGACTCCACATTGAATGTAGAGCCTGATGTGGGGCTTGATCTCATGACCCTGAGATCATGACCTGAACTGAAACCAAGAGTTGGATATTTAACCGACTGCACCAACCAGGCTCCCCATAACTTTCTTTCTTTCTCTGCCCCCCCAATATAACTTTTTTTTTTTAAAGATTTATTTATTTATTTGACACACAGAGAGAGATCACAAGTAGGCAGAGAAGCAGGCAGAGAGAGAGAGGAGGAAGCAGGCTTCCTGCTGAGCAGAGAGCCCGATGCGGGGCTCGATCCCAGGACCCTGAGATCATGACCTGAGCCGAAGGCAGTGGCTTAACCCACTGAGCCACCCAGGCGCCCCCCCCAATATAACTTTTAATCATGATCTGTTGAGGTATTGTTTATCGGTGTGAAAAAAGAGAGCAATGAATGGGGTGTATTTTACAGCAAAAGAAAAGAAAAAAACAAACAAACAAAAAACAACCAGCAGCATAGATTTCTTGAAGGCACTGGAAACCTAGAATCTGGGTTATGGTGCCTTTAGACCTGCAAAGGAGGAATCTGGAGATAGGGGCTAGAAGTATGAATTTGGAAGTCATTAGCATTAGATGGTATGTGAAACCATGGGACTAGATGAGATCACCCAGACAGTGAACAACTAGAGAAGAGTGAGGCCAAGGGCTCAGGTCTGAAACACTCTAACACTGGAGGAGGAGGAACACCCAAAACTCAGGAAGGGGAGGAACATCCAAAAAGGACAACTAATAATGAAGTTGTAGGGTAAACCTCTCATGAAGTGACTGGTGTACGCATTCGTTTCCTCCATTATACTCCAAGCTCTTCAAAACAATGTCAGAACAGCACCTGGCGTTCCGAAGGTGTTCAGAAATAAGCCTCTGGATAAATGAAAAGCGATTGCTTGTTTTAGGTTAGTATATTACTTGGCATTTTTAGGACTTCTAGATTTATGGGATTCTGCAGCATGTCAGGCTCTGGGTCATCTGTTTTTTTGCACATGATTACTCACTTAAGTGCTATAGGTAAGTTGGGTGGAAATCTTGGCTATTATGTTTAACGTCCCCTGCCATTTTCACTCCTTTAGATTTCCCTTTCCACTGCTTGGATGTAAATATTCACAAGCCTCCCTTTTTCTTGCAGTGCCTCTCATCCGTCTCTGACAAAATCCATATTACGTCTTTACAAAGAAAGAATATTTTATCAAATAATAGCTTTTAGTCACAAAGGTGTGTTTCTTGATAGATAATCTGAGGAGAAATGAATGGAACTCTTGATGTTTTCCAAGGAACTGATTTGGTAAATCAGATTTAGTGTATCGTGATCTATTTTTCTAAGAACCCGATAAGAGCTGAGAAGCTTGGCTCATAACTCAAACCCCAGGCCTTTATTTGAAACGTTTTTGCTTTGACCATTACTTTATTTCCCCAAGATTTAAGTTTAAGGTTCCAGGTCTGACACATTTGGTCGCAGGGGTGATGGTGAGTAGAAATATAGAATGATACATGGATTCGTAACTGAACAGTCCAAGGGGAACTAGGACTCTCAGCTTTTGTTCACCGCTATCATCCTAAGGTATTTTAAGAGGCAAGTTACCATCAGAAGTCCTGGTGAAGTTGGTGGGTGTAAAGTGGAAAAAATTCCCAATTTGTGTTCTGTGTTGAGTAAGTGAGGTTTGTTTAGTATAAAGTGTTTGAAGACATTCAGTTTGAAGAGGGCTACACTGGTGTTTCTCTGTCCAGCCGTTGGGTGTGTGTGTGTGTGTGTGTGTGTGTGTGTGTGTGTGTGTGTAAGGTCTGTGAGAGCAAGAGGATCTGAGTGGGCAGCTAGAAGAAGCATGTGGGAACTTCCGGGAAAGGCAGAAATCCCAGGACCAGTTTAACCCCTTTCTGTTCTTACCAATTAGAAAAGATGAATGAAAAGTTATATTTAGCAGACACAAAAACTAATTCTTGAAGAGCTCTTTTGTTCACAGTTCTTTTGTTCACAAGGCTGTGATGCTACGGGAGCTAGGAAGGATTCATTCCTTACATGACCTGGTCCTGGGCTGATTACAGGCAGGAAGGATGATTGATCATCTTCAAAAATAAGCAGCCAGTATTCACCTCTTGATAAATATTATCATTTCCACTGATTTTTCTCCTTTTCCTTTCTCTTCTCCTTCTAATTTAAGTTGACATGAGGAGATACCGTTCTCAAGAGCATTTTTAGCGGTTAAAAGGCCATTTTCATCAGACACATGCGACTCTTGCTTGGGTGGGAAAGGGTGTGAGACCCAACTAAGGCAACAGGTCAGGAACCCAGGTGACACAAGGCGAAATGGTATGTGACATACGTGGTTAGACTCAAAGGAGGGCAGCCATAGTAATTTGGGCAAATCTGGAAGGGATTTTTATGGAAGAGACAGACCTCGGATTGGACTTAAAGGTTCAGTAGGATTTTGCAGTTAAGAGAATAAGGAAACGTGAGCATTTAGGGGGCCGCATCAGATGAGCAAAAGAACTGATATTTAGGCATCACTGACAGAAGAAATATTTGGAATTTGGCTAGCCAGACAAGGATGTCACTGGAAGCCCTTCCCAGTGTAATGATTCTGAACTCCAGAGGCACTGGGTTGTTTTGGAGGACTTTGAGCACAGAAATGACGTAAGAGCAGAACTGTGCTATAAGAAGATAAGTGGGTAGCAGTTTAGGGAATGGAGTCTTGTTCTGAGAACTGGGAGCAGGATCACCATGATAGCACTCCCATCTGGAGGCAGTGAGGTCCCAAGGAAGGATGGTCCTGGAGGGAAATAGAAAGGACCTGGGGATGATGTGAGAACTATTGGGGAGAGAAACGTTGGAGAAATATTGGGCTGTGGTTGGTTTAAGGGTCTGCCCAAGGGAAGGGTTAGGAGGTGGGGGAGAATGCACACCAAGGACTGAGAGGATGCTGGTGTAAGGAAGAGTGGGTCTGATGGGGGAAGAGAATGAGTTTACTTGTCGTTTCGTGCTTGGTGCACTTGTAGAAGGACACGTCCTATATCCGGTTGCAAATATAAGCCTGGGCTTGGCAGAGAAACCAGGCCTACAGAAGGAGGTTTGGTCCTTATTTGTTGCAAGATAACAAGTAAAGCTGCATGAAATAACATCATCCCTTCAGGTGAATTCACACAATTAATCTTCCAGCTCATTAAAAGAAACCTTACAATCAAACTAAACAATACAGTATAAAATACAACACACTTCTTTTGTCTCCAGTAGAGCAAAAGTTCAAGATAATTTCCTTGAACAAGGTTTGTAGCAAGAACTCTGTTGAAAAGAGCTTCAGTCTTTGTGCCTATAATAGCGGATTCTTCCATAAATGTGAGCCATGATCCAGTGAAGAGGCTTTTTCCTTCTCAGGCATGACATGTGTTTGATTTCCAAGGGCAAGGTTTCTCATTTGATTGCCAACCTCCCTAATTAGGAGGCCTTGAAGATCATTGCCTCAAGGTTGTTCAAGCTGAAAAAGCATTCACAAGCACAAACATATTTCATGTCCAGTAAAAGTCGCTCTAGTTGACTGAATGCAGTTAGTTATCATAGAGACTTACCTGTTAGCTCCAGGCAAATGCTGCCTGCAGCATTAGTATTCAAGACAAAAGACAGCCATCAGTGTAAATTCTTGTCTACTATGCAAGGTGTATCTTTTGATCTTTTCAGAAAGAGCTGGAAAATTGGATGGTATTTGCAGGAGCCTTTTGGCTGAGAAATGTCAATAATGTAATCGTGTTGAAACCAGTGCATGGAATTGACTCGTTGGGAGATGGATACAGATGCAAGGATGAAATGTGTACCTGATTATTATATAGAACTGAGTTTGTGCATGAGAGCCAGGTCACCAGGCTACGTCAGGAAAAAGCACTAGGAGAATTGGATGAATCTTCTAGGTAAGATCTCTGAGTGGTAACTCCAAATCTGAAGTCTTTGGAAAACAGAAAGAAAGGAGAAAGTCCATTTCCATCCGCTATTTACACGTGCAGCATCTCCCACACCAGATGTATCTGGTGGCTGTGAAATCAAGACTGGCCATTCCCTTTCCCTCAAACAGAGCGAATCACCTTCACCTTCCTCATGTGCGGAATTTCTGCAAGCCAAGCCAGCAAGAGTTTTTGGGTTCTCTTGGGTGGTTTGTTGTGCCTTAGATAGTGTCTTGGGTCAGTTTAAAAGCTAAATCTGAAATAAAGAGCACTGGTAAATAAAATTGTTCAATTTTGTAATGGCTCAATGTCTTTTCTGGCTCTCCTCCCCCACCCTTTCTCCCCCTATTTACTTATTTGGAACAATAATGAGGTTTGTCTCTCATTACCTGGCTATTGAATTACCTGTGAATAGAAAGGAGATGAAAAAAAGAAAATGGTTCATAGAACCCTAACAAAGTAATCTGTTCAATGCTTGATGCTGTCTCCATCGAGAGATAACGTTTTTGGCACCACGATATTCTCTGGGTAAATGAATATTTTTATCTTAAAAATGTAAGACACTCTATAACTGAATGCCACAATTCTTTGGTTCACATGCGAATTTGACTTTAAGTGTTGATGTGATCTGAGAATCCATCAAGTCTTATTCACATGTATCTTAAGAGAACAAGACAGTGGCTGGTTGGAAGTGACCTGTGAGTGGCTTTCTCATGGGACACATGATACTGGTAATCACTCTCATTCTCCCAAAGACCTCCACCATCCTCATGATAACAGTGAACACGTATGGATCGATTATGGTGTGCCAGAGACTATTGTAAAGGCTTCTTTCATTTTCTTATTTAATCCTTACAATGCTATGAGGAAAAGGAGACAGAGGTGTTAAAAAGATCCCACAGTTTTTAATAGTGGCAGGTTGCCTCTGAAGCCTGTCTGGAAGATTCCATTCTGAAGCAATGCATAGAGATTTGAAACGAATGTTATCATGGAGGGAGATGCAGCAGCATCCAATATTTATTTCTTGAGGTCCTAAAATTAATTGACCTGTTTTTAACTCAAAAGGGGGAATACTTTGAAAGACGGGTTGCTTCTATTGTAGTTTCCATGTCACTTGGGAAGATGATTTAGCTATTTATTCATTTTTATATCACGTGGCTCCAAGAAGGGTAAAAACTTCCTAAGAGTAAGGGTTTTGATTTTTGATCATATCTGCCCCTCCCTCTAGTGTTTAGTGCATTACTACATAATGGGTACCGTACCAGTCAGAGTGTTTTAGTTGTAAAAATGCAGTTTGTGGATTTGTGAAGATGCAGAAAAAATGAAGTGTTTTTTATACACACACACACACGTGTGTGTGTGTGTATTTATGTATATATATGGGAGCCTGGGTTGCTCAGTTGCTTGAGTGACTGCCTTCGGCTCAGGTCATGATCCTGGACTCCCGGAATTGAGTCCTACATTGGGTTCCCTGCTTGGCGGGGGGTCTGGTTCTTCCTCTGACCCTCCCCCTCTCATGCTCACTCTCTCACGTTCTCTCTCTCTCTCAAATCTATATATAAATAAAAATATAAATATATATTTTATATAGAAATAAATATTTTATATGTAAATTATTTTATATAATTTTATGTAGGTTATATATTTATATAAAATTATTTATATATAAATATATATTACATATTTATATATATATGTATATTTGTGTGTGTATAATAAGAATGTATAGGTATAATACATATTCAATATAGAAAGGGCACAAACTGCATTCATTCTTGTTTTATTTTTTATTTTATTTTTTAGACAGGGAGAGACAGAGGGAGAGAGAGAATCTTAAGCAGGCTCCACACCCAGCTTGGAGCCCAGTGCAGGGCTCAATCCCAGAACCCTGAGGTCATGACCTGGGCCTGAATCAAAAGTCAGACACTTAAATGACTGAGCCAAAATACATTTTGAAGAGCTTTTAAAACATGGAAAGGATTTCCGAGGCAATGGAAGCATGAATTCAAAAGTTGAATGCTAATGTGAATAAACATTTCATTTCAAGGTACTTGATAGGGCTGAGGCAGAGGTTATCCAGACGGTTATTTACCCGGAGGAAGGTAAGATAAGTCTAGAGCATAACAAACATAGAACATGCGAGTCTTTCCATGGCATGCGATTCTGATGCACAGTAGATGCTGAACGTTTTGAACATTTGATTTCTTAGTGTGTGTGGTTTACTAGATTGGATAAATGATAGGTAATTGGGCAAGAAAATATATATTTTTAAAACTTTAAACATGTTTTTGAAAAGAAGCAGTCAAAATGCAAGCTGTTCTCCCTCCGCTGATCCTATATTACATAGAATTTTTACTGCTTACTCCAAGTCATCAGGAAAAGAGGAAGATTTTTCAAAGGAGAAATTTAGAAACACTATCATACAGAAAATTTCTTGCTCCTAGAGAGAGTCTGAAAAGGGATGTCATTCCAGAAGCTACTGTCTTCAATTTAAAAACATCAGAGCAGGATAAAGGATGTCTCCCACCGAGCAGAAGTAGAGCCCAGAAGGTTCACTGAAACCCCAGAGTGAAAACCACTCAGAGAATCAGCGCAGTGAAGCATAAGGTTGTGGTAGGGGTTTGGAGACTGGGCTGGAACGTGGATGTGCCAGTCTGTGTAATTAAAGTGGAGGGCGAGGGGGACAGGAGTTGGGGGGGGGGAGGTACTAAAAGCATTGGCCCTCAGGATAGGTGTCCAGGGCCTGAGAGTGGCTTTGTGAGTAGGTAGCAAAAACATATCACAAAAAAGCAGACACAAAGATTAACACAGAGTGAGAGATCAGGTTGGACAACAGCCAATACATTTCAAGGGCACGCATGCGTATAAAATAATACAATGGATTTATGAAATATGAGATTACTCTTGTGCAAGGGTGTGCATGTGTGTATGTGTACGTGCGTGGGTGTGTGGTATGTGTGTGTGAATAAAAAATGGAACTCCTCCATTTAGGTATTCAGGAAAATAGAACCTTTTGAGTTTTCTGTAACTAGTATTAATCTCCTCTAGAGTCCATTGTCTTGCCGGTAGAGACTGGTAGTGGGATGGAGGTTGACTTTAGTAGGGGAATCAATGTGGTATCACTGTCCTCCAAGGTAGCTTTTGATTTGGAGACACTCTGTATTCGTTAATATCTGGTATATTCAGAGTTCAACTCCCTATCATACTTATTCTCCCTTCCTTCCTTTCCCAAGATCTGTTGTACGGGGGAAGACTTAGGGGTCTCTTGGAAGGGATGTGGAGAGCGTTTGATTATTTTGACTTCTCTGTAGGACTGGTACTCTGGTTCTGGGGTGTGGGTGCTGCATCCACTGTGGAATGTTCGGTCTGATTCTGTCCTCTGAAATCTGGCTTGCATTTTTTTCTTGAAATCTGCAACTCGAGTCTATCCCTTGCTAACTACCTCTGGCTGGTTCTACAGATCCTGGCTGTGATGTGTAACTGTTCTCTGGCTCAGGTGGCTTATCCCTTAATCATTGGTTGCAGTGCTCTTGGTTTCACCTGAGTTCAGACCTATGGATGCTCCTTTCTGTAGGTTCGACCTTCTGAAACTTTCCTGTCATGCATGGACCAGAGGAGCCAGGAATTTTCCCCATAGTTTCGAACGTGAGAAATATTTAAAGGTAAATGGTTTCTGTCTGTTCCCACCCTATTTCCAAGAAATTAGGCCAAATTGAGGACGATTCTGGCAGCCTGATTCTTCTGCTTATGTCTCTAATTCTTTCCCACAAACTCCCGAGACCAAAGAATTTCCTTTCCTTATATATAGGACTTGGTCTGTGACATAAAAACTTTCTTGGTCTGTGACATAAAAACTTTCTTAGGGAAATAAACATCGTGTCATAAATAGTCATAAGATAGAGACCAGAGGCTGACAGTCATTAATTATCCTTGGGTTGTGGGATATAGGAGGTTAAATACATATTTTTTCACCTTTACTTTTAAAATGTTTCCCAAACCTTCTACAAGGAACAAGCACTGCATATATTCAGAACATGAACAACAGGATTTAAAAATTCCCCCCAGGGGCGCCTGGGTGGCTCAGTGGGTTAAAGCCTCTGCCTTCGGCTCAGGTCATGATCTCAGGGTCCTGGGATCAAGCCCCACATCGGGCTCTCTGCTCAGCAGGGAGTCTGCTTCCCCCTCTTTCTCTCTGCCTGTCTGTCTGCCTACTTGTGATCTTTCTCTCCATCAAATAAATAAATAAAATCTCTAAAAAAAATAAAAATAAAAATTCCCCCCAAAATATAACTAACAAGAATCTTGATTTGGCTGCTTATGGAAGTGCTTCCTATTCTACTCTGAGGTGTAAGATAGTGTAAATGCCAAGACGCTGGGATGGATAGAACATACTGGAACGGCAGTAGCAGGCAGGCTGAAAACCCTGGGCCTCGAAAGCACAGCTTCACTAAGGGCAGGAGGAGTTTGCAGAGTCCCTGGGTGTGTGTTCTTGCCCATCAAAGCTGAGGATGACAACAACTGGGAGAATTCTAAGAGAAGGCCAATGTTCTGTTCAGAATTGCAATGGAGTGTTTTGTTGACTCTCCATTGTTTATCTTCTACCTGTGGCTAGATGATTATACTAATTCTCAAGTCTCAGTAAGTGGTGAATTAGTCCTTAAAGGTGAGTCTTGTTTTGCTTATGAGTAACTTCCATTACCTCTACAGTTGGGGTACTGTGGGGGATGTTCAGGGGGGTCATTAGCTGCCTAATAGCTCTTTCAGTTCCCTTTCCCAGGCCACTCCAAGTAAGTAATCATTGGAAAACCCCTGTGTTTGTTGAGCAAGCCCATTGGATGCCCCCAGCTCCTCTATCCATCAAATTACCTCTGCTGAGCTTTTCCAGAGAAGGATTCTGGAGCTGCCACTGTTTATCTAGCATATTTCAGTTCTTCCCAAACCGCTTCTTTGCTTTTAAGTGTCCAAGTGGTGGATCCATACTTAGAGTGTTGTTGCCCAGAAAGACATTAGCTGTGATCGACTCTCTCCGATCATTAAAGGATGTGAACCCAATGAAGGGGAGAGCATAGGGGTGGAAGGAAGCATTTCCCGCTACATCAGAACCAAATAGCCTCAAAGGAAATGTGCCAAAATATATTAAATATTATCTTAGTGACTTTGACTAAAAAAAAAACAACAACTACATGATGGAGTTCAGCCTGGAATACTGTTGGGCATGTAATAAATTGCAAATAAATATAAGAGGAATTGGATTGATTGGAGAGGTAATAAGAATTTGGAAGTGACTTTATCAATAAAGAGGGGTTTGCCATCTTACATGGGAGAAAGGATTTTCTAATGTTCTACCTTGCCTGTCTAATCTTCAGGAAGCAACTGTGGTACATTTTGTCCTAAATAAATATTTCTCAAGGGAGTACTCAAGTGGCTATTAAAATCTTAAGCGCCCTGCATCTTTTGTAATAAATGCATTGCTTAGCAAGTGCAAATGCGGGTTTCCAAGATTCCTTCGCCCCACTGACTTCTGCCTAATACTGCATGTATTCATTTCTAGGTGAAAAGAGAGGTCAGGACAGTTAGAAATCAAAGTTATACTGATGAGTGGCTGTTTCCTAAATGGTTGCAAAATTTATTAGCATCTCTACCGAGACATTTCATGAGCACTAAATGAAGTCAGTGGGTTTTGTGCCTTAGTAAATATCACTAATAAAATTGCCAAATAGATAATTCTTGTTGAATGGAGAAAAAATGATTTTTGGTTTAATCACCGTGTGCAGGAATTAGAACTGAAAAGTAAAGTTCATGGAGAATTTATGTCGTACAGCTAGAGCAGCTAGTAAGAAAATCACCGTGATGCATGGTAAGTTAATAATTTTCAAAACACTAAGACAATTTTAATGTTTCCACTTTTCATGAAGGAAATATATTAATATAACTGCTGTTCAGGGTTAATTATTGGTGCTACACATTGCAGTGGTATGACATGTAGTAGCATTTTCCCCCTTCTTTATTCCATTAGCAAGTGATGGGATAGTAAACACAATGAATTAAGTGATTGTTGCTTGACATAAACGAACTACCTCTGAGATGTAAAACAACTTCATGTATCTTGGTCCTCCTTGTAGTGGGGTTAGGCACACAAATGTGTGTGTATATCCCTATGTATGTCTGTATATTGATACTGATTTTATCTCTATGTATTGTATGTCAATATAGAATATGTAGAGAGGACATATACATATACTGATGTGTACATACACTGTAGGTAGAGATGTCAGTGACAAACCCCATGTTGAGCTCAAGTTTCTGACTTTTCTGCTCAGCTGTGAACCAGCACGTGTGACTTCCTGTAACACATCTTCATTAGGACCTCCTGGAGTCACCTGCAAGTTCATGCCTCCAAGGGGGAAATTGTGATTTCTCTTCCACCTTCCCTGGCACCTATTTTGAAATAAGTGCTGGTGATTTTGTAATCTCTTGTTACTGGCAACAGAATTAATTCTCTTGAATCATTCTTTTCCATGTCTGGTCATGTGTCAAGTTCTGTTGACCTGGTTTTGTAGATCCTCCGTCTCATCCTCAGTCCCTCATTTCCAAACCTGTTCTCACCGCCTCAGTGTTGGTAGTCGAGTATTTCGCCCATAAAAACCAACAAGAATTACGCTTTATACTTGTGTGATTCAGAGACGTGTCATGTTTGTTAGTGTAAGTGCCCACATCATGTACATGTGTTTTAATGAAGTATAGACCCCCAAATTTTATTTTATTATTTTTTAAAGATTTATTTATTTATTTGAGAGAGCAAGAGAGAGTATGAGCAGAGGGGAAGACTTTCAAAGAGACTCTCCGCTGATCGTGGAGCCCCACGCAGAGCTTGATCTCTCCACTTGAGATCATGACCTGAGCCAAAATTAAGAGTTGAAAGCTTAACCTAAATATCTTAAGAGAACAATTATTGTGCTTCTGACTTAGCAGTGGGATAGTAATCTCTGTTAGCGAACAGATGACTGTGAATGACAGTGCCTTCCATCTCTTCACTTAGCAGATTCCAACCAAAATTTCTTTCTGGACAAAGCTGACACTATCCCATGGGACATTACAGAGAGCAAATGGCTCTTCCCCTGATTCCTTCAGTTTCAGGGAAAAATGGGATCCAATATATCATAAAAACTTACTATGCTATGTAAAATATAAGTAGAAAAATATTGTTTATACTTTATTTTCTGTCTTCAAGATTTTGGTTTTATGGCATTATTTTACAAGTGTTCTTTATCAAGGAACAAGGATAAAAACAATCTAAGTTGTGGAATGAGAGATATGGTATATATCTCTGGTCCAGCTGGCAACCTGATTTGTCTGCAGCAGAACACAGACTGTGTGGTTGAGTGAATCCCTTTGTAATTGTGCTTCCTTTCTATGCCTCACGTTTTCTTGGAATCGTGATTTCATGAGCGCATTGTATTTACAGAGTTCTATAAATCCTATCCTATGTGGAAAACCCCCAACAAATTTTAAATAAATCAAGAAATGTTTAAGAACAAGTAGAAGTGCTAGATAGGACCTTTGGATCCGTTGTAGTTTAGTGGTAACAAAACAAAAAAACAATCAGCTCTTCCTGATGAAGCAGCATGTCATCAACAATGACATTTCCAAACCTGATGTTACTGATAGAGGTTTTATTAGTTAATTAAATGTGTGCAGATTACGTGCACTGTTGCGGATAATGTAGAAGAGGACATGCATGCTTCATTGAAGCTCAATTTCCTTTTTAGAAATTATCACTGTATTAAATCACTTAACTTTCTTAAAAAAAAAAAAAGCCGCCTGAATTTATTTCTCCAGTTTTTTTTATTCAATATTTCATTCCAGTTTTCATTAAAGTTAGTTTACAGTTATTTTACGTAAATTTTGTAATACCTTTTTGGGGGAAATGTTAGGGGAAACTGTTTCATTCAAACAGAGTAGACTGCCAGTGATCTGTAATCTGTGTATTTGAGTGGGCTTGAAATACAGCAGGGACATTGACGAGTTTGAGCAAGAATTTATGTCCTATTTATTCTTAAGCCAAATTTCATCCCTAACTTTTCTGCCCTCCCAATGACTTTTGCTCTGATTTATGGATTTCTTTTTACTAAAATCAAGTAAATCAAACAATTTATCTAAACTTCTAGTCTGTTTTTAAATTTATACTGTTTGTACCTCTTCCAGTTTTTAATTCTTTCAATTATTCATTTAGCAAATATTGACTGTCTCTAAGATACAATGGACACTATTCTTGATGCTGGGAATGTGCTGCTGATTACAAAAGATACAAGAGCTCAGACCCTGGGGAGTGCATCCATTTTTTGGTACTTTTCAACCTTAAAATTTCATCATCACCTAAAAGCATTTCATTGCTTAGTTGAGGGTTGAGGTTGCAGTAATAAAATCAAAGTAAAAAAGAACTGGACATTCAGAATTCCTCCCATAGGATCAACTTTTTAAAATGCTATCAGAAAGAAATTCTACTCTTCTTAAAGAATAGTATTAATTGTGCAACAGTTACCCTGATACTAGGGATTAAATACCACAAAGAGAAGCAAGTGGTACTCGTGGGTATGCCCTGTTTCATTCCTGATATTGGTAATTTGTTTCTACTCTAATGAAATTTCTTCTAAAAAATTGTCCTTTGTTTATCTTGCTAAAGGTTTGTGCATTTTTTTGGTCATTCCAGAGATCCAACTCAATCTCTCATTGATACCTTCTGTTGTATTTCTGTTTTCTAGTTCATTAATTTCTGCTGTTATCCTTGCTGTTTCCTTTCTTCTGTTCACTCTAGGTTTATGTTGCCCTTATATTTGTAAATTCTTGATGTGGGAGTTGAGAGTATTGATTTGAGGTTTCCCTTTTTTGTAATATATCTTTTTAATGCTATAAATTTTCCTTTCAGTACTGCTTTAGCCGTTTGTCACAAATTTTGGTATGTTCTGCTTTGATTTTTATTCACTTCAATGAATTTTAAAAGGATTCCTTTGAAAGTTCTTCTTTGACTCAAGAATTGTGTAGAGATGTGTTGCTTAGTTTTCAAGCAGTTGGAGACTTTTTCTTGTTATCTTTCTATTATTGATATCTGCTGTGATTCCATTGCAGTTGGAGAATATATTCTGTATGTTTTAAATTCTTTTAATGTTTTTAAGGTTTGTTTTTAAGTTTATGGTACAGCATATGGGATCTCTTGGTAAATGTTCTGTGGGCACTTGAAAAGAAGGGTTTGATTAATGTCCATTAATTCCCTTTGATTAACACTGCTTTGGGTTCTTCTGTATCTTTGCTGAATTTCTGTCTAGTCATTCTCCTAACTGTTGAGAGACTGTTGGAGTTTCCAACTGCAACTGTCAATTTGTCTATTTTCCTTTTCTGTTCTGTTTTTGTTTTACATACTTTGCAGTTCTGTTGTTTGGTAAATACACATTTAAGATTGCTATGTCTTGGTGAACTGACCCTTTCAAAATTATGTAATGTCTTTTTCTGTCTTTGGTAATTTTCTTTGCTCTGAAGTCTACTTTATTTGACATTAAAATATATACTTCTGGGGTGCCTGGGTGGCTCAGTGGGTTAAGCCTCTGCCTTCAGCTCAGGTCATTGTCTCAGGGTCCTGGGATTGAGCCCCACACCTGGCTCTCTGCTCAGCAGAAAGCCTGATTCCCCCTCTTTCTCTGCCTGCCTCTCTGCCTACTTGTGATCTCTGTCAAATAAATAAATAAAATCTTTAAAATATATACTACTGCTTTCTTTTGATTAGTGTTTGCATAGTATATGATAACTGGGGTTTTGGGTCCACCAGTGGCCTTCACTGGCACTATAGAGGGAGGGGTTGCCTCCTTACTGGTATGTGGTGGTGAAGTGGTTACTCTTTACTGGGCTCCTCTGATGCCACCCCAAGGAGAAGGGGAGAAGTGCATTGTTACTAATGGGTAGGGGTAGAAGTACAGGTTCCTAGTGTTCTCCACTGATACTACAGATTAAGCCTGATATATCCATAATTACATTAAATGTAAATGGTGTAAATATACTGATTAAAAGAAAGAGATTGTTAGAATTAATTTCAAAGCAAATCCAACTTGATGCTGCCTACAAGAAGCTCACTAAAATAAAAAGATGGAAAAAGATATTTCATGTAAACATTAACCCAAATTAAGCAAGAACATCTATAATATGAAATGAATCCACCAGGAATATATAGCTGTCTTAAATGTACATGCATCAAACAATGAATATTTTTTATGTTGTGGTTTAAATTATGTTTTATTTTTCAAAAGTAGGAATAAAAATAGAATTTTTGCCATTTGTAGTCTCTCATTTTTGTTGCAATACTATTGATAGCCCCAGCATGTAAGGTCATTAATATAAAAAATACTAGTTGGTGATAATCATTTTTGAATACTCTAGTTTAAGCAGAATTAGAAACCTAAAAGTATGCTCATTGTTCACATTTCCTATTATTTTAATGACATTTGAAGCAACTATTTAACAGTTTTGCCACTTGGGAAAACTGTCAGCACTATACAAGAAGGAATGAAAATACCGGAACTATAAAAAGAAATGTTCAAATGCTTAAATCAACTTTTTTGTTAATATTCCTAGCTTTAAAATTATCATCATTAGATCTATATCTACCAAGACAGTGTATTTCAAACAATCAGTTTTCTTCATGGCTTGCTATACCCAAGCTAACTGACAAGTGATTACGCAGATTGTGTCATTATTGTATTATTGTTTTTTTGAAATGCCAGTAGACCTTCCCTCTAAAGCATCAAGGAACTAATTTTCAAATTCACTTAAATGACACACATTAATCTATCTTTCTCTGGCAGCCTTTTAGTCGTGTCTAGAGCTTTATGGATAGATGTCTTTAAATTCTAGAGGAAACAAGGTACAATGTTGCATTCATTATTCTAGACAGTTTTCATCATACTGCAATGAAAACTCTTTTTAAAATTTTAATTAAAGTCCCAGAATTGGCATGTCCTTTGGGTCTCTAGATAACATAACAATTTTGGACTAACTAGAAATGTTAAGAATTTGTGCAAACACAGAAGACCTCCAGTATAGAAACAGGTTTCAAGCAGAATATTCTGCCACTATTTATTCATTATATATGTCAAACATAAAACAAACACTTTCAACTCAACATTTCCCTTTTATTCCTCCAATAAGGCAGACATAAAATAATCTTATAAGTTCAACTCATATTAGCTCATTAGAAACACTGATTAAAAATAGTTGTATTTCACAGGGGAATATAATGCCAGATTTTTTCAGTTAAAAGCACAGAAGATCAAACACACTAAGGGGACTGATTGTTCAATCATTAGAAAGCTAGATGTAGCAGAGTTCTAGGGTCAGTTAAATCACGTATGACTTCTTTAAAAAGCCAGGGCTTCTGCCATTGAGGATGAGACTTGTGGGTGACTGGAATAAACTTTGGTGCCACATGCACCAGGCCAGTTACCAAGGATTATATTAGATGGATTTAAACAGCCAAATCCCGTTCACTTAGATTATGGACAGATTTTCAGTGTAATAATGAAGGATAATCTTGGTTATAGTCTAACAAAGTAATTCGCATGCAGGCATTAATTACGTTGTAATTCCTCCTTTAGAAACAAAATGCAGGATGGGTCAATATCTTGCACTCCTATGTTCATTTGCAGAGATGGCATTTATTCCCACTGTATTGACTTGTTTGGTTGGCAATCGAAATGGCCCTCCCTTTGATTAACTGAAAAGAGGGTTTGTGAAAATAAGTAATTTAGGTGAACACTAACAGATAATAGATAATTTCTTACTTTTATAATATTGATAAAGCAGAGTCTGCAGCTATATGGCTGGTAGTCACAAATGATTTATTCTATTTTTCAAATTGAGGTTGACATTTTAAATAATTCTTGGCATTTTTATTACCTCTTCCACAGATAACTTGGCTCTGGTTGAGTTGGTGGGGAGTGTAATGACTAAGAATGTATTTTGATTGAGGAAGAAGCTTGATGCAGGAATTGGGCATAAGATAGCCTCTGGGTGGACTTCATAGAGCCTGCCATCAATAGCAGGAAGATTATGAAGGATTATATTAAATGGATTTTATCATCCAAATCTAGTTAACTTACATTTAGGTTATATAGTTAACTATATATATATAGTTATATATGACTATATATGAGTAACTATATAGTTAGTTAACTATTTGTACAATAATAAGTGATAATATTGGTATATTGGTATATAATATTGATATATTGATATATAAGTATATAAGTGATTATATATATATAACTATATATAACTATATAGTTAGTTAACTATTTGTACAATAATAAGTGATAATATTGGTATATTGGTATATAATATTGATATATTGATATATAAGTATATAAGTGATTATATATATATAACTATATATAACTATATAGTTAGTTAACTATTTGTACAATAATAAGTGATAATATTGGTTCTTATTATCAAACAATATAATTTAGATAATATAGAAACAAATTATTCCACAGAGTCTTACAAGTTATAAAGTATAGTAAGAGTCTGTTGGAAAAATAAAATTGTACATTTGACGGTTTCTTATAATTCAACCTCTTGATGAACCATTTCAGTTTGATTTCTTCATTCATCTCATGTGTAAGTTACTAGGAACTGAGTACACAGGATGAACAAGATAAATCTTTGCTCTCACAGAGCTTATATTTTATACAATGAGCAAATAAACACATAACAATATAATTGGATATCTGGTAGCGATAAGTCTGTGAGGGAAATTGGGATGCTAATGTGTATAGGCAGAGCAAAATGAAAGGCAGTATTATCGCTTAGTAATAAGTCCATGAGGAAAACCAAGAGCTGATGGGGCACTTCTGCGCATAGCCAAAAAGACCCTCAAGAACAGAGATGTGGGTAAATCTAATATCATTAAGAATTCATATTTATTCTTAGGTCTATTAGACCAGAGTCTGTAGCGAAAGATCCTTATTCCCCTCAACTATATTTTCCAGATAGCCAAGTTTAACTATGGGATTTGGGGCTTCTTCAGTTTCACATTTGTAAAATACTCACTGAGTTATTTGTTAGCCTATTTCTGGCTTGATGGAAATAAAGATTTGCTTTGATACTAGCTTAACTCTGATGGATTTTGCTTTCATTAATTCATATGTATGCCAAATGCCTAGTAAACACATGAGACTTCATAGTAGACAAGTGATGACTTGGATATAGGCATTGGTGTTAAATAGGTAAGATACAATTTGTAAGGAAAGATTTGTAGTAACAAGGTAGAGAGTTTCAGATGCCTTAAGAGAGGTAGAGATTCTGTTACTTTGATGGAGATGGCTTATCTACCATTTGTTGACTTGCTTTTGCTTTTATGTCATACTCTCTGGGTCTCTAAGGCTCTATTAATTTTTCAGTAGCGTCAGTGAGAGCAAGTGCATTAAACAGTTTTTCAGCTGAATCTTCTTGCTTATTGATGCCTAGATTCCAGGTTTCAGGAGACCTAGGTTCTGTCATTCACTCTTTGAACTTTAGGCAAACCATTGAACCTCAGAACCTCACTTACTCAGCTACAAAGTGAGGATTATGGGATAGAGACTGTTTTAGACCCTTTCCAATGCAGGTTAGTGTGCATTCTGTTATTTTAGCCATAGAACGAACAGATACAGAAGAATTTAAATGTAGACATTTGATTTTTTATTTTGATCTCCTGTGGCCTTTTTTTTTTTTTTTAATTTTTATTTAGCCTTTATCCTACAAAACAACATTTTCTGTATGGTTATGGAGTCTATCAGAAAGACTTCATTTTGGTCAAAGCCTTAGAATAACAGATTTATTATTCGTGAAGAAGATAGAAACAGTGTCCGGTCAGTCGCCTGTACTGAGAGGTAGTCGATAGTTGGCTTATAATGAGAAAATCATTCTTGAAGGACATCCTGAACAGTGGCTTGTATTCCTATGTAATTCTGTTGTGACCAGACAGATGGGTGACTATAAACAAAATATCTTTCTATTCCCTTCTGAGACATACACAGGGTCGTCCTTCCTTCAGTACTGTCATGGAGCTATATGCAATTAGCTACAGAATGTTAGCCACCCTGCTGGATGCAAGTCAGCATCTCTCTCTGTGGTATATAATAGTACAAAAGTGACATTAAACCTATCAAACAATGGTATTCAGGCAGCATGGTGTCACTCATACCCAGCTGTTTGTACTAGTGATTTTGTTTTTCACCAGAGGAGATTTTGGGGGGAATGTAATGAATGGACAGGCTCATGCTTACTTTTAATGAACCCCAAGTTAATGCTTCGGTCTTTTTCTGTCCATTTAAATGCAAAGGAGCACATTTCACATCATAATGAAATAAAAACTAATACACAACCTCTTTTCTTCATTCTGAGCCTCTGCTTCCAGAATTAATAGCTTCCTAGTAGGGGATGTTTGACATGTTGCTAGACTCTAAACAGGGATCTAATTCAGAGGCAGATTTACATCAGCTTATATTTTGACTTTTAATTCCTCTGGCAACGGAAAAGCAAACAAATAAAGAAAAAATAACAAATGACTTAATGAAAATAAATCAGAAGGACCTGTGTGTTTAATCCCTGAGAGTATCTCCCTTCAAAACTCCATTTTGCTTAGATTAGTATGTCCTCCATCATGGTGAACTCTAAAGCTAACAACGTAGGTCAGATTAATAAAATAAAGCCTAAAATCAGTGTCTATAAGAATGAGCCATTCAAAAAATATGAGGATCTAAAACAGTTTATCTTAATCCATAGTTAATTCTGGATTTATGATCTACATCTCTGTTTAGTTAAGGCGGAGGCCAGTTTTGTGTATTTATAAATATATGACATTAAATAAGCATGCTCTTTGGCCTTTATTTTATATTTTCTTTCTCTTTCTACTGAGTTCACTAACAATCAAAAACTGTGCAAGTTCTGTTTAGCAGAGAGGTGTTCATCAAGGAGCTAAGTTACTGAGTGCCTCCAATATTCCGATATTCCAAATAACAGAGATTTCAAAATGCACAGAGATTTCAAGATTTCCTTGCTGCCTGCAAGGATTTTATAATCTAGGAATCCAGGGCGGTAACTCACAACATCAGGATCATTGGAACCACCTGGGGATCTCTTAGATCATTTGGGGCATTCATACCACGAAGTTCTGGTTCACTGAGTCCACATTAGAATTCTGAAATCAATCTTTTCAGAGTTTCCATACTGATTTAAATAAACATTCAAGATTCGGAGCTTTTCTGTGATCACCAAGACAGCATGGTATTGGCATAAAAACAGACACATAGACCAGTGGAAAGAGTGGAGAGCCCAGATATGGACCCTCAACTCTATGGTCAAATAATCTTCAACAAAACAGGAAAAAATATACAATGGAAAAAAGACAGTCTCTTCAATAAATGGTGCTGGGAAAACTAGACAGCTATATGTAGAAGAATGAAACTCGACCAATTCTCTTACACCGTACACAAAGATAAACTCGAAATGGATAAAAGACCTCAACGTGAGACAGGAATCCATCAGAATCCTAGAGGAGAACATGGGCAGTAACCTCTTCGACATCAGCCACAGCAACTTCTTTCAAGACATGTCTCCAAGGGCAAAGGAAACAAAACTGAAAATGAACTTTTGGGACTTGATCAAGATCAAAAGCTTCTGCACAGCAAAGGAAACAGTCAACAAAACAAAGAGGCAACCCACGGAATGGGAGAAGATATTTGCAGATGACAGTACAGACAAAAGGTTGATATCCAGGATCTATAAAGAACTCCTCAAACTCAACACACACAAAACATAATCATATCAAAAAATGGGCAGAAGATATGAACAGACACTTTCCAATGAGGACATACAAATGGCTATCAGACACATGAAAAAATGCTTATCATCACTAGCCATCAGGGAGATTCAAATTAAAACCTCATTGAGATATCACCTTACATCAGTTAGAATGGCGAAAATTAGCAAGACAGGAAACAACATGTGTTGGAGAGGATGTGGAGAAAGGGGAACCCTCTTATACTGTTGGTGGGAATGCAAGTTGGTGCAGCCACTCTGGAGAACAGTGTGGAGATTCCTCAAGAAATTAAAAATAGAGCTTCCCTATGACCCTGCAATTGCACTGCTGGGCATTTACCCCAAAGATACAGATGTAGTTAAAGAAGGGCCATCTGTACCCCAATGTTTATTGCAGCAATGGCCACGGTCGCCAAACTGTGGAAAGAACCAAGATGCCCTTCAACGGACGAATGGATAAGAAAGATGTGGTACATATACACGATGGCGTATTATGCCTCCATCAGAAAGGATGGGTACCCAACTTTTGTAGCAACATGGACGGGACTGGAAGAGATTATGCTGAGCGAAATAAGTCTAGCAGAGAGAGTCAAGTATCATATGGTCTCACTTATTTGTGGAGCATAACAAAGAACATGGAGGACATGGGGAGATGGAGAGGAGAAGGGAGTTGTGGGAAACTGGAAGGGGAGATGAACCATGAGAGACTATGGACTCTGAAAAACAACCTGAGGGTTTTGCAGGGGTGGGGGGTGGGAGGTTGGGGAGCCAGGTGGAGGGTAATAGAGAGGGCATGTATTGCGTGGAGCACTGGGTGTGGTGCAAAAACAATGAGTACTGTTACGCTGAAAATAAATAAATAAATTTAAAAAAAGATTTGGAGCTTTTTTTTTAAAAAAAGTAAATATATTTGATGTGCAACATTCTGTTAATTTAAGGTGTATATGTTAATTTCCTCCATTTGAATATTTTAATATGATACCATTGTAGCAGCAATCAGCACCTCTCTCACATTTCATAATTATCATTTTTTTGGTGGTTTGAGTAAAGAATTGGGAACGTCTGAAATAAATAAAATACCTTAGTCTGGAAAAGACTTTAGGAAGCGTCTATCTATTCCAACACCTTTGTTGTAATGGAAAGCCTAAGAATCACAGAATTGGTGGAAGACCCCAAACTAGAATTAGGAACCCTGATTAAGAATGTTCCCCATGGGGCGCCTGGGCCACTCAGTGGGTTAAAGCCTCTGCCTTCGGCTCAGGTCATGATCCCAGGGTTCTGGGATCGAGCCCCGCATCGGGCTCTCTGCTCTGCGGGGAGCCTGCTTCCTCCTCTCTCTCTGCCTGCTTCTCTGTCTACTTGTGTTCGCTGTCTGTCAAATAAATAAATTAAAAAAAAAAGAATGTTCCCCATGTCCAAATACAGTTTCTATTTCCGTGGTAGCTGGGAAATCTATGAGTAATGAGAGCATTCATGGTTCTGCCTCTCTTGGTGTCTGACCGGGGTGTTGTCTTCTGCAACAGAGAGTCTTTTCTTTGCCTGGCGGGTGGGAGTGACCCCAGGGATCAGGTCTTAAGTCATAGAAGAGTGGAGAGGAAGGGCAAGAGGAGCTCAGATTTGGCTTAACTTAAATATTAATGTGGCCTTTGCTGCTATTTGGGAACTTGGAGTTAGTGTCACCGCCTCTCAATTATTCTACTTCTTTGAGTCTTGTCCTCCTTTGTTTTAAAAGTAGGTTGAATGGAACTAAGAAGAAAGATATCATGAACTTAAAATATTGAACAATTACTATGATAGTTTTCCTACCTGTTTTCTTCATCAGTTTAGTATACATACGGTGATCTCATTTTCCATGTTATTGTTGGTATATTATGCTTAAAATGCAGGTAAATTTAGGGATAATTGCCTTCTTCCCATGAATTCACAATTAGCCCTCTGTCCCGAGATAGGTATCATGTCCTGATGACTTTGGTGTGTGCTTTCATCTCTAATTGTTCTGTTCTTGTGGAGGCCAGTGGAGGCCAGTCAGTAGGGATATAGTCACTGACAAGCAGTCTGTCTGTCTGTCAGCCAGCCCCTTTAAAGGCTGCGTGCTGCTCACTGTGAAATATCCCTGGTATCCTGGCCTTGGTAACTTAAAAATAGCTCCACTCTAATATGGTATCAGGCCTAATTAATTATTCATTAATGATTATTTTCTTGATTATTCTTTTGACGAGGCTGTAAATGACACTGAAAGTCTGGTCTCTATTTTTGGAATGCATAAGAGCAAACAAAACAATGGCTTTAAGGGAGGTGGACCAGATGCTCTCTTCGTGTGCTGTAATGTAAGGACAAAGCCAAGCCAAGAGTGGGAGAGATTCTTCCACTAACACTGTGCACCGCTTAACATGTATTTTCCAGAATGCAGAAGGAGAATTTCTTTTTATCTCAGCTGTGCTTAAAAATTCGATGGCGTATATGGTTAAACACCGGTATGTGGCTGTCTGAGTGTATCTAGGTCTTCTTGTGCACTGTCCCCCACCCCCACGAACGTATACAAGGAGGAAGGAATGTGGTCATCATAAATCCTCTAGTGTACTCCTGCCACCGTCTCACAATTGCAGGGAAGAGTGACTCCTTCTCATCCCCACGACAGCTTTAGAGGGCCCTTGGCCCAATGGCCATTCTGGCTATACAGCCTGTACAACATGCAGGGGGGCCGATAGTGAGCAGGGGCTCCTGGCAGCTCTGCCTGCTTCTCGTGGCTCCACTTTCGTAACAGCTACCTGGGCCTGGACAATGGATTTTACAACTTCCCTGCAAGTTGTAAGCAGAAGTTGGATAAATGGGAAGCAGGGCAGACATTGGGCATTCCCTGCTTGCAAACTCCCTAAAGCAAAATATGATGGATGAATCCAGGGATCTTTCTTATTCATTCCTGGGAGTGAAAATGAGAGCAGTAAAAATAATACGCGCAAACGCTTGTTTGTACGTTATGGATACGTAATAGGCGGTAGGCCACCCCACAGTACAGCTGACTGCATCCCTGGTTATTTAAGGAGTAGGTGATGCATTTGGAATTTTTTTTTTTTTTGGGTGGGTAGGGAGAAGGTTGGTGAAGTGAAGATGTTGCTTTTCTGGGCCTGTTTGCAGATATTGTCTATGCATGTGGAGAAGGGGCGAGAACAGAGACCCTCTATGGGACATTGGTCTTGGCCTTCGTTGTTGTTACCGTGAGCCCCAGGGCTATATAGGGAAGTCGTGGTGTCAAGATATTCTGGGCTGCCTTCATTGCGCTCATGTAACCCAACAACTTTATAATTGTAATATTCACAGTATAAAGCATGTAATCATAAAAAAAAGTAAGTACTAATTCAGCATTGGGTTTTTCCAACTTCCTGGTCGAAGTTAAAATTTATATAATGAACATAAAATAGGTTAATTCTGCTCTAATACTACCTTGGTCGGTGAGGACAAATATCACAAATATTATTGAGCTCCTATCAACCCTTTGTTTTGCTTTGTTTGTGCTTCATATGGTAGTCCTCTGTGCCATTAGGGTCTAGCAATATATACAAGCTTTGGCAAAACAGGAGAACACTTGACAATTTTAAAAATGTAGGTAAAACATCTTCATTTGCAGATACAGCTGCTGTGTAATTTTGGTTTGTATTTTTATGGCCAGCACCTCTCCATATGAAAACTTACTTCTATATTTGCTTCCATTTTGTTTGAACTTTTTATTTCTCTCCTGCATTTTCTTCTTCTCCTCCTCCTCCTCCTTCTTTTTCTTCCTGCTCTCTCTTTCCACGAGAACACTCTCAATGGACTGGAAGATATATATCTGTGTATGTAACATACTGTTCAAGCTGTGATCACTTTAGGCATTTCCAAACATTCCTATGTGCACAGCCGCTATCTTCAGCTTCATTTTGTAAGTTCATAGAAAACGAAAGCTGAATGTATGAATAACCATTAAAAATATGAGCAATTTTAATTTAATATTTTCAGAAGGCTCTCTTTTATTAATGTATTTGCCTTACTGTCTCTTTTCCACTTAAATAATTTCTGTTCTAAAATGTAGCCTTCAAGTAAGCTTAATCCTTATTACTAACCTAGGGTTGTACAGATATATATCTACACACACACACACACACACACACACACACACACACACACACACACACACACACACAGTGTCTCCAACAGACCTTCAAATAGGCTATTGCAGAGACCACTGAGTATTTTCCAGTAGCTCTGGAGCGTGAAAAGACACTCTCTGTTTAGGGTCGGGATGGGCTGTAGATACATCAAAGCTCTAAAGCAAATCTCCCATGACTTCCTAAGCCAAAATCTGTATGAAAAGTTCAAGAAGTCAGGAGTGGAAACGTGTGATGACCCAAATCACAGAGGGTATGAATGTGAAGCTCTGTGTCCTGGCCAAGGTGGATGAAGAGTGTGGAAGTGTTTAGTGTCAGGAAAGGGGCAAGAAAGTAGAGGGTCCTGAGCTATACCCTAGACTGGACAACTGTTGGGGTTTACAGCTCACTTTTATGAGCCCTACAAGAGATTAGCTTGTGGGAGGGTCAGTCTGGTGTAAAGGGTCAGGGGTGGAGAGTTCATTGGTCTGGTTTGAGAAAACAGTGATAAAACAAAAAGGAATCCATCTACTTTAGTGCTCCTTTTGTGAGCTGCGCTGTTCCATGAGCAGCTCTGGGATAAAATGGTGTGAAGCAAAAAGAGGTCCTTTTGTTAATACTGTAGCTCCTTGACTTCAGTGTGGCTTGATGTAAATCAGTTTCCACGTGTGTATCTCCTTGTTAAGAAACTGATTTTGAAGCCTCTGTTGGGTCCTCACCCCACACTCTTATCCAAAATAGGAGACAAATAAAACATCCATGCTATCTAAAATAAAATTTTTAATAAACTATTTCCTCTGGAAACTTCCAAAATGAAGTCTGTATTTCAAAAGGAGCACCTTTTGCTGCGAAGAAAGCAACAAGGTAAAATTGAAAACTTAATCAAACTGATGTGTATTTTAATTCAATCAATTGGTTGCATTTTCATGTGGAATAACATTTTCAAAGACACATTTTTGAAATAGCCCTGTAAAATTTAAACTCAATATTCCTTTCCCGATTTCCTTTTTATTTGCATTAAAAAATCATGGTCTTGCTTTGAACATTTTAAGGTATTTTAAAAGCCTGTAGCAGAATAACTAAGCCTTTGAAATAATATAGTAAGCAAAATATAAATACCAAGACTCTAATAATTATTTCTCTAGGCAAAGGATTGAACATAATTGTATATTTTTGAAATCACAAATGGCCAGAGAAATTTTTCTGCAATTTGATGGCTTCCTCCTGCCTACTTGATAAGCATGGCACTGCTTAGTATGAAATACAGGCACGCGCTCCAGGCTAACGTATTAACTTCATCCTCTGGCTCGGTTGTTTGCTCTTCTTTTTTTTTTTCCTTCTACAACGTGGGGCCTCTGTTGTTCTTCCTCCAGCTGAGGCTGGTTTTTATCCTTCTCTAGCTGGAAACCCCCATTTGCCTTTTGAAGCCCAGTTTCAGTGTGCCTTCCTTGCAATGCATTCCTTAACTCCTCAGGTAATTACTCTATATTTTGTGTCCTTTTCTCACTTTGTATTTAAGGATGTTTAGCCACTGAGTATGTTTTTTTCCTGTAACTTTGTATGTTCCTGTGTCTGTCTCTCTAGGTTTGTGCTTCTCGCTTCTAGATCATATGTCCCCCTTTTATAATAAGCATTTTGCAATGTTCTGTTATTATCTTAACATGGAATCCTTAGTTATGTGACCTACCTATCTTATTTTAAAATAGCTTAGTAATGTGACCTACCTATCTTATTTTAAAATAGCAAGGTTTCTCCCTATCTGTGAAATATAGGGAAATAAAAACTATTTTACATTTTACTTATAAACTAAGATTTTTCAATATTAATTGCTGAAGAGCAATTCAACTACAAGGTAGAAATGGCCCCTGCAGATTTCCAAAATTCACCCGAGGACAGTATCCCCTCCAATGAGAAGCACTGAGACAGACGGTGATCTCCATTATAGCACAGACTACATCCGCGTCATTTACCATTTACCTCACTACTTATACGGTGAGCTTGTCTGTAACACTAGGCTGAGAATTACTTGAGTATCTAATATATTGTCTTATGGTTGTATCTCTAATGGATAATATTCACTAGTTTCCACTGAGTGTGTCTTAAAATATTTTATTGGTCTGTATCAGAAATCTATTAAGAAGTTAAAATAACTGGATGGACAAAAATGAGTGACTGGTTTTCTATATCAATAGATACACTTAGATAGCTTACATATGTACTAATAACTTTTTCAAAGGAAACAGGAGTAAATGAAAAAGTCCAAATATACATGTTGGATTATCATTATTGATAATCTTATATCCTAGAGTTCCCAGAACTTGGTTTCACTTTTTCTGAGCCAGTTTCCTTAGTTCTCTAAAATATGGCATAGGATACCCTCATAATGCTATTGAATACCACAAAACTGTGAAGAATATTCAAATGGATTGTCTTTTTAGTTCAGTTGCTTTTTTTTTTTTTTAATGCTGTATACCTCCAATTTTTGAGCAGTGGGAAAATAAACGCGTATAGGTAGATTTTATTAATCTCCTACATTGCCCGTAGACCATGACAGTTTGGTGTAGGGTCTAACTAATGAAACAAAATGCTGCCAATAGTTTCTAAAAATAATGGGATTAAGTAATTAAAGAAGCAGCCAAGAATTTTGCTTTTGGTTATATAATAGTTGAACAGCTTAAATTCTTCCTCAAAAAAAAAAAACACAAAAAACAAAAAACCTGAGTTTTATAAATATCCCTTTGCTCATCTCCTAGCAGGGGTAAGGTAATGTTGGATGATACCTTTAAGTGGGAAATGTTAGCAAGGAGTATTTACATGTTCTTTATGCTCTTGACATTCAAGAGAGAAAATCCTTCTTATTGCCTATGTTTATCAACTTAAGCTTAAAATTTGCTGATGAGGAAAATGGAAAAGAATTATAAGTAAGTTTTAAATCACAGAAATGATTTCAGCTAATTAAATTAGCAGCCAAAAAAAAAAAGTGAGGAAAATCCATTGCAGGAGAGTTAAAAAGATTGGTTTCATTAAATACCTACACATAAATCTTGCAGCTAAGCACTGAAGTGCATTGAAAACCAGGGAATAGCGGCGCCTGGGTGGCTCAGTGGCTTAAAGCCTCTGCCTTCAGCTCAGGTCATGATCCCAGGGTCCTGAGATCAAACCCGAGTCAGGCTCTCTGCTCAGCAGGGAGTCTATTTCCCTTCCTCTCTCTCTGCCTGCCTCTCTCCCTACTTGTGATCTCTGTTTGTCAAATAAATAAATAAAATCTTAAAAAAAAAGAAAAAGAAAACCAGGGAATAATGGGGAAATGTTGCTAGGATAAATTCTGAATAAACTGATATTTTCTGGATGCTTAGAAATAAAGATTCCAATATGTGAATGTGTAGGGCCATACAAATGTTCTAGAATACATACTGGGGAGACGTGTAGAAAGAAGCTTCCTCACTAAATTATTCTTCGTGTTCTCAAAGATCTAGAGAGTAAGAAGTCAAATTCCTTTTGACATCTAGGATAATATTCTTGAAAACTTAAAAGGATCATTGTGATTTGCCTCAGATGGAGCTACCCTTAAGGAGCATCAATAGCCAGAGATGTTTTTGAAGGAAACAGTTAGCCAGTTATTGTCTGTAGTTGAAAGTAGGGGAGTTACTGTTATGGAATGGCTGTCAGGGAAATTGTTGGTGACATTAATGGTCTGTACTCTGTACCTCTAATTCTCTTCTTTTTGTCCTTGGCTTTTCTCCTCTTTATTTTTCTCCTTTCTTACTCGTTGTGAGGTGAGGTAATCATGTTACACTGACTCTATTAAATGTACTTCATACAATATTGGCTTGTGCCTTCATTCATTCAACAGATACTTATTGGTCACTTCCTCTCTCTATGCTCATTGACTTGTCTCCAGGTAAAGCATTGATCTAGATTAACCCCAGATAATCTCTTCAAGTCTCTTCAGACACAAGGTATCATTCTATTGAATTATGGCCCAGATTTTATCATAAATGTCTCACTGGTAATTCTGGATTTGAAAGTGTGTCTTATAAGCTAGTCTTAAGATTTATAAGATGTTAATGGTAAAACTAATGACTTCTTAAAGGAGAAGATAACTAGAAATCAAAATTTTGTATCAACTTTAAATCATTTCACATTAAGAGGGAAATATATTGACAAAGAATGCTAGAATCACCTTTTGTAACTGAGATCATGGTTTATCCTCTTCTTTAGTATTGGTGATGTCTTATTTTCTCTACACAGTGGGCACTGTCATCCTATTTACTCATAACTGATAATGTCATTGCTGAAGGCAAAATCTTTATGTAGGGAGTATAGGGTGGAGTCATTCTGCACTGTCATAAAGGAAAGACTTTTAAGAAGGCATTGTCTAATAAGCTAAATTTTAAATTGTGACTATCAGGTCTTTAAATAATTTTCAGAGGACCAGTATGGCTACTGGCTAATACATAGCTCATTGAAATACAAATTGAGCATTGTTTTCATTGTCTGGGTCAGGATTTCTTATGGGTTATATCTTTTACTGAGACATGTCGAAGATGAAACTTGCCTTCTGTCTGGTAACATGTCATGAAATCATAGTGATGGAAGAGATCTTGTATATCACCTTGCTCAGTTTTCTAATTTCATAGATGAAGAAATAAAAGTATAATGGATTTCACTATCTTGCCCAATGTCATTCCATAAGATTCATTATAGAGATGGCATAAGAATGTAGGCCTTCTTGATTTTACTCCTGGGATTTTCTCACCACACCATTCTGTTTCATTCATTCTTTCATCCATTCACTCAACCTACTGGTACATACATTTTGGTGCTTACTATCTAGTCATTGTGCCAGGAGCTTAATTAATCACTTAGAATTTGTTACTTTCTCAGATCTTCGGTGAAAGAATTTGAAATACTTCAGTTTTATGGAAACAAAGACATACTGTGTAACTTGAATTTGTTTGAATGAATATATATTTTTCATCAATATGTGCACATTTTAAAGCCTTATTTAGAAAATCACATTAAAGGAAAAGATTCTACTTCCCAACCTTCGGACAAGATCATCAGGCAGTCTTCTCAGTGTTTTGACTGATTCCTTGCTAATGCTGGTGTTGATCAACATTGTAATCTAACGTGACTTTAGCATGCACATCTGTTCATTGAACTGTAATAGACATTAAAATATAATGTTTTCTAATTATCTTGAATCCTAGAAATGATATGATAGGCCATTATTTTTCATTCCTTATTGAATGTTGGAATTAATTATTGATTGAATATGAATGCTTCAAAATTTTTATTTCAAATTAGATTTCTATCACATTTAACTTAAAAATTGACTTTAGCTTTTTTCTATTGATTTAATGCAATTCATCATAAAATTTAATGGAGATGTCTTCTATATTTGGATTAATGAATCTAGTACCAAAAAATAATTTAATGTCTATGTATTATTATTTAGCCTTGATTCTGTGAAAAAGTTGTTAGCAGTTATGTTGTCATAATTTATTAAATAGTATTAGAGAAAAGAAAATATCCAATTTATGAACCATTAGGTTTCTCAAGCTGTGTTGCCAGTAAAATCACTTTATAAAGACATAAAAAATTCTGTGCATCTGTATGTCTTAAAATTACCATATCATCTTATAACTTTCATTAGAAGGAATATCATTCATGTTTTTAGAAGCAAATTAGATTTCTGCGTCCAGAACTATTTCCAAAAGAAATGGTAAATGAAGCTAAGCTGGTCTTTAGGATTATTCCATTTCCTTTTGGACACTTTGTATGTTGTCCTGACTTTCCTGAAACAGAACATTTTGATGTCCCATCCCTTACTTAGTGTCTCTCCACCTGCAGCTTGTACATTCTCTCTCTCTCTCTGAGATTACTCTGAACTAAAGTTGGTATATTTCCAACGGTTCAGATCAATCCATAATTGCTGTCTGGAGTCCTGTGTTGAGAAAGATTTAAGATTATAGCTCGGATCAATGGAAAGACCAAATGTCTGACATGGATGTAGGCTTTAGGAGTACTAGACTTTTCCAGCATGTCCTATGACCATCTCACCAGTGTATTTACTATCTATTTAAGATCTTTTCAACTAACTGATCTGAAAAAGAAGTCTTTATTAATGTGCTGAGAGAAGTTGGCTCCCAGTTTTTCATTTCTCTTCCAGTCACTATAGCTTGCGAATAGTTTTAATAGTGACCTTGTGAAGACCATACTATCTATTTGCTTTAGAAACCTGTTCTTGGTTAGTGCTGGGAAATTGGATTTCTCCCAATCATGCTAATTTGAGAAAAATTTGCTTCTTGACCCTATGGAGTTGGATTTGGTATTACCGGTCAAGAATATATATATTTTTTAATGTGATGCCAGAATACACCTGGAATTTTCCAGTATTTCTGCCCTTGTGATTTAAAGTTTTCTATGGAGATTTATTTAATTATGCTGGTTGTTTATGTTTTCATTCTTTCTGAATGCTCCAGCCTTATATCTTCTTTTTTGGTTATTCTGGTATTGGTGCCTAAACAATATTTATCTTTAATCCACACAGTAGTTTGCCCTTATCCATGGTCTTGCTTTCTGTAGTTTCACTTATCCTTTATCAGCTGTGACCCGGAAGCAAATGATCCTCCTCCTGATGTATCAGGAAGTCACTAGGGGCTGAACACTCAGTCACAATGCAGATGTCATTCCCCTCATTTCATGTCATCAGGAAGGCATTTTAATGTCTCACGTTATCACAAGAAGGGTGAGTACAGGATGATGAGATATTTTTGAGACGGAGAGAGACTACATTCACATTTATTCACATTCACTTTTATTATGGTATATTGTTATGATCTATTTTATTATGAGTTATTGTTGTTCATCTCTTCCTGTGCCTAATTTATAAATTGAACTTTATCATAGGTACATATGTACAGGCTAAGGCCTACTAATATACGGTTCAGTGCTATCCATGGTTTCAGGCCTCCACTGGGGTTCTTGGAACATATCCCAAGCGCATAAGAGGGGGATTGCTCTACTCTTCAAAAACTAATGCTAGCAGACAATTGCATATCTTGGTTTGGTATTTCCTCTTATTTATAAAAGTCTGGAAGGATACCACAGAAGTTACCGGTTATTTTATGAGGTTTCTTAGATTCAGACTTCTTTAACTGAGAAGAACAAAGACAATACTGATGAAATTAACTTACATGAAAAGTGCTTTGCAACTTGAAAATACCTTCTGGACGTACATATATTATTAAAATTTTTATAAGCAATATTTATTCAAATAGCTATGAGATTTTAAAAAGAAAAGTCATTAGGTCTTTCCTTGGTGACTAATGAGATGAAGGGGAGGAGGGTGAGTGGCCTCTGTGAAAGGTACTTGTCCTGGTTCAGCTTTGTTTCCCTCTGAGGTGTGTGGGGATATTTCCTATTAGTTATTTTGCTATTATGAGTTTGAATTCGAAAGTCTTTTTGTTTTTTCCTTTTAAGGTTTTTTTTTTTTTTTTAAAGACAAAACAAATTAATTCTGATTGGAGACTAGATAAATTATATGATCGGATAGATAGATGCTTATTCAACAATAATTATAAAGAATTTGTAATTGATTAATGAGTCAAAGTTGGGATTATGAGGCACAACTCACCAAAAGGATCTCTGTCTAGGCAAAGATGTGTGACTACAAGGTTAACATAGTAGTAGAAATAAAGAGTGGTGGAAAATGATTTTTTAAAACATTTGGTTTGAGGGGCGCCTGGGTGGCTCCGTGGGTTGGGCTGCTGCCTTCGGCTCGGGTCATGATCTCAGGGTCCTGGGATCGAGTCCCGCATCCGGCTCTCTGCTCAGCGGCGAGCCTGCTTCCCTCTCTCTCTCTCTGCCTGCCTCTCAGTCTACTTGTGATCTCTCTCTGTCAAATAAATAAATAAAAAAAACTTAAAAAAAATTAAAAAAAAAAAACATTTGGTTTGAGTAACTCTGCATATCAGGTTAGACTTAGTAAGAGTGTTACTATTCACATATGAAGTTATTGGAACTCTAAGGAGTGAGGGAAGAATATGTGTGAATATATACACCCATGAGCATTCAGTGACACAACACAGGAAACAAGCTGAATGTGTTGTTTCGGTAGATTGAGGTACCCTTCTGCGGTTTAGAAAGATTGTCTTTTTTTTTTTTTTCCCCAGCATTTATGTTTGTAATTTGAATCATTCATTCATTCATAAAATATTTGCTGAGTGCTGGCCTTGGGCCAGGAACTCTACTAGGCACTAGATATACCATGTTGAGGGAAATGGACATGATCCTTGCCTCTAGGGAAAGGCTATTCTAGTGGAAAAACCTGGAAAATAAACAAGTTACGCAAAGTAGTATTACATACATGAAGAAATCGAGAAAATTATTAAGGAATACAGAGGAGGCTGTGATAGATAAAAACAAACAAGCAGCAAACAAACAAAAACTGGTTGATGTTAGTGGGCCCAGAGCTCATGCAGATGGAGTTTGAAGACATGAAACCAGCCCTGCAGAGAGCTGGGGTCTTGTAGGAAGCTCCAAGGTTAGCATAATCCAGGAGCCAAGAGCTGGACCATGTGACTGGACGGTGGGGAGGAGAAGGATATGAAATGAGAGAGGTTGGCAGGAACCATATCATGCAGGGTTTCCTAAGGCATGGCAAGGATCTTGGAGTGTGTATAAAAGTCAGGGAAGCCACGGATAGGTTTTAAACAAGGAGTGACTTGATCCATTTGGTCTTTGCTTTGAAAAGTTCCCTCTAGCTGCTGTGAAAAGAATGGTTAAAGGGGCATTCATAGAGGAAGTAGAGACAGTGTTAAAACAGTTGCCGATCTGATTCACCAGGGGCCTGAACAGCAGGAGTGGCAGTGAAGACAGGAAGAAGTGAACACCGTTCTGAATTCATTCTTTTTGTTTGTTTGTTCAAAGATTTTATTTAGTTATTTTAACAGAGAGAGGGAGATCACAAGTAGGCAGAGAGGCAGGCAGAGAGAGAGGGGGAAGCAGGCTCCCTGCCAAACAGAGAACCCAATACAGGGCTCGATCCCAGGACCCTGAGATCCTGACTGGAGATGAAGGTACAGACTCAACCCGCTAAGCCACCCAGGCACCCCCTGAAATCACTCCTTTTTAACTCTACAATCTCAAAAATATGGAAAATAAATGTTTCAGAATATGTTTTTCAGTTGACTCTACCTATTGTGGCTCTTTTCCTTCTCAAATACCTAAAACTCTGTTTTGCATTTCTAATGAGTGTTTTCTTTTTTCCCCCTTACCTCGATTTTAGTACAAAGAGAAATACCCCCTATTATAGTTTACATAATAATAAGTGAAGTACAATATTAGATTGTAATTGATGGAGTTGCCATTCTCGTGAGTTAAAGTGGTTGATTACAGGCCCTTGTTTTGGTTTAATCTAACAGACTCAGAGTTTGACTGCTCTCATTGAAACATTTGGCTAATATAGATGAGGTCTGTAGCAAAGGAAATAGTCTCCTATCCTATGGAGAAATAAATGAAGGCCCAAATGGTGTTCCCATGATGAAAGGTACATTATGGCTATTCCTCAGTCCTTAGGCACATAGAGCATAGCACATAGTCCATAGGCACATAGAGTGACAGCATGGCTGTCACTGGACAGCCCAGGGTCGGGGATGGGGGGGGGTGATGAAATGGCCACTTTATTGGAAAAGCCCACTTTTCTTCTGTAGTCAGTCAAATGCTATTATCCTTTTATTACTCTGTAATTTTGAGGGTAAGTTCAGCGAATAACTATAGAGGCTATTAAGAGCTGTCATGGAAAATTTATTTGTCTTTAAATGGAAGGTAGAAACATTACTGCAGGAGCTGCATTTCTTCGATGTAGATATTTCTCCTCTTTGAGCTTTTTAAAATGATGTTTATTGTTTCCCACAACAAAATCCCAGATCTTCCTAATGCTCGTAATTGTGATCCCGTCTTTTTCCCTTTTGTCTGGAATAAAATTTATGGAGGAAGCTTGGCCTATGGGAACCAATCTTATTTTGTGTTAGTTTCATGTTAGTGTCTACACTAATAGTACACAACTGGCGTTAATAGTAACTTCCAGAAAACATGGTTATATCCACCCAGATCCTTAAAGGGGAAAAGTTCCAGAAAGGGCCTCTATCATCCTCTCCTCCATAGTCTTCGGACTTTTGAGAATAAAATAAAAAGTCTTTGGCTTTTGATAATAAAAATATGGCTGTTGGAGGCCATCAAAATGTATAACAAGAACTGAATATTTCAGAAAATAACTGTTTTATTTTTCTGTAGTAGCTGTCATGAATCACCTCAAACTTGGTGACTTAAAAACAACAGAAATTTATTTTCTCACAGTTCCAGAGGCCAGAAGTCCAAAATCAAAGTGTTGGCCAGGCCCATTCCCTCCAAAGGCTCTAGGGGGCAGTATCCTTTCTTGAGTTTTCCAGGCTATGGCGGCTCCAGTGACGTCCTAGCTTGTGTGTATCAATTTACTCTCTGTCCCCTCCCGTGGTTTTCTTCCGAGTCCCTGGGTGTCTTTTTCTGTCTCTTATAAAGACATTTGTCTTTACAGTTAGAGCCAACCCAATCCAGCATGATCTCAATTTCATTTTCAATTTTATTCTATCTGCAAAGACCCTGCTTCCAAATAAGGTTACATCTTGATGTTCCACGTGGAAATGAATTTAGGAGAAGATGAATTTAGGATACGAATTTAGGAGAAGATGTAGTCAATGCACTACAATCACTGAGTCAGAACACAAAGCAAAAACACGGGAGTTGGTGGTTTTATTTCTAATCTCAGTTTCATCAACTTTTAAAGAAGCTACTTATTTTCAATGCTTTCCCTGCAGTGGAGTTAAGAAATTAATTCAGAGGCTTGCCAGAAGATCAGATCACTAAAAATCTCTATATATGTTTATTCAGGGGATAGACTTGAGCAAGGAAGGATTTTCGTCTAATTGTAAAATGTTGAAAAAATTTGCTCTACTGAACTCTTGCGAAGGAGACTTTGAAAGAAATATACTTCCATATATGGTTCTAATTTATGACTTCTTTCATTTAACTGGGCTTGGAGTAGTGCTTCTTGGATGTAGAATTAGGTTCTAGCTTGGGGACTATTTGCTTGTGGTGTGTTTATATCAAGTTATAGTTTCTTAGTTCTATTTATATTATGGATTTTCCTTCAGTTCGAGTGCTGATCATCATGGACCCATGTAGCTCTTACTAAGGGACAGGAACTCTGACAGATTCCCAACTGGTATCTAAAGCAATCCTGCATCATGACACCCCTTTGGAGTAGTTATTATCGTCCTTGGTTTATAGATGATGGGACTGAAGCTTAAGTGACTTGTCCAAGGATGTGCAAGGTGTCAGCAGAAGAACTGATTTTCTAATCCAGTCTGTCCGGTTCCAGGGTATTAGCTTTTTACCACTGCCCAGTGCCTATCTCTAAATATGTCCGTCCCAGATAGAGGAGAGGGTGTATCCGTTTGTTTATCTGCGGTTAAACCAGTGTTACCTTGAACCTGGGTTCCTGAAACCGGAGTTGTCTTGCTGGGTCTCAGTGTGTCCTCTTGGGAGCTCACTCAGGAAGAGGGTTCCAGGTCTATCGTATGAAGGGAGTGGGGGGAGGGGAGGTTCAAGGTGTTTCTCCGGACTCCTGGCTGGCAGCTTTGAGTAAAAGCAGTAATACTCAGTAGGGGACAGAGATTATTTGCTTTGGGGGCACACCTTTCCCCTTTCGACTAAGACTTTCTTCTGAAAGCTGCATGCATTTGGATGCAGACGTGGGTCAGCAAGCAGGGTGAAGAGACGGCATCCCACCAAACTCGGGTGTGTTTGGCACATTGGAAGGTGGCCTGACACTCACAAGATGCCTCCTTGGAGCTCCTTCCTGACCACTGTAAGGAAGGAAGCCTCCTCCCTCCCTCCCCACCACTCCTGTCCTGCACCACTCCGTGCTGCATTTTCCACTACAGTGTGAATGCTTGCCATGTTCTGGATGTTAATCATGCCTTCCTTTCCTGCCCGCCACCAGAATGTGAACTTCATGATGGCAAGAGCTTTGTCGTCTTTACTTCTGTGTCCCCAGTGGATGGGAAGGGGCGGGGCACAAAGACTGGGTGAGCGAGGAGTGAGTGCAGGAGTGAACAAATGAATGAGCGCGCCCATATTGCCATAGTTAAACCAGTAATTCCGCACCTACTTATTTTCTTCCTTTGCTGATTTTTAGGAAATCCTAGGACTTCACCGAGCCCTAAACACTGATAAAATGTTGTGGGTATTAAGATATCTAGCGATCAGCAGGATTCTCTTGCGGTGTGATGATGTGGGGTGAAGGTTGTGATTCCATCTGGGTAGCATTCAACAAAAGAGCCAAAAAAATCTTAGGGCTAAAGGAGTCAAAAGATGGAGTGCGTAAATATGCAGGAAACAGGGAAGATGACATCAGTACACACAGCTTGCAATGACTACGTATACATACAGTGTCTACATGCAGCATATATAACGCCTTTGGTGTATTTCAAATATGTATGTATGTATCCTTTAACTTCTTATTTTTACTGAAGGAAAACCAGCACAGAATAGCGTTACATTATTTATTTATTAATAAACGTCTACAATCAGAAAATCCACTTGGGATTCATTGTTAAATCCTCTAAGATACAACACAGGCTGGGGATATTTATTTCCATTTAACCATTGATTCTCCCCAAATCTGACTCTGCACCTGAGTTTCCTGGGAAATGAACTACAACTAGAACAAAAGGAATGTTGACCTCGCTTGCATTTACTGTTGGTGGATTTTAAGAGTCAGTGGGGATGTGTCATTCTAGTGGGAGGCCTAACACGGTGGTAAGAGATTCAAGCATTTCTTTTCTCCACCCGAGGCCTGAGTCACTCAGAGAGGGACGTGTGAAGTTTGAGGAGAGATTGGGGGATGCTGAACACAGGGGACAATGGGACTTCTTTGGTTGAGAAGAGACAGGAGGCGGGAGATGGGAATTCTATTTTTTTTCTTCTTCCCCTGACTACAAGGCTTAGCATTCCAAATTGCCTCACAGGACAGAGTGGAGATTATTGATAACCAGTTCTGGGGGCAGTAATGGCGAAGGAGGGCCAGAGCACTGGGGGTGGCCGGGGGACGGGAGAGGAGACATTTACTTAGAGCTCAGCTCTGCGGTTCTGCTGCTGGTGGATTTCTGTTCTATTACCACTTTCTTCTTTTCAGTAATGGGACTTATAGAGACAATGAAAAAGGTAATAGAGCCATCAATATAGTATATTCTGGAGACCCAGCTGAGGTGCTAAAGTAGTTTCCAAGACTTACAAAACACACTGAAATGGATCAAGTTCACTGCCTTTCAGTGCAGTGTGGACGGGAGTGGAAAAAGACTGGCAGCGTGTTCAAAAACAGCTTCAAGAGCTTTGTGTGGGGCTTCACCCCTTCACAAAAGGCAATAACTTTCCATGTCTGAGGGTGTCAGCTAAACCATTATTTATTAATTATTTTCTTTAGGATATTGACTTTTTGTTACCTTATAACAAATATGTGTCCAAAAGATGTTCTTCAAAAATAACCTTTTATCAGCTTACACGTGTACTGTTTTTTCACCTTTCTTTAATTGTGGTGCCTTTTTTTTTTTAAATCTCAGCATGTTATATCGTAGTTTTCTTTGTCCTTTCATCACACTTGTTACATTCAGAATCACTCATGTCACCACTATTTTTGTTTACTATTTTCATGTAAACTCTGGAAAGTCACTAGAACATCACACTTCTCTTGGTTTCCTCCTCCGGTTTGTTTTGGGATTCCTTAAATAAAAGCTGTGTCTTCTTTCTTTTGGGGGAGGGATCTGTTTTATTTCAGGCAGTGTGCCTGGCAGTTGAGGTGGAACTTTAACCAACTTTCCTAGGTGCTGTATCACAGATTCAAGAGTGTTTGAAAGTGGAGCCAACAGAATTTACAGATCGATTGGCTACAATACTTGGAGAGGAGTACTAATCAAGCAAGAGTCCTAGGGTTTGTTTTTTGTTTTTGTTTGTTTGTTTAATCTTGGGCAACTGGCAAATAGAAGTGATAAGATCAGAGATGCAGAAGAAAATTGAGAGTTCTGTTTCAGCCTATGAAATTGGAGATGCCTGTTAGACATACAAGTAAATGTTTATTGTGATAAAATAGGCAAGGTGTGGTTCACTCTAGTCTGGTGCGGGTATACTGGAAGGAAATCACCACCAAAATGGGTGGTGGCAGAATTTGGAAACATAAGGAATATAGAATGTTACTATGAAAGGGCCCATCGTTTGCGACAGCTCTAATAACTGTCTTGTAAGTCATGACTTTAGTATAAATTTAACTTGTCCTTTTTCAGGGACACAGTGGAGAGATTTTATATGATACAATTACAACCAGTGTCACCCCACATAAGTGATGTGTACCCGCATCAGACTGATTGTGAGCCTTGATGACGAATGCCAACTACCTTTGGCCACCAGAGAAAGAGAGTGTTTCTCAAGTGTGCTTTGGCTTTCAAAAAAAAAAAAAAAAAAAAAAATCCATTACTGGATTTTTACGCTAATGTAAAAGTTGTTCAGAGGAAACATTACTTTGTACAACACAGGTTTTTAAAAATTTGATATCCGTTCAGATACTAAGGTAAACACACATGCGTATGCATTTATTTTTGTTAGAGAGAAAACATATAGGGCTAATTTAATTTGCGCCTCTTGTGGTCAACCTTTCTGAAATGTTGACTTTTCTTGTGATTCTGCCACCCGTTAGAGTGGGTTTTCATTTCTTGGGTTTCTTTTCCTTAGCTTTTAGGTTTAATGGCTTAGACTAAAAGGCACTTATCTTGCCACTGGCTAGCATGTTTCATTGGCTGCATTTACTCCGGCAGATGAGTTATAACAGATTCTTTAATATATATATTTTTCCTTTTTCCTATAGAGGGACCCTCATAGTGTTTTGACAGTTCAAAAGGATGGGGGGTTATTGAGTGTCTAGTTTCTCAGCTGCTCAGCTGTATTTTTTGAGCTATATATCAGCAAAATTACCCAGCTCTCTTACACAAGGTGTTCTTTTGCCAGATGGTGCTCTGTAGGAAACAACTTCTTAGTTTTCTTAAATCAGGATTTATAGTAAAATAGAATAAGACTTAGGTATGGAAGACTTGGGTTTCTCTGGAAATCTGGGGAGTCTCCAATACCCGTCCTTTCTCTCTGTCTTCATTGCTTCCTATTCAATTAAGCTGATAACAAAATGTCTACATTGGGATTCAGTAACGGAAGGGCATGTTCTTAGCAATTTTCACCGTCTTGCCTGCCCTGAGACTGGATGGAAAGGTTCAGCTCCAATTGCGCCATTAGCCCGGCAACTGCAGCCAATCGTTACCAATGATTTTTGGTCTCCCTAATTGTTTTTTACTTTATTGAGCTTATTCAGAAATAATGAAACTCCATCTTTCCTTTTCTTAAAAGATATTCACATAAAGTGCAGTTGCTGTTTCTTCTATAAACTCATCAGCATTGCCTTAAGGAGTCCCCTTAACTATCGATTTGCCAGTCCAGCTAATAGATCTCCTAATTTGCAGAAATACCCGCACGCAAGATTTCAGCAATTAGAAAATCATGACAGGGAGTCCCAGGGGACTCCCAGGCCCTGCACATATGGATGGGGATGTTGGAAGTGCTGGGGCTGGGTGACCCGGGAGAGAAGAAGAAAACACCAAGATAGAGAAGTGGGCAGTGCTTCTTTATTTTCCAGATTCTGCAGCTGTTCGGAAAGAACGTCTTCTGGTTTGGACTGGAAATGGCGCATGTCAACCACCATACTGTTTACAGAAAATATTTCAGTACTTTCTTTAAACCCACATCCACGAAATAGGAAAAGGCTAGGTCAAATTTCATGAAGCCCCTTTGGGAAGATATGTGTGATTAACGGTTATATTCTTTCATGGCTTAACATCTAAACCCATATTTTTTTTTTTTAAAGATTTTTATTTATTCATTTGACAGAGAGATCACAAGTAGGCAGAGAGGCAGGCGGAGAGAGAGGAAGGGAAGCAGGTTCCCTGCGGAGCAGAGAGCCCGATGCGGGGCTTGATCCCAGGACCCTGAGATCATGACCTGAGCTGAAGGCAGCGGCTTAATCCACTGAGCCACCCAGGCGCCCCTAAACCCATATATTTTAAGTGAAAGTTAACTGGTTTTCCTAATAATCATACTGCCTTGGCTTGGAGTTCTAATAGAGAAATTTCGTGGAGATTAGAACCTAAGCTTCCATGCTGCCTTATCACTTACTGCTTATTAAAACTTTGCTCTAACTTTGTGGCCCACTTGAGAACATGAACATTGCCAGAGTATTAAGTATTTTAGTAGCAGAACGTGTGGTTTTGATATCTTCTCGAATGACCAGTTGGCTTGTGATTATATCCAAAGCTTGGAAATATATAGTCAAGATATTAAAAGCCTGATGCACAAATAAGGACATCACCCTGTTTTCTTTCCCATTTTGCTCATTCCCAGGTTTCCTGAAGGTTCCCTCTCACTTAAAAGTCTTCAGTACTCTCCACTCTTCATAGCGAACGGCTTATAAGACCCCATGCTGTACTCCTGCCTATGTAAACGCATTCTCCCACTCCCTTTCCCATCTCTCCTGGCTCATCTACGATGCCATTTTCATTTTGGTAATCCCTGGTTTCCAACCCACATTCATGCAGTCGCTCATGTTCTAAAAGAAACCTTTCCCCGAACTTTCCCAAGCATTGGCATTATTCCTCCAACATCATTTTTTCAATGGTCACTACCTCTGTGAGGTTTTATTTCTACCTTCATTAGAAAATATTGATTTCTCTTTTGTACACGGACAGTATTTTAAAGTTGTAATTGTTCTAGAACATCACATATGATCAACCACATGCGTCTATATGCACATCTTCCACAACGGATCATGGGTTCTCATAGATAAGGGCCTTTGTCTTACTGATTTTTGGATTCCTTATATCTGGCTTTGTGCCTTGCATAGTAAATGTTCTATAAATGGTTTTGAAGAAACAGGGCTGAAATGTACCTTGCGTATTATCTAGTTAATGCCTTTATCATTTGATAAGTGAGAAAAGGCAGTGTCACTCAATGAATTTATTTAGTTATTATTACAATGTCATTATCAGTAATGATAATTACTCCCCTTTTGCATTATTGATTTCCTGCTATTTGAACAAAGTAAAAACTAACTGTTAATGACAACTCTACTGTTTACATAGTGCTTTTTGGTTTCAACATACTTTTACCTTCTTTAGATTGGTGAGATTCACAGGGCCAGTATTATTTTCCTCATTTTACAGATATGGGATAAAAGACTTCAGTGATTCCACCAAGGTCATAGATGGAAAGGCAAACACTTGAATTAAAACCTGTTTTACTCTAACCCTTTGTGGGTCATTCAGCCGTCACTGGAAGTTGGACTATGACCCTGGTCTCATTTCTCCATATGGCAATAAGCGATTTCAGATGTCTTTTTGGAAAATCACAACTTTTACCTTTAACGGAAAGAAAAGACCATGTGTCGAACTATCCCTGGAAAAAAAATGTCTGAAGGAATTTGTCTCTGATGGTTTAGAGGAGAAAGTTCAGGCTTTAGGTCCTGCTTTACATCCTGGGAGTAAAAATTGAGGTAGAAATGAACTTGACCCTTCTTCATTTCCGGAGCTTAACACAAAATGATAAAGATCGTCTGAAGTTTTTTATTTGTTTGCTTTATTTTTTTTGTAGTTATTAAATATAATATATGTTTATTGTAAACATTTTAGAAAACTTAGAAAAGGGGCGCCTGGGTTGCTCAGTGGGTGAAAGCCTCTGCCTTCGGCTCAGGTCATGATCCCAGGGTTATGGGATCTAGCCCAGCATCGGGCTCTCTGCTCAGCAGGGAGCCTGCTTCCTCCTCTCTCATTCTCTGTCTGCCTCTCTGCCTACTTGACTCTGTCTGTCAAATAAATAAATTAAAAAAAAAAAAAAGAAAACTTAGAAAAGTATAAAGAAAAATGTTTAAAATATCCAGAGTCCATCACTAGGAATCCACTATGAATATTAAACATTAACATACACTGTTGACCCTGGAATTAGGTTGCTAGGGTTAAATCGTGGTTCTGTGACTTAACAGTTTAAGGATAATGGGAAAGTTAACCTTAGCTTTCTGGGTCTAAGTGTACTTATCTATAAAATAGGAGTAATAATATTGTTCATATCAGAAGGTTCTTGTGAGGATTACATGAATTTCTATTGTAAGGCACTTAAAATGGTACCTGATCATATAGTATATACTCACTTAATTTAACTATTATTATACCTCCAGTCATTTTATTTTTAAAAATCTGGAATATACACTGAAGTACAACTTTTTATCCCACATTTCTCACTTTGTATACCATAAGCGTTTTTTCCACAGAAATATTCTCTTAAAATATGAATTTATTGGTTGTATTATACCATCATTTCTTCCTATCTTATTGGTCTAGTCAGTCCTTAATTGTTCCTAATCTTTTTTTAAATTTATTTTTATTTTATTTATTTATTTATTTTTAGCATGACAATTCATTGTTTAAGCACCACACCAGTGCTCCATGCAATACGTGCCCTCCATAATACCCACCACCTGGCTCCCCCAACTCCCACCCCCACCTCTTCAAAACCCTCAGATTGTTTTTCAGAGTCCATAGTCTCTCATGGTTCATCTCCCCTTCCAATTTCCCTCAACTCCCTTCTCCTCTCCATCTCCCCATGTCCTCCATGTTCTTTGTTATGCTCCACAAATAGGTGAAACCATATGATAATTGACTCTCTCTGCTTGACTTATTTCGCTCAGCATAATCTCTTCCAGTCCCGTCCATGTTGCTACAGAAGTTGAGTATTCATCCTTTCTGATGGAGGCATAATACTCCATCGTGTATATGTACCACATCTTCCTTATCCATTCGTCCGTTGAAGGGCATCTTGGTTCTTTCCACAGTTTGGCGACCGTGGCCATTGCTGCAATAAACATTGGGGTACAGATGGCCCTTCTTTAACTACATCTGTATCTTTGGGGGAAATACCCAGCAGTGCAATTGCAGGGTCATAGGGAAGCTCTATTTTTAATTTCTTGAGGAATCTCCACACTGTTTTCCAAAGTGGCTGCACCAACTTGCATTCCCACCAACTGCGTAAGAGGGTTCCCCTTTCTCCACATCCTCTCCAACACACGTTGTTTCCTGGCCATTCTAACTGGTGTAAGGTGGTATCTCAATGTTGTTTTAATTTGAATCTCCCTGATGGCTCGTGATGATTTTTCTAATCTTTGACTATTGGTTTATACTTCGATATACAGGTATGTCATTTATCTTTATTCATTGGCCTGACAATTTCCTTGGGATAGACTCCTAAGAAAAGAACTGATGGATCAGAATGTATAAGTTCTTTTAAGGACTGTGAGTTATCAACCTTGTTTTCAAACAGTTTTATTGATATGTAATTTATATACCATGCAGCTCACACAATTAAAGTTTACAATTCAGTGGCTTTTGGTGTATTACATTTAAAAATGTGCTAAACTATAGATACTATAAAATTTATCATTTTTGTCACTTTGGAATATACACTTCATTGGCATTAATTATGGTCACAGTGTTATGCAGCCATCACTGCTGTCGATTTCCAAAGATTTTTCATTACCTCAAACTGGAGTCATTAACCAATAATTTCTCTTCCTTTCCTCCCCTATCTCCTCATAACCTGTCTTATATTTTTGTCTCTGTAAATTTGCTTGTCCCACTTACTTCATATTAATGGAACCACACAATATCTGTCCTTGTGTGTCTGTCTTATTTCATGTGGTTTGAAGCTGTACAGATTCCTCCATGTTGTAGCACGTGTTAGAACTTTATTCCTTTTTTATGGCTGAATTACACTCCACTGTGTGTTTAGACCATATTTTGTATATCCATTCACCTATCCATGGACCTGTGGTTTCTTTCCACCTTTCGGCCATTGTGAATGATACTGCAGTGAACACTGGCATGCAATGATCCGTTTCAGTCCCTGCTTTCAGTTCTTTCAAGTGTGTATCTGGGAGTAGAACCACCACGGGGTCACATGGTAACTCTCTGGTTAGCTTTTTGAAGAGCCACCAGACTGTTTTCCCTAGCAACTCCACTATTTTGCATTCCTACCGGCAATGTATGAGGGATCCTATTTTCCACACTAAGGTAAACACTTGTTATTTTCCTTTTTTTTTTTTTTTTTTTGTTATAGCTATCTAGCAAGTGTGGCCTGGGATCTCACTGTGGTTTTTCTTTACATCTCACTAATGATTAATGGTGTTGAACATCTTGCAAGAGCTTATTTACCATTTGGATATGTTCTCTGGAGAAATAATTACTCAATCCTATGTCCTTTTTTCTAAATTGGTGCAATCTTTTATTTTATTTTTATTTTTATTTTTATTTTTTTGGTGTTCCGAGATTCATTGTTATATACCACACCCTATGTCCATTTTAAAAAACTGGATTGTTTGATTTTTTTGTTGTTGTTTGAGTTATTTATCTTTTAAGAAATTACTTTCTAAATTGATGTTCGTAAATATTTACCATGGAAGAGCCATTTTAGGCTCCTTAGAATGTGGTTTGTGGGGGGTGCCTGGGTGGCTCAGTCAGTTAAGTGTCTGACTCTTCATTTTGGCTCAGGTCATGAAATCCAGGGTTTTGAGATCCAGCCCTGTATGAGGCTCCAAGATCAGTGTGGAATCTCCTTGTCCCTCTGCCTCCCCTTCTGCTCTTCCCCCTTCTCTCTTTCTATCTCAAATCAATCAATCAATACAGAAACTCTTTAAAACAAACAAACAAAAAGAGAATTGGAGTTTATAATCTCTTCTGTTAACGGACTTAAAGCTTATCAGCCTCCTTCCTTCATAAAATGGGTATGACTCTGTGCCAGACAAGGTGTTGGGTTGTTAGGCAAGCACACACATATGACTTTGAAAGTTCAGCTCTAAGGTGACCAAGCCTGGCGTGTCTGTTTAATTCCTATTGTTAGCTAGTTGTATTTGTGAATTTCTTTTCCTACTCAGATGTTATTATTACTATTATTATTATTTTATTATTTTTACCAAAAAGACCTCCACAGTTTGAAAGCATGTCCTTTACCAAGTATAACTACTGTATATAGTATTTTGACCCTGTACAGAATGTGAAATGTATATTCTTAGCACAACCTGACAGCATTCTCTAACACTGTAAGATGCTGCTAAGGTATCTGAAAGGGATTATATGAAACCAAGGGAGAGTTTTAATACTTTGGATCCGATGTTGATTCTGTCAATAGTAAATTTGTTCTGGGTTTCTTCCTGGCTCGCTCTGTTCCAATTCCCACCTCAGCACTTTCAAACTACATTGAGGCAATAGCTTTCAATACACCTTGAATCAGTCCCAAAACATGCCAGAGCATAGAGCGATATTGAAATAATATAACCAGAGGGAAAGATAACATATTAATAGAACCACCCACAAGAAAGACTGAGTCTAGTGAAGCAAAAACATGTATGTTTCTTTTATTTTAAAAATCTCCTCTGCAGTTCTTCCCCATTAAGCTTGCTTGCAGAGCATTCTGGCTAAGGAGGCTAATTTGGATCTGGTCTGGGCTGGCCTGCACCCCAAGGAGGCACATCTGCTCAGAATAAGTAATGGTGGGGCGCCTGGGTGGCTCAGTGGGTTAAGCCGCTGCCTTTGGCTCAGGTCATGATCTCAGGGTCCTGGGATCGAGTCCCGCATCGGGCTCTCTGCTCAGCAGGGAGCCTTCTTCCCTCTCTGTCTTTGCCTGCCTCTCTGCCTACTTGTGATCTCTCTGTCAATAAATAAATAAATCTTTAAAAAAAAAAAAAGAATAAGTAATGGTGATTTGAGAAGTGTCGTGCTACCTTTCATATTCTGCACACTTCACGTGGCTTTTCAGAAGCTGATCTCCAGCATCTTGGTTTTCTTTACTATGGTCTGTGCAAGGGAGGAGTATTGAGGACAAGGGTGGTTTTGTTGGGAGTTAAAGTGGCCAGAGTCTGATTCAGTCTGTGGGTGGACACCCAATGCCTGGAGCTAGGGTAGCAGGCCAGGGGAGTTCAGGTGTTGTCACCAAACAGGGCATGAGTTCATGGGTGTGTGGGGTGTCTTTAATTAAGTGTGGCTCACCCTGTTCTTACTGAGCTATGACTATAGGTGAATCCAGGCACTATGCTAATTACTTGGCATGAATTATCTCAGTTAATTCTCCTATCAATTTCAAGAGGCAGGCAGTTACTATCTGTGTTTTAAGGACCTGGAGAATACCAGAGTGACTAAACCGTATCCCCAAGATCACTTATCTACTAGGCCGTAGGCTCAGGATTCTTTTTTTGTTGTTGTTTGTTTTAAGATTTTTATTTATTTGTTTGACAGACAGAGATCAAAGTAGGCAGAGAGGCAGGCAGAGAGAGAGGAGGAAGCAGGGTCCCTGCTGAGCAGAGAGCTGGATGTGGGGCTCAATCTCAGGACCCCGAGATCATGACCTGAGCCAAAGGCAGAGGCTTTAACCCACTGAGCCACCCAGGCACTCCTAGACTCAGGATTCTAAACGGAGTATCCTATCTCAGAGCAAAGCTGGGACGCTTGATTCTGTATGAAATGGTTCCCTCAGGAGAGAATGCTTCTGTCTGTTGCCATATGGGTCCCCACTGGCCACTGACGGGATTCCAGGTTGTTGATTATTTGGGGAAATTGTGGTGCACAATCACCTCAGGCAAGAAAGCGAAGTCTTTCTTCATTGGTTACCCTGGCCAATTCTCTCTTCTCATCCCCACCCCCCAGTAGGCACTCAAGTGAGGAATTTCCGTCGTACCTTTCCTGGCCTGCCGCCCTTCATTTTCAACTCATGTGCATGAGTTTAAATGCTCAGGAAGTCTGTATTTGTGAATGCTTGCTTCCTTTGGAAAACATGGCGAGTGCTTGATACTGGAAATGAGCCCCTCAAAGCGCACGTGCTGCTTTTTTTCACCCCTCTTGTTGCATTTTGTAATTTCACTCTTTCTGTTTGCGCTTTGGACGCTGTCTTGCTTTCCTCTACACGGTGTGCACAAACCACATCTGACTGGTTTCCCACCATATCCCCACCACTTGACGCAGTGCCTGCCACATGGCGAGTGCTTATTAAATCCACATCAAGTGAACGAATCAATAAAGGCATGAGTGAGTTCTGTCTGCGTGGTTGGAACGCAGGATTCTAGGTCCACGCAAAAAATCATTATTAATATTTCCTCCCCGTACAGTAAATGCTGAAGTGAACAGCTAGTTTCCTCATGCTGTCGAGCGTCTTCATGCAGGAAAAAGACTTTCTGTCCTCCTGGAGTCCATCCTGTGCAGCCATAGAGATTTGGGTTTTCTTGGGGTGTGTGGGTGCTCCTTTGAAGAGGTGTTTGATGGACAGCTCACACCTGCTCTGCCTTCCCCGTCGGGGCTCCCTGGAGGCCTTTGTCCATGGATGTATGGACCCCCTTTCTCATGGAGAGCCCTGGGTATATATTCCACAAGCTTTTTGTTTGTTTGTTTGTTTTTTCGTTCCAAAGGAGATAAATGAGTGGCTAGAACTCAGGAGTTTCAGGTGAATAGGATCCTGGCTAAACGTTTACAAGATACCACCATAGTGTTATGAATAAAAATCTCGGTAAGTTGAAATAACCACATTGAACCAAGCCACATGAAAGCATATTCTAATGAGACATTTCAGGACTGACTCGAGAAAGATGGACCTGCAAAGCTAAATGTGGTGTGGGAGAGGATGTCTCAGACTCACTGCACACTTTCGGGGATTGGTTTTGTTTAAGCCCAACTGTTCCAACCTGGACGGTGATTCCTAGCCACCTTTTCTCACCTTGGGGTTGAAGATGTTCGCCTTGTGGGTTGGCCAGGTGTTGCTAATTTAATTTGGCCACCTGATTTTCTGCAGCTTGTACTGAACCTGAGTCTTGAATCTCTGTGATAACAAATCCTGCCTTGGGAAAATGATCCTGAATTCTGATTCCTCTATTTGCTTTGAAATTAGCTGATATGCTCCTGGTTCTGTTCTTGGATTCTGTCTGGCTTGCTGCAGCAGCTCAAATGAGATTCTGAAGCCTTTCCCTGGTTGCAGTGCATCAATCTATCAATCTAACTCTCCCTTCCCAGCTCCCTCCCTTCCTCCCTCTCTCCCTCCCTCCTTTACTTCCTTCTTATGTTCCTTCTTTTCCTGTTACCTTCTTCCTTCCTCTCTTTCTTTTCTCCTTCTACCACTCAACAGACTTTGTTCACTGAATACCAATAGATTTGGTGTTAAGCGCTTGCTAAAAATATATCATCTATCTATCTATGGAGAGAAAAGACAGGATCTTGTTTTTATAGCATTTTATAGTCCATCGAGGAAACTAGTGTTAAATATTCATAGAAATAATTGTCAATTGTGATAATGACCTGAGGTCAAAAATAAAGTTTTCAGTGAAGGACAGTAACAAGGATTGATACTGATCTGAGATGTTGAGGACTGAAGGATGGCTCCCAGTGTGACATGGTTGGAATTAAGTAAGAGGGTAGGGAGGGGGAGGACTGTAAATGCCCGTGGAGTGGGAAGAGGTTGATTTCTGGTGGTAATTAAAAGAAGACCACCCTCAAACATAACTCACCCTCCTCCCTGTTTTGTTTTTGTTTTTTTTTTTAAATAGCATTTTCAGCATCATAAATTGGAATTCTTTCTTTTCTTTGTTGCCTTTTCCCATAGAATTTAAGCACCGTGAGGGCAGGGATGTTTATCTCTTTAGTGTTTGTGTGTTTTATATTTTCAGTGCTGTATCTCTGGTACCTAGAATAGCACCTGACCCACAGCAGGTGCCCAATATCATTCAAATCCAGTGGGACTAGAACACTATGGGTACAATGAGCAAGAGAGAGCAGGGCACATGGTAGTTGGAGAAGAAGGTGGAATCTGGGTTACATGGAGTTGTTTTAGGTCATGCTCTGGATTTAGGATTTTATCCAAAGTACAGCAGACAACATCTCATGAAATGTGGAATCTGACAAAATTACCACCATCTTTTTTTTTCCCTCTGATGAAGAATTACCATAGTTTCTTCTTATTAAGTCAATGCATGTGAGGTTGCACCTATATATATATATATATATTATATATATATATGATTTAAAACACTAGCATCTGCTCTCTTAACACAATGTATTTAGAAACCAGAAAGAGGGTGTTAGAAAGGTTTTCCTGGGAATCTCAACCCATGCCAAAAGAGCTGCAGAGAAGTCAACTTCTGAGGAACATTTTTGCATCTTCTTCAATGAATGCTATGTGTGTGTTTAAGGAAATGTATTCCATTATGAGCTTTTACCAAGCATTGGCTAGTTTATTGAGTGTTTAGATTTTAAATGATTATGTGTATCTAGTTATTTATTTTAATACCCGCCCTTGGGTTAATACCCATTAACAAGAAACAAGGAATCATATAAAGTAGGCTTTGTCCTTATTCTGCCCATGAATAAATTCACCGTAAGGTGGTGGGAAGGAAACTGGTATCTGAGTGTCTACTACGAATCTGGCACTTTACATATTTATCTCATTTAATCCTCGCAGAGCCCTTTGAGAGAAGGGGGTAAGATGAATCCAAGATAGGGAAGAAAGCGTTCCAGTGTCACAGCACAAGTGAAGAGTCTGGATGACCTTTGCCATTATTTTTTTTAAATTTTTTATTTGTTTATTTTTTTATAAACATATAATGTATTTTTATCCCCAGGGGTACAGGTCTGTGAATCGCCAGGTTTACACACTTCACAACACTCACCATAGCACATACCCTCCCCAATGTCCATAAACCCCCTCCTCTCTCCCAACCCCCCTCCCCCCAGCAACCCTCAGTTTGTTTTGTGAGATTAAGAGTCACTTATGGTTTGTCTCCCTCCCAATCCCATCTCGTTTCATTTATTCTTCTCCTACCACCTAACCCCCCATGTTGCATCTCTACGTCCTCATATGAGGGAGATCATATGATAGTTGTCTTTCTCTGATTGACTTATTTCACTAAGCATGATACGCTCTAGTTCCATCCACGTTGTCGCAAATGGCAAGATTTCATTTCTTTTGATGGCTGCATATTATTCCATTGTGTATATATACCACTCTTCTTTATCCATTCATCTGTTGATGGACATCTAGGTTCTTTCCATAGTTTGGCTATTGTGGACATTGCTGCCATAAACATTCGGGTGCACGTGCCCCTTTGGATCACTACGTTTGTATCTTTAGGGTAAATACCCAATAGTGCAATTGCTGGGTCATAGGGTAGTTCTATTTTCAACAAATTGAGGAACCTCCATGCTGTTTTCCAGAGTGGTTGCACCAGCTTGCATTCCCACAAACAGTGTAGGAGGGTTCAGCTCTTAGGGAATTTTCAACTACTTGCTGGGATAGCAGTGTTAATAAGGAGTGCAAGTATGTATGAAACCTGAGCCATTTCTGCTTTCTTTACTCTAAGGTAATACATCAGTTATTGCTTCTAATTAATTCTCCAGGTTCTGAGCCCACTTCCTCAGGGTGCGGGCAATGCAGGCGAGAGAGCCCTCAAAGGAGACCTCAAGTGTCCAGTCCCAGATGCGTGCTGTGACCTTTTACCTTCTCGTTCTTACAATATCACCTCTTACTCTGTATGTAAAAGGAGGGTTCTGGATGAGGTGTTGTCTGAGGTCCCTTTTCGTCAATACATAATGACATTTAAGGCTAACTGCATTCGATGCACAAAATATACTGAGTCTGGGAAAAGTTGGAGAAACTGGAGTGGCCAGCTTGGTCAAATTCAGGCTTTTGTTCCTAACACTAGACGCTACTCCAGTCATCATGTGTCTCAATTTCCTCTTGAAAAGCTCTCCAAATCCAGAAGGCTTTCTTGTATATTCATCAATTAACAGCCTTAAATGCATGTAGAATGAACCCTTCTCTGTTTGCACCTCTTTTTTTTTTTTTTTTTTTTTAAGATTATATGTTTATTTATTTGACAGAGATCACAAGTAGGCAGAGAGGCAGGCAGGGAGAGAGGAGGAAGCAGGCTCCCCACTGAGCAGAAAGCCTGATGCAGGGCTCAATCCCAGGACCCTGAGATCATGACCTGAGCTGAAGGCAGAGGCTTAACCCACTGAGCCACCCAGGTGCCCCCTGTTTGCTCCTCTTGATCTTTTTCAGGGGTTAGTGTTTCACACAAATTTTCCTCCGTGAGAAGTAAATCTAAGCTTATTTTTGGACTTATTTTTCAAACACAATAGACAGAAACCGAGAACTTGGTTATTTCCTACCCTTTCTTCTTTGATGATTTGGCTGGGCTCTAGAAATTGTGTACTTGCAAATATATCTGTCTTAAGAAAAGGAATACTGTTGAGATAATTTTTTTTTAATTTTTTAAATTTTTTTTTAATTTATTTGACAGACAGAGATCACAAGTAGGCAGAGAGACAGGCACAGAGAGAGAGGAGGAAGCAGGCTCCCCACAGAGCAGAGAGCCCTATGCGGGGCTCGATCCCAGGACCCTGGGATCATGACCTGAGCCGAAGGCAGAGGCTTTAAGCCACTGAGCCACCCGGGTGCCCCAAGATAATGTTTTTTAAAGGCAGTTGGAGTCCTCTTTATCAGCTTAATCATGCTAATTGTTCTTTCTCTGTCTCTAAGGCCTGTTTTATGAACTACATATTTAGTTAACTTGAGCCTTTTGGTCGAAAACAAATACATGTTTAAAAAATTTCCCTTTTTGTTAAGTAGACATTTATTTTAATATAGTTTTATTATTGGAAATTTTGATACATAATAGAATACTTTTTTCTCCAAAGAATCATCTAGGTATTATAAAATTGTCATATTTGGGAAGGGAGAGCATTTTCCTGACAAATGGCTCCGATTTCTTCTGTGAGCTAACAGACCAGATCATTTACTGATAGTTCAAATGACAACTTTGTGGCTTTAGAAGATCTCCATTTGGACTTCTCTGCCCCTTTACAACAATTAAAACTTTTTTTTTTTTTTTTTTTGAGTATTAAACTCAACAGATCTTAGAAAAAATAAATACACACACAATGAAGACTTGAGGTCTAAGATTCGATATCTTTGGAGGGTGAGTTGGAAGTGCAGTTGGTCTAAGAGGAAAGAGCCAACAACCCAAACTTTAGTTATCAAGAAAAACCTATGAGTAAGGAAGACTGAAGACATGGCATAGGCCACAGCAAACTCTGACTTAGGCTTGGACCCATCAAAGTGGTACCATCAAAAAGAAGTGTTACTTCTAACAACTTTTCTAATTTCCCATACTAGTAGAAGGGGTATTATTCCAATTAATTTTGCAAAATTAAATTACGTTAGAAGAGTCTCATTTAAAAGAGATAAGCATCTTATTAACTTTTTTGTAGAAAGGCAGATTTTTGGTAGACTGTTTGCTTGTTTAATTGGCTTCCTTAGTTATATTTTGTAATCAGCCTTGTACTGTGTGGGGCATATATGTGACCACAATGATGATTAATCATTTTGAGGAAAAATTTCAAGAGTCACTGCAATCTTTCATCAGGTCATCTTTCTGATGGAAGTAATCACATTCCTCTTCCCTATAAAACTTTTTTCTTAAATGTGATAACAGAACTGGGATCAGAATTTATTAAGTTGGTAGGATTCAGTAATTGTGATTACTAATTAATTCATTAATTTTATTTATTTATTTTTTAAAAAGATTATTTATTTATTTATTTGACAGAGAGAGATCACAAGTAGGCAGAGAGGCAGACAGAGAGAGTGAGAGGGAAGCAGGCTCCCCACCGAGCAGAGAGCCCAATGCGGGACTCGATCCCAGGACCCTGAGATCACGACCTGAGCTGAAGGCAGCGGCTTAAACCACTGAGCCACCCAGGCGCCCCAATTCATTAATTTTATTAACAACAATAACCTTTCTGATGATCTTGTTTTTTTAAAAATATAACTCTATCACATAGATGATATTAACCATTCTGTAATCACCTCATTTATCAAATACTTAAGGAGGGAAGAGGAAGAAAAATACTAAATATGGAGAGTTCTTTAATGAAATATCAAAATTAATAAATACTGAGAGAAGCCAGTTTTTCTACTTGAATTTCAGTGTATTTTTTTTTTTTTTCTATTATCAATAGAATTTGTTTTCATTAGAGCCAAAAGAGTTCCCAGGACAACTAGCTTTTGGAATAAAGAAGCAAATGTGCTAAAAAAGAAAGCTATCCAAAGATACATATCATTCCTTACCATGTTCTAGCCCATTCCCTCCTTTGAGTTGTTCTCACCTTGGGCTGTCTGTACTAATTCCAAGCCCCTTTTCTTTATAAATCCAGTGAGTGCCTCTATCTCCTGGCGTATACCATTGTGGAGGAGCCAACCTCCATACCAGCTGGGGGAGCTGAGGCATTTCACTGGGGGAGCTAACGTATTGAGTTGAGACACCATGAGTGTGAACACAAGGTGTGGGGATCAAACCTGGATCAGATCTAGCTATGTTCTGGCAGTTGTTTTGAGGAAATTGCAGGACCAGAGTTTGCCACTAGCTTGCTATGGAGTTAGACAAATTCCACAATGGGACCACTGGTTCTTTCATCTTCATAATGAATGGTTCAGACCATTCTAAACAGAATAATCTCAATTTCTAATGTAATCCCTTTCTTTTTATCATCTTGTCCATAAACACTGGGATGGGTTCCTCTGAATGGAACTGAGAGAACAAATTTTGTTCTAGCCTTGCATCTGACCCCTGAAAGACACTTTAATCTTGCTAGAACCCTTTGCTTTATAAGTGGGTAAACTGAAGACTGGCGGAGTTGAAGGAGATAGTAGACCAAGATAAAAAAAAAAATAGAGGCATGTTGTATAAATTCTCTATTGCTATGAAACAAACTGTTCTCAAACTTAGTGCCTCTTGAAACATCACAAATGGGGATGCACGGGTGGCTTGGTCAGTTAAGCATCTGCCTTTGGCTCAGGTCATGCTCCTAGGGTTCTGGGATCAAGTCCCATATTGGGCTCCTTGCTCAGCTGGGAGCCTGCTTCTCTGCTGCTCCCCCTGCTGTACTCTATCTCAGACAAAAAAAAAAAAAAAAAAAAATCACAAATGTATTGTTTCCTGCAATGCTGTTGTGTTGGTTTTCTTTCTTTCTTTCTTTTAAAGTTTTTGAACGTTTATTTATTTATTTCAGTAATCTCTACACCCAACATGGCTTTCACATGGTCAAGAGTCACATGCTCCTCCGACTGAGCCCATCAGGCACCGCTGGGCTGCTTTTCTTAAGAGCAGGTTCAGAACAGAGTTCTAGAAAGGTGAAACGTGGGTTCTGGAGTTTGCATGGTGTTACCTCGCTTATATCCTCCTGGTCAAAGTAAGTCCAAGGAGAGCCCAGACTCAAGGGTTGGGGAAACAAGAGTCCATCTCTTGATCGGTGGAGTGGCAAAGGATTTGTGGCCTTATTTACTCTACCACATATAGACTATTATTCCTTCCTCCAAAACCCATGCCCCATGATTAGCGAAGGCACTTTTTTGGCCAAGTCGTTGGGCAGCCTTAAAATCCTTTTTAACACAGTGCTCCAGGCTGCCGCCACAAATCAATCAGAAATGCCACAAGAAATGAAATTTATCATCCATCTGGACTCTGCAGTGAGTCGTTGATGGAGCCCGAATGGAAAAATCCAGAATTCCTGGCTCTCAGTCTAGATCCTTTTCTTTCCTCATCACTGTTTCTCCTCACTTCTGTGAGTTCTTTACTGTTTCTCGGGTTCTGTGAGAAAAGTCACTTATTTCTATCACTAAAGTTTCTAAAAATATACATCCTTGAGATTAGTAAGAGTATCATTATGTATTATGTGTTTTCTCGGTTGAATATGACATAAACCATAAGTTTAAGTGTTGTCAATTTGGATACCCCCATGACCAATGAAAAAACTTGGATCAAGCCATATGATCGCATTTGGATCAATAATGTAACAATGGAATATTATGGAGATCTTGATGTGATGAAGTGAGAATATAACATCTCCCACGGAGCATTCTCATGGAAGCTAATGCTTATGAGACGATCAGACAGGGATGCCTGCGTGGCTCAGTCGGTTAAGCATCTGCCTTCAGCTCAGGTCAAGCTCATGAGCCCAGGGTCCTGGGATACAGCCCCGTGTCAGGCTCCCTGCTCAGTGGCGAGTCTGCTTCTCCCTCTCCCTCTGCTCCTGCTCTCTCTCTCTCAAATAATTAAATCAAATATTTGGAAAAAAAAATACCAATAATCAGACAAATACAGAACATAAGATATCTCACAAAGGAACTAGTCTGAAATCTTAAAACGATGTGAGTGTCATGAAAGACACACCCATGTATATGCATGTACACATGTGACTAAAAAGACATTACCAAAATGCAGTTCATTATTTTATATTGAACTTCGGACGTTGAAAGTTATAAAATACCTTATTGGGACAATTGTGGACTACATATTAGGTGGTAGTATTGTATTAATGTTAAATATTTTATATGTGATAAATACTCTGGCAATTACAGAGGGGAATGTCTTTATTCCTAGATAAAAATGAGATGTATTTAGAAGGAAAGAGTCAAGATATCTGGAACTTATTTTCAAATGGATCAGCAAAAAGTAAATATAGTATATATACACATATGTGCAAGTGTATGTGTATACATACAGATACATGTATATTTCATTTAATACTAGAAAGAAAAAAGAGAAAAAATATAAAAATATTAGCAAATCTAAGGGATAGAGATATACATCTTCATTACACTTTGAATTTTTTTTTTGAAGGATAGAGGCACCTGGGTGGCGCAGTTATTCAAGTGACCCATGTTTGTTTTTAGCTCAGGTCATGATTTCATGGGTGGTGAGATCTAGCTCAGCATCGGATTCAGCAGGGAGTCTGCTCCGAGATTCTCTTCCACTGCCCCTTCCCTGTGCTCACCCCTAAGCTGGCTCTTTTACTCTCTCTCTCTCATTCTCTCTCAAATAAATGAATAAATCTCTACGTTTTTTGAAGGTTAGAAAAATTTCGAAGTAAGAAGTTGAGGAAAAAGTTTCCAACGTGTATTTTGTGGTTGAGACCATGACTGACTTTGAGCTATTATGATAAAGTATTCAATGCCAACTATGTGATTAATTTCTAAGGAATTCAACTGCAGAATGCTGCATTTCTAAAAAGGCACATTTTCCTTACTTACAGACATACGCAAGGAGAAAAATCTCAAGTACAGGCATTTGTTTGAATATGATAATTGATAGAAAAGTTGACCAAGTAGAAAACTGTAATGTGTCATAATAAAAGATGTTGAGATTTGCTTGTATGTTATGTGGGCATTCTGGTTCATGGAGTTATGTATTATGCCAGAAGCTGTGGATGACAACGGTTTTATCTCTTTCTGCTCAGATTCTGTGGATGACTTTGAGCAAGTCATTTTAACTTGTGTGGAGCTGAGTCCTCCTATAAGATGGGGAAGCTGATTCTGGGTTACAGCTTAGAGCCTGTGTAAGGATTAACCATCTTATTGCAAAGATTGGTAACCAGCTTTTCTCATCCAAATGTTCAGCCTTGGAAACACATAGAGGATTGTCATTCTGAGGAGCTAAGGTAATGTTTATTGATTCTGCACGTGTTTAGAGATGGTTCTTATAAGATTCTGTGCAAGGTTTTATCCTTTATAAGTTACAATACTAAGAAAAATCTACTTGTATTTTGATAAATCTGTTTTTCTGCACAACTCTTAATTTCCTTTTGAACAAGATTGGATTTGGAAGAGATTTAGGTAGAAAAGTTACCTCTGACTTTGTCATCTGTGAAAGGATTATGTCAACTCTGTGTGCTCTCCAAGTGTAGGTGTTTGAGAGCATGTGAAATAATTAGCCACTGTAACCTGTGTTTCATAACTTGTAAAAATACAACTCTTTGACAGAAGGCTGAGGATGGAGTGTAGAAAAGGTGAGCCATGATCTGGGTGTAACAGGACTGGGAAGGCATTGGGCAGCCGAAGGAGACCTGGGAAAAGTCTCGAATGTGCATTCATTACGTGCACAGACATAAGCAGAAAAACTCTCGGGTGCTGATACTAGGGAGATATAATTGGAGGAAACTGACTAACCTTGCTGGATAGGTGTGTTAAAAGGATTGCAGACCTCATTGTGGTCGGCAGCAAGAAGACCCAGTGCTTGCTGAATCGGGGATTGACAGGGGCGTGATTACACTGGACACTAAGTAATGCATGGTAGCATTATGTAGGAAAAGACCCGCAAAGACCTTTCTCTTGGGAATTTTTGATGGAGATGAGTGTTCAGCTCTGAAATACAGGTTCTAGCCAAGTGGCATTAGGAGAGTGCAAGAGAAGTAAGTTTCTGCAGAATGGGGAGATAACGAAGGCTGTGATTGATTAGTGATGTCTGCGGGGGACGAAGGTGGAACCCTAAAAGGGCGTATGTCATGTATTTGCTATTCCTTAATCTAGAGAGAAGTAAACCGAAAATTCCAACCTATGTGATGAGGAAAAAAACTGGGAACTGATTCGGGAGAAGGTTGATGGCCTAGTTTCAGTCACACTTTAATTTGAGGACAACACATTAAGTACATTTGGGGTCACTGTTGTTAGTTCTTACCATTCGCTTTGATATACTTCCTAGAGAGAGAGGAGTTCAGAGTAGAGTATAGGAGATAGAGCTCCTATGGAGGTCAAATGAATAAACAATATGCTTTATTAAACTGCCCATTTATACACACATGTGTTTTCTTGTAATAATTACCCAGTTCCATGCACCCCAGTTAACGCAGGTGGCATTATGGTATATAGGCAACATGCAAAACTGTCCGCCAGAGGGCAGGTGCACTTCTCTACCGATGGACTAAGAATACAGGATTCTTATTCAGCCTCAAGTAATCTTTTAGGAACCATGGGCAGTAGTCATTGAACTTAGTAGTTATAACAGCAGGAAACAGTACTTAATTTTGAGATGACGCCATTGGAAGTGGTGCCTGGAATTGAGTTGTGGTTCCTTCTTTAGCTTATCAAATCAAATTTCCTCCTTCTGGGGCTAGATTTCCATGGATGAGAAAGGGAAGGTGTTGTCTGAACTTGGGGTGGTGAATGTGCGCTGCCTTTTTCTATTCTGCATCCAGACCAAACAGGACCCTCCTCACCTTTGCTCTTGGATATGGGGTCATGGTCATTTGCACTTGGCACCTGCTGGCATGTGACCTGATACCTTTTGTTGTCCGTGGAATAGTGAATCATAAAAGACAAAAATAAGAATAGCTGTGGTGAACATTTGTTGAGCATTTACTTTGTTTCAGGTTCTGTAGTAAGCACTTTGCTTGTAATACGTTACGGGGAATATAAATGTAGGTGTTCCCAGTGAAGAGGGAGGGACAGTTAAGTGGGTGGAACTTCAGGCTCACACCAGCGGGGGTAGAGTACTGATGTTAGTTGCAATAGTTTGAGAAAATGGCCGGAAGTGGGAAGTTAAGACAAAATAAGACTCAGTTTTCCATTTCCTTGAGCTAGCTTAGTGCCTGGCTTGGTAGGACATCACTGATTCATGTTTGATTTGGGAATTAATGACTTGAGGAAGGAACAAAATTGTTTGGCAAGGATTGCCCTCGGCTCATGGATCCAACCTCTTTCTTTATTGTTGGATTGAACATCTGCTGAACTGTTAATCACTTTATTGCTCCTGTTTCAGTTGATTCTCTATACTGTTAGGTTTTAATTCCCAAAATAAGGCCCAACTGATGTATACGTTGTGTTCTTTTCCTACACAACCAATAACTACAGACTATATACCCTCTTTGCAACGGCTCTACAAAAAGAGATTTGGGAAGGCACTACTCATTTATCATTACTACAAAATAAAGCCTTGCATTCATTATCATTCTTCCTTGCAGCTAAGGTTTTGGGTGTACTTCAAGTCAAAGGGCAGCCGCCAAAACTGTTTTAAGGTAGTGGTGTGATCGCAGGTCCTAATGGGAACATCGAGCCTGCATTTGGACTGCCTTGCCTTAAAGGATATGGGCCAATTATTTAAATAAATTAGACATAGTTTCACCTGTTAATACTTTGAAGAGAAAGTCAGGTGAAGACAGTCTTAGTGAATTCTGACAGGATACCAATTTATTATGACAAGTCAATTTTCCTTTTAGTTTCTAGAACTACTGTATAACAAATGGACCTAAACAGTATATTAAGCTAATGGATTTTATTTTTCATCCAAAAGGGGGGAAAAAAAAAGTCTTGTGGAGTGCTACCCTAGAACTCCAGGACATTCATTGAATTTCTGGCTCATAATACAGCTTCTAAAAAGCAATTATAACTTTCATCTTAAACTTCTTTCAATGACAAATCTCTCTGGAGTGACTGTCACTGGAGTCTTCCTTTAGAGAGCATCTCTTTTCTCAGGGGAAATGATACTCAGCAGCATCCAAAATAGTTCTAGGCAAAATTAATCTATGGAAATTTTACCCGACCCAAATTTGCAGTGATTGCATCCATATATGTTAATGACATCCTCTGCCATTAAGACCTCACCAAGGTCTGGTGTTTCCTATATCATGTAAGCACGTTGTGCCATCTTCTGCACCATGGACCTCCATCCCCCAGGTTCTTCCCACCTGGATGGTGAAGCCAAAAGCTGGCTACCATTTCTGGATTACTTGAACTCTAGCCGAGCGATTAATCTAGCTGCTAATATGGTGCTACCTTCGTTGGGGTCTTCATCCAAAGACACCAAACCTGCTGGGTAAGGAGGTGCTGGTTTCTGTTCATGACCTGCTTGCCTCATCACTGCCCACACTGTCAAGCCAATGTCCCGCACAGTTTGGATGCAAGGATTAGTATGACAGTGTCTGTCCACATCCATTTATTCCCAGCACCCAAGGCAGACTTTTTGGCTGCACTACATGTCAGTTTGATTATCTTAGTGGCTGGAGACACGGAACAGAGAGTGAAAATTTTCAATTGCTGTTTGAGAAGGACCCACTTAGTGCAGTCAGACAGAAGTGGGCAGATAAGAAATTCCCAGGCAGCGGAGGCGTAGCACATTCTGTCATTATTACTATTATTATTGTTGTGCTCTAATCAATGTGATTCCCAAGGCACATTCCTAGAAGTTCATTCTTTAATAGAGTTCTACAAGAGGAAATAAAATATCAGGACAGCTCTTGCTTGCTTCGGTAATAAAGATTTGTTGACTAAGCTTCTCTGCACCAGTGTAACTGAAAAGTCATTGCGTTCTTTTCGTCATTATTTGGATGTGACCGTCAAAACCCACACAAACCACTTGAATATCTGATACACTCCTCACATGGAGAAGAGGGATATAAATAAAGAAATATTCTTTTAGAAGGGGGATGGGTGATGAGTAGCAGCCTCATTGCATGTACGATGCTCGAGTCATGTTGATCAGCTACAATTCTAGTGCCCAGCTGGAGGTTGTAGGGGTTACTATCTTTTCAAATCAATCATCATTTTTAGTTCTGTTCATAACTCTCAATCTTAAAAAAATTCCAGATGGTGAATTGATTTATTTTTGGCTCATAAAGTACAGACAAATGGACCCCAAAAGAAATGTGTTTTCTTAAGCAAAATCAAGGATCTTATATATTAAATAAGTGAAACCCAACGGGGAGGGTTGGCTAGTGGAGTCACTTGAGATCCTATAATTATTGTTTATTGTGAATGAATCTGGGTGCCACTTTTCACCTTCTCCTGTGTCCCTACAATGACTAACAAACTGTGATGATTAGAAGATAAAAGGTCCTGTTTATGAATTACCTGCCTTGAGCCAGCACAAACTTAGCTGGTTCTTTTATTTCCATCTTCACTGAAGCATGGAATTTACTTGTGTGGGGATCGGTGGTAGATGTTATATTGTTCATAAGAGACAGAGAGAAGAAAATATGATTATCAGTGATAAAATGAATCCATGTCTTAGTGGTCTCAGTTTTTTAGTGGAAAAATTACTTACACAGGAAAGGGTGGTGATGGGTTTGTTTAGGGAGCGCCGTGGGAAAAAACGTACCGATTGTCTCTCTCTACTTAAGGTGAGCCTAACTGATACTACACCTCAAATGTTTATTTCACATTAGAAAGAAATAACATAATGAGTACCTCATCGCAGTGATTGTTGCAGGACTTGATCAATATCTCTGCAACTTAGCCTATTTTAATTCTGTTTAAGTAAATGTCTAAGTGGTGTGTGACTGCGGACCAAGCACTGTAGGTATTTGAGATGTGAATCCGCACCAGAACCAGGTTATTGATCCTACTATGCTAGTTCATGGCAGCACTACTGGATATATAAAATTAGGGCTGTCATAGAAATTACTGGAAATTTATTTAGCTTTCATCCTTCATTTCTTTTATAAAATAGTGCTTTTTACCTGGAGAGATAAGTGTAAAATTGGGAAATTAATGGATTTTAGGCTACTGTTCAGTAATGCAATCCTATGATATATTTTAGGGAAATACTGTGATTTTAATAGGATTTATGGATGAATTCAGGATATTTTTCACCTGTTTTACAAGAATGTTGATTTTAGGTAAATCGATGTCAGTATTCTTTTGAATATCTTCTCCATTCTAATATATCCCCTTAAATTCACTCCCTTGATTTTTTAAAAAGTAAATGTGGTTTAAAAATAATGAAAAGCTGTATGCTTCAATAAGTCTATGCCTAGGGGCGCCTGGGTGGCTCAGTGGGTTAAGCCGCTGCCTTCGGCTCAGGTCATGATCTCAGGGTCCTGGGATCAAGTCCCACATCGGGCTCTCTGCTCAGCGGAGAGCCTGCTTCCCTTCCTCTCTCTCTGCCTGCCTCTCTTGTGATTTCTCTCTGTCAAGTAAATAAATAAAATCTTTAAAAAAAAAATAAGTCTATGCCTAAATGAAAGGGGGAAAAATTTCCTTCGTCATATTTTTCAAGCATCTTCCTCCAAAATCTTTTGTAATAAAAGCCACATGAATTTGGGTTTCATTCTTTTGGAATTTGTTTATTTCACTTAACTTCATTGCAACCCACAAAAAAAAAATTTGCTGGAAAAAATACTGTTGTTGACAATTTCCCTATCAAAAAGAATACACCTTCTCTCTCCAGCACCCCTTCTCCCAATGTAAATTTCAAGATGATCAAGGACCACATTCTTTTGCCTATGCTAATTATAAACCATTCCAACCTGGGGGGGGGGTAGACTTGACTGGTAACCGTTAAGTAGTTAGTTGGTTAGGTAACCACATTAATCATGCAATTCTGCTCCTTTTTTAGTTGTGTTTTCCTTATATAGGTTGTTTATAGTACTCTTATTTTTCCAAACTCTTCACTGACAGCTAGGATTCTTCGATCTCTGTGAATTCTACCCAGTTGTTCATACTAATGCAGAATTATTTTTGTCAACTTTTTGTGCTTTGGACCCTGCCCTATTGTGATTGGTCTGGGTTTTTTGTTTGTTTTTAATTTTTTATTAATTTTTTTATTTTTTTATAAACATATAATGTATTTTTATCCCCAGGGGTACAGGTCTGTGAATTGCCAGGTTTACACACTTCACAGCACTCACCATAGCACATACCCTCCCCAATGTCCATAACCCCATCCCCTTCTCCCAACCCCCCTCCCCCCAGCAACCCTCAGTTTGTTTTGTGAGATTAAGAGTCTTCTGGTTTGTCTCCCTCCCAATCCCATCTTGTTTCATTTATTCTTCTCCTACCCCCCTAACCCCTCATGTTGCATCTCCACTTCCTCATATCAGGGAGATCATATGATAGTTGTCTTTCTCTGATTGAGTTATTTCACTAAGATGATACCCTCTAGTTCCATCCACATCGTCGCAAATGGCAAGATTTCATTTCTTTTGATGGCTGCATAGTATTCCATTGTGTATATATACCACATCTTCTTTATCCATTCATCTGTTGATGTACATCTAGGCTCTTTCCATAGTTTGGCTATTGTAGACATTGCTGCCATAAACATTTGGGTGCACGTGCCCCTTTGGATCACTATGTTTGTATCTTTAGGGTAAATACCCAGTAGTGCAATTGCTGGGTCATAGGGTAGTTCTATTTTCAACATTTTGAGGAATCTCCATGCTGTTTTCCAGAGTGTTTGCATGATTGGTCGTTTTTTATTGCAAATGTCTGCTGTCTTTCTGCAGCACTGTAAATTGTATAATTTCAGCAGTACACTGGTATGTTTCTCAGAACTTTGCAGATGGGGAGCATTACTTATCTTTATATACTCAGGACTTAAAACAATGCCTGGCACACTGGAGTGCTCAGGAAATGCTTCACCAACGAATAAATAGCGAAGAGGCTGGGATTGCCAGAAATATTTTAAGAAGAGGCTTCTGGTGGGAATGTGGAGGATGCAGAGGGGAAATTGCAGACAAGGGTTTAAATAGGTGATTGCCATAAGGGTAATGACAGGTTGGCCCAAGCAGCGGTAATAGGAATGGAAAGGTGGAGATAAATGCGGAAACACTTATGTTGTAGACTTTTTCTTAAAACTCTTCTTCTTACCTTGTAATATGACGAATTCTTTAGACACGTTAAACTCAGTCTCACTTTGTGGCCCAGGATAATGTATCTACATTGACTAACAAAGAGTGATGAAGATCAAAGGAGCAAAAAGGTTGGAGTAGAAAATTTAGATGGTTTAGCAGTTATGAAAAACCTATACCAGTCTTTCCATTTGTGGGAAATAATCATGGTTAACATTTGGTCTGTTGACTTTGAGATTTTTTTTTTCCTAAGAACTGGGAGACAACCTAGTAGAGCGGTTGGTGTCCTAAACTGTGAACTCTAAATTCAGATTCTGCCTCTTTGGTCTGCACTGTTATTTTTGGCCAAGTGTGCTCCACTTTCCTCGTGTGTACAGTAAGAATCATAATAATTGTATTCATTTCAAGGAATTTCTCTGAGGATTATGGAAGCTAATGCACTTAAAAACTAATTCCAGTTCCTGGCACACAGGCTGTCTATAAATTTATATACTGTTCATATGGACATCAAATATATTGGGTTAGGAGTATGGTTCATATTCTAGCCTTCTACCTTCTTCATAGCAGAAATAGGCATCTTCCCATATTGTCTACAGCATCTGTTTTAATGATTGCACAGTATCCATTCATATGACAAACCTCATTTATTTGATATTTTTATCATATTTTACTTTTAAAAATAAAGATATAATAATCATTGCATAATTGAATCTTTGTGCAAATCAAAGACTGTTTCTCTTTGGTTAATTTCTAGAAAAGGAGTTACTAGATCAAATAATATGCATATTTTTAAAGCTTTTGATACAAATGCCAATTTACCTTCCAGGATACCGCTCTTCCTGGCACCCTATTAAAAGTTTCTTTTTTGTCTGGGCCAGTTTAGTAACTGAGAAAAAATATTCTTGACTGAATTTACATGCATTTTGAGTATTAAGATGAACACCATTAGCAATCTTTTAGATCTTTAGTATTTCTCTTTTTGTTAATTGCTTATCTGTATGTATCTTTCCCCAGCTTTTATATTAGTATGTGCATCTTTTTTGTATTGATACTGTGATAGAAACTTAATTATTACTAGATTAATTTGGGGAGGTGAGAGAGTTCAAAGAGTCCAAAATGACCACTTTAAGTATTTGGTATATCCAGTTTCTGGACATTAAATTAACATTATGCAATGTTTGATTTACAGAATAGCAGCTTTATGCAGGTTAACTTAATAATGTTTTTAAAGATTTTATTCATTTATTTTAGACAGAGAGAGAGACTGCAAGCTGGGGAAGGGGGAGGGACAAGCAGACTCTGTGTTGAGCACGGAGCCCTACACAGGGCTGGGTCTAAGACCCTGAGATGAAGACCTTAGCTGAAATTAAGAGTCAGATGCTTAACCTGCTGAGACACTCAGGCATCCCATGGTTTAACCTAATAACTTAAGGTTGGGTGAAATTGTTAAGAAATTCAGTAGATTCCCTTAAACTTATAACTTAATTTTGTAATTTGGCTTATGTAACTTTATTAAACTATTTTCAGTCTTTTTTTTTTTTTTTTTTTGCTTGAAAAGTTGGTATCATTGAGCACCTACTTCTTTTTTTTTTTTTTAAGATTTTATTTATTTACTTGACAGACAGATATCACAAGTAGGCAGAGAGGCAAGCAGAGAGAGAGAGGAGGAAGCAGTCTCCCTGCTGAGCAGAGAGCCTGATGCGGGGCTCGATCCTAGAGCCCTGGAATCATGACCTGAGCTGAAGGCAGAAGCTTTAACCCACTGAGCCACCCAGGTGCCCCTGAGCACCTACTTCTAAATGACTGAGGTATCGTCTCCTTATTGCAATGGCAAAAGATTTTGAATACAGTTCTAAAATACAACATATGACCAAATTTCATTTTTTAATGACTTGTGAATGACATTTTCTGATACCTCACTGTGGATTGCCAACATTTCAATTAATGGAAGTGGTGGAGCTTCATTTTTTAAAATACTTTCCTTTCCTCGTGTTTTGGAGTTTTCTTGGGACTTGAATAACATCACCTCATTTGATTCTGACAATAACCTGGTGAGGGACATGGAGCAGCCCCCCTGTTATGACAGAAGTGAAGACTGAGCTTTGGAGAGGTTAAGTAATGCCCAGAGGTCAGACAGCTAATAAACTGTTGAAACGGGCCTCGAACCCAAGTCTTTGACTTTGAATCTAGCATGGTTTTGTTGTTGTTGTTGTTGTTTTCCTTCTGTTCCTCGATCATTGAATCACTTGACCTGGGAATATGTGCCTTCACCTTTGTCGGAAAAATAAAGCCAGTGGGGTTTGAGTCCTAGCGAGAAGTAAGAATGTGAAGCTCAAAAGTTCCATTGCTCTGTTGTTGTTGTGTCTGTCTCATTTTAGGAACATATGTTTCAGAATTTGCTGAGTAAATGCCGGTTTCAATTTTACAATGGAAAGTGGAAAAACAATGGCATGAGAAAATGTTTATTTTATTTAATATGTATGGCATTCACAAAGGCTTGTTTCACTTTCAGTTGATTTCACACTTTGTTTGGTTTTTATTTTTTATTTATTCTTTTTGTTTTATTTATTTATTTATTTTAGCTGCATAGCCTTGGGGTAATGTCAAGTTACTCATAAAGAAGGGATTTTAATGAATACCCATGGAAGGTACTCTCCTCCTCATTTATTTCTGGTGCCTTTCTTTCACTAACTAAATTCTATAGCTGGTCTCTGGAGCACCACGTGATACTGAATCAGTTCACTAGTTTCAATTCCTTTTTGAGCTCTCATACCCAGAAACCCTCATGCAGAGGACCAATGCCCTTGTGGTAGAGTATATTTGTTCTGTGAGTTACCGTTCCAGTCTGTGTTTTCCTGTGCTGAAATATTCCCTTCATGAAATAACTTAAATGGAGTAGGAGGCAGGATTGGGGCAGAATCTCAGGATTCATGAAAAATTTTTAGAATAATTGCAAGTTTAAACAGAATCAAAGAGAGAAAGCGTGGCAAACGGTGTGTGGGCCATTATGAATTTATAAAGCTCTTGTTCATGGGCAATGTTGTTAAATATATAACCAGTTAAGAAATAATGCTTGTGAGAACAGATTGGAACTGAGACGGATTTAAATTAAAGATCTATATATGTATGTAAATCCTCTATACTATTATTATATGCTTGTTTTTTGGCAAAAAAAAACTTCCCTTCCAGAAGCCTTTTGGAAGAGAACAGTTTCTCTGACGGCTACTTGTTTTGTTTTCCACTATTCACTTTTACCTGCTGGTTTATAGAATTCTGATTAGCTTTCATATGTTATAAGACTAGACCTTTATTTGACAAACCAATTCTATTCAACCTAGAAATGGAACTATTCAAAATATGCCTGAAGATGTCAGAGGATGTCCAGAATCTTCTGTTGTTGTTTTTTATTTTATTTATTTATTTATTTTTAAAAATGTTTTATTTATTTATTTATTTATTTGACAGACAGAGATCATAAGTAGGCAGAGAGGCAGGCAGAGAGAGAGAGAGAGGAAGGGAAGCAGGCTCTCCACTGAGCAGAGAGCCCGATGCGGGGCTCGATCCCAGGACCCTGAGATCATGACCTGAGCCGAAGGCAGAGGCTTTAACCCACTGAGCCACCCAGGTGCCCCTGTTGTTGTTGTTTTTTAAATTAACAACACAGTAGAGCAAAAATATTAAAAACATTTAAGATGGAAAGCCTTGCATGTTTTAGTAAACCTGATCATAGAATAACTGCAGAGGGGTCCAAGAAGAAACACTGGGCCCTGGTTCTTACATAAAGGTAAAAATCAGTAAAAATGAGGATATAAGAATATTATGTAGGTATGTATTCTTTGTGTTATTATTTGGGAGCTAGATCACCAAATTTTAAAGAATGGATTCAGTTCTTTTTCAATTTTTATTTATTTTGTCTTTTGACAGTGTAGCCATATTTTAATTATATTTATTATGATGTTCAATTAGTCAGCATATAGTACATCATTAGTTTTTGATGTAGTGTTCAATGATTCATTAGTTGCACCTAACACCCGGTAGTCATCACTACAAGTGGGCTGTTTTTAATACCCTTCACCCAGTTACCTCATCCCCTCACCACCCCCCTCCCTTCTGTAACCCTCAGATTGGTTCCTGGAATCCAGAGACAAACCATGGGAGACTTGGGACTCCAGTTTTGTTTTTTGTTTTTGTTTTTTGTTTTGTTTTGTTTTGCTTTTATTATTTATTGGAGAGAAAGGGACCAAAAGCGATGGAGGGGAGGGGGTGAGGAAGAGGGAGAAACAGATTCCCTTTTCAGCAGGGAGTCAGACAGGGAACATGGAGCCAGATCCCAGGACCCTGAGATCCTGACCTGAGCAAAAGGCAGCCACTTAACCAACTGAGCCACCCATGTACCCCAAGAATGGATTTAGTTTTAATGACTGAGTTTATATCTTTGAGCTTTTTTTTTTTTTAATTTTTATTTTAAGTAATCTCTGCACCCAACATGGGGCACAAACTCCCCATCCCAAGATGAAGAGTCCCGAACACTGAGCCAGCCTGGTGCTCCTGTCTTCGGGCTTTTTATGGCTCAGTCTCAGATATACCCAACTGGTGAATTGCTGAACACTGCCTCAAAAATGAATGCTGTACTGTATGTTGGCTAATTGAACGTAATAGTAATAAAAAACAGCCTACCTATATCAAGAGCATTTATTCTTAAGACACTGTGCCACTGCTGAACAACATGAAAAGTTGAATGTATTGGAACCTCTGTCTTTGGCCACAGTTTTGAAATCTATTCCCATTATGGAACTGAGTGCTTGGAGTTTTTTTGAAGTAAGAATTTATATGAAAATGTATATGAAAGGGGTGCCTGGGTGGCTCAGTGGGTTAAAGCCTCTGCCTTCAGCTCAGGTCATGATCTCAGGGTCCTGGGATTGAGCCCTGCATTGGGCTCTCTGCTCAGTGGGGAGCCTGCTTCTCCCTCTCTCTCTCTCTGCCTGCCTCTCTCCTTACTTGTGATCTCTGTCTGTCAAATAAATAAATAAATTCTTAAAAAAAAAAAAAAAGTGAACAATGGTTCTCTTAAAAAAAAAAAAGAAAGAAAATGTATATGAAAGATGGTTAAACCTAATGGAAACATGCATTTTTACATTCATCTTTGAATTGATATTTAGTAAGACATCCTCTCTATAAGGATTGAATCTGAGTCTTTGATATACTGAACCTTTAATTAGCAACAGTTCTGTGAGGGTCTTTTGAGGGTTTACGTGCCTTCTGGTAGTGAATTTTCTTCATGACCACCATCCTGCTTTGATGACCGTGTTCCTTTTATTGTGTTTCTGTGCCTCACTTGTTAAGAATCGTAAAAGCTGGGTTTACAGATGACACTGTTTATGTTAAACATTTGGAATTACAGTACCTGTAAATGTAGATGAAATGGAAGCTCTGAAACCTTTCTGTCTGTTCTGGTGTATTAGTGTTGATAAAGAGAATTGTAGGACAGGTTATCAGAAGAAAAGGTTGATTTTTTTTAGATTAAAGACAAAAAGAGGAATAAAGATAACTTAGACTCATTGAATAATATCTAATAATACTCCCCCTCTATGCCAATACCCCCAATTGAGGAATACTACTTTTGCCCAAATTATTATTGTAGAGAAAATATTTATAATTATAGAATTGGAAAATAGCATTCTAGGAAGACTAATATATAAGTAACACTGACAATGTTGTCAAGTATAAGCTGAGTTTTAACCATCCTAGTAAATGAATAGAAGCTATTCTTCTCTACTAGTCAAATTTACTTTCCCTAATCTTTTATAAATATACATGCTATATGTATATATATATATGAAAACCATAGTCTTAGTTGCTTATCTGATTCTGGTTTAGTTGAGGTAGTCAGGGAAAAACTTTTCCACAGGGTACATAAGACCTGATGGAACCACCATGGGATACAAACGTTCATGCCAAAACTGGGAGAATGGCTTTAGAAGCAGAAGGCATGTGAAATACAAAAGCCCTCACAGGCCTGAGCTTATTATGGAGATGAGGAAGGGGGAAGAACCATGCGTGTGAGATGAGGTTAAGGCAGGAGTCAGATTTTGCTTCAAAGACTATGAAAAGGAGGTTAGATTTTTAAATACAGAGGGAATCCATTGGAAGGTGTGAAGCGGGAAATTGACATTTGATATTCAATTTAGAAGGATTATTCTTGTTTCTCTGTGGAGAATGGAATATGGGAGAAAAGAGGGAGCAACAAATAATTTTACAGTCATTTGAGCAAAAGATAATGGTTCAGTTATTTGTTTATCCATTCAATTAAAATCCATTAAGCTCCTATTGGACACCATAGGACACCATGGTAAGTCTTGGGCATACCAGAATTTTTAACAGAGGTAAGGAATCCGCTCCCACAAAACTGTGACTGTAGGGAGTGGTATAGGTAGTGTTAAATCCCATGAAGGCAGTAAAACAAGGTGATGCAGTGGACAAGGTGTGTTTATTCAAGTATGGTGTCATGATCATGGTAGAGCCTGGATGACTAGAAGCCAGGCATGAGAGAGTCGTAAGCAAGAGCATCCAAGCAAAGAAAGGTGAAAGACCTTAGAGGCGTGCAAGTTTGACATAAACAAAGAAACAAGCAAATACCATTGTTTCTGGAGGGAACAAGTGAGAGGGTATCACAGCCCTAGAGGAAGTCATATGATGCCTCGTTATGTAGAATAAGAAGTCATTTTTTGGTAAGACTTTTGGGCAAGGGGACATGGAGACAGAGAATGAGGTTAAGATGAAAGGAGTTTATGATGTTGTGTCAATCATTTATGTCCCTTTGGAACAAGGACAGGATGCATGCACGCTATTTGGAGCCCCCCACCCCTCATGAAGTCATTCACTGTACAAAGCAATTAATTCACGAACATTATTGTTGTCTCTTTTCTATTAACTGATTAAAAGGGGGCTACTGGCTGTTAGCATCATTGGCATTGAGTTATATTAAGATAGGATTAGTCATCATGATTGTTAGGAATTTGATTTCCTGCTTACTACTTTGCTAAATTCTAAAATGACTGTCGCTTAGAGGCAACCAGAAACTTCCTTGTTCTGCAAAGAACAAAATGAGCCACATACACTGGGAATATTTCTCCTACTCTTTGGAGCAGCATGGCTTTAAATGGCGTATCATGCAACACTTACTGTACTCTTTGAAAACCTGTGATGCACAGATGTATTTGAAAGTAGTCCAGTGTCTGGTTTGCCCCAGTTAACGTTCTTTCTGATGGGATCGAGTGGAGAACTTGAAAGAAGAATGACGAAAAGGGCTGTCTTGGCTCTTTTTTGAAGATGTAGTTATTCTGACCAAAAAGTGAGAATCACTGGAGAAGAAAGTTACTTTTCATTAGCTTGAAGACCTGTTCCAGAACTGTTATCAAGGTGGGTGGTAAGTGGGGTATGTGCCATTTGCTTTGGTATGTACAGTGGATGATCGATTTCCGTAGCCCAACTAATAGAATATTTTTTTCTACCAACCTTGGTGCAATTACATTATAGTTGCAATTTTCAACATGACGTTTTAATAGAATTTTGGAGTTTCTTTGTTATTAATAAAGTTAAATAGAATCAGGAATGAAGATCTCTGCAGAAATATTCACCTTATCACTCTGCCAAAAGAACCCCCAAAACAACAACGACAAAGCCTTCGCCCTGTTGCTGTTTTCCGTCGTTGCTTTGCCTAAAATGAGCAGTAAATGCACGTTTGTTGAATCTGATTGACAGTTTTCCCCAGAGTTGTTCAGCTTCAAAGAAGACTAAGCTTTTTTCATCCCATGGGGGAAAAAAAAATTCTGAGCAGCATCCTCAAAATATGAAATCAACCACAAAATTCATTACTTGAGATTTTTCATTCAGAGAAATGATCATAATGACATACTGTGTTCACAAGCGAGATTTCCTGTCTTTAAGCTCTTAATGTATAGTTTGCCTTTAAAATTAAATTGCCTCCTTTTCTAAATCAAACACAGATTAAACAGACACATAATTACTTTCTGGATCGTTTCTTTGCCACTGTAGGGATATGGCATATGTTTAAAATTGTGGTTATTATTGTTTTAATTTTAAGAGATAAAATAAGAAAATAGTCATTAAGATTAAAAAAAAATCACCTGCAGCCTATTAAGGTAATATATGGTATGTTTTCTTTCAGTCTTTTTTTCTGTGTGTCATAAATATTATTTGAACTTAATTTTAATATAAGAAGTTTTGAAGATGAGTGCAGAGATACCAACATTCGCTCAGAACAAAGGACAGGCAGGTTTATCTGGCAGATTATTCATATTTAAGGTGATAATTATCTAGTATTTAAACCTCTTTTGTAGAAAATAATATTCCTGTACTGAATTAACTGTCCAAAATATAGCCAAAATTCTTTAAAAAGAGTCCTCAAAGACATTCTCAGTAAGAAGCTGTCCGCCCTTAACTTGAGGGATCTAGTTAGCAATGTGAGAGACAGAATATGCTCACACAAATTAAACGAAGGCCTCAAACAGCACAGACTCGAGATTTAATTAGAGACTGTTTTCCACAGACATTTGTGCTAAAAAGGCGGTGTTGGTTGCCTGGGACGCGTTTTATCTTCCTGTCAGGAGTCAGCGCTGGGCCCTGGTGAGAAGCGCAGACATGGTGGTCAGACCAGCCAGCTCCCAGTTTATCAGCCAAGTGGTCTGGGGCAAATTATTTAACCTCTTTAAGAGTCTCGGGTTTTTCATCTGTGGATCCACCAGCAATAGTATCTGCCTCGTGTGGCTCTGGTAAGGATTCGAAGATGCCCTGGAAGTTTCTGGGACATGAGACGGTGAATGGTAACAGCCATCTGGGAGTTCCCAAGCCCTTCCTGTCAGGCCAGGTAGATCTAACCACATCCTTGTGAATACACCAGAGAACACGTCACCAAAGCAGGAAAGCCGACCCTTAGGCAAGATCTAAAGAGTATCTTAGGGGCCGTGTTTAAAAGGTAATCATCTCTGAAGAGCGAGTAATACATTTTTCATTGCTTAAGACTGGCAAGATGACTCAGAAACACAAAATTTCAAGAAAGATTAAATTCCCTTCTGTTTTCATCCAGAAATTATGTAAACTAAATGTTTTGGTCATTTCATGATGGAGGAACTTCCATTTCAAGCAGTTAATGCTTTCAGTTGTTTTCAAATTTATAAGGTTTTTTAAAATTCGTTACTAAGTTGCTGGAGTTGGAATTGATCATGTCTCTGGGAACGGTTTCTTCCTGAGCATTCTTTTCTCTGCCCAGACGATCCTACCATCTCCACCATGTCGCCACAACAGACTTCTGATGTTTCCTTGACTGATGGAGGTGTGGTCATTTTCTCTTTTGACCTTATAACATAATGAGAGCTGCTGGAGTGCCCTTTTAGTTAAATCAATAGACAGTGCTTCAGTGTATAACATCTCATTAATAGAGATGCTTAATGGCAAACTTGGGACAGTTTATGTAGCTGAGAAGTGAAGCACCTGATTGTATTAAAGCAGTAGATGACCCAGGACGTCGGTGACCCTTGAGACGAAACAGAATTTTGCCAATTGGTAGAAACCATCTCTGTCACCAGATGGGATGTGATGCCTGCCTTTTCCATCACTCACAGCTGTGACTGTTTTGTTTTTCTTTTTTGTTAAGATTATTTATTTATTTGATAGACAGAGATCACAAGTAGAGAGAGAGGAAGGGAAGCAGGCTCCCCGCTGAGCAGAGAGCCCGATGTGGGGCTCGATCCCAGGACTCTGGGATCGTGACCAGAGCAGAAGGCAGAGGCTTTAACCCACTGAGCCACCCAGGCACCCCATGACTGTTCTTTTTTCCCAGATGCATTTTAAGGATTTCAGTGCATTGTGTACTGGGCCCTCTGAGGTAGATATTTCTTTGCAAGAAGTTTATCTTGAGAGCAACACCGATGGGTGTTGCAGAAGGCAGTACCGGGCAGAGAGAAAAGTAGAACTTCTGCAAAGTTGACACCTGGGCCTCAGCTGGTCTCACCTTGGAGGCTGGCTACAGCTGGAAGGGCTCTTCAGAGCTGTCCCAGGTTGAGGCAAGAGGACCAAGACTTTGTACCCCTGTGTTGACAGATTATGGGATGCCAGCGCTGGCTGTTCCAGAGTTGGGGCATAACCTTAGGCAAAGCAGCTCTCTTCAGCCAAGTTCAAGTCCTAGGGAGAGGCTGTGAGTTGTTGGTGGTGATCACCGACACCACTGACAGCTGAGGAATCATCCTTCCTACCCTCCAAAGGACGGATCATAGGACGGATCATCCTCCATAGGACGGATCAATCATCTCCCTCCATCTTGAAGGGGGATCTGGTGGGCCACCGTCAGACCTGCCACAGGGCAGCCTGAGGGAGGTGGCTCGCGAGCTCTTAAATTTTCACCTAATTCTAAAAATCCTAGAAAATCTGATGCTCATAGTAAAAAAAAAAAAACAACAAAACAGTGAACAGACGTGGTTGTTAGTATTGTTATTAAGTTCAAAAATACATGTAATACTGAGGTTGTATTTGTTCTGTTGTCCCAAGGTAAAAGGAAAGTGCCCAGGATAGAAGTTTCCAGTCTTATTAGTCAAATGTTTTCAGTGAATTATTTTATTCCAGTTTGGCTCTGCTGTTGAAACTTAAAATTAAAAAGACTTGTCATACATTTCAAGGGAGATAATTTGGAAACAGAGCTATGTGAGGCAGAGCTAGGAAGCTACTGGAAACATTGGGCCCTTTTCCAGGGAAATTCTATCCTTTCCCTATGGCTGTTTGGTCATGCGGCACAGTGCATTGTGAATCCTGTGCACGCATCCCCACAAGACACAGCCCACCTGACCCTAAGTTGAGTGTTTGAGATCTATATCCATCACTTCCAGGGCTGGGATGAGAGTAGGGCTAAATGAGGCATTCACTTTAAGTGCAAAATTTAATTTTTTTAAATTTTTTTTTAATTTATTATTTATTTATTTTTTATTTTTATTTTATTTTATTTTATTTTTTATTTATTTGACAGACAGAAATCACAAGTAGGCAGAGAGGCAGGCAGAGAGAGAGAGAGGAGGAACAGGCTCCCTGCCGAGCAGAGAGCCCGATGCGGGGCTCGATCCCAGGACCCCAGGATCATGACCTGAGCTGAAGGCAGAGGCCTCAACCCACTGAGCCACCCAGGCGCCCCTAAGTGCAAAATTTAAGAAGAAACCGAAAAAAATATTTTTAGTCATTATTTAAAAAAAAAAAAACTAATGCGAAACATCCATGATGAACAAATTATAAAAGCTTTACATGGAGACCAGATCAGTGTTACTTCGTTTTCCTTTGGCCTCGGCTTCCACTGAGGCTTGGCCGGGCGCTGGCCTCTTCACATCTTAGATATAATCTGATAAACGTATTCCCAATTCCACGGACCTGATGGAATGAACAATTCCACGAATTCCTCACATGGAATCAATGCCCATATTGTTTGGCAGTTCTGAAACCATAATAGGAGGAATATATTTAAATGTATGAGTTCAGTGTACATGAATCACAGCCCGAGACAGACCTCTGGGAATTGGGAGCTGGCATCAGAGCTGAATACCGCAGAAATAAGAACAGGCTCAGAGGATTAAATGGGTTTCACCCAATGATCAATTCCGGGACACAGCCAGTGGTCAAATCCCAGATTCATTGAAACCTTAAGAGCTGAGACTCAGATCTGGGGTCACAGGCAAAGAGGAGTAGTGGAAGGCTTTCCAGGCTTCCGTCCTCCCAGAGGAGTGTGTTGTGAAATCACCGTGTGGTTTTTTTGTTGTTGTTGGTTGGTTTTTTTGTTTTTTTTCCCCCTTTCTTGTGACTGCTCTGGCCAATTCCCGACTTAAACCCTGCAAACTTCTCTCTTCTTCCCTATGGAATAAATTCCCAACTTCTCAATAAGACATCTGCAGTCCTTCACACGTTCTGGCTGTTCCGTGTCTCATCTCTTCCCTAACTTTCTCTTACAAAAGAACTTTACCAAAAGTCACAAATATAAACAGCTTTAGTTCCCATCACCACCCTCTGGATCTCGGAGCCTTAGGCATGTGTGCCGGCAGCCCCCTGCCTCTTGATTTCCTTTTCTGATTTCTCCTTCTGGAGAAATGACTACTCTGAAGGCAAGATTTAATTAAATATCACTTCCTCTTTGAAGCCTTAACTGCATCTCCCAGGCTGCATTCAAAACAGAAACTTTCTCCTCACTTGGAGCCCAACGCATTGACATAGAATTGTTAAGTTTCCTTGGCTGTCTCCCCATTGACTTTTAGTGCTGTTTGGTGATACTGTTAGTAATCACGAAAATTACTATCACAGAAACTTTATGTAGTACTTCTAGGCAATGGGAAAGTGATCTACATGGGATATTTTCTTTGATCTCAATCAATTTCATAGTATTACACTACCATTTCATACCATAATATTTCATATGATCGCCATTTTATCAATAAATGAATCTAGGCTTGGGAAGCCTTCAACTCGGCATGAAACTATGTTCATCTCTATACCACCAGCCCTAGCAGAGCAATAGTCCCCTCAGACACATTCAACAATTCAGTGAAGGAAAATAAATACGGGGATGGTTGTGGTCAGCCAGACCAAGTGGAAACATAGATCTTTTGTGCATCCCACCGATGTATACGTAGACACATGCATATGTAGTCATTGTACTTTTAGTAAAGTCTTCTGCAGTCGATATCCTTGAGAGGAAAGCTTTTATTTTATTTTAAAGATTTTATTTATTTATTTGACAGACAGAGATCACAACTAGGCAGAGAGGCAGGCAGAGAGAGAGGAAGGGAAGCAGGCTCCCTGCTGAGCAGAGAGACCAATGTGGGGCTCGATCCCAGGACCTGATCATGACCTGAGCCGAAGGCAGAGGCTTTAACCTACCCAGGCACCCCCGAGAGGAAAGCTTTTAGAGAGATATAATGAATTTTCTTTTACAAAATCATAGTACACTCCGTGATAGCTTTACCTGTGTCCTAGTGGAATTTGACTCAAAATTAGTGACTAAATTAGCAAGGTGTAAATTCCCTACCATCCTAATTTTGAGAAATTCTGACAACTTTATTAAACTGAGACCCAGTATTTTTTTTTAAAGTTTCAAGGTTTTATTTCCATTATTTTGATCAGGAGAAAAAGAAGGTATTGCTAAATACCTTAAATAGCAATTAAACAGAAGTATAATTCTATTGAGGATTTGTGTGTAATATAATAAGGTATTATTAATCACCCAGTCATCAAGACTTTACATACTTGTGAAGGGTAATCCTATGGAAAAAAAATGGGGCTTGCTTAATTCATAAAAAGCAGGTATTACAGTGTAGACATATTAAAGAAAGAATGCTGGTGCCAGGGGAGGATAAAAAAACAGCAATCCCCCTCTCGCTGTTACAATTTATCCAAAGAGCTCAGGCATTGGCTTATAGTATCATCTGTTGAAAATGTTCACTGTCTGAAGATTAAAAACTCTACTCTGGAGGTAGAATTTATTTATTTATTACCTGGCCATGGAGACAAATAGAAGAAAACTATTAATGTGTAATTATTATCACCCGGCATTTTTTTTTTTTTTAACCTACTACTGATATTCTTGAATATGTTCTGTATTAGGGCCTCTGAGATTCATAGGGATATTAGATCATCTCTTAGGGCCTTTTCCTGTAGCCTTGTTCTGAGATTCCCAAGGAATCTCATGGGGAAGGAAAGGTTGGCATGAACCCTTCCCTCCCTCAATACAGTTTTATGGCATAAACTTCTGTGCAAAATTGGTTGGAATAAATACTTGAAATGTTAGACAAGAATCCACCTTTTGAAAATCACGTGTCTAATCCCATTCTGCTCTTTTTACAGATGAGGAAACTGAGGTTAACAAAGTCACACTTAACAAGTGCTAGGGACACTAACACTAGTCATGTCACAGGAAGGAGCCCTTGCACCTGGTGATTGTCTTCTCCCCCCCAGCTCAGAAGCCTTCAACCAAACATAACCGCCTTCTGGACAGTGGCTGTGCTCTCGCTAACGGCTGAATTGCCTGGCATCTCAGGCATTGCCATTACATAGATGAAAGAGGGGAGCAATGTTTTTTTGCTAAAAAATTACCTGAAATCCTTAATCCTGCCAGCGGGCAAGCTGAACGCCCCTCCTAAAGTTCACTTCCATACCTTTGATGGACTATAACACTCATGCATATTTCCATAAACTTTTGTTTCTCAGAGCTTCCTCAAAAGAAAACTTTATGAGACTTTTATTTATTTCATCAATTTCGTCACCACCCCCAGGTTACCAAGTCCGTTCGCACTCAAAGTGAAGTGAATACTTGATGTTAGTACTTGGATTAATGATGGGGACTTTGGTGAGGGATGGGGGAGACTCTCTGGGAGGCTTTGTTAACTGATAGTCCAGTGACCGAAGTAAACATTTCAGCCTCTGATTATTTTTCTTAGCTCCTGATAATTGCTAACGTCCCTCCCTTGGTTCCCCATCTCTAGACACGCTGCCCATCCACGTAGCTGTTGGGTTAACTAGGCAGCTGATTAAAACACTTGTGTGTTATGCAGGAGACCATCAGGAGAGGAGCCCCTAGGCATTCTGGGATGAGGGTCTCAATCTCTGTATTGGTTTCTGTTTTAAGGAACAGGACAAGCAATTACCTTGTAGTGAATTCTCAATATATTTCCTTCTTCTTCTGGTCTCTGTTATACTGTTAAGTTTGTGTTGGACAAGGCAGTGCATCTTCAGTCTGTCGGTACCGTGCAGGTACCCTGACCCACACAAAAGGAACGACAAACAGGGACATCTGTGGGCTGGGATTGTGTGTCCTCAGGAATTCCAGATGACCTATGGAAACCGCTGCTGGAGAGAACACATTATCCTCAGGCTTAGGATTTGATCGGTATGTGAAAACGCCAGGGATGCTTTTTCTTCCGAGCAATACTGGATTGCTAGCGTGCTAATAAATTTTCCTTCCTCCAGTGTGCCTTGGGCGAAGGCTATAGTCGAGAATGCTGTGACAGTTTTACTGTAGTACTTAATTGTAGCATGAACAATTCTTTGGGGGGAAGGAAAATGCTTGCGGTAGAAAAATAAGGAAAAAAAGTTAAGGTGGAGTAAGATGATTGATCAGAGAGTAATTAATACTTTCCTTAGTCACATCCCATGTAAATGAAATGATGGATTTTTTAAAAAAAGTCTTTGAGAATGTTTCTTCCTAACGCCAGGCAAGCAGAATGTGAAATATATAATTAGGAATGGAGAGTTCATTTTTATCTTTGCTATTATTATACTCCGTATCATTAGCATAATATTAATTTTGAGAGCGCAAATTGAAAGAAGTTAGGAAATGACTTAAGTGGAGAGAAGGCACCACTTTGACATTTGTAGAATTAGCTCTGTGAACAGTGGCTGCAGAGAGAGAGGCTCCATTAGTAAGAAAGCAGTAGGCGGGAAGAGATGACATGGCAGATGGAAGATGGAGAGAGAGAACACAGGCGGAAAAACTTGTGGAGAACCCAACAGCTCTGACTCTGAGTGTGGGGCGGAGATAGGAACAAGGACTAGCAGCCATACTGAGCCCAGAACTTGCTTGGCAGATTGTAGTGATCATAACACTCAACATTACTTCGACACCATAAGAGTCATGCTTATTTGCTCTTGATGTCTCAAGAAAATCCTACGAAATGTTCCTTTTAAGAAGTTTAGGTATTTGTACCATTTTATGTTTACAGAAGAGAGCTCTGTCATTGCCAAGCCATTCTGCCCCTGAAGGAGGCAATCGTTTGTTCCTTCATGGAGTAATAGTATTGACAGGAAATGACTGCTCACTCTTCCACCAACTGGAAAAAACTGAACTGATAACTCTCGAATTGGTAATAATGGGCACAGGCTGGCTCAGTCAGGAGAGCACGTGACTCTTGATTGGAGGATTGTGAGTTCGAGTCTCACATGTGGTGCAGAGTTTACCTAAAATTAAAAATAATAATAAAAAAAAAGAAGATGAAGAAGACGACTGGTAATGGAAGAATTTAGCCTATATGGTACTACCAGACTTTTGTGCTTGAAACTTCACCATGACGTTTTTTAGGAATAATATGATTTTTTTTAACTTTCTTTCTTTTTAATGAGAAAAAAATTATTGTGCTGTTGTAATATAGTGAGTCTGGGAAATTCTGTTGATGCTTTTTCGAAGCAAGCAGTATTTTGATTATCATGATCTTGGGGTATTAATATTTTTAATTTTAGGTGCAACATATTTGTAATTACATTCACCTACCATTTCTCAGGAAGCATTTGTATTGACCATAGAATCAAGTTCTATGTGATACATGATTTATACCCTTAAGGAATTTATGTCTATTTTCAGCCGGTGTGAGAGGAGAGGTTCATTATCTGAAAGGACACATTCACCTACAAAGCATAGGGGAAATAGAAAGTTTCCTCATATAAGGTGTTCAGAAAGTCCTTTGTACTTTAAAACTTGAATAACCAAGATGATGAATATCTTTAAATTCTCTTACGCATAACATATAATAGCAAATTAAGAGAAGATATACAGTTCTATGTGATATTTCAAAGAGCATGATAAGAGAAAGGTAAGTTCTGTCAATCAGGAGAAGAAAATCCAGCTTAATCCAAAAAGCCAATTGCAATTTGTTTTTATTATATGCACAACACATGTTCTTGAAATCTTGAAATCTTAAATATCCTTTGTGAAACTATCCCTATGGAATTATCTGAGAAGGATAAGTATGTGTTATGAATCTGGACATTAAGGATATTGAATGAAGGATAAGACAAGTTTGGCGTGAAGAAAAAGATGATCAGCGTTGGCTTTGAAAATAATTCTGGGCAAAGTTTATTAAAGTATTCATCCCCCATCTAATAAATAATGGGCTAGAACCATCAAGAGTTGCTTTTCTTTCTGGAATTAAGATATTTGTAAACTTGTTTTTTTCCTTAAATGGATGATGCTAGTGGTATTGTAATGATAAAAAAAAAAATGTCTGGAGAAAAGAAAGTTAGATACCATTTTTTCTACAGTCTTTTTAATAGACCATGGGAGTCTAGTGAAATTCATGTTATTGTACCTAAAATGCACCCTCAAAAGTTTACCCAAAAAGCTATACTCTTAACGTATATTACTGTATGCCACTATGAAATACAGAATCCCTAGATGGGTTATATAATCAGACTGAGTCAGAAGGGAACCCAAGACATTTTCCCAAATTTAGTTCAACTAATAATTATTGAGCATATCCTGCCGAGCTTTAATAAAGACAAATTACATGTAGTGAGTTATATGTAAGTACTGACTTTAGAAAGCCCATATTCTACTCTTTGAACATGGGGAGGGGGTTGGGAGTGGCTGAGAGTAATCAATGGATCTCTGCAGGGCTGTATGTCCAGGCAGATCTTGGGTGGGAGCTGGAATGAAGGTGGAAGTGAAATGTATTAACAGCATAGCACATAGAGCCTCAGGCCATTAAGGGAAAGTGGTATTTGAGCGTGGCCACGAAGGACTGCAGATAGTGACCAAAGAATGGGCAAGAGCCACAAGCATACCAAAAAATGACGTGAAATTTGGTGGGTTTGTGTAATGTATCAAAACAAAATATCTTCGGGGTGCCTGGGTGGGTTAAAGCCTCTGCCTTCAGCTCAGGTCATCATCTCAGGGTCCTGGGATCGAGCCCCACATCGGGCTCTCTGGAGCCTTCTTCCTCCCCCACCCCTGCCTACTTCTCTGCCTGCTTGTGATCTCTGTCAAATAAATAAATAAAATCTTAAAAAAAATATATCTTCAAGGGTGCAGTCTCATTGAAGCATTTTAATGTGGCTCCTAGGGACTGAAGCTTTAAGGAGTAGTTTCAAGGTAGATGGTAGAACTAAGACCCCAAATCATTCCCTTGCTAAAAGATGTATGAATTTACTACCTAGTAGGAGCAAGCAGTAAATAAAAGCAAAGCACAGCTTACCTGTATCTTGTGAAGACAAAATGAGGCAGAAAATTAAAGATCTTTATCTCCATTATTCTCTTTTAAGATTTTTTAACTAATCTGCAACCCAAAGAGTGAGAAAGCATTGTTGAAATTCTGAAGGTAAGAAGAGCAAAGAAAGAGAGAGTTTTAGTGAAGATTTGGTTGCTTTGGGCGAGGGGGGAGACACAAAAAAGAGCTCAAGGCTTATATTTAGAAATTGTTCTTTTTTTTTCACTTAAAATATGACTATGTTTCTTTTTACAAAAGCTACTAAGAGCAGTGAGAAGCATTTCTGACTGAAGTTAATCTATGCTAGCTATCAGTAGTCTGGTGTTAAAATTCAGATAGTTTTTGTATCGTGAGTAGCTGATATATTAAAAATTTTGATGTACTCTGAAAAATGTCATGGTGCTGGAATCAGTAAGTTTCAGTGAAGTTTTTTTTTTGTTAGTTTGTTTTGTTTTGTCAGTTTGGTAAGCTTTGTTTAACACTTCTAGCAGCTTTGTTAAATCGGATACGAGAAAGGTAAGTCTTATTGTTCCCCCAAATGGCAGGTGAATTTCATTTTAGTTTATCATAAATACATTGATAAGAGAAAATAAACTTCTCCCTCGAGGCATCTGAAGCAAGGCTTTAAGAGACTTTTGATAACACAGGGTCGCCAATAAAATTGGAAAGCTCTACAGTCCACAGTAGTCTTCTTTAATTCTTCAACATGGAAAACCCAGTTGTAAATGGGGGTGGGATTTGGGACAATTATAACGACATAAAATGTAGAGGCAAGGCAGATGCAGAGATCAAAAGGGGGTAAATTCATAGCTAATATGTTCTCAAAAACAAAACAAAACAAAACAAAACAAAATGCACGTTTCCTCCTTGGGTTGCAGACACCAGCAGGCTTTGTAGAAAGATGAACCCAGAGTAACTAATGCCTCCAGGATCTCAGTTTGTTGGCTCACTAACGACACCTGCCCTTGGTGTTCCCAGAAATCTACCTTGTAGGCTGATGATTACACTCCCAAAGGATCCTTGACTACATATTCTGCCATGATATATATTGTGTTGCTTAGGCAAATCTCCATGATCAAGACCAGTTGAAGAGATTTGCTTGAGCGTAACAGAGAGACTCCCATCTGACTATGTCAATTCCATATCAAAAATAGAATGGAGTCCCTAACCCCCATCAATCATGGAGACTTACTTGAAAGGCAGAAGACTCTGGAATACACCCAGAGGAAAAATGTTATTGTAAGTAAACACTGAAACCATCTGCCCATCAATTGTCCATGGTGAGAGTGAAAAAGAAGGCTTTGGAATATGTTTATAGCTGTATGGACAACACATCAAGCATCTTTTTTTTTTTTACATTTTTCAATTAACATATAATGTATTATTTGTTTCAGGGGTACAGGTCTGTGATTCATCAGTCTTACACAGTTCACAGTGCTCACCATAGCACATACCCTCCCAGTGTCCATCACCCAGCCACCTCATCCCTCTCACCGCCCTCCCCTTCAGCAGCCCTCAGTTTGTTTCCTGAGGTTAAGAGTCTCTTATGGTTTGTCTCCCTCTCTGGTTTCATCTTGTTTCATTTTCCCCTCCTTTCCCCTATGATCCTCTGTCTTGTTTTTCAGATTCCTCATATCAGTGAGATCATGTGATTATTGAAATCAGGCATTTTCTTGTGCAATGTAATGCTCTTCCCAGACCACACTGGAGTCCATCGTGTACCATCCCAGCACCAGATACTAGTAGGACTGAAATGCAAATTGATGTATATTTAACTTTTTCAGAGGATGGTTAAATTCTATTTGACAGGCAATGCCAGGCATTACAATGTTAGTGGCAATGAGAAAAGAAAAGTAATACTAGGTATAGTCTTTGAAGATTCAACCTCTTTATAGAGATTTGAAAGCTCTGACTGTCACACTTCTGTCTAAACACAAATAAGTCTTTTTATTCTATATATATGGAGGGCTTTATTTATATACTGCAACCTGAATGGTTTACAATCATGAAAAAGTCCTCTGCCCTGCCCAAGCTTGCTACCTACCTATGAGGGATGATGGACACTTTTACAGATTACTATGAACATGGCACAGGAGAGAGTCTATGCAGAACAGAGCTGCACAAAATGCGTTAAAGAAGTTTAGAGTAGGGGGAGTACCAGTTCAGGATTCAGATCTGCCATATATTTTGTCCAAGGCTTCTGTATAGAAATTAGGTACTGTCTTGGACTATGCATCGGCTTTTTTCCTTCTCTTCCTCCTCGGTTCCTAGCTCTGTGCCCCTGGGGGATTTAAAAAACCTCTTCACACTGAGTTCACCTCTGCATGTCCTTAGAGAGTGAAGTCTCTGAGCATCATTGTCATTATCTGTAACATCACAATAATGTCATAGTATAATTCATAGGTTTACTGTTAAGACTTTCATGAACAAATGTTTCAGTGCAGGGCTGGGCACAGGCGATCGACAACAGCCACACATTATTTTATGTGTATTGCAGTGCAGTATAACAAGTGTTGGCCAGGTCAATGAGTGAGTCATAAAACTAGTAAGCCGGGCACTGCTTTGATGGCCAGATGATCTCTGGGAACCTAATAGTCAAGGCCAGGGACTTTCATATAAAAAGCTTTCTCATAATCAGCTTCTGATTATCAGGAACTTCACAGATGTAGTTTCTTCAACCACTTGAGTATTTTTATGCCTCGTAGAACGTTCTGTCACAATCTGGGAAAGTACAGATCAGAGTTTTGTCGCCTCCTTAGTTTCTACTGCTTGGTCACTTGTGCAGAGAAGCCTTGGTGGAGAAGCACATGGAAATGATGATTTTCATCTATGAGCTTTATTGCTTTTTTTTTCTATTTTTTAAAAATTTTTTAAAGATTTTATTTATTTATTTGACAAACAGCGATCACAAGTAGGCACAGAGGCAGGCAGAGAGAGGGGAAGCAGGCTCCCCGCTGAACAGAGAGCCCGATGTGGGGCTGAATCCCGGATCCTGAGATCATGACCTGAGCCGAAGGCAGAGGCTTAACCCACTGAGGCACCCAGGTGCCCTTATTGCCTTTTTTTTTTTTAAATGTTTCTTCATGGTCATAGACAGTCAACGTTCACATTTTTCTCACAAGCAGAATTGAAACAAATGGGATAGGAGTAGCAGAACACCTTCATTCCTCAGTAGGTCTTTGCTAAGTTCCTAGGCATCTGCTAGATATTTAGTAAGGTATCAAAAAAGATCAATGACCTGGCCTGGGGGTCAGGGCTTGCAGTTTGAAGGACTAGGTAGAGAGCAAAGAGGCACTTTTAGGACACTGGTAGAGACAAGTTACGATCCCTGGAAATAGATTTTGGCTCTGAGAGGAAGAAGCAGGAATGGAAGAATAACGCCAGAAAGGGTAACTGGGAACATGGTGGTTCTTTACTGAATGGAATGATCTGGATTTCCAACAGGAAAGAGTGGACATTCGAGCAGGAAGAGCATAGTAGTAAAGACATGAATTCTGCCTGATTTTAGAGACAGGAAGGAAAGAGTCTTCTTGGAGAGAAGGGAAAGATTAATGGAGGGCTCTGGTATTCAGGCTGAAAAGACTAAATTTAATCTGATCAGTGAAAAGGACCCACCAGAGGCTCCTAAACAGAGGAAAGACATAATGAAAAGGAGTTTAGGAAGATTATTCTAACAACATTGTGCAGGTGGAATTGGAGTAAGAATGACTCTTAGCAACGAAGACAGTGAAATTGCTGTTGCAGCATTACTGGGTTACGGGGAAGAAGGTCCCGAGCTGGCTGATGGCTAGTAGAAACGGGAAAGACTGATTTAGGAGATACTGTGCCTTTGGAAGGTTACCTATGAAACTGGAGTAAGTGAAGGTTCCCTAGAATGACAGTCTCTTTATAAAGTTTTCCACCACCCTCCCTCTACCAACACCCCACCCCAGCAAATTCTGCAAGTAAGTTCCAAAGCAGCATAAGTTTTATAGGAATATATTTGTTTATTCTTCACACGCCAAGAGCTGACACCAGTGTTTCAGTGTCTTACAGGATGGGTATGTTACAGATATACAACACAGACATCCTATTTCTGGGAGAAGTATGACTCAGGAAGACAGTCTTTGAGTTACCAAACAAAGTCTGACATTTTCGTTTTGGACATTTATTTGCTTACTAAGTATGTATGTTTCCTTACTGAAAACAGTCAGTAAAACCTACCCATCCTTTCTCCCCTAACTATGCCTATGTAGAAATTAGATACTTATTGGAAATATTAGTGTTTCAATTTTAGCTGTTAGTTCTATCATTTCCGTGCTTGTTTTTTTGAAGATTGCTTTACGAGCTTTCCAGGAAATAATTGGAAACCTTTATATTAACATCAGTTTGTACATAGCTCGTTGAACAGTATTTATACAATGTCTGCTACTTAGGGAACCCAATTCCTATCCATAATCTTCTTATAGTTCAACTGTTTAACATTTGATTACGCCCCCTTTTTCTTCTTTGCTTATACTATGTAAAACAGCCAGTACTAAGAATCAATTTTAAAAATGAGAAATTGTGTATACTATGTAAAACAGCCAGTACTACTTAGAATCAATTTTAAAAATGAGAAACTGTGTAAGGGATTTTATCAGATGTTCAGAAACTTTAGGAGATGGATCATATTTCAGAATCATCTCTAAGGACCAAACATTAGTATGGTCTTTCTGTCTGGACTTGGCTATCATTGGAGTTTTTTGAGAAGCTGATTGGCCAAATAAATGGTAACACATTAAGTACCTGAACAAGGAGTCTGGTTAGAGTCATAAGATTCATTAAGTAACGAATGTTCATTGAATTCATTTATGCATATTTTGTTAATAAGCACCTACTAGGTGTAGAGCCCAGTGCTTGCTGGTATTGAGAGACAACGAGGTGAATAATTACAATCTGTAGGGAATATACAGCCCTTTGGGAAATCCGGGCATCTTGACAATGTACTTGATGGACGTCAGACTTAGAGATATAACAAAATATATTTTTAAGATGAGGACGACAGATTTCAGTGTTGCGATTGAAGGAGATCAAGGATGTTCCAGGCTGAGATGACTGACTACACATGTCCATGGTGTTTGTAGGGGTTTTCAGGGCTTCAAGAGAGGAGGACTGGTGGGACGAGGAGCTAGGGCTGTAGATTGGTCCTGGTATGTGAATAGTCTTCTTAATCTTGATCTAGGGAATTTGAACTTGGTTTGGAAGACATTAAAGAAGCATCCATGGGGCGCCTGGGTGGCTCAGTGGGTTAAGCCGCTGCCTTCGGCTCAGGTCATGATCTCAGGGTCTGGGATCGAGTCCCGCATAGGGCTCTCTGCTCAGCAGGGAGCCTGCTTCCCTCTCTCTCTCTCTCTCTCTCTCTCTGCCTCTCCATCTACTTGTGATCTCTCTCTGTCAAATAAATAAATAAAATCTTTAAAAAAAAAAGAAGCATCGATGATGTTTGATCAGTCCAGCTACATTATAATATTAATGTTATAAACCCCTGCTTTATGGAAATAGAAATCACTTAGGATATCCATAACCATTGCCAAGCTTAGAAAGTACTATGGGGTTTCATTTTTATTCAGTGAGTATATATGCAAGATTATTTACTACACCATGTTATTGTTTAGGTTTTCAAAATTATTTCAGATAATTATAAACATTTATTTATGAATCCATTTATTATTTTCACTTGTTAAAAAAAGTTTTATCAAAATTACTGTTTAAAGGACCCCCAACAAAGTATCCAAGAAAAAGTCAAAATGCAATCCATTTTCTTTTTTTTTGTTGTGAACTGCTGTTGAGTGGGGAAGAGAAAAGGGGGACTGTTCTGCTAATTTCTAAGGTTCATTTTACAAAGAGCATAGAAATTTAAAAATCGACCCATCGTTACAAACATGGGCATGCCATGCCGACAATGCAACCAGAACAATAGATCTTCACAGCAGTTCTTTTAAAATGTCTCTTCTTTAGGACACAACCGCTCCTAAAAGCTTAACCCAAAGCTTTGGATTCACATTTTGGTTCTGACAGCCAACATCATTATTTCCTCTTATACTTCCTCTACTTTATCGATATAGGACATGCAGTGCATTACGTATGCATCTTATTATTTCCAGGTACATCTACCATTTTGGGTAGTATAATAGCTTTCAGGAAAAATTCTGTACATGTTCAGAATTTGATACTTTTATTTCACTGAGTACAGAACTTAGCATCTTCTTTTAAAATTTGAGCCAATAGCAGGTTTAGTCTTTCATCCTCAAAATGTGTAACGTATTCATATAAACTCTACCAACTCTTTATATGCCTGTCACTTGGTCTTCCCTACTATGAGTTGGAAATAAACATTTCAGTTACAGTCAGCCTACTTGTTACTTCAATTTATATTTCCTTATCCTATATTCCTGAATATAGTCAGAGTGCAGAGGGAATTAAAAAATGGGGAAATATACCATACGGGTCTCTGGGTTAGTAAGGAATTTTTATGTGTTACTTTTTCCCTTTAATTCCCAGCGTATGTTCAGGTAATACTGAATATAATATCATTATCTTTACAGAATCCTTACCTGAGTGCATGTAACCTCATTTTCTATAATGGGAGGTTAGAGATGAAGAGTATCTCCGAGCTCCTAATGCTGCCGCACTCAGGCCTGTTAAGTATCATTTCTCTATGTGATATGCATATTAAACACAAGTTACAGTTCTAGTTAGAATGTAGTTTTGGACACAGCTGAGTCTGTTCTGCTGTTTTTAGAGGGAGCAAAAATTTCAGATTAGTATTAAAGATGCTCTAAATTCTCTGCTTCAGGAGGAATAGACACTGTCAGTCTGTCCATTCTCTACTCTCTGCAGAGTGAAACTCTTCCTTCTTCATGCTCCCACCAGCCCTGCTTACTGTATTACATGTACTACGGCATCATGCGTACTGCCCTGCAATTAATTCGGTACACTTATGTCTCCCTTTCTGGATTGTGAACTTGTTAATGGAGTCCTATCCATCTCTCCTGGCACCCAGCATATTTCCAGTGACTCAGCAGTCATTAACATATTGCTTATTAGTTGAACAAATGAATGACAGAATGCGAGACAGGCTACAAATAAAGGAATGTTGCTGATTTTATTTGCTAAACTGATTTAAATTTGGATGGTTATGCAAGGAACTCTTCAAGGAAACTTGTGTTCTTTCTTCTTTCCATTGGCGGCTGAGCCAGAGGAAATATACCTTCATAGGAAAAGATGTCAGGGAGGAGGGGGAGGAATAGGGAGATTGTCTAACAGAGTATGGGCACAGAGTGCATTGAGTATCGTGGTAAAATGATAGAAGAGAATAGAAAGTATTTAAAATTGGGATGTCTGGGTGGCTCAATTGGTTAAGCCGCTGCCTTCGGCTCAGGTTACGATCCCAGAGTCCTGGGATCGAGTCCCGCATTGGGCTCCTTGCTCGGCAGGGAGCCTGCTTCTGCCTGCCTCTCTGCCTGCTTGTGTATACTCTCTTTCTCTCTCTGGCAAATAAATAAAATCTTTAAAAAAAAAAGAAAGAAAATATTAAGAATCTTCTGGAATTTGTGAGTAAAGCAGACACCTGCTTGTTTGATTTTTAGAATTCAGTCGTATAAATTATATGAGCACTTCCTAAGGCTAATGGTTAAATGCCACCCGCTTAAGATCACGGTCAACTGTCTGGGTGTTGGAGCTCGTTTGGAATGTGTTCCTCACAGCCTCTACCAGCTGTCTGCCTTCACTCTGAGATGCTCACAGCAATTGTGAAAAGAACCGCAGATTGTGTCTCCTTTTCCACACTTTCTTTGTCTGGTTCCTTGACCCGAAAAGTCCACATACCACTGGCCCCTGGCACCTCTGAGGCTGTCTTTGTTAGACCGCTTGAGTGTTCATTCAGAAATATTATAGTCACAAATTATTTTGCAGTCGCCCTGGGTAGGAAGGGATCAGTGGCTTTTAAAATCATCAATTAAACTAGAATAGGGTTTCACGGCAAAGCTGGATTTTTATGGCCCATTACAAACCCCCCTTTGTATACATGAAGAAGCAGAGATGTAGCCTGGCCACAGGAGAAGACAATATGATGGCCACCATCCAGCTTTCCCGATTCCCCTCAAGTATTTTCTCCAGGACACCAAGAATGGATCTCTCAGAGAACATTGAGGATGCATTTCTACCGAGGTGACAATATGATTGAAAGTACATGTAGAATTTCCTCTTGCTGTTGATGCAGTATTTATTTTTCCTTTAAAAATGTACACTTAACTAGGGATAGTTTTGATGATAAACCAGCCCAGCTTTACTTTTTGACTTGTTGAAATTTACTTTTTTTTTTTTGAATTGTCATGACATTTCCATTGTTTTGTTTGACAAGCTTTTGATTTTTAAGTGTAAAAAGAGGTGTGTATGTGTGTGGGTGCACATTCTAAATTCTATGCTCATGAATGGAAATGTAAAGCATTTTGCTAATATTTTAAAGGTGCTTGCGCTATGTCCGGTGGTCTGCTGGAAACTTTGCATCGATTATCTCAGTTAATCCTCAGATCTTATTATTATATTATCTCAGTTAATCAGTCAAATGCAGTGAGCTATCATTATTGTTATTTTACAGAGAAGGAAAGATTCTTTGAGAGGCTAAGTAACCTGCCCTACAGCACAGGCTTAGCAAGAGTTAAGGGGGAGCCTGAATCTAGAATCCAGGGATAGTAGCAAACAGCCCAGCTATAGGATGCTTTGCCATTTGATGGGCCACGCAAACTTGACTCCAGCAACTATTAAGTAGCTCATGACATTCACAAAGTCTGATGCTTGGGAAAACAATTGTGGCATGGAGTTGGGGATTTCTGGCTTCTTTTTAGAATTCCATTTCTTCTTCTTCTTCCTTTTTTTTTTTTTTTTTTTAGCTGCAGCATTTATAGTTTAGCTGTTCAGATTCAAAATAAAACAAGCTAAGACATGGAAAGCTTCTTATCACAAATTTAGGAGATGATCGGTAAAAGTCAGGGATGGCTCATCAATTTAACCACAATTTTACACTGTCTGGGTAAAGGCATTGTGCTTTAAAACTTCCTAGTTGGCCGGGCCAGGAGGGTGGGTGGGGGGGTGGGGGGGGTGGCGCCTGGATGGCTCAGTGGGTTAAAGCCTCTGCCTTTGGCTCCGGTCATGATCCCTGGGTTCTGGGATGGAGCCCCGCATCAGGCTCCTCTGCTCAGCGGGGATCTTGCTCCCCCCTCTCTCTCTGCCTGCCTCTCTGCCTACTTGTGATCTCTGTCTGTCAAATAAATAAATTTAAAAAAAAAAAAAGAGCCTGTTTATTGATCTGTCTCTCTCTGTCTTTAAAAAACAAACAAACAAACAAAAAAAAACCAAAAACTTCCTAGCTGGGGAGGACATTACTCTGATCAAGGCATTATGAGTGGCTGTGTGCCCCAAATGAACGTTCATATCAAATATTCAAAACTCAAATTTAAAACCATATTGGAAAATTCACAATCTTCAGTTTGAGAGGCCTACATAAAGTGTTATCATATCGTCTGAGTTACCAGTGCTCTCTTAATTATATGAGTTTATGTCTTGATAACTTGGACGTTGCTTGTAAAACTCTCTGTACGGTTTTTATCAGGGTGCCTCGGAAGAATGCAGTTCCAGTTTGTAGTTTTTCATTGTTTCTATGAACAGAGCTCTCATCATTATCTGACTAGGGTTTTCAGAACAGAGTTAAGACTATTAGCTCTGGCATTAATGAACTAATCTAAAAATAGATCCAATCAGGCATTTCCATGCTTCCACTCATAAAGAATATCTATTCATTATTGAGAAAAAGTGGATATGGAGATTTTTTTTCCTTTAACTTGAGCTGAGAAAACAGTGACCTCCTCTTCCCTGTTTTTTTCTGTGCCTCTCTGAACCATCTGTATGATGGATTTTAGTTAGGGTAGACTTGAAAGATTTAATTTATGACAGATTTAAGATTTAATTAATGACAAATTGATAATTGTATGGATTTTGAGCCTCTTAGGAGGCATGGTATAGGTTAAGGTACAATTGTAGAGGATATCATAATTTTCCATATAAAAGTCACCATGGTCAAAAGATCATACAGAACCATTATTCAGGTATGCAAGCAAGAATTTAAGTAGGAGAGTTGCTCTCTAAACATTCACTCTCAGGCAACACAGAGTACTATAATCTAATCTGGAGACTTGCTCTGGGTCTGTCTTGATTTTACTCTGTCCTCTATATCTAAATGGATTATATATATGAAGCAATGTTTTTTGACAATGTTCTCTCCTATCCAATAATAAATACTGTATATAAGATTCAAGAAAGAATCCCGTCATTGTGTTCCAGGAGAAATTTCTTACATTTGGGCTCCAGATACTTAAAACAACAACAAGAAGATCAAAATAAGACTTCTGTGCATCCCTTGTCATTCATTAGCTAATCTACTTCCTCACTCAATTATTGAGTTCCTACTGTATACAGAAAGGTACAAAGATATAGAATCCAATTTTTATCTTTAAGTAGCTGAATGCATAGTACTATACAAAGCCACAAAGACGGGGCACCTGGGTGGCTCAGTGAGTTGAACCTCTGCCTTCGGCTCGGGTCGTGATCTCAGGGTCCTGGGATCGAACCCTGCATCGGGCTCTCTGCTCGGCGGGGAGCCTGCTTCTCCCTCTCTCTGCCTGCCTCTCTCCCTGCTTGTGATCTCTCTCTTTCAAATAAATAAATAAAATCTTAAAAAAAAAAATTTGCAAAGCCACAAAGACATTGAATTCTTATGCTGAACAGCCACAGCCTAGAACTGGGCCAGATACAGAATAGTATTTTGTGAAATGAGCAAATATTTGTGAAATGAGCAAACGATACAATGTACAGTGATAAGGATGCCTGTGCAGGTTGTAACGGAAACACAGATCAATGGGTTCTCTAACCCATTATGGAAGGATATGAGATTAAATACAAAGGAAAAGTAGGAATGACCACCATGCATTATGGGATGGGTGGGTCCTGGGGAATTAGAGGCAGTTTCTTTCTGGGACAGGATGCATGAAACAAACTGTCTAGAACAAAGGTTCAAGGCAGGCAGGTACCTCATCATGGAGGTCCCAGCGGTCAGATGTTGACGTGAGTTTTATGCTTTCCCCTAGGAAAATTCTTTCTCCTGCTGTCTGTGAATACCTGTGTCAACACCCCCTTTAAGCAGGAAGAGTGAATTAAGTATGGAGACCACACAGAGTAGGTTGCATTTTCCACTGACTGGAAAGGATGTCCCTTCCCTTCCCTGACGACTGGGCTGTGTCCTGTGGATCCTGCTCTGCCTCAGCCATGGTGCTCTCCTAACCATTGTTTATTTTATCTATCACTTGAGTTTTTCCTCACTTCCCATTAGTAGCTTCTCAGAAGTAATGTTTATTCTTTTTAGCACAAGAGCTAAATATTTACTTTTGAGCAAGCCAGAGAAAATACCATAAAAAGTTAACAATTCCAGTGAGAATAGTGAAACAAGTCAAACTTTTATTCTTTTCATTTTCTCAGCAACACTCTGAATTCATAGTATAATTTCATCAAATTTTTAATTATGTGTGACCCCTCATCTGTGAGCCCAAAGTACTTTGTGTCAATCTGGAATTGGGCCATTCTTATTTTATAAATAAGGAAAATTGATGTTATTCAACAAATGCAAACCTAGAAGAATTTAGTCTGGTACTTGATGCTTCCAGAACCTTCCATTCCAAAGGAATACCATCTTTTCCTTGGCAGTTGTGGAGGCAGGTAGAAGTGTTTCTGATGCTTCTGTGGTTCAGACAAGTGGTAGCTAGCCCTTTCCCCTCCTGCATTCTGCTTGGGAATGTGTACCCCTTAGAGGTACTGGAAGATGCTGGGAGTTCTACTGTTTCCCACTTTTTAGTAGCTCTCTTTGATTAAATACAATGCAAGATATGGGTGGATGCTGAGGAAAGAGTTTGTGAAGGACCTTGTAAGCCACGATAAGGAGTTTCCATTTTATCCCAAGGACAGTAGGAAGCCATTGGCATCTTTGGGAAAGTTCACAGGATCAGATTTGAGGTGAAAAACAAAAAAGGTCCAGATGCAAAGAAGACAATGTCCTGGAGTCAGGCAAGGACCAAAGTGTGCAGAGAGGCCTGAAGGCTGCTACCATGATCTTAGTGATGGGGGCCTGGACCAGCACAGAGCACTGGAGATGGTTTTGTAAGTTATTCAAGAGGAAGAAATGGCAAAATTGAGTGATGGATTGGACAAGAATTTAAGAGTGAGCAAGGAATCAAAGCTAATGTTTAGTCGAAGGGCTGGGCATTGGGGTCTTGCTCTGGGATGTAGCACACGTGGAGAGACGTTGGTGGGGAAAGGAAGTAAGTGAGTCCCTCTGACTAATGTTTTACATGGCTCATAAAATATGCACATATATTTAATATGCATGATGAATTTCTAGAATTTTCTGAAGTTTAAATCTGTTTTGCATCCCTTAGACGTGAGAAAACCCTGCTCTGTGTAGCTTCTCATCCGGGTCCCTTTCGGCTTCAGGCGTTAGATGCCCCTAGATCGGCCACCCACAAACCCTGGCGTGCGGGCCAAATGTGGCTTGTGGCCTAGTTAGAAATGTCCCACAAGTCAGTAATGACTTCTGCATTTTCAGACAGTTGGGGAAAATTTTTGAAAAAGAAGACTCTTTCACGGTCATTGGGACTTATAGAAAATGTAAATTTTAGTTTCCGCATATGAGATTTTTGGAACACGATCATGCCCTTCCAGTTCCATATTGTGTGTGGCAGCTTTGGTATTCCAACCACAAAGTTCAGCAGTTGCAACAGGGACTTACAAAGTCTAAAGTTTTTACTTCCTGCCCCTTTACAAAAAGTGCCCATCCCTGGGCTAAATGATTGTTTCATTCTCTAACTTGACAATCCTCAATTAAAAACCCACTTCTTCAAAAAATGTCATGGCATTCTACTTGAGGGATCATGTACTTCTGGCTGGGTTTTCAGATTTATGGCTGTGCCTGCCACCCGATGTATCAATGAAAAACTTATTAATGCATTTAATTAGTATTGACTTTTTCTACTCTTTATGTACCAGAGCCACATGGAAGTGTATTTCAGAGACGGTATAGTTAATCCAGGATCAAGGGAAAAAAAACTAGAGATGGCATCTTAGCTGGGTTTATCTTAACTCTAACATTAAGAAAAATAACAGCAAATGCTTTCTGTGGGCATCTTCAAGTTGCAATATCGTTAGCTACTGCGGCCGTATTTCATGTTAGAGTAAACTGTATTAGAATGTGTTGGGTAGTAAGAGGATGCTGTGTGCTACACGGTAGCTGTTAGAGTTGAAATTGGTTTGCAGTCATGCTTCAGCCTATTTGCTTTTAGAAAAAAAATAACTTTATCCAACCAACCATAGTAATAACTATTTTTCAAGTAGCATTGCATACCGTTTTCAGGATTATAAGTAAAGCCTGATGCTGTGAGGCAGATTTTTCTACTGCATACAAAATATTGTACTTGTATACACACTTGTTCAATTTGCTTAAAGAATGTAAGATATTTCAGAGTCCATAGTCTCTTATGGTTCGCCTCCCCTCCCCAATGTCCATAGCCCGCTCCCCCTCTCCCAATCCCACCTCCCCCCAGGAACCCCCAGTTTGTTTTGTGAGATTAAGAGTCATTTATGGTTTGTCTCCCTCCCAATCCCATCTTGTCTCATTTATTCTTCTCCTATCCCGCTACCCCCCCATGTTGCTTCTCCATGTCCTCATATCAGGGAGATCATATGATAGTTGTCTTTCTCCGATTGACTTATTTCACTAAGCATGATACGCTCTAGTTCCATCCACGTCGTCGCAAATGGCAAGATTTCATTTCTTTTGATGGCTGCATAGTATTCCATTGTGTATATATACCACATCTTCTTTATCCATTCATCTGTTGAAGGACATCTAGGTTCTTTCCATAGTCTGGCTATTGTAGACATTGCTGCTATAAACATTCGGGTACACGTGCCCCTTCGGATCACTATGTTTGTATCTTTAGGGTAAATACCCAGTAGTGCAATTGCTGGGTCATAGGGTAGTTCTATTTTCAACATTTTGAGGAACCTCCATGTTGTTTTCCAGAGTGGTTGCACCAGCTTGCATTCCCACCAACAGTGGAGGAGGGTTCCCCTTTCTCCACATCCTCTCCAGCATCTGTCATTTCCTGACTTGTTAATTTTAGCCATTCTGACTGGTGTGAGGTGATATCTCATTGTGGTTTTGATTTGTATTTCCCTGATGCCGAGTGACGTGGAGCACTTTTTCATGTGTCTGTTGGCCATCTGGATGTCTTCTTTGCAGAAATGTCTGTTCATGTCCTCTGCCCATTTCTTGATTGGATTGTTTGTTTTTTGGGTGTTGAGTTTGCTAAGTTCCTTATAGATTTTGGATACTAGCCCTTTATCTGATATGTCGTTTGCAAATATCTTCTCCCATTCTGTCAGTTGTCTTTTGGTTTTGTTAACTGTTTCCTTTGCTGTGCAAAAGCTTTTGATCTTGATGAAATCCCAATAGTTCATTTTTGCCCTTGCTTCCCTTGCCTTTGCCGTTGTTCCTAGGAAGATGTTGCTACGGCTGAGGTCGAAGAGGTTGCTGCCTGCATTCTCCTCAAGGATTTTGATGGATTCCTTTCTCACATTGAGGTCCTTCATCCATTTGGAATCTATTTTCGTGTGTGGTGTAAGGAAGTGGTCCAATTTCATTTTTCTGCATGTGGCTGTCCAATTTTCCCAGCACCATTTATTGAAGAGGCTGTCTTTTTTCCATTGGACATTCTTTCCTGCTTTGTCGAAGATTAGTTGACCATAGAGTTGAGGGTCGATTTCTGGGCTCTCTATTCTGTTCCACTGATCTATGTGTCTGTTTTTGTGCCAGTACCATGCTGTCTTGATGATGACAGCTTTGTAATAGAGCTTGAAGTCCGGAATTGTGATGCCACCAACTTTGGCTTTGTTCTTCAATATTCCTTTGGCTATTCGAGGTCTTTTCTGGTTCCATATAAATTTTAGGATTATTTGTTCCATTTCTTTGAAAAAAATGGATGGTATTTTGATAGGGATTGCATTAAATGTGTAGATTGCTTTAGGTAGCATAGACATTTTCACAATATTTATTCTTCCAATCCAGGAGCATGGAACATTTTTCCATTTTTTTGTGTCTTCCTCAATTTCTTTCATGAGTACTTTATAATTTTCTGTGTATAGATTCTTAGTCTCTTTGGTTAGGTTTATTCCTAGGTATCTTATAGTTTTGGGTACAATTGTGAATGGGATTGACTCCTTAATTTCTCTTTCTTCAGTCTTGTTGTTGGTGTACAGAAATGCAACTGATTTCTGTGCATTGATTTTATATCCTGACACTTTACTGAATTCCTGGACAAGTTCTAGCAGTTTTGGAGTGGAGTCTTTTGGGTTTTCCACATATAGTATCATATCATCTGCGAAGAGTGATAGTTTGACTTCTTCTTTACCAATTTGGATGCCTTTAATTTCTTTTTGTTGTCTGATTGCTGAGGCTAGGACTTCTAATACTATGTTGAATAGCAGTGGTGATAATGGACATCCCTGCCGTGTTCCTGACCTTAATGGAAAAGATTTCAGTTTGAGGGTTTTGAAGGGTCAGGGGTGGGAGGTTGGGGCAACCTGAGGGTTTTGAAGGGTCAAGGGTGGGAGGTTGGGGGAACAGGTGGTGGGTAATGGGGAGGGCACGTTTTGCATGGAGCACTGGATGTTGTGCAAAAAGAATGAATACTGTTACGCTGAAAAAATAAATAAAATGGAAAAAAAATCAACAACAACAACAAAAAAAAGAATGTAAGATATTAGAAAGCTTATCAGATAGGGATTCTTTTCTTTAGCATGTTTCTTCGGCCAATTAATAGTAGGTGATCTAAGAAGTGTTTGATTTGATAACGCCTAAATCAATGGACACCTGTTTAAAATCGTGGTCTTGTCTGTTTCAGAGCTGAAGAATCACCTTGTCATAGTTACGTGAGTACATAATTTTAAGGTGTCAACGGACATTGAGATTATTGACCATGGCACAGTCAGTCTCAAGTGAAAGTTTCAGAACCCCTTTAGAAGAATTTGTGTGTGTGTGTGTGTGTGTGTGTGTGTGTGTGTGTTTTCCCTCTACTGAAGATCAGATATAGCAGCACTTTGGCCAATTGCTTTGATTCTTTTAGTTTTACTATTGCATTTGTACTGAAACTCCAAATAACATTAGAGTCACTAAGACATAGTTACACTTCTTCAAAAAGCACAGGCTTTAAAGTAGATATTGAGGACTGCTACTGTGGGTGAGCTAACTTTAGTTTCCTCTTCCAAAACCCTTGTCACTTACGCCTCTTGTTAATTTCCCCCTCCCTGAGATGCGCCAACCCTTCTCCAGCGCGCGACATCTTTCTACGTATGAGTCGGTCTTGTATGCTTATGTCACGTCCCCTCCTTGTGTCTCATGGCTGTTTTGCTATATGAATCCTCGATGGTAAATTCTATTGGTATGGGCTTAATAAAATTCCTGAAGCCCTGTGTACACTATCTAAGACAACAGGTGGGGGATATTTCCTCTTTAGCCTCAGACATTGCTTGGTTCCTGAGTAAATACGCTGCTGTCAGAGACCTATGTCATTCCTGATGTGTTCTCGTGTTCTCAGACCTACACAGTTCTTTTTGCTCACCCTCCACTTCCATACTGTGTGCCTTTGTCTTTGACCGTTACTTGTATTCCAAGCTTTCTTTCTGATGGCCTTCCCAGATTTATGACATGAGAGACGGTTGAAATTAGGATATTGAATGAGACCTTCAGGAGTAAGGTATTCGAGTTTGTGGAGTACCTACCATTTGCTGGGCACTTCCTATGTGTTAAAGTTAAAACTCACACTTAAATCTTAAATCACCTTCTCCGAAAAGGATGATTTTTTTTTTCTTCAGATGAGGGAAAAGAAATTCAGGAAGCTTCATTTATTGACTATTTAACCAATCTGAAGCCCTGACTTCAATTTGTATTTGTCTGGTCTTATAGCCTGTGATTTTATTTTATTTTATTTTTATTTTTATTTTTTTGCCCTCTATGCTTCCTGTCCTGGAGGGAGAGAATATATACAGAAAATAGAAAGATAAGGAGTAAGCTGTGGAGAAATCTCTCGTTAGAAAGTGGCTTCAAAAATTGAGAGCCGAGAAAGATAGCTGAAGAAGGGGTAAGGGATAGCAAGAAAATGATAGTTGTTATCTGAAAAGCCATGGGCTGGGGGACTTCGATGAGAAACTAGCTTGGGAATGGATCCAGTCACTGCCCTGCCAGGTGCATTCCATTGTGTCCCTTGTCTTCCCTCGTCCTCTAGGCTGCAGGGCATCTCCCTGGAGAGCCCTGGCTCACTCTGCTGGGAACCAGGGGCACAGCCCTCTCAAATATCAAGCATCTCCCGTGTTTCTGAGTTCTGCGTCATGAACTTGCTTTCCATGGAGTGTTTCATTTCAGAAAGAAAGAGTCTTGTAAAATAAGTTCTCCATTTTCTAGGCCAACTTGCGGAAAGTAGAATCCTTATTTTGTCTAGACAGGTTTCTTTGAAGTTGATGTGTGGGGGTGCTATCTTGGGAAGCCAGAACTGTAGCTATTTACCATGTTTCCTGAGGCAACCTTGTGTGAGGACTAGAGAATTTTAACAAGTGTCTTGACTTTCTCTGCACCTGGAGATTAATGTGCTAGTAAAAACTTTATGAACCCTTAATCATTCAGAGCAAACATATCGAATCCTCTGAAGCTAAAAGCTTCAGCATTCATAATTAAGAGACAACAGGACAGGACCATGTAAAAATGGAACTGGTCTCCCAGAAAATATAATAAACTTTTTCTTTATCTTTATTTAAGTGTGGGCACTTTTACTGTGAATAGAAAATTCTTTTTTTTTTTTTTTTTTTTTTTAACAGACCTATAAATATAGGTAACAAACTTACGGTTGCTAGAACAGAGGAGGGTAGGGGGAGGATGAAATGGGTGAAGGGGAGTGGGAGATACAGGTTCCCAGTTATGGAATGATAAATCATGGGAATGAAAGACACAGCATAGGAAATACCGTCACTGGTATGGTAATGGTGACATGTAGATTTGGGGTGAGCATAGTATAACATATAGAGCTATTGAGTCATTATGTTGTATACCTGAAATTAATGTAATATTGTGTGTCAACTATATTTCAGTTAAAAAAAAAACAAAAAAGTGGTTTTTTTCCTTAGTTAAGAAAGCCATCAAGTTATACCCACTTTTTTTTTTTTAAAGATTTTATTTATTTATTTGTCAGAGAGAGCGAGCAAGCACAGGCAGACAGAGTGGCAGGCAGAGGCAGAGGGAGAAGCAGGCTCCCTGCTGAGCAAGGAGCCCGATGGGGGACTCGATCCCAGGACACTGGGATCATGACCTGAGCCGAAGGCAGCCGCTTAACCCACTGAGCCACCCAGGCGTCCCAAGTTATACCCACTTTTAAGATGAGAATGAAAGTAATTTTCCCCAACTACTAGATAATCCCATGTAATCAGATTGGATTCCCCTTATAAAGGTGGTAGTTATGGCATCATTAGCTGTGCCCTCCCCCCATCACATTATCTTCTGTATGAAACAATATATAGTTGCATTAAGATAGTCTAATTGTTTGCAAAGGCTGTTGTCACAAAGTACGGCAAACTGGCTGGGTCAACAGAAATGCATTGACTCCCAGTTCCTGAGGCTAGAAGTCTGAGGTGAAGGTATCAGCACAGTTGGTTCCCTGTGCGGGCAGTGGAGGAAAAATCTCCTCCAGACCTCTTAGCTCTTGCTGGTTGGCTCTGTGGAGTTCCATGGCTTCTGCTGCATAATCCCCGTGTCTGCCTCCATCCACACATGGATGTGCGTGTGTGTGTGTGTGTGTCTGTGCCCAAATTTCCCCTTTCTATAAGGACACTGGTCAGATTGGATTAGGGACCCGCTGTACTCCAGTAAGACCTCATCTTAACTAATTACATCTGTAATAACCCATATGCAAATGAAGTCACATTCTGAGGTGCCGGGGATTACCACTTTAACACAGAAATTTTGGAGGGATATGAGTCTACCCATAATAGATAGAATAAGTTGTTATGTGATAATAAGTGACTCCCAAATTCCAGTGGTTTGCAACAATAAAATTTTACTTTTTCCTCAAAATCCAGTGGCAGTCCTGGTGTGTGTGTTCCACCATCATGTAATGACTCAGTATTGAGCCTCCATGTGGCACATGCGTCCATGATCTCCAGGCCAAGGGAAGAAAGTACGAGAAGGCCTATAACCAGTTTAAAAAAAAAAAAAAAATCTCTTGGAAAGTATCACTTCTGTTGAAATTTTATTGACTGAAATAAATCACCTTCCTTCCCTGAATTCAAAGAGGCAAAGACATGCAATTCTTCCTGTGTGGCAAGAAAGAAGAGAACTGGAGATATTCATGAGAACCTATATATTTTGATCTATATATCTTTACCATATAGGTAAAGATATCTATTTTGATATTCAGATATCTATTTTGAAGTCTTGGAAAGATTTGTTGCTGTCTGGCTAAATAAGTTTCTTTTCCTAGGTCTTAATGATTTTTCTCTTCTGCCTCCCCCTTACCCAGGGACGATTCATCCTACAATGAAAATGGACGGTAGATCTATATGCGTCAAAGTCATATCAGTTTATACTGGGGATAATGTTTGTTGGATAAACTATGGCAATACACATGCACAGATAACCATGGTAAGGGACTGGAAGGTCATGTCCCTGGGGACTTCTCTGATGTATTTTACTTTTTGTAGACAGGATAGTCTTCAAGGTGACATGAACCAGGACTGTGATTATACAAACTGCCCAGAGAGACACAGATACACAGTAACTAAAGTCTTTAGCCAGAAGGAATTATGGCATAAATATCCTATTTAACCCCTTCCTTCTCCAAACATCCCTCACTTACTCTTCCTCATATCATCCTTCATAGATGTATCCCCTTCAGAACATTTATCACACTCGGACATTTTCTCATTTGTTTGCTTGTTTCTTACATTTCTGCTATGGACTGCATATCTCCCTCTTTCTTCCCATCTGGATGTAAGTCCATGAATGCAGAAACCTAGCTCTGATTTTTCACTTTTTTTTTTTTTTTTTAAAGATTTAAAGATCACCAGTAGGCAGAGAGGCAGACAGAGAGAGAGAGAGGAAGAAGCAGGCTCCCTGCTGAGCAGAGAGCCCGATGTGGGGCTCGATCCCACGACCATGGGATCATGACCTGAGCCGAAGGCAGAGGCTTTAACCCACTGAGCTACCCAGGCACCCCTGTTTTTTCACTTTTAACTCCAGTGTTGAGAATAACATCTGTTGGATACTGGAAAGAAATAATGTACTGAACTAATAAATATAATAACTATTGCTTTTAAAATATCATGTCAGAAGGCAAGAATTTGGGGAAAATACTCTATCACTGTGTTAAGATCTGGGTAATGGGAATTAGAGACTTACAACATTTACAGTGTTTTCAAAACATCTTATTTGTCTTTCCAGATTCCATAGTCTATACACTTCTCTTGAGGTCTCTTATAACCACATGCTATTCATTGTGAAATTATATTCACTTATCTCATTTTCAAGAAACAATACATTTATGTCCAAACATTACATACTGTCTGGTCACAGCACAGTTATTCTAAAGGGTCCATGATTTAATACTTGTTGTCACCATGTTTGTAGAGTAATTTGGGGTAAATGAATTTGAGCAGAAACCATTAAGTAAAATGATTCTTTTCTAAATTACTTTACGTGTTGAATTGTATTGCTGATAATTTTCTGATGGAGATGTTTTGCATAGATATTTTAAGGAAACACCTGGATCCAAATAACCTTTTTTAAAGGAACACTTGAGTATTATTTGGTGTTTTCTCTAATAGTAGACTGTCATTGAAATAATTATGAAAAGATTCATTGACTGCTCAAATGAAAACAATTGACTGAAGAAATAGAGTTGTCATTCCAATCGACCTGAGAATCTCCATGCACTGCTGCTTTGTTTACAAAGAGGAGTTTAGGGAAATTACTGGTCCCGGGGCTTTCTAAACTAAACCTTAATTGTCAGTATGTCTAACTTTTACTACAAAACGATACTAAATGTCATTTTTGGCGATTTTGTACGTACTATATCCTTCTCTAATTTTTCACTTAGTGGCTATGCCTTGGCTCTTAGCTTATGATAATCGGACCCAGTTAAGTCTCTCTCTTTGTAATTTTCAGATTAGGGTTAACTGGTGTCATTTTAACAGACAGTAATCACATTGTATTCTAGGTAAATGGCATCTCCTGGAGTTGTTCAGAGCGGTATCTACATTTATGTTTGAGTGATCGAGAGAGTGGGGAGTAAACCACAAAGACTCTTCTAAACCAAAGACGTTTGTTCATGATTCAAGCAGTCCTTGAGACTGACGCCGTCCCCTTGGCTTCAGATGTGTGTTGCTGGTTATCTGCTTTATCGTCGTCTGTCTCCACCGTGGGGTTGAAATAACGGCAGGGGTCTCTGGCGACACCTTTGCTACAAGCCAGTGTATACTTGGCTTCTTGACAGAATGCTATCTTAGCCTCTCACTCATTGAAGTCACTCGGCCCCGTTTCCAGCTATGAGCTGTTGTCACCGTGATGGATTTCCTGACCTTGAGAGGCTATGGCGGCCACGCTGATGTCATACTGTATTTTGTGTCTCTGTTTTCCGACTGGATAAATGTTCTTTAATTACTGCTGGCTCTTCAACCTTGGGGAGCACTCCGGCAGTGTCACCAGTTCTTATATTTGACAGTTTAGAAAGAGAGAGGCTTTGGCCATGCTAGTTGAAATTCAAATCTTTGAGTCCGTATGCGCTTTCAGTTAATTTTATGCAATACTGTTAGGTTAACATTACACAAACAAGTTCACTCAGTAGAGAGCACTGCATTTAATACCGTATTGAATGATGATGATGATGATTTAAAAGTCACTGACTTGGGGCGCCGGGGTGGCTCAGTGGGTTAAGCCTCTGCCTTCAGCTCAGGTCATGATCCCGGGGTCCTGGGATCGAGCCCCACATCGGGCTCTCTGCTCAGCAGGAAGCCTGCTTCTCCCTTTCTCTCTCTGCCTGCCTCTCTGCCTACTTGTGATCTCTCTCTGTCAAATAAATAAATAAAATCTTAAAAAAAAAAAAAGTCACTGACTTATCTCTGATAGAGTGCCGTAGTGTGACACCGATGTACATGGATATTAATGGGATTATCATTTATTTTTTTAATGAAAAGAAGAGCTCTCTGTGTACCCCCCTCAAAAAAAAAAAAAAAAACCATAATGAAGATTTTTAAGAATTACCTAGAAGTAGAAGTGTTCAGAGTCAATATTCCTTTGGAAGATTAGAGCCCAAAACCAAAATTTGGGCCTAAATTATATCAATTGTTTTTATATTAATCAGATAAACCAAAAAATTAATACTATCCCTCTTATAATAGGTTCCTCTTTTCTACTAGTTATCAAAAGTGTTGTATTTTTATGTAGACTGAGTATTGCGTACCATCATATTCAACTCATTTATTGCTGGGTTTGATATTAAAATGTGCATATGAATTTATGATCAGAAATTGGTTTTATAGAACATCGTATAAAATGAGAGCTCCATTAGTTCTTCACTTTTTTTTATTCCTCAATATCCCTACAACTTATTCTAGCACCAATAAAGAATAAATCCTTAGGCAACACTTGCAAATGAATCTGACAATGACCGATTCAAAGTGAAGGTTTCTGTTGTTTTGTTCTCAAGTAGCTGTTATCTGAAAAATGTATATTAGTGCTTTAACTTTTACTTTCATCAAACCCCATAGTAGTCTATGGCCTCATAACTGGGAGGAATTAAGTTCTAGTCTTGGTTCTGCCACTGAAGAATTGCAAGTAGGAGGTGAATGCAACCAGCACTGGGTTTCCATTTCCCAAGCCTGACTGTGTGCGCATCATCTTGGGAGGTTTTGCAGAACACAGTTTGCTAGGCCTTGCCCTTGACATACTGAACTGAGCAGGATAATTCTTTAAACTCTGTCAGTAACGCCTGTGTAAGCAAGTGAAAGTCTAACGTCTAGAAACCAGTATCTGACCTGGAGCCAAACAGATTAAGTGAAGCTTCTTTATTAGGCAAAGACTTTCCCTTTCTCTCTCTCTCTCTCTTTTTTTTTTTTTTTAAGATTTTATTTATTTATTTGAGAAAGAGCAGCAGTAAGAGAGATCACAGATGGAGAAGATGAGAGAGAAGCAGAAGCAGACTCGTCACTGAGCTGAGAGTCCGACAGGGGGCTGGATCCCGGGACCTTGAGATCATGACCTGAGCCAAAGACAGATGTTTAACCCACTGAGCCACCCAGGTGCCCTGACAAAGGCTATTCCTTTCTTAAGTTTTGCACAAGTCAAATCTTGTCCTCCTCCTCCTTGGCTTTCTCCTCCTCTGCTTTCTTCTTCTCCTTTATCTATGTCTGCCTTTGCTCCATGGTGGAGCTTTGGAAGTATAGGAGCTGATGCAGTTTATGCCTAAAAAAATAATACAAGTGACCTCGCCTCAGCAGCAGGCATCTGAACTCTGAGACGTGCATGTTCTCTGGAAAGCTCATTGCAAGCCTGCTTTGCTCTCCATCTTGACTTATACGATGCATCTCTGATATCTTTTTTAAATCTTTGCTTACTAAGGAAAGAACTACACTTAGGCTATATTCAGTGACAGAATGCTTGTGTTAGCATCTTCAAGAATTATTCCGATTTCTTTCTATCAATGCAAAAATTTCTATTGATCATTCTCTGCATGTTTAGAATCAGAAAAAAAATGTTTAAAAAATTTTAAAATCTTTCAGTCCCTAGAGACTTGATTCAGAAATCAAGTTTTGCTTTCTGAAATTTTTAGATGTTAAAAAGTACCCTTTAATTACAAATGGACTTATTAATCTTATTAAGGAGTTTAATCCTTTCATAATAACTTTACCATTCACTGATTTCCAAAAGGGTATGTGCATATTGTTTAGAGATACAACTATGGCATGGAATAGATCCACTCTAACATTTAAAATTCTGGCGGGAAACTTGAAATCTATAGGGAATCTCAAAGACCAACTATTTCAAGCCACTCCTTTCATAACTGAAGGCACTAAGGCCCAGAGGGTTTGGACATCTACCCAAAGTCGCACTTTTCAAAATCTGGAGATCTTCATTCCCACCCTTATGTTTCCAAGTCAACTTTCTCAGCTCTGATGCAATAATGATTTTTTTACATAGTAACCTTACGTCATACCTTCAGTGGCCTGCTTTATAAAACTCTTTTTTTAGACTCCTGACTTTACATCATTCCATTTTTACATTCGTAAGGCCTAGGCCCACTGTTGGTGTAGACATTCCTGGATGAGCCGAGATGGATAAACATGAAGGAATAAAGGAAATGTATGTGGTTGCACATAATCTATCCAACATGTTATATCTTACCCAAGCCACAAGCCATAGCATTTCACGTAGATGCTCTTGATGGAAAGAAAGAAGAAACTTCAGGATAAATGCCTCCACAGCTGTCAATGTTAAGTAATCCCTTAAATCTGTGAGAGCCTTCATTTGCCTTCAAGAGTTGTGACATATGGTCAAAAATAGCTTGAAGATTTATTGTGTCATCTCTGTTGGATGAGATTCAAAATACACTTTAAGAAAGATTCCATCCCTCATCATCCTTAAAAAGATCCTTCAGAACTCATAGAGCATGTAGAAAGCAGACGGAGAATGATGAAGTTCAGACGCCTAAAAATGACAGACTCTAATCAGGATTGCCAACCTATCACAAAAAATTACTGGGGAAAAAATGCAAATTTTCTACTGACACTACAGTTTTAAACACTGACATCCCATTGACCTGAGGAAATCACTGGTATAGATACGACTTGTGAATTACTCTTCTCCAGTATTACAGTAGGACGGGAAGGCAGTTTTGCTCTTATATTTTTAAGAAGCGGTCATTCTTTTCAATTTTGAGAATTTAGCCTTAAAGATGAAAAAGCTAAGAAGTGCAAGTTTGTCAATGGATTCCAGCTTCTGTAAAGATTGTAAGAAAAAAAAAATCCCTCCACTTACATTTTGTAAAAATTGAAAAAAAAAAAAAAACTAAGGAAGAGAAAGGAAATGCTGAGTATATATAAATGCAAAAACACAAGAACAGCTTGTATAAAACATTCTAGTAAAGAGGTCGCCTAACGTAATCAGTTCTCCTGGGCGCGAGCAGAAAATCATCGGGCCTACTGTGTATCTAAGAAGAAAAGATCAAAGAATAAAACACTACAAAGCAAACTTGGCTCTTCTTGGCAATGTCTGGACCTCACCCGTGCTCTCCCTTCCTCCTTCCCAGCCCTCTGCCCCGCTTCTGCTCTACTTCCCTGCTATTTGCCTCCTAAGGTTCCAAAATACTGCTCAACACAATTCTAAAGCCTTCCTGACGTATGACAGTGGTGTATGAATCATTTTATTTAAGAATTAGGACAATCTCTTTTGTTTGAAGTGGAATAAATTGTGCTCCAGTTTCGGGTGCTTATGAAAAATACATTGTGCTTCAACCCAAATACGATGTGGCATAAATCAGTCCGGCCCTCCCATTCTGGGGCAACGTTCAGATTAGAAATTGAATTACATGCTGTATAATCTACTATTATTTTAGGCAAATCCCTGATTATCTCCTACTTGGAATGTTTTATGATGTAGCCACAGCCTCGGACTGCTACCCTGGCACTTACTTGGAGAGGAGAAAGAAATAACGTCTAAAGATCTGTGTTTAGTGGAAGGTTGCCCGGATGGCTACCACCATTCATCTAGTAGACCAGAAGACCAGATGGACATAGATTACATTAAATCTTGCAGGAGGCGGGCATTTGTTCGAGATTCAGTTTGGGTGTAAAGTACTGTTTGTTCCTAGCTTGAACCAAACACCAGATCTGCCTAAAGTTAAATTAATCTTGTGCAGCTCAGGGCACTGCCACGTGTTGGGAGTTGTGATTTGTTTTTTTGACAGTAGACCTTTATCGTCGTTTACTGTAGACATCTCATCGGTAATTTTTGGCACGCCACTGTACCGTTGTTGAGCTTTGTGGATTGAAATAGAGACCGTGTTAGGACCTGAATGACAAAAATTCTAATTAACCTGAACCACACTCTGGAACACATTTTGAAATAATGTTGCCTTGTGAGTAAACTTCTGTAACCCCCTCTTTTTTTTTTTTTTTTCTTTTTCTCTAATAAGCTGAGAGGCTGTCACCCAAACATGTTCTCCTATCCATCCTCAAGCATGCTAGTTTTTTGTTTGTTTGTTTTGTTTTCTGGCTAAAGACCTCTGCCTTAACTGCCTTTCCTTTTTCTCTCATCTTTGCCTGGGTAAATCCTCAAATTTCTGCTTAAGAATGACCAATCCTGACTACCTTAAATAAAATGGCTTACCTAGATATTCTCTTCCTCAGTCTTTTGTGTCCATCCCAATAATAATGCAGTATATAATTATTTTTTGAATGTTTACTCACTTCTCAATAGTGTGTCTAGCTGGTGTATAAGCCAAGTGCCAGGACAGAGACGATTTATTTGGCCCGTTAGGAGTGTATTTCTAGAAACTAACAACATCTCTGACCCTACTTAGTAAGGGCTCAGCCAATATGCATTGAATGGATTTCAGTGAATGAGTTTAAAAACTGAGATCATCTATGACTTATGTTATGGAAGACTTATTATGTTATGGAAGAGTTAATTTTCAAAAAAGATGGTACAGTTCAGTTTCCTGTTAGTTCTGTTTGATGAGCGTGATTGTTCAATGAGAATGCATTGAGCACCTGGCTGGGTTCTAAGGAGGATGTTTCGAGTTGATAGGGTCCTTGTGTCCCAAAAAGTACTTGATCTAGTGGGGACCTGGCAATGCAGACGGAGAAGTGAATGGTGAATACGAGGGCGTAGCTAACTAGTGGCTGAATGTAGTCCAACTCTCGGCTTTGACTCTCATGTGATGGTAAAGTAGTGCTATAGATTTGCCAACAGTGAGTTGGCTGTCTTACCAGTATTAATTTGTTTTTTAACGTTAATTGAGCTCTAATGCTGGGCCACCCTCCAAGTAAATCCAAATCTGCCTTATGATATCATCCTCAAACTAAATGCTTGAGAGCAACTATCATCTCCATTTTACTGATAAAACAATGAAGTCGAAGGGGTAAGGTCAGTCCCTGGTCTTACACAGCTGGCGAAGTGCAGCATAAGGGTTCAGATCCATGTTTTCTCACTCCAAATTTAGGACTGTTTTCTTTATACCGAGTTACCTTTCTTGCATTTACTCTTTTTCTTTTTTTAAGATTTTTTATTTATTTATTGACAGACAGATCACAAGTAGGCAGAGAGGCAGGCAGAGAGAGAAGGGAAGCAGGCTACCTGCCAAGCAGAGAGCCCGATGCGGGGCTCGATCCCAGGACTCTGGGATCATGACCTGAGCCGAAGGCAGAGGCTTTAACCCACTGAGCCACCCAGGCACCCCTCTTGCATTTTCTCTTCAGCATCATGTCAGCAAACCCTTTCTCTTTGCAGGAGAATCTGACCTTTGGTTGATTCCCTCCTTTTGATCATTTGAGAACCTGTTGGGTGTGGTACACCAACTCAGTTCCTCAGCCCATTTCTTCTGCCATGTCTCCCGATTGCCTACCTACTGGGGAGAGTTATGAATTAATGATAAATACCCAGCAGAGTTGCCATAGGGTTGGGCTTCACTGACCATGGTGACTTATCCATGTTATGAGCCATGAGGGGTGCCCTGGAACCCTTGCTTATGGGGTTGGTAGGACAGACAGATCTCATTGGGCATCAGACTTTGAACCGGGGTAACTCTCATTTCCACTTCTGTGTATCTTGCCTCCCTGCACCTGCGCAACTGCGTGCACGCTGCGGAGGATCTTGCGGAGGGCCTGATGCTGCCGTGTTGGCAAGCTGCAGTTCGGGTTCTGTCGCATTCTAAGTGACTGGTGTCCGATGTGCCTTGTGGTGCTCTTAGCCAGAACGTTTACTTGAGCTTCCAGACCATTAAAGAGGGTTGTAACAAGTAAAACCGTTCAGTGTATTTCCATATCCATGACAAATATCCTCAATAATTAGCTTTGTCTTTGAATGGCCATTGGCCTGTAATGAATGAATTTGGGCTATTGAATTTTAAGATATCGTTTGGACTGGCTTACCTACTTGCATCCCTTTGATGCCTCCAGATTAGAAATTTCATCCACTTATCCCTGTGCTCCAAATGAGACCGTTGAATGTTATTTCTTTGGTGAAACATAGTTACAAATTCACTGAGATGAAACATCCCCATAGAGCCTAAAGATTTAATTTGCTTATATATCTTATTGTAATAAAGAAGCAAAGTGGTGTTCTGGGTCGGGGACTGGATTTTGAAATGAATATGGAACATATTTTTTTTATTTTTAAGTGTTAATTAGCTTCCCATAATACTGTTGCATTTTTAAAAAAATAATATGGAGTATTGTTCCCATTCATAGGAGTCAGAAGAAAATGGTCGTGAGTGTGGTATTCACCAATGTACACAGTGTTCGAGACGCACAGCGTAATGTACAGGTCAACTGAAAAATGGCTTTACGTTAAACTAACAGAAGTATTAATATCCAAAATAAACTAACTGGACGATTTCTAATTAATGCAGTTGCACTATGCAAGGATTGGACAGTTTGATTAGATTAAATGAAAATACATTTGGCTTGGTTGTTGAAAATTGTCAAAGAAAACCATTGTAACAGTTAACTACCTCAGTATTTCATTGCAAATGACGCTAATTAGGCCTTTTCTTTTCTAGATCTTGCTTTCTCAGGGGGCAGAGGTCTTAAGCTTAGTTCTCTACTTCCCAACTTGGTTACTTTCTGTGACTCTCTCCCGGGTAATGAAGATCATTTTAAAAGCTATCTGAAAAGATATGTATATAAAGATGGCTAGATTTCGCACTGTGTAACATTACCTCAGGTCTCTACTAAAAAAATAATACTGTAATTGGATGTTTTTACTCTCTTTACTCCATCTTTCCTTATTTTGTCTTATTTTTAAAATTACTGTGTTGTTGAAGGGATTTTTTTTTTTTCCTTTCGGTGTGCGTGTCTATGAATTTTAAGACATGTCTTGATTTGGATAATCACTTGTTACGCTGAGGATATGGAACTAGATAAAAGCTCTTTGTTGGCCGTGAGATTGTAGAAAATTTTTCCCAGTTTGTAACTTGTCCTTTGATTCTCTAAAGAGTGTCTTTGACAGAACAAAAGGTTTCAGTTTTTATGAAGCCCAATTCATCAATGTTTCCCTTTTACAGGTCACACTTTTCCTGCTGTATCTTTGCCTAACCCCAAGTCACAAAGGTTTTCTTCTTTATGTTCTAAAAGTTTTATAATTTTGCATCTTGTGTTTAGATTTATGTTTCGTGTTAACTTCCCATAAAAAGGGAGGTTTATGTCTAGGTTTATTGATTATTTATATCTGGCATGGGGATGCTCAGCCATCCTAATACGTTTTCCTGAAGAGGAGACCCTTTGTCCTTTTCCTTACTTTTGGATCTTTGTCAAAAATCTGATGGCCATCTTGGGGTGGGTTTATTTCTGTTTTCACATTATGTTCTGTTTGATGGTGTGTATGTCCTTCCACCAATTCCACGCAGTTTGAGTTACTGGAGTTCTAGACTAAGTCTTACGATTGGATAACTTAAGTCCTCCAACTCTGGTGGTCTTTTTTCTGGCATGTCTTGGTAATGCTAGACCCTTTGCTTTTCCATATAAATTTTAGAATCAACTTGTCCATATCTACCAAAAAAAAAAAATCTTGCAAAAGTTTTGATTGGAATTGTATTAAATCTAGAGGTGATTCAGGGAAAATAGACATCTTCTATTTTTATTTTTATTTTTAAAAGTTTTGTTTATGTATTTGAAAGAGTGAGTGAGAGTGCAAGTGTGGGGAGGGGCAGCGGAAGAGAATCTTCAAGCAGACTCCCTGATGAGTGCAGAGCTCCAGGTGAGATCCCAGAATCTTGAGATCATGATCTGAGCCAAAATTAAGAGTAGGACCTGTAACTGACTGAGCCACCCAGCAACATGCCCCCCCCCCAGACATCTTTATTATGCTAGTCTTCTAATTGGTGCATACGGTGTCTCTCTCCATTTATTAGATCTTATTTGACTTCTTTAATCAGTCCTTTACAGTTCTCTGCAATAGATTACATATCCATATTCCTCTATTTATACCTAAGTATTTCATTTTTTGGAGATATTTTAAATGGTACGTTAGAAAAAAATTGAAATGTGAAAATGTGGTTAATTTTGTGATTTGATCTTATGATCTGTGGCCTTGCCCAACATGCTTCTTAGTTTTAAGGAAATTAAATTATTATTATTATATTTTTTGGTCCATCTGTTGTGGTTTTCTATGTAGACATCAACAAATAGGGACAGATTTATTCTTTTCTTTTTCAATCAGTATACCTTTTATTTCTGTCCTTGACTTATGGTACTGATCAGGATTACTCAGGACAGTGTTCAGTAAGATGACAGATGTAGGATTTTTGTGGATGCTGTTTACTAGGTTAAGAAAGTTCTTTTCTATTTTTTGTTTGCCAAGAGAATTTGTGTACAAATTTTGTGTAAAATTGGTATCATTTCTTTTTTAAGGTTTGTAGAAATTGCTAGTGAAACTATCTAGACTTGGAGATATCTTTTCAAAAAATACTTTTTCCCGATGACAGTTTCCTTAACAGTTATAGGGTCATAAGTGTTATCTAATTTTCAGTCAGTTTTTGAATTTGTAGATTTCAAGGAATTGGTTCATTTCATCAAAATTGTTGGAATTAGGGGCGCCTGGGTGGCTCGGTGGTTTAAGCCTCTGCCTTTGGCTTGGGTCATGGTCTCGGGGTCCTGGGATCGAGCCCCACATCGGGCTCTCTGCTCCGTGGGGAGCCTGCTTCCTCCTCTCTCTCTGCCTGCCTCTCTGCCTACTTGTGACCTCTCTCTCTGTCAAATAAATAAATAAAATACCAAAAAAAAAAATTGTTGGAATTATGTGCACAGAATTGTCCATATAGTGCCTCATTATCCTTTCAATGCCTGCAGGATTTGTGGTGATATTTCCTTTTTTATTCTTAAATAATAATAGATCATTTTATTAATAAAACTAATAAATCATTTTATCCTAAATAAAATAATAATCTGAGTCTTCTCTGTTCTGTTTCTCCAAAGGTTTATCAATTTTGTTGACCTTTTATGAATCAGTCTTTGGATTTATTGACCTCCAATGTTTTTCTTTTTTCAATTCCATTGATACTGATTTCCACTTTTGTATTTCTTATTTTCTTCCCTCTACTTGCTTTGTATTTATTTGTTTTTTTTTTCTAGTTACTTAAAGTGAAAATTTTGAAACATTTCTTCTTTCTAATAGAAGCATTTAATATTATAAATTTCCATCTATACTTTAGGTACATGTCATAATTCTAACATACTGTATTTTCATTTTTGTTCAGTTTCAAGTATTGTCTAATATTCCTTTATATCTTCTTTTTGATTCATGGATTATTTAGAAGTGTTGATATCTTCTTGAAGGAAATTTTCTCTTATTTTCCTGTCAATGATTTCTAGTTTAAAACAACTATGGTCTAAAAACATACTGTGTATCATCTGAATTATTTCCAGTTTGTTATTATTTGTTTTATGAACCAGGATATGGTCTATCTTGGGCAATGATCTAGGTGCATTCAAATAGAATGTATATTCTATTGTTGCTGGATTGAGTGACCTGTAAATGTCAATTAAATTCAAATGAGTGATGGTAATTTTCAGTTCTTCTCAATCTGCCTGATTGACCTCCGACAGGTTGTAGCTAGTGCTGAAGGAGAAGTGCTGAAATCTTCAGCTATGTTTGTAGACTTGTCTGGTTTTCTTTTCTGTGTCCTTGGTTTTGGCTTCGTTTATTTAGCTCTATTTTTGGTGCATACACAATTAGGATGGTTATTGTCTTTCTAGTGACTTGATCCTTCATTGTCGTGGAATGGTATCTCTTCAATACCTTTTCCTGTGCAACTGGGATTTTTGTTATCTTCATGTGCTGAGTAATTTGGGCTTTTAGTCTGGATATTTTGAATATTACACAAGACTCTAGATCTTGTTTAGATGTTGTAAGAATTACTGATATTTCTATTTTCCATGATCTGCTACGCTGGTTAGATTTAGGGTGTGATCTTGAACCCAGCATCTGTGGAGCAAAGTTCCCATGCCAGTGCAGCGTTGTTTGGGTGTGTCATGTGGGCGCGTCACCTACCGGCGAGCTTGAGACCTGTGCAGTGTCTTTTCGACTAATTCAATTCTCAAAGATTCTGGCTTGCTGACTACGATCCAGTCCGTACATGTGAGGCTGAAGGTGAGGTCAGGTGTTCAGAAAACTTTATGAGGTTACTTTTCAAGCTCCTCTCTTTCTATTATTTCCCCAGAAATTTCCTTTTGGTTGATGCTTCTTTTCTCTCCATCCAGAGTACTGAGGGCTTGTTCCCTCTCTCTCCATGCACTCAGTATCTGGGTCAACATGTAGGGCTGGGCTGTGGGAGGGGAGACAGAAACAAACAAACAAGCAGAAGTTAGAGGCACCCTCTTGTAACCTCACTTCCAACCCAGAGGAAAGCATGGTTGACTTACTATTGGATTGGTGGTGTTTCAAATCCTGGTCTTCTCCTTCGTTCTGTCCAATACTATTTCTTTTCCAAAGCTCTTTAGAGAGCTTCTGCTTGCCTTCCGTCCTGTTGCATTCAGTGAGAGACATGGGGGTAGCTGTTGGCTACCATCTTACCCGGAACTGGAAGTCTTTACTCCATTTTTAAAATAATCTTCCATCAAGATGTTAGTGTTAGCCGCTGTGATTTAAATTAATATATAGCAAATACTCTGATGATTGAAACATGTCAGAATGCAAAAGTATGACATCTTGACCTAATAATTCTATCTTTAGAAAACTGATGTGGCAGTTGTATTTCTTATAGATTACTCCAAATTATCAATATTAATTTACTTTAAAATACTCTTAGACTGCAGAGCAAAGCTCAGACTTTTCTGTTGAATGAAACTAATAGACTAATGTGCCATCATTATGTTTTGTTTTTCAGTACTCTACCCTAGAGTCAATAAAATTCAGTGGGAAATAGGTAAATCTTTTGTCTGTGAAACCCCAGAAAAGATGTTGAACTTTGAGTTGGATGCAGTCAGATGTTTTGCTTTTAAATCAAATATCCATAAAGAGGGAACAATCTATATGGTTTTTACAAGGGAAAGTAACTTGTTGAACTACTTTTTTTCACCATGTTCAACAGAGTACTTAGGAAGAAAGAGATTAATTCATTTTTAATGCTAGGAAAATACAGTCTTTAAAAAGTAGATAATACAAAATGCCAGAAATGCTTTTAACATTACAAGAAGTGCACTTCTTTCTTAAGTAGCTTGCTACTTTTGGAGATATAGATATGCTAAAGTATTAAATATTAAAATAGAGGTTGCTTTTTAAAATGCAGTGTTTCTTATCAGAAAAAAAAACAGTTTGAACAAGCATTTCTATTGTATAATTCATGATGTTGCTAATAAGATAGTCTAGGAGAATTATTTGTTATGCTTTTGAGAATGACTTTTTTTTTTTTACAAGAGAATATTCACTTGGTCATGTCTTCTTAAATATATATGAGTATTGTTAAACTGTGTGGGATAGTCACCTGACAGATTTTGTCATATTAATGTGGTTTCTTCCTGTTTAATTGGAAAGTCTAACCAAATAAGAACATTGATGTGAATTTTGCCACCTTGAACATTATCATCACTCAGCAATACATTCTAAGTCATTGATGATAAGAATATAAATACTGAAAGGATTTTCTGGAAGAAGAATAAATATGACTTGTTTATACTTTAATTTTTTAACTCTTGTAAGCAATTAAAGTTTATACTTTAATTTTTTAACTCTTGTAAGCAATATGCATATAGGCATTGGTCTTAAAAAGAATCTTTCTCTTTGATTTTAACCGATATGCATTCTCATTAGCACATTAGTAGCTTTATATGGTAATAATAAGCAATGGACAATTGATTAAGCTAGTGTTCTGTGCTACATCAGTTCAGAAGGAAACACAATTTATGTAAAAGTCATTCATAGGATTTAACCACTTCAAACCTGAGTTACCATGGTGGATAAAGTTTTAATAGCAAGTGTTGATTACTGCAAGTGCTTTACCAAACTCTATGTACTTGTATTGCTATATAGCTATGTAGAATGTGAAAAATGGAAATAATTTTTCAAGGCAAGGTAGTGAGTGTCTTTTCTTTATTATATTGTGCCCTTAAAATCAGTTATCCAATATTAAACTGTACTTTAAAAAGATAGCAGATCTTCGGTTTTAGTCATTTACATTGCATAAATAAAAAAATATTGGGTAACCAGGTGGTGGGTAATGAGGAGGGCACGTACTGCATGGAGCACTGGGTGTGATGCCAAAACAATGAACACTGTTATGCTGTAAATAAACAAATAAAAATTAAAAAAATAAATAAAAAAAAATAAACAAAAATATCTGGAAAAAAAATAAATATTGGGTATTATAAACATAGAAGATTAAAAATATAACATTAAAATAGGAATATAGGATTATGAGACATGAATATTTTCTTGACAACTATCCCATTAATGTAAGGAAAATTTTAAAATCTAAGGATTTTCATGTTAACATAATGTTACATCCCCTCGGGCTTCTAAATGAACTGAGATCAATGCTTGCATTCTGTGGCACCTGTAAGAACCATGTCTAGATATTCTGAGGAAGTTTTGATGAATAAAATCTCATATTGTTCCTCTGATTGGCTACACATGTTGTGGGATTGTGCCCCGTTCCCAAATGGTTATATATTTATTATTACTTACATTAACGCTTTTCTTTTCCTTTTTTTTTTTTTTAAGAATTATTTATTTATTTGACAGATAGATCACACGTAGGCAGAGAGGCAGGCAGGGAAAGGGGAGTGGGGAAGCAGGCTCCCCGTGGAGCAGAGAGCCCGATGCTGGGCTTGATCCCAGGACCCTGGGATCATGACCCAAGCTGAAGGCAGAGGCAGTGAGCCACCCAGGCGCCCCTAAAGTTTTTCTTTTTTATGAGAAACCAAAATAATGTTTTAGAACATTCCAGATTTTAAAATATTAGTTCAGTTTCCTTTGAGGGGAAAGAAAAATTTCTTATAAACTCACAGGATTAAAGAGAATTTTGGTTACTTCAAGGAAGCTAATTACCTTAAGTCTTAAAATGTATTAGCCATTATTTCCATGAATGGGAAAAATAAAGATCCCTCTTGGCTCTCTGGGTGTTTAGTGTGGCATTCAAATGCTACAGCCCTTTACTCTGCTTTATTTATTTATTTATCTTTTTTTGGGTGACTCCCCTCTGGTTTTGCCTGATAATGACATATTTTTACAATGTTTAAGTAAGTTTTCATACTTCCAAAGAAAACTTAAGAGACTGACTGGGTTAGTAAATTCTTGAGGAATATTAGAGAACTGCCAAAAATCCAGTTAACTCAACTATCCTAAGCAAACAGTACACAAAAAAATTGTTTATTTACTTAAAAAAAAAAAGAAGGATATAATCAGGGGAACATTTGGAAATATGCATATCATTTATAGGGCTGAGAATCAGTACCCTTTTAAGGAAAATTCTGATGAAATGGGCTAGGAATAGAAATACAAGTAAAATCTGACTTATTTTCTGCATAAAATCCTTTTTCTCTAAGGATGCTGAAATTTTGAGAGTTCCTTTAATTACTTCATCCTTAACTATTTGTTTCTTATGTACAGAATAAGTACAGTCTTAACAGCAGGAGTTCTTTTTAATATAAGAAAAAAATGTAGGAAGCCTTTTCATCTTACCATGCTACTATACACGAGCATCTTGTTTAGAATTATTAATAAATAAGACATTTAATGGCACTTAGGTGGTCTATTTGTGAATATGTGTTTTTTTTTTTTTTTTTTTTCTTATTACGGTTTTCAAAGTGGAGATGTTGAGAATAGCCAGAGCTCATTTATTTCACATTTCGGGGACATTTATTATGGCCATTGGAAATGATTAAACCTGGCCAAGAAATGACGTTATTTTTAGAAAATTTAAGCCTACGAGTCATAGAACCAAACTTTAAATATGTTTGATCCATAGGCTCAGTGTTTTCGTCTTTTGATTTGTAGCACTGTTGTGATCTCCAGTGACAAAAGTCAATATACCACATGACTCAGACCTGGAAGGCATTCATTCCTGAGTCCCTCTAGGCCCCAAAGAGATTGACACGCAAATTTTGCTTAGGAAGGGCCTGTTGGATAAGATCGCCATTTACAAATCCTTGAAATCCCCATCTACAAATCAGATGGAGACAGTTGGATGGATCATTCTGTCAAGATTTGCATCCACATGGGTATATTTGATCAAATCTTAAAAGGATTTTGATTGAATAAGTAAATTTTGGAGGTGAGGTGCAGTTATTCAAAACAACCCTTCTCTCTCAACATGTTTATCTAGATCTTTGGGATGCACAGGACATTAAGGAGAATTTCAGATTTGGATCCCCTGATATTGGCATGGTGGTAGAGACGTTAAGGGAGCTGTTGTTAGAAAAATATAAGGAAGTCATATCGCATCTATATGAAATGGCTGGGTAGAACATGACATGTATCTGAGAAGTGTGCCTGAAACAGGGAGGCAAACTTTCCAAAACTTGTCAAGACTATGTACCCCAAACTGTCCTATTGCTACTTTAAAGGACGTGTACACCATTGAAGTAATCTTGGAAATACTGTAAACGACTACTAAACCCTAGGTATGTTGGACATTTTAAGAGAGAGGGGGATATTAAAAATGTTCTATAGCTGGCTACAAAGATGTAATCAGAAAGGGAGATTTTTTTCCTTGCAGAACTGGAGCTTAAGTTACTGGAGTGAAGGAATCATAAAGAATTATTTGCCCAGAGGCCAGTTTAGCTAGGTGACATCTAGACTTTGAAGGATGGACCTTGCAACCAGAATAAAGCTACATTTTGTTTAAAAGGAGCACACCCGCTTAGAAAAGGGCTAGAATAGTATTATATGTCAAGAATCTATCATAAGTTCAAAATCTACGAGTTTGGTAGCCCATGCATAGTTCCAAAAAAAGGATCCAAGAACCAGAATCCAAAAATAATTTTTCTTGAACTTGAATAAGGAGCTCAACCTGACAATTACAGCAGAAAGAAGTACAATGTTCTGAGCTTAGAAACAAACATAATAACCAAAAATAGGACAAATCAACATCAGACATGATAAACATAGTTTACAGGGAGAGCGTTAAGGCAGGATAGCATGTGGCTGCAGAAGACAAGTAGGATCCAGGAGGTTAATAGTCCAGAGGGGTAGAACTTTCTAACAACTAGGGCTGCTGACGATGGGATGCAGAAACTTTTAAGGCAGTGAGTTTCCTGTCACTGGAGTTTAAACCACTGCTTCACTGGGAAGTTGGGGAAGGATGAGTTATACCAAAAGGTAAGGGATTTAACTCGACAAGTATTTATTGATCACTACTTTGTACTCTAAGCTAGATTTTACCTCTGGGATCGTTTGCCAGCAGCAGCTCTGTGATCTGGGGAACATTGTAAGAGAGGGTTCAGGTGGGAAACTGGAAACTGAGTGAGCAATTATCATGTAGTGTGGTGTTCTGGATGAAAACAATGATGTATTTCTCATGGAGAGTGAGAGATAGCCCAGGCCAAGTTTCTCTCGTTTAATTTATTCTGGAAACAGAAATAAATGAGACATGCATATGAAGGGGGGAAACCGTGAAGTCATTACTAGGAAATGAAATTTATGCAAAGGCAAGATAAGAGTTGCATTTTAGAAATATTGATAAATGAATGTCAAATCATACATTTTTTATGAGACAATTTCGTTACTTTGACAACATAGACATTATTCCTCATTTCTGATAAGCAGTGTTCCTTTCATCCCCACCTGTGGCTTTTCTCACTGTGTCTCCAAGGGACATGAATGCTTAGATGAAAACTAATTAACATTTTAAACTGTAATATCTACACATTGATTTAGATGGAGTTTGTTTCCTTAATTCTACTGTCCGTACAGCATGGAAAGACATCATAGTGATTACTTATACTTCTTCAAAGGGTATAGTTTTATAATGTTTAATTAAATATAATGACTTTTTATTTTGATGATTTTTTTTTCAGTGGCTGAAATTATTGAAATAGGAGCTGGATATGATAAACTAGGGTTTTGTAGTGCCATTATTATTTCTTCTATGATTTTATTCTTTATTTGACAGAGAGAGATCACAAGTAGGCAGAGAGGCAGGCAGAAAGAGAGAGAGGGGAAGCAGGCTTCCCGCTGAGCAGAGAGCCCGATACGGGACTCCATCCCAGGACCCTGAGATCATGACTGGAGCTGAAGGCAGAGGCTTACCCCACTGAGCCACGCAGGCGCCCCATTGTAGTGCCATTATTTCTTCTGCTGTGTCAAGTTATATTATACGTTAAGTTTAAAAAGCGGATATACAGAGGGATGCCTGGGTGGCTCAGGTCCTGATCTCAGGGTTGTAAGATCGAGCCCTGTGTTGGGGTGTGTGCTCTGCATGGAGTCCCCTTGAGATTCCTTCTCCTGTTCCCTCTGCTCCCTTCCACTTGTCCTCTCTCTCTCTCTCTCAAATAAATAAATAAATCTTGGGGTGAGGGAAAAGGTATAGGGACAAGTACATGTGAGCTTTTTTTTAAATAAATAATATAACAGCTCTATCAAGATACAACTCACACACAATAAAGTTCACCATTTTAAAGTATACAGTTCCAGTGGGTTTTATTATATTTGCAGAGTTGTCCATTGATTACTACTAACTCCTCACAGAACATTTTCATCATCTCAAGAGAAACCCCATACCCATTAGTGGTCATTGCTCTTGTTCCCTTTTCCCAATACTTGACAACCACAGATCTGCTGTCTCTCCGGGTTTTTTCCTAGTCTGGACATTTCATACACATGCACTGTTTCTTTCACTTAGCGTAATGTGTTCCGAGTTCATCCAGGTTGTATCACATATCTGAATTTCATTCGTTTTTATTGCCCGATAATATCCCATTGTATGGACACTCCATTAGTTCATCCCTTTATCGGCTGATAGACGAGGCTTTGTTTCTGCTTTTTGCCCATTATGGGTCATAGTGCCATGGATATTTGTGTACAAGTTTTTGTGTGAACATTTGTATAGGAGTGAAATTCCTGGGTCATACGGGAACCCCATGTAGTCAACCATTCGAAAAACTGCCAAGCTTGCCCAGAGCGACTGTGCTGCTTAAACACTTCTGCCAGTCATATGTGACAATCCCAATTTTCCACCGCGCTGGCAACACTTTTATTTTTCCCTTTGAATACAGCCATCTGAATGGTTATGAGGTGCTACTTAATTGTGGTTTGTATTTGCGTTTCCCTCCTGGTTAGTCACGTTGAGCATCATTGGCCATTGGCGTTATTTTCTCAGGAGAAATGTCTGTTCAGATCTGTTGCCCATATTTCAATTAGGTGATATTTTAAAAATGTTTTGAGGTCTAAGAATTCACACACCTTTAACAGATATGTGATTTGCAAATATTTTCTACCATTCTGTGGCTTGTCTTTTTACTTTCTGGGTGGTGGTCGTTGATGCACAAAAATTTAAATTTTGATGAAGTCTTTGATAATTTTTTTTTCTTTCCTCACTTGTGCTCTTGCTGTTCTATCTAAGTAAGTCTTGCCTAATCTAGGATCATAAATATTTACTCTCAGGTTTTCTTTCAAGAGTTTTATTGTTTAAGCCCCTATTGTTAGGACTTAACTCCTGTAGCTAGACCCTTTGAGAGATCAGTTGTGTTCTGCATGAGGCAGGGGTCCGATGTCCGTCTTTTGTATGTGGATATCTACTTGTGCTAGTACAATTTGTTGAAAAGGCCATCTTTTCCCCACGGAATGGCCTTGGCACCCTTGTCAAAAATTCAGTTGACCATAAATGCAAGGATTTATTTCGGGATTCTCAATTCTATTCCATTTTTCTCTGACTGTCCTTTTGTCAGTACCACATTGTCTTGATCACTATAGTTTTGTAACAAGACTTGAAAAATTGGAAAATGTGACTCCTCCAACTTTGTTCTTCTTTTCCAAGATCATTTTGCCTATTTGGGTTCCCTTGCATTTCCATATGGATTTTCGAATCAGCTTGTCCGTTTCTGCAACAACGGCAGCTAGGATTTTGATAGGTATTGCAGTGAAACTGTAGATCGACTTAGGGAGTGTAGCCATCTTAACAACATTAAGTCTTCACCTATGAATATGAATATATTTCCATTTATTTAGATTTTTTTAAATGTCTTTCAGTGATGTTTTGTAGATTTCAGCACACAAGTCTTACTCTTCCTTTGTTACATTTATTCCTAAGTATTTATTCTTCTTGATGTTACTGTAAATGGAATTGTATTCTTAATTTCATTTTCAGATTGCTCATCATTGTTAGTGTACAGAGAAATATAAGTGCTCTTTTTTTTTTTTTTTTTTTTTCATTAGAAGTGTTTCTTGTTTGTAAGGTAACCACACTTAATTTCTTAAAGAGGTTACTGGCACTCCATTTTCTCTGCTTCCCATTATTAAAATAAGAAAAAGCTACAAAAATATAGAAAATATAAGATGTGCTTGAGTTTTGCTATTTCCACTTATGAAGTGTAAAGTCCGCAGTGTGTCTCATTTATGGTGTGCTATGCAGTGATCCTCAGCGTTTTTGGTCTTTTGTGATATGTGAGTATCTTTTCTCATCTTCCATCATGTAAATACTTGCGAGCCTGCTCGATTGGAGCTGAACTGTGCTGCTTTGCTGCGGGTTAGCTTTCGTGGACAATTAGTGTCGTCACAGGACACTGGTCACAAGTTGTCTTAAGTGTTTACCGTAAAGACCTCATCTCGTGGTTGAGCAGCCCTGTTCCAGGAGCTTTATCTTTTTTGAAGCATTTCATGTTAGCCTTTTCTTTGAGACAAGTCAAGCAACTATTCCTTTTTCCGTGCCTGGGATAACTTTTTTTTTTTTTTTTTTTGGTGACAAGCATTAGGTCTTTCTTTTTTTTTTGTTTTTTTTTTGTTTTTTTTTTGTTTTTTGGAAGTAAAATTTTATTTTATTTATTTATTTTTTCCCCATTTTATTTATTTTTTTCAGCATAACAGTATTCATTGTTTTTGCACAACATTAGGTCTTTCTAATGTAATGGTTATTTTTCTTTCTTTCTGCTCATCTTATTTGCGGTTGCCCCCTTTCAGCGACTCTCAGGGCCCAAGTTGGCTTATTCTTCTGACGAGAACAGGAAACACGGTCTTCTTGCTGCTTACCCGTCTTGGTTTTGACAAGTCACGTGTGTTTAATGCCATAGGAAATGACTAATTCCAGAAGTTTGTAGACGTCAACCAATAAGTCTTCATTGTAACTCCACGAATTGCCTTTTGATTATTATTTTTAACGTTAATGTCACTGTGAAAACAAATATTTCAAAACAAGGCCCCCCCCCCCAAAAAACTTCACCATTATCTAGGGACTTGAAAAGATAAATCTCACTTGGGTTCTAAGAATGTTAGGAGATATTTATGGAAAGCCTATGTCATTTGAACATATTTTACTATTGTTTTGTCATTCTTTATCTTTTTTTATTGAGGTAAAGTTGGTATATATTAGTTCCAGGTGTTCAACATCACAATTTGATTTTACGTCCATTACAAAGTGGTCACCAGAATAAGTTTAATTACCATCTATCACCATACAGTGTACCCCCATCACCATTTGCCTACCTCCCCACCCCCCTTTCCTTATAATAACTACTAGTCTGCTCTCTGTATCTATGAGTTCGGTTTTGTCTGTTCTTTTGTTTTGCTTTATGGATTCCACATATAAGTGAAATCATGCAATATAGATTCCTCAGAAAATAAAGAAACACAACTACCAAATAATCTGGCTATTTTGCTTCTGAGTATTTATCCAAAGAATACAAAAACACTAAATCATAAAAGATATATACACTCCTGTGTTCATTGTAGTGTTAGTCACAGTAGCCAATGTATGGAAACAACCTACATGTCCATTGGTAGGTGAATGGCCAAAGAAGATGTGAGGTGTTTGTCTGTGTGTGTGTGTACATATGAAATGAAATGCTACTCAACAATAAAGAAGAAGGAAACCAGGTGCCTGGGTGGCTCAGTTGGTTGAGCAACTGCCTTCGGCTCAGGTCATGGTCCTGGAGTTCTGGAATCGAGTCCCACAACGGGCTTCCAGCTCTGTGGGGAGTCTGCTTTTCCCTCTGACCTTCTGCTCTCTTATGCTCTATCTCTCAAATAAATAAAATCTTAAAAAAAAAAAAAAGGAAGGAAACCCTGCCATTTATCACAACATGGATCATGGGTGGAACTTAAGGCTATTATGCTAGTGAAATAAGTCAGAAATGCGGTGCTTTTTGTTAGTCTGTTTCGTGTCCTGCAATCTTCCTGAACTCATTTATGGGTTCTGTTTTTTTTAATGACTGCGTTAAGATTTTCTATATACATAATCATATATTGGCATATAGCCAATTTCTTCTTTCCTATCTACATATCTTTTATTTCTTTTCCTTGCTTAATTGCCCTGTGAAAGGGTGATTTAAAAAATTAATTCACCAGAGGTAAGATGTCAACTAATTGGTTGTTTTCTCCTATATTTTACTGCGATTAATTGGAAAATCTGTTTGTGGAGGATCTTAGCAGATAACATAGTGCAATTTATATAAATCAAATCAAAAGTGATCTCTGTCTTCAGGAAGTATTTGAATTTAGAGGCATATCTGTATTTCTGATTCATAACCCTTAGATAATGGCTGGGAAATTACTTGCTCAGGGATAAAAACACACACACACACACACACACACACACACACACACATACACACAGAATAACAAATAAACAAAAACAGGTGACAGGAAGTTTTGGGAGTATGTAAATACTCAAATGAATTTCAGCTTTAGTAAGGGAGCTCAAAAATACGTTTATTAGAGGAAAACTGTCGACCCCAAATTGAGATGTATGAAATGACCAATGTTGCAAAAGCTTTTGCAACGATCAAATGCTATTTATTCTTATTTCACCCAATTTTATTTTATTTTAAGATTTTATTTACTTATTTGAAAGAGAGAGAGAAAGTGAGCGAATGAGAGAGAGTGAGCCAGACAGAGCAAGAAAGAGCAGTTGCAGGAGGGAGGGGGGAGGAGAAGTCTGTTGCTGGGGGGCTGGATCCCAGGACTCTGGGATCCTGACCTGAGTCTAAGGCAGACACTTAACCAACTGAGCCACCCAGGTGCCCCATATTTGGCCCAACTTAAAATATAAAGCTTTTCTAATTCTATTTCAGATATTTTTATTAGATGCATTTTTTTTTTTTCTTTTAGAGAGAGAGAGATGGAGAAATAAAAGGGCAGGGTGTGGGGAGGGACAGTGGGAGAGGGAGAGAGAGAATCAGAGAGAATCTTAGACATGTTCCTCACTGGGCCCAGGGCTCCATCCCACATCCCTGAGATCATGGACCTGAGCTGAAATGAAGAGTTGGACGCTTAACCAATTCAGCCCCCCACGCACTCCATTAGATGCGTTTTTAAAACATACCAGCTTTTCTGTCTGCATTTCTGTTTGCATTTTAAAAAGATAAGAGTGTGTAGCAGGTTTTCTTTAGGAGAATTCATATATGACCAGGTGCCCAAGACTTGGATTAGTAATACCCGTAACAGATAGCCACTGGTCCCAATGGCCCGCTGGGAAGCCTGGACCATCCACACTTAGAGGTTTTTTGAGTATGATAATACCAGTGATTGCCTTATTAAATATCTATTTAATGTGTAATCTTCATTTTCATTTGAGCAGGGGCTTAGAGACATTCATTCAGCTTTGTTTCTTGTGAAGAAATCCTGGAGTTTTGCCTTTCACAGGCTTTATTGTTTTTATAAGAAACTTGACAAACAGCTTCAGATTCTCAATTAAATCAATATATTGTTTTAAAGGAATCGCCGTCCTTCTTTTTAGGTGTTTGACATGATCACTATTGTGAAACATATTACTCAATATGAATGCAGCAGAAATGCTTACAGTCAAAGAACATTAACTGGTTTGATAGATTTTATGTTCTAAAAAGTCATCAACCATGAGTTATTGTATAGAAGTTAAAATCCCCCAATTAGTTTTTACACATATTTGAGAATTTGTACCCATCCACCTATCCATCCATCCATCGACCCATCTAGCTATCCAATAATGTATATATTTTTTAAATTTGTAGTAATAAGCTCATCATCGGTTTGCAGGCCCTATGCCAGCACTGCACAAAATTCCAATTTGCAGTGATAATACTTAAACTTGTATTGCTCTTCCCAAACATATTTGTTAAATTTTGTATTTTTAGTATTATTCTTCAGTTGACAAGATCCCCCAAATATTGTTTGGTCATAATATACTTTAATTTTATAATTAATTGTTTGCCATTAAGAACGTAGCTTATGAAGAAATAATGTTTCTAAATGGTGGCTGCGTTGTGATATTATGCCATAGAGGGTTTTGGGATTTGTTTTTTAATTTTTTTAATTTTTAAATTTTATTTATTTATCTGACAGAGAGAAAGAGAGAGACAGTGAGAGCAGGAACATAAGCAGGGGGAGTGGTAGAGGGAAAGCAGGCTCCCCACCTGACAGGGAACCCGATGACTCAATCCCAGGACCCTGGGATCATGACCTGAGCCGAAGGCAGGCACTTAAGGACTGAGCCACCCAGGGGCCCCTCTCCCCCCTTTTTTTTTAATAGAGGGATGTTTTTGATCATCAGTGTTACTAAAATCGTATTAGGGCAAATTTCTTTGACACAGCCAGACTCCTAGTTCCTTCTTTAAAAATTAATTAAATTGTGCGTCGGGCATTTGGAAATCAAGACTTACCTGTGTAGAAAAACAGTAAGAAAGAATGGGAATGGTCCTTAACATTGGTTTTGAATCCTTTTCATTTTTTACTGGTCTAAACTCTTTATAGCAGAGTGGTCTTTTTTTTTTTTTTTTAAGATTTTATTTATTTATTTGACAGACAGAGATCACAAGCAGGCAGAGAGGCAGGCAGAGAGAGAGAGGAAGGGAAGCAGGCCCCCTGTTGAGCAGAGAGCCTCATTCAGGGCTGGATCCCAGGACCCTGAGATCATGACAGGAACCAAAGGCAGAGGCTTAATCCACTGAGCCACCCAGGTGTCCCATAGCAGAGTGGTCTTAACCCAATACTGGGAAAAGATGTACTTTTGTTAAAAATTTTGCAAAAAATTCCAGAAAGTTCAGTGTTTGTGTATCTAGGGCTTGTTGTTTTGTTTGCCGTCTCCTTCAGCAATATTCGCTGGTTATTCTTTCACTTACTTGGTTTGACAACATCACCCTTTAATAACAAGACTCATTGTTTTGTGTGGCATGTTTATTACTTTAGGAAGTGAAGTTGATTTTATTTCTCTGAGAATCTACAGTTGGATAGTTTTCAAACAGCTCCCTTAGTTAAAGCAAATGTGTCTTTTCTGTACCTTATGGAACGTATCTAACAGGTATTGACCGAAGGTTGTGTAATCCGAAGGATTTTTCCCTCTAATTGTAATACTATGATCATCTTTTGGGTTCGTTAAAAATTCCTGCTTACAATAATATCCTGTTAAGTTTCCCTATTTTTTTTTTAAGATTTTATTTATTTATTTGACAGACAGAGATCACAAGTAGGCAGAGAGGCAGGCATTTTTTTTTTTAAGATTTTATTTATTTATTTGACAGACAGAGATCACAAGTGGACTCGATCCCAGGACCCTGAGATCATGACCTGAGCCAAAGGCAGAGGCTTTAACCCACTGAGCCACCCAGGCACCCCAAGTTTCCCTGTGTTCACATGATTATGCTCTTTCATTGCATACTATCATAGTCATTCTCTCTTCTTTGCAAGTTTGTGTATTACTAGTTATGCTTTTGGGAGCTGACATTTTATTTATAAAGTAATATTTGAATCTCTGCCTTTGAAAACAATGTCCAACTTGAAATATTAAGTCTCTCATAGTCCGTTAATTAAAAGTATGTATGTATAAGTGGTAATTATGTATGTATAAATTAAATGGTAATGAATTGTAGTAGTATAGTACCTCAAAATTCTGTGATGCTGTCAGTTTTAATGTTAGTGGATCTATTACTATGACAAATTCTCAGGGTTTTCGAACACTTTTCAGTATTTCGTTAACACTGTGTATTACTCATAAAGATCTAATGAACTGGTAGAATTATTCTTAAATACCCAAGTACATACAAGCATGCATACAAACAAATATAAGAAACAAATTGGCTTACAGTTTATCAAGGCTCAGATAAAAAGCAACATGGTAAGACAAGGACAGCTCAATGTAGTAACACGAAGAAGGGGACCTCGTCCTTGCCCCACTGGAGGTGTTGAGCAGAGGTGGTTGTGGAAAGCTTTGTAGAAGGGTTGATACTTAGACTAAGTGTTAAGGGATGGATAAAATGAACCAGGTAAATCAGTGACAGGAGGACAGGTGACAGGAATGAAGGACATTCCAGCAGAGAAAGAGGTCAGTGGGCTGGAAAAAAAAGCTTAAGTCTGGCAGAGGGAATGGTGGAATAAGATTTTGTCCTAAGTAAAACCTTAACTTTGCCCAATTTAGGCTTAAACTGGCTCACTTTGGTAGCTCTTGTTGAGAAGGGGATGTTGAAGAGGATGAGCTACGAGATAGGATGGCCAGCCATGAATTAATTACAGGGGTTCTGGTAATGGACAGTTTTCAGGCTCTTAAGAAGAGGGGAAATATTGCATGACCATCCATCTTAGTTTTGGGGGACAGTCCTGGTTTACCCTAGTTATTGCATTTTTATTATTAACAACCCTCCCTTTATCCTATTCATTTTCAAAGTGTCTTTATTTGGTTGATAATTTATATGGTTACTGTAGACAGGTATTGCTTGGTGTGGGTGGGTAATGGAGGGGGAGCGAGCAAAGTGTCTCTCAGATTTCTGGGAGAATCTATCAGGTGGGGGGCGTTGCTTCCTGTGGAAATAGAGGTGACGAGAAGAGCCCTGGGCTATGGAGTTCAGTCAGGAGGGAGAGTAGGGAGGTGGAATTTATTCTTGTAGCTCTCAGATTTGAGAGTCTATAATTCCCTCATACATAATTTTCTAGGAGGTGGTGGGCTATATGACTGTGAACTTCAAGGAAGCAGTCTGGGGTAGAATTTAGATTAAGGCAGATTCTCCAGTGGGTGAGATCATTACAACCTCTGTGGTATTCCTCTTGGACAAACAGGAGATTTAGAAGTGAAAATGTTGGAAAATAGAATCCTCATAAATCCCTACGCTTTGGGGTGAGTGGAGGGAGCATACTTAAAAAAGACACAGGAAACGGTGTGAACATTTTGGTGTGAGTGTGCCAGAAGAAAAGGATTTCCCAGATAGAGAAACTTATTCTTGATGTTCAGTGTGGCAGAGAAATGCAGTAAGGAAAGGATTTACAAGTCCCTGTGGGATATGACAGTTCAGTTGCTTTGGGGTTCTAGAACACTTTCAATTGGGCAATTCTGAGTGAATAGGATGTAAACAAATATCTCCTGATTTAATACATTTAATACATGATGTAATACAATTACTTAAATAATTGTACCTTGGAAGAAAAAAGGGGCCAAGGAAAATTTTTGTTTGTTTGTTGTTGTTGTTGTTGTTGTTTCCCCAACCAGAGTTTGAAAATCTTTGGGTTCAGGAAAGCAAAACAGGGTTGTATCCAAAACAGGAGATACAATACACAATGTTTCCTAGACATATTTGACAACTGACTGGCTTTTTTCAAAGAACTATCCGTACTAGAGCCATAGGACTGGAGAGATCTACAAGTCAGACACACCCTGGTGTGATGTGAGGTATGGCTCTCACTAGGTGTGTGATCTTAGGCATGTCATTTACACCTGCGAGCAGAGTCATCTCTTCTGCGACATGGAAACAATGTGCACACTTCCCGGGAGGTGGGCTGGTACTCAGCAGCTCACACACTTCCAATCCCACCCACTGTTTCTGGCCAGCAACTATTCTAACTGGTGTTAAATATCTCGACTGTCCTCCGTACCTCACGTGGAGTGCTATTATGAGACTTACAATATAAATATGCAAGACACTTAGCATAGCGCCTGCGAGTAATATTTTGCTATTATTAACTTACCGGTATTATTGCTGTTATCGTCCCAAGAAACATATCTAAGAAACCTTTCTTTAGTTTAAAGGGGAAAGGCAGAGAAGATAACAGGGATAAGGAGTGACTAAAAGCCCAAGGCGTCAGCTGCCAGAGCCCTGAGTTAAGTGTGAAAGGGTTTTGGAGAAGACTCAGGGACAGCAGTGACAGGACCCTGGATGCAGGACTAAATTTGGCGGAGTGCGGGGGAAGGGAAGAGACAGGAAGTTCAGGGACATCTGAATCTTGATTGAAGAGAGTTTGCATTGATCATTTATTTCCCTGTCTAGCCCCTTTCTGCTTCTTTTCTTTTCCCGGTGTCATTGATATTTGGACGTAACACTGTTTTCAGGAGAGAAGTAGGAGAGGCATTTTAAAACCAGATACTTTTCTTTCCCTATTTGCTAGAAACAGACAGTAGGATGTGAAATCAATATGTCCTAGAGGAAGCAGCCGTAGTCATTTAAGAAGCTTATCAAAACCGAATTTAAATTTAAATTAAATTTAAATTTTAAACCTATTTCACTTATTGAAGGTTTCAGAAACCAAGATCCATAATCTGTCTCTTCCACCTTATCACATTGCTAAGGCTTTTTCAAAGTAAAAAATATATACATATATACGATTTTTTTCTTTAACCGTATTTGAAGCTGGCCCACACTTCTTTTTAAACAAAACTTAACTAGTGTTAATCAAAGGCTTCAACGTCTGGATTTTATATTCAACACTGCTTTATAGAAGAGAGGCAACCTATTATAGTGGGTGAATATACAGACTTTGGAGCCAGACTGTCTGGCTCTGTAACCTACAAGCTCTGTGACCTTGGGTAACTTGCTTAACCTCTCTGTGCCTGAGCTCCTTCATCTGTAAAAAGTTTTGGTAATTTAGAAGCTCGTCTATATAGTTATTATGAGGATTTAGTAAGTTAATATTTGTAAAGCTCTTAAAAATAGATCTGGCACAGAGGATATATTATGTATAAGACTGTGTGTGTGTGTGTTAAGTATAATAAAAGGTAGAATCTGTTAGGAAGAAAAATTCAGAATTATCAATTTTATAAGTTTCTGATCTGATTATTGCTCAGCAGTTTGAGAATTATTAACGCCAACCCGTGCTGAATTGCTCTTCACTGTGCTTTTGGTGTGCTAATCCAAGAAATGCTGTAAAGTCTCCTAAAATGAGGACATTGATGCCATCATGCTGTTCGAACATAACTCTCCGTGGTTGATTCTGTCTGCGTCTCTTTTGTGCCTAAAAGATTAAAACAACAAAAATCTAGATTTTTCTCACGCTGGATGAAAGCACAATGTTTCACTTTTTTCGTCGGATCGGATAGTAGCCTAGAGCATCTACAGTCATACTGTGTTCTGATTGTTCATGTGCAAGCTAAAGTAACACCATTTTCTTTATCATTATTTGATGAGACTTGTCACCCCGCTTTATGAACAGCAAATTCTTAGCTCAGGGAGCAGCCAGGGGCAGGTCATAAAATAAAGGATTATAGAGCAGAGATATTAGTGAAATAGAAGCATCAGCACTTCTTACTGTATTTAACTCAAAGACGATGAGGTCTGCCTGGGGAGCTAATACTACTTAACTGTGTTTGGGCAAAAAGCCAAAAGGAAATTGTATTTCAAAGAGAGGAGGTCTGGCATTCCATATGCTGTGTGATCCTGGTCAGTTAACAGAGATGCACGGCCATTTAACACACACCAAAAAAGACTAAAAATGAAACTTTTCTGTTAAAGAAAACGGTGTTGACATAGTTGGAGGCCGAAGGGCAATTGATAACATATCAAGAACTCAAGTTATTCAAATGAAATTGGTAGGGAAACGGACCGAGCCCGCATCTTTGACTGCGGGGTAAGGCCCATATGAACTTTATTTATGCTTGGCATTCTCCGAGCTGGAGAACCAGTAACGAGGATCATGCAGATGGGTGAATGAAAGGTCATGTGCAGAAATCACCTCAGTGTCCCAGGGAGCCAAGACTATCGATATCTATAGGGAATTCTGGATGCAGTAAAGCCAGAGTCTGCCCAGAGAAGTTATATTACCAGGTGATGGGAAGTCAGTGCATGCTCTTAGGCGTGATGGGTATGCTGTGCTCAAAAGTTGCTAACTTTTTAGTGTTGTTTACAAGAAGGATCCCTACTAAAAGCAGGGAATTCCGTCTTTCACCACTGTTGCTAACTTGGGTCACCGAGAACCTGAGGCCGGTTGCCCGGGTTGGCCATGGCTTCAGGATAGCTCCAAGCTGTGAAAGCCCAGGTGCTGGCTGCCAGGGTTTTCTAAATTTGGCACTTTGTCCTTGTTGTGCTCTGTGCGAGATCTATGAAGCTGCCAGGCAGGCTGTACAGTTACTGATCAAATGTTGCCCAGCTCTGGGCTTTGTGTGACTTGTCCAGCTTCTGATTTTTCCCTGCTAGTCACTTGGGCTGCTTTTGTCCCTGTTCCTAAAGTGCTTGCTGTACTCATTTAAAAAAAAAAAAAAAAAAAAAGACGTTCTGCCCTTTTAATGGAAGGTGTACGACTTTGATTTCTTGGATATACCTACAAACCCTTGAGGATGTATTTTAAAAGGTCTTGTCCCTTCCAATTATGGAAACGTACGGGCCGCATTCTGATGGCATTGATCTGTTCATTGCTTTGAGTTTCTTTGCCGGTAAGAATGTATGCCTCAAAAACCTGATCACAGGGCTTTTTCTCCTCAAAATGCTTTCTTAGGCTGGATTCATTTGTCAGCATTCTGAAAACAATATTAGAATTTAGGACAGATGATGTAAAATATCCATAGAGAAAGCCTGGTGTTCAGTTTTATTTTTTATCCATTCATGTGTTTATTCATTTAGCCTTTGTTTACCGATCCTGGAAATGTATTTAAAGTAGGGAGCCCAAAGTTATCATAATGTTGTCTACAGTCTTGAATCTCTTCACTCACACACACCCCCCATACCATATGCCATTTCATTTTGAGGGCAGAGGCAGGTACAATATTTCAACAATGCCTGCTTAGGACCCAAATCAGCAGACTATCCCAAGTGATACTTATGGATTCCCTAAGGATATGACCTATTGGTTTGAATATAAGGGAACAGTAGGTCAACAGATTGTTTATTTTAGCAGAGGTCCAAATTCATTCTAAACTAGAAGTTTCTGTGGTGGCAACAGGCTGTTTGTTAGGACAAGGCAGAGCTATTAGGCTACCCTTGAATATTCTCTCTGGGCCAAGAGTACCCCTTCAGCTGCTGTCACAGTTTCCATCTTCCATGTGGACGTGCGAAAGGACTGCTGTTTGGGCTTCAGAGCAGATCCCAGAACAGGACCCAGTTAGGGCTCATGCACTGCTCGATCTAGGCGGGTCTTAGACTAGGCAGTGGACTAGAGCATACTGGTTAGCTTAAGGCAGTGAGAACCCAGGCTTGGGTTCTCCTGCATGAGGGGGAGTTGACATCTGAATGAAAATCTGGAGCTTTGTGAAGACCTGGGAGTAGGGAGATGGCTAGAAGACAACACACAGAATTCGAACACTTATTAATAGCAGACGTGCTGTTAGGACTGAGGTCTTTGGAACCTCAATAAGAAAAAGAACACATTGCATGTTGTTTATGGTCCTTTTTCCAGTTTTGTTCATGTTTGACTCTTACAGCCACAAATTCCTTTTTTTTTACATTGTCATTGTTACGAAGTTAAATGTGGTTTAGCTGAGATTTTAGGATGGTAAATCCTAACTGTTTTTAAATGTCAAGGTACATGGTGTCTGGGTGGCTCATTTGGTTAAACGTCTGCGTTCGGCTCAGGTCATGATCCCAGGGTCCAGGGATGGAGACCTGCACTGGGCTCCCTGATCGGGGGAGTCTCCTTCTCCCTCTCCCTCTGCCCCTCCCCGTTCTCATGTGTGCATGCGTTCTTTCTGTCTCTCTCAAAAATAAATGAAAAATTTTTAGTGAAATTTAAAAAATATAAATAAATATATTTCGAGGTACAGGCAAAGACGGGTGTCTGCACGGACTTTTGCCAAAATCTTCCCAACTTGATATCTGCTTATAAAAATCTTACCTACTCCAAGGCTGTGCTCTGTGACCAAACCTCAGGTTCTCAAGTGGGAAGTCCTTGTCCCTCAGGGCTCACAGGGCTTTGTGCTTGTCATTCCAGCGTCCTTTTTCAGTGCTGTTCTTTCTTGGCCTTCTTTGGCTTGCCTTTGCCCACCATGAGCAGATAGGACCAAGGATGCAAGTGATTCTGGGCTGGTGTCTAGTGTAAGGTATGGGGACAGAGGGCACCAGGGGCCTGGGTTGCTGACAGGGGCGTGGTAGAAAGACTAATGATTTATCTAAGGGTGGGGTGGGGCTTGGAAAGAACTCGAAGAACAAGAGAGTAAAACACTAGAAGTCTGGAGAGAGAGAGGATGGCGGTTGTGGTCAGGGAAGAAATTCAGAGCTTCAGAACTTATGTTACGGGAATATTGGAGGAACAGTCAAGGGTATCAGATTTTGCTGGGGCCAGCCTGGAGGAGGATGTTTCAGTTTGTGTGTCCGTGAAGTAGTGAGAAAACTCCTTTTTACGTGAAAAGCATCCAAACTGTTAAAAAAAAATTGCATATTACTTAATATTTCATGGGTGTATTTCTATTTGTCATCCGCAGAGCTCCTCTTCAATGAACTCATATGTTTTATTTGGGTGAAATGGCAAGTTAGCAGATGCATGCTGGAAATATTTTTTTTTAAAGTTTTTATACAGCTCTCTTTAAACATCATTTTTCCATAATGAAAATCTTGTTCATGCACAGTGAAAGGGGTTCCATATAATCACTTTTTAAAGAGCATAGGAAGTGTTAAGGTTAAAAATAGACAATGAGCATTAAGAACATTAAGTTTCCAACAGCATTCTAACCTGTTTCTCCTAATACTGATGCCCAGTCTCCTCCCACAGAAAATCCTCCTACAAAATGTCACACCCAAGGAACTAATCCACGTGGATGTGTGAGAAATTACACCTGAAAATGGCAATTACCTCACTTTGAGTCTGTGATGCATTTTCCTATTAATGAGAATGTCCTGGTACTTTATGTACATTCTCGATACTATTTAAAATGCTTTTTTTCCACTGGGGACTTGATTTCATATATTTTTGTTTTTTTTCCACCTAGAATCAGTGAATTATTACAAATATAATGAAATCCACTCCACATTGTTTTCTGTGACCAGTGTGTTGTTAAATCAGACAGGCTTCCTAAGACTGAGCATGTAAATATGGTTGGGATTGGTTTTGAAAGTCAGAGAGGGTGTTTTCTAAAATGCATAAATCATAAACTTCTGGACAGTTTGATGTAGACTCCTTTCAAGAGAAGTAGCCCCCTAGGGAATAATCAGCCCCAAGAACTCTACCCAGCAGAAAATATCTCATCTTAAATAAGGCAGGGAAACTGGAAGTGGTGAGGAAAATTCCTTCTTTGAAGGAATCTGGGTTTAAGGTCCCATAGGTTTATTTATTTATGGGACAGCAATTGTTTGCAAAAATTTCTCGTGAAATCTCTGAATTTTCAAACTTCCCAAGTTGATGTAAAAAATGAGTGGTAGTTCATTTTTCATTTGAAATTTACACATGACTGTATCCATTTGGATAAGTGTATATTGGACCACAAGGCTGATACACTGCCCACCAAAGGCTACAGTGAAAGATGCATTAGCAAAATCAAAAAGTGACATTTAGAAGAATTGAAACAAATGCTGCCAAACTTATCCTAAGTAGGGCTGGACTTGGGCAAAATTGTGTAACAGGAAGAGAGTTTTATAATCGATACATTGTTTTATCTCCTTCAATATAGCCTCAACATGGTCTGTGCAATCTCTTATCCGGCTCATTTATGACTTCCGGTAATATATTCATATCCTTTACCTTATTTAATGTGCACCCATTTGAGGAGGCGGAAGCTGAACCTCAGGGGATTTATTTGATCCCTACTGAGTGATGGTATTTTTATTATTTTTTAAAGATATTTATTTGTTTATTTATTTATTTATGTTTGACAGAGAGAGTAAGAGAGGGATTATAAGCACCGAGAGTGGGAGAGGGAGAAGCAGGCTTCCTGCTGAAAAGGAAACCAGATGCAGGGCTCCATCCCAGGATGCTGGGATCATGACCCAAGCCGAAAGCAGATGCGTAAGGACTGAGCCACCCAGTCATCCCTAAGTGACAGTGTTGAAACTAAAGCCCCTATTACTGCTGTGGCAAATGACTCAAATCTTGATTGTGTTACGTAAGTTTATTTTTTGTTCACGCAAAGGTTGCTGTGGGTCTGGCTGAGTCTTTGGAGCAAGGGTTTGCAAAGTTTCTATAAAGGGCCAGGGAGTCAGTATTTTAAGCGTGGTGAGCCAAGGGGCAAAATTGAGTAACTATCCTGGCTAGGAGGATATTGGTCATTTTCATATATTGCATGTCAAAATGTCAAAACCATTTTTAGCCAGTGGACCATGAAGAAGAGGCTGCCACAGGGATTTGCCCAAGCATCATTGCTCGCTGGCCCCTGCTCACTGGCCCCAGCTCCTCCCTGTGCTGGCTCAGCCAATGAGGCAGTTTTCATCCGATGACTTCTCTTTGAGAGCACGTGGTTTCCTGATCACAACGGCGGTGAAAGAATGGCTGGAGGGTCACGCATCAGCAATTAAAGGCTTCCATTCAGAAATGACACACATCACTTTCCCTCTGGTGATGGCACTGGTTACAGAGACCCTAGGGGCATCCTTAAAATAGAAATAAATAAATAATTTATTAAATAAATAAATAATTATTTAAATAAATAAAATAGCAGAAATCTTCCTTGGGCTGGGAAGTGGAGGGGAAATCATAATTGGTGAATGGCGATCATGCCTACGAGATCTAGTTGTCTGTTCCTTTGGTGTGCATATTAGACCCTAATTGTGGAGGCAGAATTGAATTGAATGTAGTTTTGGGTGGAAAAACAAACCTATAAGGTTTGAGATGAGAGAAGGACCCAGTAGGTATGTTAGGGCTTGACTAGTAGAGCAAGTGATACAAGCTCTTGTCTGTGTTAGAATTAGTGAATCAAACGCGGGTAAGTTCTGGGACTATGTTATGTGTCATGGTTTTTTAAATACAACCAGTGTAGAGTGGCTGTTTCGTTTGGGTAGACAACGTTGATATTTTCAGATTTAAGATAATAAGAGTTAATAGTGTATCGTCCTTTGTAAGTTTTGAGAAATAAGATTAACTCCTCGGATTTAGCATGTATTTTTTCTTTTTAAAACAGGATTCTCGGGGCGCCTGGGTGGCTCAGTGGGTTAAGCCGCTGCCTTCGGCTCAGGTCATGATCTCAGGGTCCTGGGATCGAGCCCCGCATCGGGCTCTCTGCTGGGCGGGGAGACTGCTTCCTCCTCTCTCTACCTGCTTCTCTGCCTACTTGTGATCTCCATCTGTCAAATAAATATTTTAAAAAAAACAAAACAAAACAAAACAAAAAAACGGGATTCTCTTAGGAAGGAAGTTGATATTCTACATTTTAGGGAGGACAAATTCTCAAGGCAAATAAACTTATAAAATTGTATATTTCATTGTCCTTCAAAATAAAAACAGAAGAGTGGTGCCTGGATGGCTCCGTGGGTTAAACGTCCACCTCTTAATTTTGGCTCAGGTGGTGATCTCCGGGCCCTGAGATCGAGCCCCATGTTGGGATCCCTGCTCAGTGCAGAGTCAGCTTGAGGTTCTCTCTCCCTCTCCTTCTGCCCTTTTCCAACTCATATGCTCTCTCTCTCTCTCTCTCTCTCTAAAATAAATAAATAAATCTTTTAAAAATATATATAGACCAGAGAAAGAATACAACATGAAAACACTGGAAGATTTTGAATGGGAGACAGAAAATAGTCTGACAGCAAAAAGTGATACCTTTGATTTAAAAATTCTATTGGATTAAAAATGAAAGTGTTGAAAGCAAGGACAGTGTTACTTAGATACGCAAGTGAAGAGCTGGTTTCACCCTAATAGGGAGCCAGATTTAGCAAGTAACAATACAGGATGCCCGTTTAAATTCAAGTTTCAAATATTGACTGGAGCATATTTGTACTAAAAAATATTATTGTTAATCTGAAATGCAGATTTAACTGGGTGTTTTATATTGTATCTGGGGACTCTATGCACTCTAGTAGAGATTTGAATTGGTCTTTTAGGATTTAATATCTAGTTGGTTGTCATTTTGTGTGGTATTTGTGCTGCATAAAGTGACCAGAGTGAATTAGCTAATACTGAGCCATTGTTCCTAGGAAAAATGGAGGGTTAAGTTCCTGTGAGCCTCTGGTCACAACATTGCATCAACTGTTATGTACATAATCTGTTTTTATATATCTATATCTATATCTTATAATTAACTATATGTAATTAATTAATATAAATTACATGGCCGTAAACTTTTTTTGGTTTCCACTACACTGCAATGCTGTCCACTATGCTTTCTTTAAAAATTATTTTTTTAAAGATTTTGTTTATTTATTTGACAGAGAGACACAGCGTAACCAGGGGGAGCAGAAGGCAGAGGGAGAGGGAGAAGCAGGCTCCTCACTGAGCAGGGAGCCTGATGTGGGGCTTGATCCCAGCATCCTAGGACGGTTACCTGAGCCGAAGGCAGACACTTAACAGACTGAGCCACCATGGTGTCCTAAAAAAGTAATTTTCCAAAATTGACCTCATGAACCCATAAATTAAACCACTATAGTTGTGACGTTAGCCCTTTCCAGGCCAGCCTCACATAGAGATCTAAGAAGTCCCATTTCCTTTTTCTGGGTGTACCTTATTCTTGACTCATTAACATTGACCTCACACACCACACTATAACTTATGCCTGGATGATTTTCTAACACATGGGTTTTCTTTGTAAGGCACATCACAGCCTTCTGCAGTTAGGACCACAAAACAGCACTTGAGCTGAGTTTCCATTCGAAACCGCGAAATCACCAACAGAAAACAAAGCTGCGGATGGTATGGCACTAAATAGACTTTGAAGGGACACTAGTTCGCCGTGTGAGAGCTGGCTGACGCAAGAAGGCACGGCATTGCCTTGTTCATCCTGAGATTGGAAGGTTGTGCACCAGAATGAAATTTTTCACCGCTTTGTGCATGTCTACAAATGAGGGCTAGAGTGGGATGAGCATTTGTTTTGAGGTTATAAATACACTTGAGTAAGTAGGCAAATTCATATAATGGAATCTGTAAATAATGAGCAACAAGTGCATTTGATGCCTCAATTAATAGATGAAGGCAAACTTAAATATTTAGAATACCTTGAAGACTCAGAGGTAATTCCCTGGTAAACACGAGAGATGACCCCAAATGTTCCACAAGTGATAATTCTAACTACCAGTCTAGAGTCCTGACTGCATCCTGTGCCCGCAGCAGGCTACTTAACACAATTTATTGAAGTATGTTCATATTTTAACTCAACAAGTCAAGTTTGTATTGTCTTCTTGGTCCAGGATCTCACAGCTTGTCAGAGAGTTTGGAACTCTTACCTGTGCCAAGGAATACTTCACCACGTTAATTATCCTAGTAATAATTATGACCTGCCTGTACAATTTCTTAATGATAATAATTGTTGCCCACAAACCTTAGTTTAAGGAACAGTTAATAAATCCTATCACAGATCTCGGCCTCAACCTTCAGTGATGATGGTGTGATCACGGTTCCATAACAGCTATGATTTCGCCATTTGATAATTCCTTTTCTCGGTACTTTCTGCTCCCGACCTTGGGCTGCTAGGTAGTGTTCATCTCTTGTTCTAGCTGCATATTGCCTCCTGAAGCTATAATCCTCCGTCAGTGGCACGGAATGATTTCGGCAGCAACTGGATTTATGTCACAACGTGGGCATTAGGGGTTCAGCTGGAGACGAAGCCACAGGAGCCAGATAAAAACATTGAAAAATGGTCTGTTTTCATGCAAATATGCACGAAATGACAGAGGTAGAGAGCACACAAAGAAAATGTGAAACTTAGGCCAAAATGTTTTTCAGTGTAAGTGATCGCTCTAAAATTGTGTCTTCTTTTTCTACGTTAATGTTTCATTCCTGCTTTGTTCCCCCTAAAAATCCCCTAAACAAAAGAGACGGCGAAACCCCTTTTCTGGTCTTGATTACAAATAGCGGTCCTTGGTAGAGTCCCCGGCTTGGTACTTGGCTCTTTTGGGTGGAGTGTCTACCGTTTCTTTTTTTAGAGGTGGAAGTGCCATGACTGTGGATCAGTTGTCAAATGGTCGAATGTCGGCTACTGTATGAGAGATCTGGTATCCAAGATCTGGATGACTTCCAAACAGACCCCGACTGAAAGTCCTGATGACTTTTACAGCTTTTATTGTAAAGTACACACACACAGGGTTTTACCTCTATAACCGAATTATTTTCTGCCATGTTTCTGAGAAAATTGCTTATGTCTTCATTCCAATAGCCCTCATTTTCAAACAGAAAGGAAGGTTTTAGACTATTTTTTTCTTTGTATACAATAAAAAATATAGCTGATAATTTTAATATTGATATTATATTAGTAAAAATGTAATCCTTTAATTCCAATTCTTAGCACAGAAAAGAATTTCCAGTGTCTGTTAATACACTTTTTTTGGGTTAAGAGAGTGAGATGTAAATATGAATATTTAATGTTTGGGCTTTATGCTTAAGGTTAGAATCGTCATTGCGGCATTTTGCTATTTTGTTCTTATTGTAAATGCAGGATATAAATCCCAATTTCTTCTGGGGAAGAACTACTAATAATGTATTTGCTCTGCCATAGTAAAGACTTTAGTGACTGTTTCAAAAACAAATTTTATGTATTTATTTTGAGAGAGCATGAGAGAAGAGTGGCGGGGGGAGGGACAGAAGCAGAGGGAGAGAGACCATCTGAATCTGACTCCTTACTCAGCGCAGAGCCTGATGCAGGGCTCCACCCCAGGACTCCAAGATTGTAACTTGAGCCGAAATCAAGAGTTGGATGTTTAACCGATTGAGCCACCTTGGTGCCCTGGCTTTAGTGACTTTTAAAATATTAGTTAACTCTGTACTGAAATGGTTAAGAGCTATTTTACTCTCATTATTAGCTTCCATTAACAATAATCATTATTTGGGGCACCTGAGTGGCTCAGTGGTTTGGGCCTCTGCCTTCGGCTTGGGTCATGATCTCAGGGTCCTGGGATCAAGCCGTGCATTGGGCTCTTTGCTTGGCGGGGAGTCTGCTTCCTCCAACCCCTCTGCCTGTCTCTCTGTCTACTTGTGATCTCTCTCTGTGTCTAATAAATAAATAAAATCTTTAAAAAATACTAGTAATAATAATAATTATTCTTATAAATAATTATTTAAGTAATAGTAATCGTTAGTTTCAGTTCTCTTTGGCGTTCAGTATGTTTGATGAGTAAGTGAATCATCGCTCACCATTTCAAAAATACATGCCAATGGGGTCTTGTTTAATAATTCTTAAACAAGCATTTCACTTTTGAAAGCACCATGGTTTTGTTGTTGTTTGTTTAATAATTGAACTGCTTTTGGAGTCAGCTTGCTCATACTGTAATTGGTCTTTAGCTAATGCAGGACTCTATTTAATTTGCCGCGACTATCTGTGATCGTGAACAACAGCTCTGTAATTTGTCACTCTGACCATGGCCCCGTGTAGACTTGCCAAGCATTCACTTCACAGTCACTGCTTTTACTCGAGGCTGATAGCTTCTTATTTAATTTCTTCAAAGTAATGTAAAATGGTAACACACCAGTTACTGTAGCTGCTTTCTAAATGGGCAAGAAATGGGAGAACGTGGGAAAAACTGAACTACAATAGGACGTTCTTCCTTGAGATTTTAAAAGGGCAACTATATTCAGGCTGACCTGAACTCACTTTTATTAGCCCTTCTGCACATGTACAGAGGAAGTATTACTTTATTTTATAGAATGATAACACTAAGGAGATACGCAGTCTTGAAAGGGCCAACTGAATCATGAAGGAGAGCTGGAAGAAAGTCCAAATTATGTTCAATTGAATTTTATAGCATCAGCTGTTTTCTGCCTGATGTTTAGTACATGGTACAATTGGGTTTTCTTGTCTCCCTAATTACTACACAACTTGTTTTTCAGAATGGCTTTCTTGCCTGGCTGGCCCATCAGGCTAGATGTACTTGGACATGGTGGAGATGTGATGAACCTGACTCGTATCAATGAACAAATAAAATGCTTCTCACCCATTCTCCTTAAGCTTGCAGCAGGCTATATATATATATATAGTATTAAAAACCCAAACTGTTTCCACTTTGGGTTGTTTTGTTCCATAGACTGTGTTCCTATTATGAAGAACAGTGTAGCCGAGAGAAGCAGTGAGCTCCCGTTTGAAAGTTTCCTAAGAGCTGCAAAAACACCAGCTTGATCTCTGGGACCAGATCTACATGGCTTTTAAACTCAATGATATTGTTGTTAGACGGACCTATCCTCATTCCTCAGGATCCCAGAACCTTCAGCCTGCTCCCACTCACAGAGTAGCCCGGGCCTTGGCCCCATGGCAGCAGCCTGGTTTACAGTGTCCCATTGCAACGTGCTCTCGTGGTGCCTTCTAACTTTCCATGCATCATAACTTGTTAGAAGGGCCGACCTTCAAGTAGTTGTTCTAAGTTTTTGTTAATTTTGTTAAGTTAGAGCATGATCATCTAATGTACTGCCCAAAACTCATTTTACGTCCTTCATTTCTTCACAAATGGAGGTACTCATAGAGAAAATGCTGGAGCCATGAGAAATTTGAGGCCCCTTCATCCTCATTTTAACCTGCTGAAGTTCCTGTAAGACTCCAAACTCCCTTTTCTTTCCTGCCCCTGGTCTCTGTGAAGGATGCTCCCTTCATGTGAAATGCCTCTTGACTTCTTGATTGTTTTCTGCTCACACATCAAGACATATGAAATGACCTTGTATAAGAAAAGCTTTTTAACCTTATTTCCCCAACCCCTTCCACCCATTCTGGTCCATTTATAGCATATCACATACCTTTTAACATCCTACTTCATCAAGAGATGAATGGATAAAGATGATGCGGTGTATATATATATGTATATATATATACACACACACAATGGAATACTGTGCAGCCATCAAAAACCCCGAAATCTTGCCATTTGCCATGACGTGGATGGAACTAGAGGGTATTATGCTAAGTGAAGTAAGTCAATCAGAGAAAGACAATTATATAATCTCACTGATATGAAGAATTTGAGAAATAAGACAGACGATCATAGGGGAAGGGATGGAAAAATGAAACAAGGTGGGACTGAGGAGGGAGACAAACCATAAGGGACTCTTAATCTCAGGAAACAAACTGAGGGTTGCTGGAGGGAAGGGGGGAGGGAGGGATGGGATGGCTGGGTGATGGACTTTGGGGACGGTATGTGCTATGGGGAGGGCTGTGAACTGTGTAAGACTGACGAATCACAGACCTGTACCCCTGAAACAAATAATACATTATATGTTAATAAGAAACAGTCCTAGAAAAAAAGAAAGAAAGAAAGAAAGAAAGAGTCCTACTTCATTCTAAAAAAAAATCATTCCTACCTTTTTTCCCCCTTGCTTTCCCTAAAACTTTTTTGGTGATGAAAACTGGGCCTTATTCAGTGGTGTGTCATTGGTGATGAGCCCATAGTATGATGCGGAATAGGCATTCCATTAAAATTGGTTGATCAATGAATATGCACTCAAAAATTAGAATAGTAAAAAAAGGGCAGAAGTCTTGAGTTGAAAATAAGGAGAAGTTATTCTTAACAAGAAAGATGACAACAAAGTTACGGATTATAAGCTAAAAGGAAGTAACTGTGAACTCCTACTCTATGTTACTCACGTGCAGTGTTCTGTACAGTATTTCATTCATTCCTCAGGAAGCTGAGGATCAGAGAAGTAACGTTAGTTGTTGAGGTTGTGTAACTAGTAAATGTATAGCCAAAGCACAAACCTCCGTTATGTCTACCCTGATTCAGTTTACACTCTTAAGTCTCTACCTCCCTGCAGGAAATCAGTCGTAATGGTTAATTAGTTTAATAAAATAATGGACCAATGTCCTAATGTATTTTGTTATTACTGTTAATTTGAAGACACATTGGATGGGAAGGGATATGAAAAGAATCCAAAGGCATTTGAATTGGAATTAAGATTGCGCTAGAAGGGGGAACCTGGGTGGCTCAGTGGGTTAAAGCCGCTGCCTTCAGCTCAGGTCATGATCCCAGGGTCCTGGGATGGAGCCCCGCATCGGGCTCTCTGCTCAGCGGGGAGCCTGCTTCCTCCTCTCTCTCTGCCTGCCTCTCTGCCTACTTGTGATCTCTGTCTGTCAAATAAATAAATAAAATCTTAAAAAAAAAAAAGATTGCACTGGAAGAATCAACAATCATAACATTTTATATTGATACAATTAATACAATAGCATATGAGCTAACTATCATTTCATATTAGCTGCGGCCCTAACTTAACCTGGTTTGTGGTAGTTATGTACTGTAAAGTAGTTGCACACCCTGATTAGGGAACCCTGAACATCTGTACTTGGGGGAAATACAGGGTTGGGTTCCTGTGAGCCTCTACTCTCAACATTTTCATCAACCATCAATATATAACCTTTTCTGTTTTTTTTTTTTAATAAAGATTTTATTTATTTATTTGACAGAGAGACAGAGAGTGAGATCACAAGTTGGCAGAGAGGCAGGCAGAGAGAGATGGGGAAGCAGGCTCCCTGCTGAGCAGAGAGCCCAATGCAGGGCTTGATCCCAGGACCCTGAGATCATGAGCTGAGCCCAAGGCAGAGGCTTGGCTCAGTTCACTGAACTACCCAGGCACCCCTTGTTTTTTCTTTTTAAAGATACTATATGTATTTGATTCATCAGCACTGAACTCGTAGTCAGCAGCACAATAACTCAGGTCTGAATGAAGCTTATCTAACCCACGTATTTTCCTAGTAAGCCACACCAAGCCTTCCTGTTGGGGGGTGCTAGACAGCAGCACCCCAGCCCTGCACTTGAGGCTTGAGGGCCATGTTAAACAGCCAGATCACTGAAAAAAGAGCACAGAAATGCAAAAAAAAAAAAAAAAAAAAAAAAAAAAAAAAAAAAAAAAAAAGCAGAGAGTTGCCTTGTTCAGGCTCGGCTGGAAACGTGAATGTCCGGTAGTCCCCAATTTTTTGTCTCTCTGTGCATTTGTGTAAGTGACTGTGAGTGTGTCCGACGGGGATTTGGGGGTTGCACATAAATTTTAGCAACTGGGCAAATTTGCAAAAAGAAAATCTGCATACAAATGAGGATTGTCGGGGCACCTGGGTGGCTCAGTGGATTAAGCCGCTGCCTTCGGCTCAGGTCATGATCTCAGGGTCCTGGGATCGAGCCCCGCATCGGGCTCTCTGCTCTGCAGGGAGCCTGCTTCCTCCTCTCTCTCTGCCTGCCTCTCTGCCTACTTGTGATCTCTCTCTGTCAAATAAATAAATAAAATCTTTAAAAAAAAATTAAAAAAAAAACAAATGAGGATTGTCTTCATTTCTATTATAAAATGACGTCATTTTTTTCTATTCCTATGATTTGGGCCCTATGGTTACTCTCCTGTATCCTGCTGACCTTCTCCTGTTGTTACTTGGTGTAGTTATTGTCCAGGTCTTCTTGTGGCCTGTAGGTTTTGGTATAGGCTGTTTTTTCAGATGGGAGGAACCTGGGTAGGGGTTGGGTTTGGTACATTTGCTTATTTGCATGGCTCTTAGCCTACCCCAGGGTTAGGTAAAGGTTTCGAGCTCTCAGTTAAGCCTGCAGAATGTGGTTTTTTTTTTTGGCGGGGGGGGGCACAGAGGGAGAGGAAGAGAGAGAATCTTAAGCAGTCTCCATACCCAGTGTAGAACCCTATCTGGGGCTCGATCTCACAACCCTGAGATCACGGCCTGAGCTGAAATCAAGAGTCAGACCCTTAACCTACTAAGCCACCCAGGCACCCTCAGAATGTGTTCTCAAATGAGTTCATTTGTTTTGAGGATTTGCAAACTTTGTTACGTTGTATGGGTGGTAGATGGTGTTAAAAAACTTTCAGCTAGTCACTAAGAAATCATGTATTTTCTCATGAGAAATATTGCCCTTACTTTATTCCAGTAGGAAAAACGAAGAGTTCACTAAGTAGGTAGCTATTAGGAGATTGCTCAAAGTCTCATTAAACTGGAATGTCCAGAAGCAAGGAAGAGGTAAAAGATGACGTTTCTAGATGAGGCTGGCTTCCCTGTGTGCACTCTCGTCCCCTATGGGAAGGTTAGACATTTCTGGAGGCTACAATAACTTTTCCAGGCCACCAGTGCATCTTTTAAGCTTTAATTTTTGAAATGGTACCCTAGAGGTCCTGTAATTGAGGCTCTAAGCAGACAATTAATGGTTCTATAACCCATTTTATAAGGATGGTGGTTTCTATTTAAATACCCTGGCTGTAACTTTCTTTTCATTCAGACTACAATGCATGTACTTTCAGAAGCCTAGGGTGTATTCAGGAGTCCAAACGAGGGCTGGTCGGTTTATTTCCTTCTGTGTGAAGGATCCCAGAGAAGCATAAGAAGCAAAGTACAAAAGTAAGAAACAGCTCCTACGAGCAGCTCTGCTGCTCTCTGCTTCAAGCCTTGACCTACCATTCCAACTTTTTAGACTGACATTGTAAGGGTCGGGTTAGCGTCTACGCTTTCCTCTTTCTCCTCCATTGGTCATTCTTTAATGTGGTGACAGTTCCCTTCCTTCTTGTTGCATTGTGGAACTTATGTACCATATCCAAATTGTCAGATCTTTTAGTCAAATTAGATGTAAAACAGTTTCCCTTTCCCCTAAATACATTGATACTTATGTTATTATGAATCACCTTTGAAATAGGGATTTTTAAAAAAACTATAGCTCAACACACTAAATTCTTTTATTCTAATCAGTGGCTTCAGTTAGTGGAACGTCAATGTTATGAATAATGATATAGATATGAAATATCCAAGCATTATAGGTACCTATATTATAGATGAGTTGTTTACCTATTTTTTTCCTTTTTGGTTAGTATTAACAGAAGTCTGTAGACTATAATATACTCCTAATATGAGCCAGATTTGTATTCTTAAAAAATTATCACTTCTCCTTTTTAGGAGACCAAGATCTGAAATGCTTTTCTGTTTATTAAATACACTGATTTAACCTCTTCTGTCTCCCATGTACTGGGCACAACACTGAGCATATGAAAAAGGAATGTCCTCTGTAAGTTAAAAGTCTCAGTGATTTAGTCAGGAGATAGCAAACTTAAGAAATATGGTAGTCACTCATTCGACAAATATGAATTGAATGACTATTGTGTGCCATGCCCTGTTCTAACAAAGTAGGAATATAACTTCTGGACTTACAGGCTTCTATGTTAGTGGGGGAGAGGGAAAATAAACCAATTAAGTGAGTCATATAGAATCGTCAGCTGACGATAAATAGAATGAGGAAACATAAGCAGCAGAAGGGGATAAAGAGGGATGGGAGATGGGATTTTAGAAGGAATAGTCCAGAATAGACAACATGACATTAGTCGGCAGTAGTGAACAGTACAGGTTAAGGAAGTAGAGATTGCCTGGGGATTGGGAAATGGAGTTGTCATTCGACTTGAGTGGTCAGGGAAGACCTTGCCAATGGGTGATGTCAGCAGAAAACAGGGCAATGGAAAGCAAGTCATTCAGTCAGTATCTGGAGAAGAGCATTCCTGGCAATGGGAGTATGTGGTGCCCAGGGTGGGTGGGAACGTGCTTGGCATGGTTAAGCAGGGGCAAGGGGCTTTGGTGTGGTCCAAGGAAATGGCGGGGCTGGGGGCATGATACAAGATGAAGTCAGAGGAAAAGCATGGGCCAGAATCACATTGAACCATGGAGACTGGATTTTATTCTGAGAGAACTGGAATGCCTTTGAAGGTCTTGAGTGATGAACAGAAAAGATTTGGCTGCTGTGCTGAGAATGTACTATATGTAAGTGTACGGTATTAGAGGTCCGGCAGAAGTGGTAGAAGTATGTTAACCTTCTTCCTGAAGGTGGGGAAGGAGTATCCTCATGGATGTTCATGGACAAATAGAAGGAAACATTCCAGCTGTGGGGAAACTGGGGGCAGAATCTGGGCTAAGAGGTTGTGACATAAAACGTGAGGACCAGCCCTGACCTGTACAAGGCTGGAGAGTGTGCATGAAGGTCACTCGGAGACATCTGGGCTTCACCCTAAAGACCTGAAAGCTAGGGAACTACTGGTCACCTGTAGGAAGATGGCTTCACTAGCGGGATGGAGAATGAATGGTTACAGAGAAAACCTGGGGAGCAGGAGGGAGACAGCCGTCCCTGTACACACAGTGCATGCCAGGTGGTGTGAACAGAAGAGGACAAACATCAACAGGTGCATTTAGAAGGCATATGTTGGCCAGTCATTTGGGTTGGATCTTAAGACTAAAAGAAGTTCATTGACACAGCGTACCTGTAAAGGCGAAAACATATTCGTGGCTTGTTATTTACCAGGCACCAAACCTTGAAATGGCATGTTAAAAGCTCCTTCCAAAATGAGGTATGTCCTTTATTTAGCATAAATACCAAATGAGTGTTGTAGGTATCTTTAAAACTGTGAGAGCCGGATTACTTTTGCCTCTCCAGATCACATACTGTAGTTAACATGGAGCCATGCACTGATCTGCTGATATTTTTCTTGACCCAGATTGCCACGGAGTACAAAAGAAAGGGGGAACCTTCATTTAACTCACACAGGATTGGAAAGCCAGCCTACCGTGCAAGTCTAGAACAATATCACCAGTAAACATTGGGCCTTCCGTTGATATCATTAGTATACACAGGAAGAGCATTTGCTTATTCATACAGATTATATTATTTTCTCAAAGCTTCTGTCGAAATATCTTTGGAAATGCCAGGACAACTTGCCTCCAACATGAGTCCCTGTTGTGTTTCACAGGCACCATCGGAGGCAAGGTTTAGTCCCATTTATTCAATGTGTTTTGAACAGCAAAAGTAGGGAAAGACATGCAGGTGCTTGTCATTGAGAAAAAGAGGACTCTCAAATATTCATGAAATGCTTGCTATTGCATTTTAATTTGCTTTAGGAAATTGCCTACTTTGTGAGTCATTTTCTCTTTGCATAATAGTTACGACAGCTTGGCTTGGGTTCTGATTCTTAGGAGCTTGTGTAGATGCAGATTTCTAAGATTACCCCAGCACACATATTTGTCTGTTGAATCATAAATCGAATTCTTTCATGAGAAGGTAATTTATACTTTAAGGCATATTTTTATTAATATACCATGTTTCTTTTAAGTTCCCCTGAAATTAAAAAAAAAAAAAAATTCTGGTTTGTTTCCCCTCCCTCCCCCCAAACCTATTCTGGCATAATTTTGGTTAGGAGAAAGAAGAATGTACTAGTTATTTTCTGAGGTTATGTGGTTACCATAAGTGGATCAATTTTAGGAGGAAATTAAATTTGTAGCTAAATGGTAGGTTGTTTCGAAAAATTGGCATTATCCAGATGTTAGACAATAACACACTGAAAGGATTTCCTATACATGAAAAAGCAGGTGTCTGGACTATCAGACATATATTATAGAGCTAAGGACAGTGAGCTACCTTTTCAAAGGCATGTTTGAACATCAGATTAAAAAAAAGCTGTTACAGTGCAACATGTCCATTTAACTTGAGTAAATTAGCTGCATTAGATGCTCCTGGTTGATCTACAGTAGATGCCAAGAGGACAGGACTTTATTAGCTCTTGTGCTTGGCAAACTGAGCCATTCCTCCAGACTACGTGATGAACTTGATTCCTAGGGTAATGGTGGATCTTTTCTTTTCTGCTGGCTCTCTCTGGATGCAAATTGTACTGGGAGTAAATAGGGGCAAGATTAACACTTTGGGTAGTCATCTCCTCCTTTCTAATTAAGTTAAACTTCCTAGGCTAAATTCTGCTATCCTCGGTAGAACAGTTCTTGCCATTTAACCCAGACCCCAGATGTCCCTAGGATTATAAACCAACTATATTTACCTTTGAGCTTTTCTCTTCTGTTCACCTCCTGCCTTCCCTTAATTGTATGATTGTAAAATGCATGTGTTCAACATAATCTAGCCAAAGAATATTGGTGCCTTTCTCTCTGAAAATGTATTGCAATTTTATCATTCTATCTTCTAATGCTCTAATTCCAGCTTTTACCTTTGTGGCTGGTAATTAGTAAATGTTGGTCTTTGCAGGGTAAACCTTATCATGATCTGCTCTGCTGTTTTCATTGCAATGCAACCAATAGATTCTGAAGTAGAAGCCAGATTTGGGATTTCGGTAATCATTCAATAATGTCTGCCCTCTGGTCATCTCTGAAGTCACTCCAAGAGCACAGTTGTGTGGTTTGTCTGGTGCTGGGCTTGTCTGATTAAACCTCTACTTTGTGCAATCTTAATATTTTTCCAGTCCCTCAGTGAAGTCCTCCTATGTGTTAAGAATCATCATCACTGATGATTTTCCCAAATAACAGAGGCATGAAACCCTAGGACAAAAATAGAGAATGAATCCTTGGCTGAGTGAAGGCACATCCATCTTTCAAAGAGTAACCACAGAGATTTGGGTTCTTGGAGCAGATCGGCCTAACAGAGATCTGTGTGCCAGGAGGGAGGTCATGGCTGCTCTGTGGGTGTAGAAAGATGTAGTGCACTGCATCACAGAATACAGGAAAAAGGTCCCCTATTGATAGTCTCAAGGTCTACTTCACCTTTTTTTAAAGATCCTCGCAGGGGCGCCTGGGTGGCTCAGTGGGTTAAGCCTCTGCCTTCGGCTCAGGTCATGATCTCAGGGTCCTGGGATCGAGCCCCGCATCGGGCTCTCTGCTCAGTGGGGAGCCTGCTTCCTCCTCTCTCTCTGCCTGCCTCTCTGCCTGCTTGTGATTTCTCTCTGTCAAATAAATAAAATATTTAAAAACAAAAAAAAGATCCTCGCAAAGCACAATCAGGCCCATGACCACTCCATAATCTCACTGGCCAAGGATAAATAGACTCCAAATGTCTTAGGGCAGGATCCTCCTGGAAGCCAGCAGCTACCGGATACAAATAACTTTCAAGGCAGGATTGTAAACACTCAGTGAGTATAACTTATCTTTCCAGGGCATTTGACATCATAGGTAGACATATGCAGGGGTCGTTAGAGTCGTTGACAAATGTATTGATATTCTTCTTTAGGGACACATGGTAGGAATATATTGATTTATTTATTTACTTATGGTTTCCTTCTAAGTTAGGTGTGGCTATGTGACCTATTTCTCTATGAAATGTGAGTGGAAATGAAGTATCTTCCTTCCAGATGGGAGTTTCAAGAGGCAGGGTATGATTTTCTTTGAGGAGGGAACTAGCCAGCCTGAATTCTTGAGGGGCTATGAAGGGCAGAGCCCCCTACCAACCCACATTGGACATAGTCTTACAGAGAAATAAACCTCTGGGGCTGTTTCTGATCTGAAAATGACATAGCTCATCCTGACTTGTTACCATTTTTAGAAGCTTTTTAAAATGGATAAAATAACATATGTTACTAAAGAATGGTCAATTTTATTTTTACAGTACATTGAATGTTGTGACTTCTCTTCCAGATGGATTAGAGTTTGTATTGCCTCTATTCATGACCAGCTTCAGAATCTTGGGCAAATTTTTGGAACTTTTTGAGCCTTAAATATCTTCAGTTGCAAATGAAGGTGGTATCACCTTCCATTAGACCACTGTTTGGAGGGCGAAATAGTTAGTTTATTTCAGTCACCCAGCAAAGTTCCCAAAGCAAAATGAACATGGAGAATATGTCCATTCCTCCCTTCGCTCTGTTCAGTATGGCCTGGTAAGAGTTTGAGGCACCATGAGAAATAAAGACTCTTGCCCTCAATTATCTTTTTTTTTTTTTAAAAGATTTTATTTATTTATTTGACAGAGAGAGAGATCACAAGTAGGCAGAGAGGCAGGCAGAGAGAGAGGAGGAAGCAGGCTCCCCGCGGAGCAGAGAGCCCGATGCGGGGCTTGATCCCAGGACCCTGAGATCATGACCTGAGCCGAAGGCAGCGGCTTAATCCACTGAGCCACCCAGGCGCCCCTGCCCTCAATTATCCTATAGCACAGAATATAGACACAAATAACCAGGCACATTGTACAGTGTAAGACTCACTATTAAGGAAGCACAGATGAGTGTCTTTATGCTCTAATGATGACACCATCTATAGAAAAATCGTATAGAAATCACTGTAATCTGGAAACATCCATACAAAACTTAAAAAAAAAAAGAAAATACTGGACAGCAGAACTCAGATAGTGTGAAGTCAGTAAGTCATTCCCTAGAGAGATCCCAAGCTATTTTTTTTCAGCCGGTTCCATCAACATCCATCCAGAGATCAACCATTTTACTTACTTTCAACAGTGGTAAGCACTCTTTTAGAACTTCGCTGCTGTAGAAGCTTGCCATGTGAAAAATTCATCAGCGGTGGGCTGGAAATCTTTAAAGTGTTGTGTCTTTTAGTAGACTAGCCAGCCCAGCAGTATCCAGGGGAGACTGAAGGTTTCACATCAAAGGAGAAATCAGCACAGCTCTGATGCCATCAACCCTCTCCACACGTATTATGGGCTTCCGCTCTGCACCCCCTTTTTCATGTTTCATCAGCAGCCTTATGTCTTAACCCTTTACATCAAATGCTAGAGCAACCCTCGTAATGAAGTCACCGAGCTCAATCTGTTCATCAGATCTGGTCATGGACTCCAAACATTCTGGAATATTCCAGGAGAAGCGCTCTGGAGAGTGAAGCTCTTATGCTGCCAAATTACCAGGAGCATTTGGCCAGAAGTGGGGCATAGGTAACTGGAAACATCCTGAATACATTTTCTAAGGGACAGTTGTCTTTTGTCAATACCAGGAAAAGGTTTCTGGAAAGAGTCCAGAAAACCGGCGGAACTGGATTTGGGGGGAAAATAGTTGTAAAAATAAGAAGAGAAGAATGCTTTCATGATAGAGCAACATGGAGGATGCTATTGTGCCGGAAACAGTGTAAAGCCAAACAGATGTTTATTTCGCAGTTGTGTATTTCCTTATCCGCTAAGACCAGCAGGTGAACGGAGAACTCATACACTGAGTAGAGGAATTGGTATCTTCGCTTTCTCTGGTCCCCTCTGAATCCTTAAATTGTAAATCCACATGCAGTATGGAGTGGATGGATAGGAATGTCAGTGAAAGAGCTTGGCTAGAAGGTTTTCCAGCAGTCTCTTGGAATAAGAGGGTTGTGACCATCAGTAGATCAATCAGACGTATGGAGAGGGGTCAACGCCAATCACTAGTGCAAGGAGACTTTGGAATAAATCTCCTCTATCCGGCAGTGCTTAGCTCTCTCACAGTTGCAAAGGGAGATGTGGGTTTTAAAGGAAAAGCACTTTGAGCTCACCTGTTGTGTGAGTTTTAGCTGCACTCATAGGCAGAGAGAATTACTATGTACTATTGTCTGCAAACTCCAAAGGGAAATACGAGATTTAATAAGGCAGCAAGAATCACCTGCTACTTTTCCTACTGTACTGTGTATCTCAGAAACATCTTCTCTCACCACAAGGTTGATAGAGTATCCAAAGAAGACTGTATATAGTCTTCGGAGGAACAAAATGTAAGATAATAATATTAGTCCCTGCCCCACATTTAATTTCCACGGCACCCTGAAAGCAACATGCTTACAAGGCTAACTCTCCTTTCAGGCGACTTGATAAAATGTACTAAATTTTCATATCCTCAACTTGGAAAAATTAATCTCTTTTAGATTGTAATTGCTTTGGATTTAATCTTAAAGTTTATGACTGTAATTTTCAGATGATGTGAATCACTCTGTGGAGGTTTTGTTAGTCATTTGTTTGGAATTAGATTTTTTCCATTTGCCGTAATTAATTCATTCGCATTTGGTACTCTTTGCATTTTTATGTTCTTTATGTTTTATTTTGGGGAATTAACTTGGAGAAAAATTAACTCCAGCTAGACTTTGGTGGTGGCTGATATTTTTCAGTCGCACCAACTCAGAGGTTCACTTAAAATATGACTATTTCATACTTTTGTTCTAACCATCAACATATCATGGGATTGCACGTGTCTCTGCATTTAACAAGAGTCCTGACAATTCAGATGAGTGGTAGCAACCTTTCTTTGGGTGGAGTGGTAAGGAATGGCATGAAGACTTCTTAAAGTTAGGTAAACTTTGTTTTTAAACAAGATAAAGATCGGCAATTTTAATTTACCTAATGCTCAAAAATCTCTGGGTATTTTTCTTTTTCAACAAATGACCTCTTTTCCTAATTTTAGTTTTTAGTAATATTCGGGGATCCAGTGGAAGAGTACTTTTATTTTACTATTGTTTTTGTCCTCTATCTTTACCGAGGTATAATTAACAAATAAAGGTTGTATGTATTGAAGGCGTATGCTATGATGATTTGATGTATGTATACGTAGTGAATGATTACCACACTCAAGCTAATTAACAGATCCAACACCTCACAGAGTTTGTGTGTGTGTGTGTGTGTGTGTGTGTATGGGCAGGAGGGGGTTACCACATAAAGAGAGATATATGGCAAAACTGTAAGAAACCTGCTACAGCCAGGCGGTAAATTTTAAGTGTCAAATTCTTTCATCTATTGAACAGTTTTAAAGTTCTCTCTGGGATACAAAGACTGTTTTAAGGGAGTCCAAACATACAGGAACCCATAGATTGCTGAGTTTTATGTCTGTGGGAGGGAAAATGGGGGTGGTTAGATGTTACTACTTCTCCGCAGAACTCCCAAGACAGAGTTTTATCATTACCCTGTATCTTCTCTTTTGGTGTCTTTCTGGCTTCTTTATTTTCTTTATGTGCCCACCTTCCAATAGACACCTGTGTCTGCCCTTTCTCTTGAGCACAGATGGGCTGTAAATTAGAACTGTCCTATGTTCTTGCCTCTCTTCTCTATTCCCTTTTTTTTTTTTTTTTTTTAAGATTTATTTACTTATTTGGGAAAGAGAGAAAGCACGAGTGGCGGGAGGGACAGAGGGAAAAGGAGAAACAGTCTCCCTGCTGAGCAGGGAGCCCGATGGGGGGCTTGATCCCAGGACCCCAAGATCTTGATCTGAACTAAGGCAGGTGCATAAGTGACGGAGCCACACAAGCCCCCACTGTCTTCTGTTTCTAATATACTGGAGACACCACCACCGCACCCCCTGGGGCAAACTGCACCGCCATCTTTGAAATCTCTCACACCTTAGCTTTACTTCTTAAAAAGAGACCCATTGGCATCCTGACTGGGTCACAATCTAATATTTAAAATAGGTATCATTGGAAAGTTCCCAGCAATTATCTTCATAAGCACGGAGTGTTCTCACAGTGAACTGCGAAATAATGGGTGACAGGTGGGAGCTCACACTCCCCTTGGGACTCTGGTGAGCTTTTAGTTTCAAAGCTTCTCTGAGACTTAGTTTCCTCGTCTGCAAATGGAGAATGTAATAGGGCCTTTCTCACAGAATCTCAAAGAATTTCACTGGGATGCTTAAATAAGATAGAAGGAGTAACAGGACTGTTTTCCAAGTAGTACTATAAATTTATTATTATTATTGTTATAAAGATTTATTTATTTGTTAGAGAAAGAGCATGAGCAGGGGGAGAGGCAGAGGGAGAGGGAGAAAGAAAATCTCAAGCAGACTCCCAGCTGAGCACGGAGCCTGATGCAGGGCTCGATCCCAGGACCCTGAGATCATAATCCGAGCCAAAATCAAGAGTCAACCGTTTAACCGACTGAGCCATCCAGGCGTGCCCCTAAATTATATTTGTTATTAAGGATTGTATTGATTGGTAATGAAGTATGAGACATCATTATAGAACAGATTTTTTTATAGATACCCAGGGGTCGGCAAACTATGCCCAGTGGGCCAAACCTAAACCTGCTCCCTCTTTTAATAAAGAAAGATTTATTGGAGCACGTCCACACTCACTTGTTTATATGTAGTATGTGGCTGCTTTCGCGCAGGCTGCATGGCAGCATTGAGTTTTGTGAGTCGTGTGAGTCCCTCCCCTAACGTACCACAAAGCCAAAAATATTTACTATCTGGCCTTTTGCAAACAGTTTACTGACATCTGCCTGGGAAAACTACCAACAGAATTATAAGCTTCTGGATATTCTTCTAAATTCTTACTGACCACCCATCAATTTAAATTATAGAATAGTTTTTGGCACTTGATCTATTTTAACTGTTTTTCTATACAATACCTCGCACGCGCACGCACACAACACACACACGCGCACACACACAAACACACACACACACACACACACACACTTCTAGACAAACACCAAAGCATTCTCCCATAAGAGGAGAGCAATTTCCAAACATTGTCCATGTGAAAAGGCTTACAGGACATTTCGGTAGTCCAGGGATAATATACACTAAACAAAATTTGCATCTTCAACCTCAAAATTACTGTCTATATCAGAGTTGATAGAGGGATGAAAAGTAGACTGGAAACTCTTCAACTGCAGTGAGGTAGATTTATTTTCTGGTATGATTATGAAAGTTAAAAGACTACATGCACCAAAGTGTATCTTAATATCATGACAAATGTTTTAGTTTAATGGTGTTCTAGTCCGATGGACCTTGGGAGTCAACGACACTTGCTTCTTAGTGGGACAGTCGAACACAGGGCGATCAATGAGGTCCCTCCATACCCAATTCAGGTTGTAATTAAAGAATCTGAACGTTGCAGCTCTAAGTCACCCTGTATTCCTTGTGAGATACAAAAAAAAAAGAAAGAAAGAAAATTCAGTACACATTGCTGTAGAGGTTTCTTTCTTTATTTTTTTAACTGAAAGGTATCTTGTCATCAGCTAAAACTGAAGAAATGTATTTAATTGAATTTTATAAAATGAAACAATATAACCCTCCTCTGAAGACATATTTGACATCTTAATTTTTTTGCCTATTCCAACATAGAAAGTATCAGCTCTTCATTCATCATCGAGCTTTTACTAAACTTTGGTATATAAGCTTATGATGAATGATTAAGACACACCAGGCCAACTGGGAAGACTCTAGCTTTCATTTGCAAGAACCATAAAAAGCTTTGGCTTGCAGCTGTTAGAAGCAAGTTAAAATGTTATCAGAATACCACCATCTTGCAAAGCACAGCTGATATATTACTAGTGACTGTGTAAAATTATGGCATTGTCCAATCCAGGAACCAGATGGTCCATCTCCCTTGATTTGAGGAGTGCTGGTTGACTACAAATTTTACTTGCTGCCCTAGGCTTTACCTTTAATTAATTAATTAATTAATTAATTAATTTTAGATTCTTTAAAGTCTTTGTCAGGTGACATATAGAAATGTTAACAAGACATTCTCAAAAAATTTATTATTTCTCATTAATCAAAGAACAGTTGCAAGTGAGTAACACTTTAATCAGTACTAGTCTTGCTTGGAAGTAGGGATTCTCACAATCCCAATTTGCTGAAATGGTCTTTTTAAAAACCTTGAGAAATTTAAAAACACTTGAAAATTTTGGAGAAATCTTTCTTTTTAAAGACAACTAAAGTCTATTCATGTTCTACTCCTTCCTTAATGGCAGGTGCTTTTACGTAAATGTAGCATGGAGTAACATATGCCAAGTAGAAAACATGCCATTAATTTGGAGAATCTTTCATAGTGGGTGACTTATGTGGATAGACAAAGGGCACAGATACAGAGAGGGCATCATATTGGGGGCAGGAACCCACCAATCTGCCCATGACTTAGAAATTAATGAGTTGGACCTCAGAATTTTTATGTATTTGATCCCCTGCGGTTGGTGATACAATGGGGTTTTCTTATATTGAAGAACATAGATCAGTAAGGCCAACATTTGATTGATTCTTGTAATTGTCCTAATTCTCTCACAATAGTTTGGTCCAATATTAATTCCAAGTTTAAGGCTTTCCTGTAGAAGAAGTGTTACCCAATGACTGTACTTTGCCTCTTGTTCTTTCGAAGTTTTTGTTTTAACCACCCTGTGCTCATCACAAGTACACTACATAATCCCTATCACCTACTGAACCCACCAGCTCCCTCCCCTCCAGTAACGATCAGTTTGGTCTCTCTTATTGAGCCTATTTCTTGGTTTCTCTTTCTCTCGCTCTCTTTTTCACGTTTGCTCATTGGGTTTATTTCTTAAACTCCACATATGGGTGAAATCATATGGCATTAGTCTTTCTCTGACGGACTTAATTTTGATTAGCATTATACGCTCTAGCCTCATCCATCTTGTTGCAAATGGCAAGATTTCATTCTTGCTGGCTGGATAATACATACATAATTCATTCGTCCATGGATGCACACTTGAGCTGCTTCCATATCTTGGCTATTGTAAATAATGCTGTTATAAACATACGATGCATGCAACACTTTGAATCAGTATTTTTGTATCTTTGGGTAAATACCCAGTCATGCAGTTGCTGGGTCAAAGGTACTTGTATTTTTAACCTTTTGAGGAACCTCCACACTGTTTCCCAGTGTGGCTGCACCAGTGTGCATTCCCGTCAGCTGTGCAAGAGGGTTCCTTTTTCTCCACATCCTCGCCAACACTTGTTCTTTGTGTTGTTGATTTTAGCCATTCTGACAGGTGTAAGGTGACATGGCATTGTAGTTTTCATTTGCATTTCCCTGATGATGAGTGATGATGATCTTTTCGTGTGTCTGTTGGCCATCTATGCGTCTTCTTTGGAGGAACCGGACCTCAAGGTTTTATCTGTGTGGGGTAGAGGTCCCATGAGGCAATCTCTCCAATATCTTTTGCATTTGACCTACCAGAATTTTAAACTTTAATTGTGTTTATTAATGGGTATGACATGAATATATGTGTACTTGTATTTAGATTTTGTGTTTGAGAAATACTTTCATTAGGACTTGAAATTTCTGGAAGTTGAAGGAACTCTTTTAGCAAAACACAGCTCACTCTGAAAGCAGTCACCTATAAGGCACCTTGTTGAACAGGTTTTAAGAGTTGGTGGAGTCTATTTTGTGCGTTCTAAACTGGAATGGTACTGCATTTTCTTTCTCAGAGAGATAAAGAAGTCTAAGAATTCACTCCAGGGAGAGATTTTGCTTTTAAAGTGAAAATATATCTTCTAAATAGAATTATCTTGATGCTGGTAGATCGGTCTACTTAGTAAAGCTACTCAATATACCAAGTCCATTTACTTAAATGAGGGCCGTCCTTGGATTTCCTAGCAGTATGCTATCTTGGACCTACTAATGTTTAAGATTTTCCTTGTCCTAAGTTGGCAGGTGCCTGCGTATGCCAGTGGACTACATTGCAGGCTGATTAACTATTGTCTTTACAGTTGTCACTTTCACTTTGAACTGCCTACCACACCTGCCTTATTTCTGCAGGAGGGAGCCCCGTGGGCCCCCATGGCTCCTAATACAGCACGGCCAACCTTGCAAAATGTTAATAGATAGTGACAAATACTAAGATAATACACGCAGTGTGGTTACGTGGCGTGATCGGTGGCACAGCAGTATCTGATATGCTCCTCATTTAGTTCTCTAGCAGAGCTGGGCTCATTGCCCAGTTACATGTTAAAAAGGATAATGACACATGGGGGGGTGTTTTCAGGCAGCCTTTAACGGTAGGCTGGCTGCAAAAGTTGGGAAGAAGACAGCAAGTACAGTTTGTTTTATCGCCTGTTTTTTTGGTGTGTGTACACTCCCTCTTTCATTTTTCCATTTCTTAATCTGGTCTAGATGCCCCTAGAATGACTACGTGTTTTTTAAGTCATCTTTACCACTAATATTCCTCTTAAAATTAGTCTCAATTACATCCTCCTGTCCTGTTTAATTTTTTTTTTTTTAATTTCTATTTTAGGAAAAGGTTGTGAAAATGTTGAAATGGACCAAAACGATCACTGGGTGTTTTTGGTGGAAGACTAGACTGTTAGGCATGCCCTTCTGGATTACCTGATTCTGTGGGATCTCTGCTCCTATCAGTATCTTTGAGCTGTTGTACAATGCTGTATGTTTTAGGTAGTTGGAACAATACAAACAATTCTTGTCCATAGACACAGAAATTAATTTTGTCCCATGGAAACACAGTGGATTTTTAATTTTCAGCCCTACCCCTATCTCTCTTCCTGGAAAGGAGCCAGTTTTATATTTGTCGGTATTTCATTTCAGCATTATTTTTTGTTACTATGTGTGCAGTTCTTTGAATTCACTTTTGAATCGCTAACGTCTTACTGATTCTTTCATTCGTTACTTAGCTAAAAAAGATCCTTGACAAATGTCTATCTTATATGTGTAGGAATTATGATTATACCCTCTTCTAAAAGTTATTCTTTAACAATATTATTTTTGTTGCAGAAATGTTGGGTGTGTGTTTTATTGTCTGTTTATTATACGCTGGTCATGTCAGTAATAACAACCTAGCTTTCAGAAAGACCGTGCCTCAGGAAATGAGTGCTAAGACATCAGAAGGAAATCTGTGGATGTAGGTGGTGTGGGTAACATCACGTCCTTCCTATCCCTTCCCCATGTTCTATAAACAGGCTGAAAGAGGGTGGCATTTGTTGGCTATCAAATTTGATTTTAGCAACTCTGAGACAAGTCTGTGCTTTGTCATGGAAAAGGTAGAAGCTAATATGGAGTAGTCTAAAATGGGAGGAACTGGTGGTTCACATCTCAGTTGCCACTGGAAAGAACATTCCAATGGTTTCTTTTAACATCGGGGTTGAAGAAAATGAAAGGAACAAAGGGGTTTGATATTGAGACATTTATATGTCTAATGTATATAAATCATAACTTTGGATCAAAAAGGAAAAAGACTGTATCAGATAATCATCATTGTGCACCAGCAATTGGGCACTTTTCTATAGGCTATTGTATTTATCTTCTCTACAAGGCCAGGACTGTGGGTATTTCATCACACCTGATTTTATACGTTACATAGCTCCTAAGTTGAAGTACAAGAATTCATACTTGAAATCATGCCTCCTTGATTTCAAAGACCAAATGTTTTAATGCTGGTTTACTAAAACTTTTCTATTTCTTGGGTAAAGGAAACTCTGTACTTTTTATGTTTCATGAAAGAATTAACTTCTGCAGACTATCTACCTTGCCTCCTTTTTAATAGCTTTTCTCACAATCCCTACAGGGATTCACACGTCCCTACAGACTAGGTGCGTTGAAGGACTAGGCAGGGGAGGGAGGGAAGCAAGTGGGTTCGAGTCTGGAATCAGCCTGTGTCAACCTGAGCCAAACAGCGTGGAGACCCAAGAGAGTTAGAGAGGCCCTTCTATTAGACTTGGGTGTAGAGAGAGAGAAGTCACAGATGAGAGCACTCCTGAGTGCCAACCAATTTCATTCGAATTCTGGGCTTACTACAAAGGAGCTATATGTGCTTGACCCTCACTTTCTCCATCCGGTAAAAATTAAAGACAAAAATACCCAACTCTCGGGCGCCTGGGTGGCTCAGTGGGTTAAGCCGCTGCCTTCGGCTCAGGTCATGATCTCAGGGTCCTGGGATCAAGTCCTGCATCGGGCTCTCTGCTCAGCAGGGAGCCTGCTTCCTCCTCTCTCTCTCTCTCCACCTGCCTCTCTATCTACTTGTGATCTCTCTCTGTCAAATAAATAAATAAAATCTTTAAAAAAAAAAAATACCCAACTCTTTCAGGCAAGGAGGACCTAAGATAACTAGCAACAGCGCTGATGGATAATTTCAACTTACTCAGCCTAGGTCCCAGAAACTTCCTCCACCCCTTGAACCACACAAATTACCAAAAATAGGCATGCAATTGAAGAAAAACAAAAACAAAAAACCCAGTGTGCTTACTCAGTGAAGGCGGTTTTAAGAAGGGGTGGGCATTGGCAGTGAGTTGCATTGCCTCAACATATGTGTAAGTAGGTGCAATCAAGCCTGCCTCAGAGTGTAGCTCAAGGATCAAACTGGAGGAGTTTGCAGGTGGGAAGCAGACTGTGTATCATTGCCTTTATCATAGTATTTTATTTCTTCTCCTCCTCCTCTCTCCCCTTCGCCTCCTTCTCCCCCTCCTTCTCCTTCCCCGCCACCTCATCCTCCTTTATTGTATTAGTCCCTCATTCCTGGTATCAGCCTTTCCTCAGGACATAGCCTTGGACAAGTTGACGTCATCTACCCCTTAATACGGAGAACAAGATCCATGTGTATGTTCGTACACGGCCTTTAGTTAAGTAAGTCACTTAAGTCATTCAAATAGGATTCTTAGCTTTGGTGACCGTCTTTAAACATTGAGACTTCTTTTACATCCAAACATCATTTGAGAGAAAGAGGAGCCATCGTGCTTGAAGCTAGTTGTGGGCTTCCACGAAATGGAAGTGGAGTCGTGCCATTCCAACCTCGCAAGCACCAAGGTGCCACGTCTATAATTCTTCCCCATAGGACGACGTGACAGGGAACTTTTAACCAGGTCGGCATTGAATGTGTATGTGTTCCTCATCGTGTGCTGGTATGATTCTAGTTACAACTATTCTGCAAGAGACAATAATTCTGCAGAAACTTTCTTCTGGGGAACGAGGAATGAGCAATGTAAGGTCATTTTTTTGTTGTTGTAAATGGCCAAACTCTTAATAGTAAAATCCGTATTGGGTTGTTGGCTCACACAAGAACTGTAGACTCCCAGCAGGACTGGTTGAGGGACAAATCCTATAGAAGCTAAATTCTGGCTGGTTTCCACCACTCCTTGTACATACAATGTCTCTCTTCTATGGCAGAGTGATCCTGAAAAGCAAAATTAATTTGGAGGGAGAAGAATGGAGAATTTACTGTGCGTCCCAAGAGGATGCATGCTTCCAAACTTGTAAATGACAGCCATTTGCACAGTGAGGTGATGAAACAAATCCTTGCTATACCATTTGCTCTCCACAGTGCACTGGGCAAAGTGTCAGGACCGTGGCCCCTCAAGAGGTAGCTAAAGATTCCTCTCAGAAAATGTGCTATCAAAAACCAATTGTCTAAGAGCGTGTGTTTGGAAAAGAAAATGAATCTGAGTGTCAGCAAAACAGAATAGTTTCTAGGAGTTTGTCTGGGAAAACTGTCAGATGTTCTTCTAATAGGTTTGTACAAGTTCACTCACCTCTGACTCGCTCTCTTATTTCTGGGAATTTCTCCAGAAATTTGGGAGTGTTATAAGTATCAAAGTACTGGACTCTCCCGAGCACTTTAAAGGGGAAACTGAACTAAATTTTGGTCTGTTCAAGAGGCATTCTTTCTCTCCAGCATTCTTTCTCTCCACCTACCTCAAAGTACTAACAGAAGTACACCTGGGAGGATGGTTGAGCTTGAGGTCAATCAATGGGATTTTCAAACGACAGTACAAGGCTGATTTTCTGTAGAAAATTTCAAGGTGGTTAATTATTTGAAAGTGCCCGAGGGACCTCCTCGTACCAGGAGGCCCTCAGTACGTGACCGAATAAATGAGATGAAAGTACAGGTGTTGTGAATCAATGAATGGGTAAACAACCGTGGTTTCAGCTCAATGGCTCTCACCCCACTCACATTTAAGTACTTGCTAGAAACGTCTTACATGTAGACAGAGACCATACCACATTGTAGGATCCCAGAGTTAAAAAGGTTATTAAGTTCGTTTAGTCTAACTCTCTTTCAGGGCAGATATCCCTTCTGAAAGAACATTCTAGGTGTTTACCAAGGGAGCAAGATATCATGCCGTGAGTGAGACCCACAAAATGAAAACTCCTCTATCGTCCTGCACCACTGTAAACATCCCCGCCTATTCACTGATAGGTAAAAACTCTCTCTACAATGAGGCGAGCCTGGAACCTAATTCCATTTTATTATGTGCATAAAATATCATTGTGTGATATGGATTCTAAGTTTTCTGGAAATAGGACTATGATGTTAATCAAGAAAAATTTGTATTTGTTTCATTTGAAGATTTTTACCAAGAGTGAGTAATTTTTTTAAAGAAAATCTCGTCACTGAGAACAATGCCGTTTGCGATATTGATGTACCGGTTTAACACGTATCTGTCATTCTGTGTGTATGGTGATTGTGCTGGTGGCAATAGTACATATAGGTCAGACACCTGACTGTTTTGCCCCACGTCTAGCCATTGTCCCAGCATTTACTTATTATTATTTATGATGGAGTACTTTTAACATTTTTTATATTACAGTTGGGGTCTTACATTCTTTTTAAAAAATATGTATATGGGTAGTTAGGCTACCAGTAGATTTCCTTAAAGCAATGTCATTGGGATTTCAAATTACTTATTTTTAAAAGGTGGTTTGAATTCCAGTTGGTGGGGAAAACATCACACACTTTGTGTTTACACGTCAGAGTTACTGGCCCCTTGCCAGCTTTGCTGCCTTCCCCTGGATATGCCATGATTCAGCAGTCTTTCTCATAAATTAGTTGTTTCTGAGTAAACCTAATATTCTGCTTGTATTCTACTGAGTGCAAGGTCTACTATTCTTGCATTATTGTATCCATTCATTTTTACTTCTTTTACTGGCTGGACCAGAATATGTAGAGCATCATTATGGGCCAGGCACTGAGGTAGACAGTGGGGGTGCAGTTGATGAACAAATTTCAGTCCTGACCATCAATCAGGCTGTGCTCCTGTGAGGGACATGGCTGGACAGGCTGGTCATTGCAGTGTACTGATACATGTAAGGAAAGATCATGTACAGAGCTAATGGAACAGCAGCAAGTGGTGGAGTGGTGCCTTACTTAGACTTGAGGATCTGTGAGGGCTCAGAAGAAGTGGTGTCGAAGCTGAGACAAGGCTGAGAAGAGGGACAGAGGGGAAGAGTAGAGGGGCCAAGGAGAAGCTCTCCATAGCTGTCCATGTAGAGAGAATTAGCATCGCCAAGGTCAAGAGTATAATTGAGCATAATAAGTTTGTGCTGCTAAGAGTTCTGCTTGGCATGCATCTCAAGAAGGAGAGTAGCAACAGATGAATGGAAATATAGACTTCTCCATAAATAACTTTAATTCAAATACATTGGAATGAGTACCATAATGAATACACAGATCACAAGTATTACCGTTATGTGAAACAGGTAGATTGACATCAACTAAATTGATCAGGGCAAGTTTACTGGAGGAGACGTTCTTTAAATTTAGGTGACTATTCAAGAATGAAGAGTGCGAACCCCAAGTACTTACTACTCAAGAAACTCAGTAAATCAGATCATATATTATAAATTGGGCTAAGTTCTTCCTGTTCTATTGTCTACATATATCTTTATGTATTATATTTTGTCTTTCCCTAATACATTGAATTTAGGGAGTTTAGCTACAGAGTGTGTAGCTTATAATGACAACTATGAGGTGATGTGTAGACATAGGCTAAAGGGAACTTTCTGAAGCAGATCATCCTCCCAAAATGGGAATGGGATCACCCTCTAGCCTTTTCATCAAAACCAGGCCCTGACTTGAGTGACTTTCCACTACTGTCTTATTCTTCAGAGCCAATCTGCTAAATCAAGTATTTCCTTGGGTTAAATGATATCGACTTAAGCACTCACTTTGGACGTAGGGATTTTGAGTGCTTAGTGAAAGCAAAGCTACACATGATTCTCACATGCATTATAAGATATGGGTGACCATCGATTCTGCCTTCTTTGAAGCAGTCTAAGAAATAAAACCAGAAAGGAGATTATGAAGAAGCAAATGCTGTGATTATTCCTAGTGCCCCCTAAGTATTGATTTTTTTTTCCTCTTGAGATTTAAGTTTAAAAAAAGGCATTCTTTTCAGATATTACGTTATATATCAAAACATTTTTTTCCATCATCTTTATGCAGCGTGTTCTTTAAAATTCAATGTGGCCTTTCCTTTCTCATTTGAGTTTGTAGGTATATGTGCTTTAATTTCGGGAGAGTGTTTGTTCCAGTCTCTTCTGAGGTTTGACAGTCCTCTTGGTTTAAAACTATATGGCTGAGGTTTAATCACAAATTTTTTGAATGGTGATGCTTGACCGTACTCTTGTCACACGCACACTGACATTTTAAAGCCCAGGTTGGAAAGGATGCTGGAATTTATTATAGCATTTGATGTAATATCACTTAAAAATCTGGGTCACTTACACAAATGTTAGAAAGAGACCTCTTGCCCTTCAGTAATTGCAAATGAGATGCCAGGGGAAGCAGACTCTTTCCCTTCTGTGGACCTCCTATCTCTCATCTGTGAAATAAAGACTGAGTGATGTTTACCTATGGGCATCCATCTTAAATGATTAGCGGGAATTAGAGTAATTATTATGAATTAATGGCTCTATGAGTTGTAAAAGGTTAGATATTATGGAGTTTCATTGTTGTGGAGGCAATTAAGGAAACATACACTTACTGAGTGTACCATGGATCTTGAAACATTTCTTGCCACCTTGCTTTTTATTACTTTACTCTGTATGATACAATCAGCATTGCAGTCTCAGTTTCACAGATGCTTCTTAAAATTGCAGTATTTTATGGAGAAGAAAAATAATTTTTCATAAAGGCTCACATGCAGTTCAATTTGATTAGGTTCTTAATCACTCTCACCTGGCCTCGGCCCTTTGCTGAATTGTTCTGCACTAGTTTACAACCAATGGACTTTGAACAGTAAATCCTAAATTTGCAAGTGAGCTGTCATATAATTTAGTAAGAACGCTGATGGGCTGTTATCAGGGTCAAAAATAAGCACTTTGTAAATTGGTTTATTGTGTATCATCACAGGATCACCAAATTCAATCGTAAGAATGGTTAACTTTGAGTGAGCGAAGACAGGTGTAGGATTACAACTGCAGTAAACTTGAAATTGATCATGATCTGTGGTTGAACTTACCGGAAGCAGTTGGTTTGATTCATGCAATATGGGTCAAAGAAAGGGAGAGATGGAAGGCAGCTTCGCTGGTCAGTTGACTTGCAGAAGGTCATGGAGACCTGGTGAGTTGCTGTTTGCCTGGATTTGGCAAGCCGTGTTAGAGCAGCTTAACTGCATCCGACCAAGCCTGCCCATAAAGATGCCCTTCAGGCTGTAGGCTTAGAGACATATTTGAACAGTTGAATATGAAGTTTTGGGCAATTTCTAAGGCAAATCGCAAATGAATTGTGAGCAGGCATGAAGCTTGCAACATCTTAGCGAATGCTACTTAAATTGCCTTGTTCTAGGTTAGCAATTAGACAGTCCTATGGGTCCCGCTACAGCATGTTTATGAAACATAAGTGGAAAATAAGCCTGTGTAAAAATTTTTAGGAAGCATGGTAAAGATTAGACATCTCTAAATATTCTTCCAGGCAAGACATCATAACATTCTTGAAGAAGAAAACATGCATAAAATCAGTCCAGCCTTTCTAAATGAGTGTTGGCTATTTATGGTTTTCACAAGTATGCATTAGTAAGGGGGCTCTTTGCCCTTTCTGTCATTGCTTACACACAATATCAAACTTTGGCTTCCCATTTTTTTCCCACAAAAATTGCTGTAAGAAATAGCACTGTTAAAAAAAAAAGAAATAACATTGTTTATCACAACCTAATGCATATATAATACACACAACGGTAGCAAAACCTTGCAAGAATCACTTATCCTTAATTCATATGATGAGCTCTGAAATACTCTCTAAAATGGAAACATGAATGCTCTGTGAACACCTGCTAAACGATTTTAGGTCCTCCTGTTTGAAAGATACTTGAGCTGGAGTGAAGTGAAAGAAACAGGTGAGATCTCTTCTTGGGTGTTCCTGCTCGTTACTGAAACTTGGATAGGTAGGCAATAGTACTCTTGTCTAGAAATCAAGTAGGCAAGACCGTCAAAGAGCTCCTATAATTACCGCTGTTCCTGTAAGAGTCATGCGAGTCTGGGGGTTGTGCAGATGGTGAGAATACTGTGCTTTTCTCTAAGATGGACTGTAGTGCATACCCTGCTGCTTGTGTGCTGTTGAGTGCTGATTAAAGAGGGGACTGGATGAATGAATGATTGAAACAAGCAAAGAAAGTCAGATGCATCTGAGTCAACATTTATTATAGAAACTCCCATGTGCAAATAGCTATGCTAAAGGCAATGAACACGTCAAAAGTAAGGTAGACAGGGCTCATAATTTCTGGTTATGGGTATAATAGCAGTGGGTAGGAGCAGGTGGCTATGGTATAATGAACCTTAGGTCTTTTATAACAGTGTCATAGGGTAAAAGCTTCCCTCTCCACCCTCTCCCCGAGTCCTCGAATAGTGGCAACAGTCTGCGACTGAAAATTGCAAAACACGGGTCCATCACCTTGGTTCACCTTGCCGGGTGATAACCTTGCTTGTCGCTAGTGGGGACTTTTCCTTTAAGCACACAGGCTAGCTATGGTCCACACTGTCTGGCATTCTTAAAGTAACTGCTCTCTTCCACTCCTCCTCATCGCTCTCAGGGGAATTCTTACTGTACTTCGGCAGTCAGAAATGACTGTGAAGAACCAATTTCCCTTTGAGGCAAATAGACCTACATCTAAATGTAGGTAGAGGAAATGGCAGATTCTGTTGGTCTGGGGGCTTTTTAATTGAATTCGGGAACCCAGCTAATTGAAAGCAGCAGCCAGTTAACAAAATACAGTAAACGTAGCTTCAGGTAGTGGTGCATTAGCACATTCCAGCTTATAAGAATGGATGATTACAGTTTTCAAGAATTCTGTGAGCCTGTGCTTAAGCACAGCCTTTGATTCATTAATTTATTTATTCCACACCTAGTGTGGAGCTTAATGGAGCTCAAATTTAGGACCCTGAGATCAAGACCAGAGCTGAGATCAAGAGTCAGATGCTCCACAGACTGAGCCACCCAGGCGTCCCTTAGCACAGCCATTGTTAAAATTTAAATTGTATAATTTATAATTAAATAAATCATATTGAAAGCCAAGCTAATAAATACTTGAAACTCATCAGTTTCTAATTATTGCATGACTGTTGTACTCTTGGGGTGTTTTCCAGTTATATGGAGGAAACGTTATGTGATGGTGTGCTGCTCCACGACTTTTCTTTTTTTAAATTAACTTTTCAATTTCAATCAAGTTAACATGGACTGTTACATTAGTTTCAGGTGCACAACACAGTGATTCAACAATTCTGTACATCATTCAGGGCTCATCATGATAAGTGAATTAATTCCCATCACCTGTTTCACCCAACACCCCCTCCCCTGCCCACCTCCTGTCTGGTAACCATCAGTTAAGAGTCTGTTTCTGTTTCTTGGCTAGTACATCTCTCTTTCTATCTCCTTTTTTCCCCCTTGTGCTGATTTCTTCTGTTTTTTTTTTTTTTTTTTTTTTTTTGGTATTCCACAGATGAGTGATCATACAGCACTTATCTCTTTCTGACTTATTTTGCTTAGAGTAATACTGTCTGACTCCTCCACACGTGTTGTTGCAGATAGCAAGATTTCATTCTTTTTGATGGCTGAGTAATATTCCTGTGTGTGTATGTTTGTGTGGTGTATGATAAATATGGCATTAGCTGTGGGTTTTTCATTTCAGCCCTTTATTATGTTGAGGCATGTTGCTTCTAGACCTTTTTTTTTTTTTAAAGATTTTATTTATTTATTTGACAGAGAAAGATCACAAGCAAGCAGAGAGGCAGGCAGAGAGAGAGGAGGAAGCAGGCTCCCTGCCGAGCAGAGAGCCTGATGTGGGACTCGATCCCAGGACCCTGAGATCATGACCTGAGCCGAAGGCAGCGGCTTAACCCACTGAGCCACCCAGGCGCCCCTAGACCTTCTTTATTGAGCATTTGTATAGCTTTTCAGAACTCAATATTTTGGAACATCATTTCTGTAGCTAGAAATCAGCCATGGTAGGTATATTCATGCCATGAGAATTGGCAAACAGTACAAATCACGCCTCCTCCTCATTTACCAACACATCCATTTACCAACACAACACTGACTCCATCTATAATATCTCAGATACTGGGATTGATAGGCAGTGAAAGTGGCAAAAAAAGAGTAAGCAACGGTGCTAAGTTTTGGGTAAAAGAGATAAGCGTGGCAATTGTGATATTGTAGATGCACTGCGAGCTAGTACAGACGTTCCCATACAGTCTCTCTTCTTGGAGGCCTTTGTGTCACGGTTCTTCAGAGAAACAGGATCAATAAGACACACACACACACACACACACACACACACACGTCTTCTTTTAAGGAATTGACTCATGCAATGGGATGGGGTTGAAAACTCAAGAGTTGATGCTATAGTCTTCAGGCAGAATTTCTTTTTCTCAAAGAAACATCAGTTTTTTTCCTCACAAGGGCTTTCAACTGATTGGATGAGGCCCACCCACATTATTGAGAATATTATTTTTTTAGTTCAAGTCAAACATCTTTTTTTTTTTTTACATTTTTTTTTATTATTTATTTTTATTTGTTTATTTACAGCATAACAGTGTTCATTGTTTTGGCATCACACCCAGTGCTCCATGCAGTACGTGCCCTCCCTATTACCCACCACCTGGTTCCTCAACCTCCCCCCCCCACCCCCCACCCCCCCGCCACCCCTTCATAACCCTCTGGTTGTTTTTCAGAGTCCATAGTCTCTCATGGTTCATCTCCCCTTCCAGGTTCCCTCAACTCCCTCTCCTCTCCATCTCCCCATGTCCTCCATGTTATTTGTTATGCTCCACAAATAAGTGAGGCCATATGATACTTGACTCTCTCTGCTTGTCAAGTCAAACATCTTGACCACATCTTAAAAATACCTTCATAGCAGCATGGCAATAAGTGTTTCCTCTATGTTACTAGACACAAAATTTTACAGAAAAAAATTTTCTACCATATCCCTAGGCCAGAAGAAGTACTAGCCATTTCTTCTTAAATCTGAACAATTAAGAATTTATCTCATAACGAGCTAGTTATAAAACCAGTTATAAACATTGCATATACATTATAGGAACTTTCTGAAAATTTAATTCTTAAATAGTCGCAACTATTTACTAATGGACAGCACACAGCTTCTCAAAGCCTACACTGGAATTAGACATCACCACTTTCATTTCCTCTTCCATACTGATTTTCACATACTACCCATGTGAACATTAAGGAAATTAAGGAAAATTAACAAAAAAACCAACTTCATAAGGATATAATGTCATTGAAAGAATGTAGTAAAAATAATGATGTTGAAACTTCCGATACTTGAGTTTGTGCGGTTTCCTACACATGGCAACTTTATCTGGAAATTTAAGATATTCTCTGATGTCTCTCAGTTTGCTGCTGTGGTCCAGTTAATCCTGTCACAAGTTAGAGGGGTTAAAATCATAAGCTTTGGAGACAGATCTTTTCTAGCTTAAAGATTAAGCTACTTAATCTTTCTACAATTCTGTTTCCTAGTTCGTGAAATAAAGACAATAAAAACACACAGTTCACAGTGCCTGACCTGCAGGGAGTGCTTATAACTGTGGGGCGGAGAGAAGGTGCACCTTGCAATGGGAGGGGAGATGTGGAATTGGGGATTCTTATCTTTGCCTTGGTGTTTTGCTTATCTTGTTCTCAGATACCTAGAGAGTATAACTGAAGTTTTCTATGCTTATATATCTTTTAGTTTGAGTCTGAAATACAGAAATAATGAGAGCAGTATTTCTTTACTGATCTTAATTCTTGAAGAACTCTCTAGAGACCAACAAATTAACATTTTGAATGTTGAAGAGATTCTGTTTGACCACTTCCTCTATGAAAAGTTTATACTGAAATATAAACTTGGTGAGTCTCATTCTTAAGGAAGTAGGAAAGGAAAGATCTTCACGGCATGTTTGAAATCCTCTGTTTGCAATTGTCGGAACCGGTTTACACAATTAACGTATTGGTTCCCTCCAAAGGAACTTGGAAAATACTGAGTGAACATTCTGTAACTAAAAGAATTAGTATTTAAAGTCTTTATAGGGACATTGACGTCAGAGGATGACACTAATATAGGTTATTTGAACGATAAGATCCGCTGATGTCGAACATACACTGAATTTTAAAAACTTGGCGTGAAAGTTTGAACATTCTGATTGTAGTAGTGAACCATTCTGCTGAAGAGAAGCGGTCCTTCAAGATATGAAAGGATCATTTATAATAATGTTTCACACTGAGAAGTGTTGAAGAAGTGCTATTTTGGAAGTTTGGGGAATGTGAACTTAGAAAAATGAACTAGAACATATATTTAAAAACTATGGCTTTCCTATTTTCTGCCAATCCTGATTAGCTTGTAGAGAAAGTTTTATGAGACTGAAAACAGTTCAGGACTGTTAACTCCAATTTAAATCATTTCAGCTATCAGAAAGTCTCTTTGAAAGTTCACTTCTTCTAGAGTATTTCACTCCCCCAAGGCTGTTTCCTCAGATTATTTGCTCAGTCAACTTCCTAGGCACCAGACGAACAAATAAGATGGTTATTTGAGGTGACATATCAAAAGAGGAGGAGACTTAGCTTGGTACCAGACACGGCTAATCGACAGTGGGGTTTTAAAAGTTCAAGGATGAGAGTACTCTGGCATAGACCATACTGGTGAAGAGGCCAAGTCTAAAACAAATACCGCGCTGTCATCAAATGGAATTTGGAGGTTCAGAAATCAAAGGGCTCTGTCGTGTGAGATCTTGCCATCTTCTTTGGCCTTTTTAGTGTTCGATTTCCCACCTACCTTTTAGGAAATGTAAGGTTAGTAATTTCCCTCCACACTCCAAAGCTCTATAAAAGCCAAGCGTTTGGCTGGCTATAGTCTGTGAAATGTGACGCATGTGGGATACTTCGTCTTGGTGATTTGTTTGGAATGTGCATTCTGAGGTCCCCGTGCGTCACCTCCAAGGGCAGAGAGTCTGCTGCCACAGACCCACAGAGGCTGGCTTCTGTGGTTAACGAGGTCCTCTTGTCTCCTGCTCCTGCCACTCACCAAGTCTGTTCCTGGCGGTTTTCAGACCCAGGACTGTCCCTGGAGGGAGCGGGATCTGGCAGAATCACAATTCTCCTGTCACCTCTGTATCTTGGAGTGAAAACAAACATCTGGGCAGGCATTTGGGGAAAGATGTTGTGAAGAGTGACACACAGTTAAAAGAAGCGTGTAAAGGGAGGAATAAGCATCCTCTTCTTGGTTAGGAAACAGATGACAATTTATAGTCTGACTGTATGTCCCTGAGCCTTCACTCCATCTCTCACTTGCTGGTGGAACTCCCTCCTCTCACCTCTGTAATTTCCCTTATTGGCGGTACAGCTGGGAAAGAGTTCTACAAAAATACAGGGACCTGGGAATTCACCCTCATGAACTGCAGGTACCCTGAGAGAGCATGCACCTGTTAAGTTGATGGCATGACCCTGGCCCTGATCTTGACGGACGTGAACCTATCATTGTGAGTTGCACGTAGGTTTCAGTAAATGTTTGACGAGTGAAGGTGCGGTCATCGTTGTTTTCATCCCACACTTTCTGTATTTGTGATCTCTTATCCCCATCTCCTGGAGTGAATTATTCAGTATGTTTAACATTAGTGATCTTGGAGGTATCTAGCGATACTCCCATTGAGCTAAATGTTGTATCTAATTATGTAATAAATAACATAGAGAACCTCAGGGAATTTGAGAAAGCGCGTGGGAAGCTCAGAAAGGACAACACTTTCTTCTCCTTTGTAAGTCACCACTTTGGAAGTATCCCATTATTATAGCAAATACTCATGTTAGAAAGCATGATGTACTAAGCTGAGAAAAGTTTTGTATTCGTGTCATTTGGACAAATTGGAACAGGAGGGGCGAGAGCTAATTCTTTGTATGAGAGAGTAGCTGCCATATAGGATTTCGGAATATAAATATTCAAGTTGAAGGTCCTTGTGGTCTCTGTCTTGCCTGCTCTAGTCTTTGCCTGCTAAAGCAGCCACAGGCAATGCATAAATAAGAGATGGGACTGTCTTGTGATAAAACTTTATTTATGGGCAATTGAATTTGAATTTCATGAAGCTTCCATATAGTACAAATATCATTCTTTGGATTTTTTTTTTTCTCTCCAACCATTTTGTTCTCTGGGCTCACAAATACAGATGGTGGGCCAGATTTGGCCCAGAGGCCATGGTTTACATACCCCTGTACTAGGGCCAAAAATGAAATAAATGAACAAACCTAGTCAGAACAAATCATGCAGTTGCCCTAAGTCTTTCTGGCCACCTGAAGTTACCAGGTTGTTTTGACCAATATCAGTGACCTCAGATTGGGGAGAAGGGAACTGTATGTACTTCAATGGGTGGATTCTTCCACAACCTTCTTATCTCTCATATGTTAGAAAGAAGACGAGTCTCAGCCTAGATTTGACCACGTTTCACAACCCGGGATCCTGTATGCTCAGGGCCATGAGCCTGGTCTCTCTGTAGACACCCTAACAAGTACTTTGCATGGAAGATTTACTTTTCCTACAGCAGGTTTCTAAAACACTCTGGTGATCCCTCCGTCTCTTCTCTTTCTCCGTGCTTGTCTATGTCTGTCTCTCCACATCTCTAGTTATCTCTCTGCCTGGGCCTGCATGAAGCTGTTGACTTCTTGAGGACACTTCCAGTTTTATAAAATATCTGATACCGCATTGAATTAGAATGGCAGCCACTTATACGTGCCTCATGACCCTATACACACACATACATACACACACAGGCAGACACAGTGAGTTTGGTTTAAAGTGGTCCCGTGGGGATGCCTCGGTGGCTCAGTTGGTTAAGTATCTGCCTTCATCTCAGGCCATGATCCCAGGGTCCTGGGATTGAGCCCAAGCCCAGCATCAGGCTCCCTGCTCAGCCCAGAGTCTGCTTCTCGATCCTCTCTGTCCCTCCTCCCCCTGCTCCTACACACACACATATTTTTTTTTTCTTTTTTTTTTTACAGAGAGAGAGAGAGAGAGAGAGAGAGAGAGAGAGATTACAAGTAGGCAGAGCAGCAGCCAGAGAGGGGAGGAAGCAGGCTCCCTGCCAAGCAGAGAGCCCGATACGGGGCTCGATCCCAGGACCCTGAGATCATGACCTGAGCTGAAGGCAGAGGCTTAACCCACTGAGCCACCCAGGCGCCCCCACACACACATATTTTTTAAATAATTTAAAAAAATATATAAAGTTGTCCTGTGAAGAAGTAAGTATCTTTTGTTTTTCTTTATCACACCACATAAAGTACTGATTTTCTTGGAGTGATTGGAGTTTGCAGTGCTTCCAATCCAATCTAATTTCATGAATGTAGATAGATCTATGGCGTTTCTTCCACAAATATCCCAAATACAGCTATTTCCCTCAGGTCATAAAATGTTTATTCTCTTTTGATCAGCTTGTCACCAAAAGTCCAATGCATTTTGCTGAAAACTCACTTGTAATGATTCAGAAGTGGAATGCAGCCCTGATGTACTAAATCTTGAGAAATGGCCATTCCATTTGCAAAACAATAGGGTGGGAAATAGAGGAAGGAGAGTTTTAGGAATGTTTTATAATGGGTCAGAGAAAGGAACATTATGCAGAATTATTAATGGTAAATACCCGTTCAGTTTGGATACAGAGTTTTGTCCTTATCAGATACATATTTCATAAAAAGTACATTTGTAGGCCATTTGCTGTTGATAAAGCCACTTTTGTTCTTTACCTGTGTCTTAACCTCCAGAACTCTGCTTTTTACCAGGATGCGAGTATCAAAATAACTTGAAGAAAAATCTCAAAATTCATATTGGTCTATCCCTCCCCATTTTGGTATAGTTGGTACCTTCCAGTGAGAACCTATTAGGAACACAGCTATAATTGAATAAGATACCACTTATCCCCAATCAAGAAAACACCATGGAGAACCAGGGGTTTCTCCGTAAGAGGGACTTTGAAAGAAGGACTTGGAGCTTAGTTGGGTGGGTTGGGGAGGGTTCGGAGAACCCGAGCTTCAGCCTCGATTGGATGCTTCCAGAAAGGAGAGGTCAACCTACAAAAAGGTCTCTCAATGCATCTGATCAACAAGGAGGGAGAGTAGTATGGATATCCCTCTGTAAATGGTAAGGAAGTCCACTCATTTTGCCTCAGGGAGGAGATGTTCAGTACTTTTTGGATGACCTAGGGCTTTGTTTTTGTGTGTGCTTAGACAAAATTTTGAAGTGGCTTTGCTTCATCTCATTTGTCATGGTCTCGGAGTAATTTTGTCTGGAGTTGGCCTTCTGTGAGATGGTTTAGGTATAATAGACTCTCATGACCTAGGTGTGAGTTGCCAGGCTGGCTTCTGAATGTCAAGGGCAGCCTGTTTTTTCTTTCTTAATACCTCCCCCCTGCTCTCTTCTCCAGCACAGCTGTCGTGGCTACTACTTTTTAATGACACGTTTCCAGGTTTTTATTACAAAAGATTTTCTGTGGGCAGAAAAAGCAAAGCTAATAGTAGGATAAACATCAGGCATCCATCAAACAACTTAGGAAACAGAAGATTATAGATACAAGTATTTGAGCACTCTCTCAAATCCTAATTTCTCCTGGGAGGGAACTGCCATCTTGAAGTTGATAGTTATTGCTCTCAAGTACAAGGCATTTTCATTTTCTTTTAAAAAAAAATATACGTATGATATTTTATGGTCTCCCTCCCTTCCAGAGTTATGGAAGATCTAACTTCAGTACACATTTGTGGTCATTTTTTTTTTTTTTTTTAATTCTGGGTTTGTTTTAAGTAGGCACTAAAGCATCAAGTGACATAAACATGAAACAACCTCTACTTCATACAGGTCACAGGACCTAACTTTATATAAGTACCGTTAAGCATTATAAATGAATTTTAATCATCACATCAAGTACTTTGTGCATTTGGAGTTCAGTGTCCTACAGTGACTTTGATCCCACGGGCAATTTGTTGTTCCTACTTACCAAGATGTTCGGTGGATTTTTCTTCTTCCCTCCATAGGTTCCACCAAACATTTTAACATTAACAGAACTGCCTCAATTGGAAATTCACATTTTATGCATTTACAGTTTATTTTAATTTCATGAAGCAGATTTGCTTCCTCCTTGCAAATAGCAACAACAACAACAACAAAAAAAAAAAATAGGAGGAAGAAAGAATAAGAAAGCAATATTGCCAAAAGAAGTCACCTGGTATATCCAGAGATAAAGTTGTTGAATTAAATACATGACTTTCATTACCTTTTACTTTACATTCCATAGAACTTAAGCATTAATTAAATATGCCAGTGCCTTCCTTCTTACAGGGGAACATCTCCTCTCTGACAAGAATTGTCAACTGAGGGAATGTTTGGCCCATTAGACCTGCCATTGAAAACACACTCACTTTCCCCGAGAGCGCAGCTGATGCATTCTGACAGACAGACAGGCAGAGCCAGAACACAAGGAATGATCCCCATCTTGTCTCGCCCTTGCTGTCAAACAGGCTGTGGTGATGGGACTGAGCGTCTTTTGCATTACTGGAGGTTTCCAAAGACAAGCACACTCATAACTGTATTACATCTCTTGTCACCTGGTGCCACTTGACACATTTCAAATAAAGGCAGGGACATTGTCATGGTCTTCTGAGGTCCTCAATATACTTCCCCTTACATGGCAGGGACAGGAACCAAATATTGGGTGTCTTAGTCTGTCTGGGCTTCTGTAACAGAAATAGCATAAGCTGGGTAGCTTATAAACAAAGAGCAGTTATTTCTCCTACTTCTGGAGGGCTGCGAAGTCCAAGATCACGGCACGGGTAGATTCCGTGTGTGGTGAGCGCCCGCTCCCTGGTTCCCAGACATCATCTTCTTGCTGCATCCTCATGGGTCCAAGGGACAAGCTAACTCTCTGGGGTCTGTTTTATAAGAACACCAATTCCATTCATGACCTCATCACCTCCCAAAGACCCCAGATCCTAATACCATCACCTTGAGAGTTAAGATTCAGCCGTATGAATTTTGGGGGGTGGGGGCACAAACATTCAGACCACAACATCAGTTTCAACCGAAGTTGATGTTGAATGTTGAATGCTTGGGATGTTAAGTCCACTGAGGCCCAGATACGTTCTTGGGGCTGGTCCAAAAGGTTGCTGGACCAGGTGCCCCAGGATTGGAAGGGAATGTTGGAGAAGCAAATTCCCCAAAGTCCTTATCATCCCATCCTGACATGTACCTTCTCATGGCAGGAGAACACCTAAGAATCTGCCCTCAAGAGTATACATGCTGCACCACAGAAATGGAAGACAAGTTAAGCCAGCAAAGCAAACTCGAGTTTGAAAACCTCGTGGAGGAGACGAGCCATTTTGTACGCACCACGTTCGTGTCCAGGCACAAGAAGTTCGACGGTAAGTGGGACGACTTCCGCTTCTCTCTGTTCTGGGGGTGCCTTCCTGAGACTCTTGGTCTTCTGTGAAAACCATTTTTTTTTTTTAAATGCAGGGTCTTTTCTTTCCTTCTTAAACATTTCTATAACTTGGTCTATATTTAGAAAAAGCATCAGCGTTCTTGACAACTTTTGTAGTAATATCTTAGAACAACCCGAGTTAACAAAGAGCTGTTTTGAATTTGTGGTTTGCCTGTGAGATTTATTCTGAAAGATTTAGCTTAATTTTTCATGATTAGAGTGATTCTAATTCAGGTTTTGTCACATCATAGCTTGTCTTAATTTTTCATCTGGGGATTTTCTTTAAAATAATTAAATGTCATTTAAAATTATTTGAAATATAACAACACTTTTAAGAAGACAGACTTGTTTTCAGTGCTGCTGACATAGACTCCTTTATTTCAGAGTTTGCTCCTCCAAGAATCTAGCCACATTTTACGTTGCAGTGACAGTACGTTCTGAGTAAGGTTTAAATTCTCTATTGATTTCCTGATTATAAGCCATCAAGTTCCTTTCTATGTTCTATTTGTTAAATAAACATTCTGTAGGAGAGAACACAAAGAATGAAAGTAATCATTACAGGGGTTTCAGCATTGAATAGTCTCATCTGAACTTCAGAAAAAACTTTTTTCAAAAGCAATCTGATTTTTATAAACTGATTTAATAATGATAATGATAAAGTTAATATTCTCAGGTGGTTGCGTAGTCTTTAGTGCTTTAAGAAAGGAATGTAATTCCTGTGGCTCGTTGTAAAGCAGACTTGCCAATTGTGGTGACCTTTCCTTGTACCATAGGGTCACACTAAGTTGTCCTGGGTCAGGAGACCCGCCATCTTTTCCCTCGTCCTTTCCGGTCAATGCATGGTAGAGCCCGTTAGAAAAGGCTGGCCGAAGTTTGGATTTTCCTTTTTCTATTCTCCGTAGTAGGCAAAATGTTCTGCTTCATTGCTGCTTTAAACTATTACAGTAACACCAATTTCTTTCACATCAGCCCTCTGAGTTCTGAGAGACAGGTCTACCCGGTAGTGTTTTTAGTGCTTAAGGTGATGTGACGTTTTCCGTGGAAGTCAGTGGGACTTTATCTTTTCTGCCCAGTGTCCCAACATCTGCACCTTCATCCTCTGCCTCTTACTCTGTGTTCAGCTTTATCTGGATGTGCATGAAAATAATTCCTTACTCAGAGGTGACGCTGTGAATGTTGTTCCCATGAATGAAACTAGGGAGTACTTAGTCGTTCCCCGTGATTGACAGATTACAAATCCGGTGACATTCAGGAGTCCCTGTAGGGGCTCTGTGTTTGAGGAAAGGTAATGTATCAATTCAGAGGGAGGCAAATTGAGCCACCTATGGTTTGTTACAGAAAGCAGGGAGAGTGATCTGGAGCTGTTGACTTTTACCTGTCTTTGGAAAATGATTCTCGTGCCTTTATTAAGCCGTACTCCAAAGTTGCAGTGAAATAATTCTAGGCAGCATTCATGACACACGTGTACCTTCCCTTCGATAAAAATATTTCATGTAAGGTAGTTCTATGGGGAGTTGATCGATTTTTTTAAATGTGTAAAGCCATTCAAAAGGATGGAGCCAGACACTTGTATTCTCATCTCAATGACTTTTAATATCTGTGAATATAGAATCCTTGATCTCATCTCGTTGGTCTTACTAAAGAAACCTCTCTCCATCTTTCTCTGACTCTCTATCTCTCTCTCCAGATCTGTTTTAAATTGTTTAAATGTACTTTGGGGCATTATGTCAATTGATTTGACAGGACATTGATTTTGTTAAGATTAGATCTGACATGGGGGGGTGATGAATTCTTTTCCTCATACTGCATCTCACCGCATTAGGCTTGGATGGGAGAGAAGTTGAGTTTTTGTGTTTTGTTTGTTTTGGGATTTGTTTGTTAGTTTGCTTGTTTTTTTCCCAAGGAAACTTTCAGCCAGCCTTATTTGTAAACTCAGATTGTGATCCTGGTGAGCTTGGCTTTTGAAAGGTTCAGTCTTTAAATAAATAAATAAATAAATAAGAAACTATGTAAATAAACTCAAAGTTCCCATTATAAGTTCTGCTGTCTGTTTAGACAGTTTCTGGAAGGTCTGCCACACAGTTGTATGACTTATAGTCTTACCCCGTGAAGGTGATCCTGCTGAGTCACCTTTCAGGAACAGGAGTGCATTCATGTGGCAACTTTCCATTTTTTCCCTTAGATTTAAAAAAAAAAAAAAAAAAGAAAGAAAAAAAAAAAGAAAACAGCAACAAAAAAACTCCAGTAAAGTTCCTCATTGATGAGTATCAGATGGTATGAGCACAGAACTATCTAGGATCAGTTGTGGAATGTTACCCTCTGAGTTTGATTTTCCCAGATACAATCAGTGGTATTCTGAAAGACCTGGAGTTTATTTTTAGGAGCTTCCAATCCGTGAGTCATTTTGCATTCTTGCTGGGGTCTCTTGATCCAAAGTGTCCATTTTGCATTTCTGACTCTGGTCCCACTTTCTTGGGGATCTTGACTTGTCATTTGGATTTTGCATGTTTTTGTTGGCTATATTATATACATGACTGTTTTCCATGAGAAGGTGACCACTCCCTTTCCTAGTTTCATTAAGTATAAGAACAGTTTTAATTACATCTGATACATGTGATTCCGTCCAAACCATATCCAGAAGGCTGTGTCCAGTCACTCTTGGCCATTAGCCTACAATTGTTACTTTCCTTATTGTACTAGAAATGTTTTGATTCCATTTTGCTTTTCATTTTGTGGCAGAGGTGACTCTTAAAATTTGAAACTCCAAAAATGTTAAGATAACATTCTGCGTATTGCCATAATCTTTCCAGTTTTTATCAATATCTTTGGTAATATTTAGAAGAAACTCTGTATAAAATTATAACTATTCACTAGGTGCTCCGAAGCTAAACCTGAGTTCGTATGAATGCTTCTCCAGCTTTCCTGAATGGACAAGTTTGGCTTCATACTCCTGTTAGCCCTAAAATTTGTAGTTGAGAGGCCATAAATTGAGAAATATATGTCTAATCTCAACAGCAGACATTCTCGTTCTTGGCAGAGAATTTTCTTAAACGTGAGTAGCTTTTTCTTTTTAAACATAGGATTGAAATGTTATGATGAAGGTATGTAAAGTAATAGTTTATATTCTTGGCACTGATACTTTTCTAAGTGTCTCACAAGGTTTTGGTTAGTTGGGGTTTTTTTTGTTTTTGTTTTTTTGCTTTTTTTGTTTTCTTCTTTCCCCCCTCCTTTCTCTGGTCAAATCTCTGCCTCTGGCTCACATTATCTAGTCCTATAAGCCCATCCTCCCAGCTGGCGGGGCCTAGCCTACAAAGATTCCCTCAGAACTGTACGGGGTTGTACTCAGTTTGCTCCGTAGCCAAGCCCAGACTTTCTGTCACACCCCGGAGGTCACATCACAAGGACCATCCGGAAACACCTGGCAGAATGGTCACAGCATTACACCTTTACTTCTCACCTGTCTCACCTCCGCCAAACACTCAGACAGCCAGAAGTGTGCAAAACAAATAAGTAACTCATATACAAATATAAAAAAAAGGGAGTGACATCTTTGTACACCCACTCCTTTTCCCAATATTGTTGTGTGTGGTGACCCTCTAACCCCGTCAAATTTGTGTGTAAAACTCAACTTCAGTCATCCTTCTAAGTGGCTCATGTGTTAGGATTCTAGGAAAATACACAACAACCAAACACTCTGATATTAGTAATAGTAATACTAGGGTGACTCCTGGCCCTGTTCCTCACCCCTCATGGATGTTCAGCTGTGGACCAAAGTGAACCACAGAGCGGCGTCACAGAGCTACGCAGTGGGAGACACAGCATCATCGAGTACCAGGCTGAGCCGTCCTGAATCGTCAGCCCCAGGACCCTTTGAACTATCTCGTGCTTTCCAGCCCCCAGATGTGCTAAGGTTTCCCGAAGGGCAGCATCTACTCATCTGTCTCTTGCGCCTGTCCTGTCCCAGTGCTCGTGGGGAGGATGGGATGCTGTCTTTCAGAGATAAGTGGAATGGGACTTTTTTAAAGCTTAACAAAGAAAATTACCCACCTAAATATAGTCTTGCTCCCAAGGAACCTGGGGCCTAGAGAGGGTAAATCATTTGCCAAGTTTCCACCAAGAAGAATGAAACCAAGACTGTAGCCCAATACTCTTGACTTACGTCAGACTTATAAATAGTCATGTGATAGGAACTTGACATTTGCTTGAAATTCTAAGCTTTTATTTGTTTCAAGTGGGCCCTGGCTCAGAATTATTGATATTCCTATAACAAGGCAATGATGATATTGGTGGGCAAAGAATTATCTATGTTTTTGGAAAAGGCAGGAATAGTATTCAGTTGAGTATTGACCCTCGGTTAAAGGGGAATGAGCGTTTTGCACAAAGATGTTGTTGCATCAGTTAAGCCATGTTATTTATTCTTATCTCTTATCTTGTAGCTTCCATCTTAGTGTGGGTACCAGCACCCTATGCTCTAGGAATCTATATGGAATATGGATTATTCAGAGACAGGAAAATTTAGTTGAAGGGATATTTTATTTTGCTTATTTTTTTTCTTCAGTTTTATTCGAGATGAAATTTATCACATTTGAAGCTTGATATGGTTTTTTATTTGTTTAGTTTGTTCTTCTTGGTCTTATTATTTTACTTTCCTTCCTGGTTTTTATTTATGCGTTTTAATGATATACATTTGTCCAGAGATTTTTGGCAGCAAATACAATTTTAAAAGCAAAAAAAAAAAAAAAAAAAAAATTGAGCAGTAATTTCCATCCTTCTGAAGAACTTATTCTGTAGTAACACTCTCAGAATTCTCATTTTACTGAATGTGGGAATAACATATACACAGCGACATAATATTTTTATGCTGCAAGTCTGCTTATGTTTTCTTTTTAAATATCATTTCTCATCTATATACTGTGGAGATGACAATAATATAGGGATATCTGTAAAATATGGTCTAATTTTTCCAGAGAAAACACTTACTCGAAAAGGATAAACCACTAAGTAGTGTTCCATATGGTAGTAGAATCTTCTGTATTTCCTATCACATGGGCGGGGTGTGTATGTGTATGTGTGTGTGTGTGTGTGTGTGTGTGTGTGTGTGTGTGTGTGTGATTTCAGTTTGGAAACATTTATTCAGAACGCTCTATATGGAAGGTACTTAGCCGGGGGTGTAGTAGATAAAAGACAGCTAATAATGACAAAAATATGTCCGCAGTCTGTCATGAAGTTTACCTTACCTTGTTGGGGAGATATTCCTCTAAAACCAACAGTAAAGAAGGAGGATTGGCTCTATCATATGGTAGAAGTCCATTGAAGACAGAAAGGAGGGAAGAGAGTGTTGTACTTAGAGGCATCAGAAAAGACTTTTGGAAGAGGGGACCTCCAGGGCCCTTAAAGAATGACTTGAGTGTATTAGTTAAAGAGGGGGCAGGAAGAGACAAATTCTGTGTGCATATCCTCAGAGTCCTTGGGATACGTCTTAAACATATTTACTATTGATGTTTTGCCACACTGTTCATTTATTGACATTTAGTGTGGATCTGTTATGTAGATATTCTATAGAAACGTACCAGTCCTGTATCAGTCTTCTATTGTTTTGTAACAACAAAATTTCAGGGCATGAACAAGAAGCACTTATTTTTCCACAGTGCATCTTCGGATTGTCAGGAGTTCGGCTGTTCTTGTCTATGTCCTACTTAGGTTGGCTCTAAACTATGATTCGGTCTGATCCATTCTAGATTTCACTGTTCTTTTGGAGACAGCTGTCTATCGTGCTCATCTTCTCCTCGTCGTGGAGTTTAGAGACTAAAGTTCATAAGTGGAGGCATGATGCCCCTTACCGCCTAACCTAGAATGGGCACGCTCTCTTCGCAGGTTCTGTTGGCCAAAGCACATCTCCCGGTCATTCCCAACATCAGTGTGGACGGGAGGAGATGACTTTATGGACGTGAAGGTTGGGGAAGGAGTGAATACTTCTATATCCTAACCACCAAAGTTCTCAATTGACTCCTGCTGTTCTTGAAACAATATTCTATGTTCCACATTGGGTGGTTTGTTCCTTGTTGTTTTGGTGGCTTCTGTAGGAATTCAAGAGGGATAAGTATTTCCCAAATAAAGCACACTGACATACATCTTATATCACTAACTTCCGTTCCCAGCTCCGCAACAGATGCACACATAACCACACACACACTCATGTACCATTTCCATGATGTTATTCAAGAATAAACAGGTGTGATATATGTTTCTTAAGCTACTAGTACCCTTGTTCAATATACAGAATACCAAGCTAACTATACTTCATAAGGGTTATCACATTAATTATCTTACAAAGTGATGAGCTGAGCACCTTCTTTCATTTTGCTATAGGCCACCACCTCTATGACATGTATTTTATCTGAAGGACACACTCTGGTAATCACAGTGTGCAGAATTGGGTTTTAGAAATTGGGAACTGTCATACTATCACTGGAAAGTAATCCGCCAATTTTCCCAAAGGGCAGCCTTTCCAAAAATAAGAATCAGCTAACCAGGGATTTCATCTGTGGCAGAACTAGTGAATAGATTTACAAATCATAAATGCCTTGCTTCTGTACAATGTTGGAATAGATGGTCCATGCTAGGGGTCCTTAAATGCCATGCAAGAAGAACTCAAATCTTTGTACAAGTGAAATTTGTCTTCTTTTTCTTTCTTCCTCCTTCCCTTCCCTCCCTCTCCAACACCCCACTTTTCTCCCTTCCTTCCTCCTCCCTCCCTCCCTTCTTTTCTCTCTTCCTTCCTTCCTTCCTTCTGGAATTCCGTTCATATATATATATATATATATTTTAATTAATTAATTAACTTATTTTTTGTATTCTGCTCTTTGGACAGATCCTTCAAAACTAATGAAGCCCACTGTTGATACACAACCTTGTGTCCTCTGTGATGGACTATCAATCTTTTTTCTAATCCTTAGACCCCTACCACACACCTCAAAGTAACTTAAAACACATTACAGTCCCAGTGTAGTTGTAATATTATTATCTTATTATCACCAATTCCCTTGCATGGTAGCTTTGCCGAGCAGCTGTTTCATAGACAAGCCAATTTCTTGTAAGTATTGCTCTATCAGATGCTGAAACCAGCCCTACCAGAAGGGTTCTTGGTCATGAATGTTAATGAGCAGACAAGTATCTGCTCTCTGACAGGGGCTCACTAATCCTTTGAGTAAGTATGGATAAATTATAGGAGAAATTTTATTTCACTTAAATTGATCTGCCACTGAATAGAGAAAACTGATTTTCTTATTTTAATGAAAATCAAGAAAAATATTTAATGGTGGTGTAAATTAGAGCTCGGTGGAAACATTTTTGTCTTCAAACCTGAGAGCACTCAGCTCAGTGTAGACGGTTGGACTGCATGGTGTGCGTAATGATAATGGAAAATTCATTATCTCTAGTTAAGGGTGATGTGCGGTGGGAAGCACTATGAGTCACCCACTCTAACTGGGATTTTGTATCAAGATTCTTGACTTTCCTTCATCATAGTGAATTGGAATAAAAGTGTGCGTTCCTCTTCTGCTGAGACAACACGGTTTGCCTTTTTCAGACAAATAACAGGGTAAACGTATAAGAAGCATTTATGTGCTTTGAGAGTTCTAAGATTTAGAAGAAAATGATTCAGGTGAAAATCTGAAATGACATACCCTGTCCCGATGGGAGGCCCTGAGGTGGGCACGTTGAAGGAACAAGATGAGCAGGAAAGTGATAATGCTTGAAGGTGGTCGATGAGTCCATGAGGGTTTATTATAATATTCCCATTTATGTATGGTTTCTACATTTCTATACCAAAAAGGTTTTTTAACAGGAGATAACTGACTTGAGCATATACAGGATGGAAGATGTTTAGTTTGTGAATCCATTCTGGATACACAACAATGTCAACAGATACTGTCTCTCTCATGCCTTGTGTATTTCATAATAGTAAATTGCACAGAGCATGGACAGAACTTACGGGGATTTTAACTCAGACCGAGACGACTTATCTCCTGCTTCTACCCAGCATTTTATTGTTCATTGGCTAGAAATGGCGTTTTTAGTTTACCCACACAAGCAGGCTTGTTAACAAACCCATTACGTGTGATTCAAAACGTTGAACTCTTGTTTAGAAGATACAACCGCACCATGACAGGCAGACTGTTCATACACAAAATTTTGGCAAGATTCAGAAGAAAATGTAAAATGTAAAATTTTAAGTACATTATAAATAACATTTCTATATTGCTCAGTAGTTACCCAGTGATTTTTAGTTGAATGACAACACCTACGTGAGCTTGGCATTTTAGCAAATTGAAAGGGAAAGACAGCTTTGCCTAAGCAATTAATTCCACAGGGTTCCAAGTATTCCACTGGGTAGGAAGAGAACACTGAGCCAAATGTGGAGGTAGAGTCGGGAGCCAACTAAGCCTGCAGAGTTCACAGAGCTCGGAGAAATTTTAAGAAATCACTCAATGCGGCTTCAGAATTTTCTATTTATTATTCTTTCAGAAGGTTTGTTATATTCGTTAAATGGACAAATATTATTTTGGGGATAACTATATATAGTAGTACATGATCTTCATGCTGTTTCCTCCTCACCTAGTGGTTTAATTGAATCCAAACAACTTGAAAATGAAAAGCAAACTTTGAAGTGAGATAACAGGGGATCTGGCCTTCGAGGCCTTGCCGTGTTTGAAGAAATTGTCATTCTCCACATATTTTTTAATTTCTGAAGATTTCTTTGCATATTTTTTCCTCTTAGAGGAACCGTGCTCTGGTCATTACAGCCTTTGGTTTCCTCAACCCTTCTGTCTCCTCAGTGCTAATGTAATTGACAACCTGGTCATTTTTACTTATTCAGTGTTTGTTTTTTTTTTTAAGAAGTATGATCAATTGCCTAGTCCCTGTTGAAGTCTGAGCTCTCTAAGTATAGAGATTAGGTCTCGTATTTGTATTTTATCTTCCTTTGCTTGACTTACTACGGAACATATTTAACAGTGCTGCAGTGATGTCAAACTATGGCCCTGGCCCCCGCAGACCACAAGGGCCCACGCTGGTCACGTGAATTACTTTGGTTTCAGTAATAAATATGACAGAAGAAAATGGGAAGCTTTGCATTCTAGTTTCCTATTAACTCTTAGGGTCCATAACCCTGAAAGTCATACTTGATTTCAGAAGCATTTATTTCAGTGGATTTAATGGACCTAATTTCAGATGCCTAGAGCGAAGATGGTCTTTATGGAGGAGCACAGATGGAAATCCTTACCTCCAAGAGCAGAGTGAGTGTGTTCTTCTCTGTCACACACACACGTGGACAGAGAAGAACACACTCATCCTGCATTTTGACGCGTGTGTGTGTGTGTGTGTGTGTTTGCACACGCATGAACATGGAGAGGTCCAGATGCACCTGAGTCAGGAGGGCCAGTCAATGGATAGGTTCCTGGGTTTGCACACTGGAAATTTTGATGCTTTGGTCTGGATGGGACTAGAATTATTTAGCTTAAGCCCCTCATGTTTCTGCAACAGTCTTTCAGTGTCCTGGTTTCAATGGACTTGAGAGGTCAATTATCAGGACATAATGTAGGGCGCAGAAAGATGACAGAGGTTTCTAAGTCTTTGCTCTATCACATTAAGTAGGGGTCAGTTTAAAATCTGCCAATAATAAGTCCCCACTATGTTAAAGTACCAATTACTCATCAAACAATGTGTTTTATACATTAAGCAAGCCTCGTTTTTCACTATGATTTTGACAGTGAATTAATGCTCAAGATCCAGAATTCATTTGATCTTTTGCAGATCAAAATTATACTTTGTTTGAATTTTTCACAAATCTGTTTTCTCTTTTATTTTCTAGTTCATAGGACCTAACATATTTATTTTTCACAGTCTAGAAAATGCATTTTAATTTCTTCATGTCTCTTGTTATTTTTATTTTTTATTTTTTGCTTGGATGATGTTTTTGAAGTCAAGTAACTTTTTAAATAGCTTTTTTTAATAGCATTTTCTGACTCTAAATTAACGTATGCTTTTTGTAGAAAACTTGAATAACTTAATTTTAAAATTTTAAAAGATTTAAAGTTTCTTTAAATTTATGTCTGTGAGGGTGGGGGGAGGGAGGAAACCGAACCTGGTATGTCAGGTTACTGAAGTAAAAATATATGTATATGTATATGAGAAGTATATGGCTTCTCATGAAAATTTATTCAAATGACTTATGAAAAATAAATTGGAATTTTTAATTTCTGTGTTTCATAATTCACAAATACAAAATGAAAAGTAGAAACCACATCTCTGTAAGAGGAAGGGGATTTTCTATTTTCTGGGGATAGTATCCTCCCTGCCCCCATACTTCATAATATTTTGTCAGTACAACTTTGGACCAATTTTCCTGTGATTGAGTTGATGGTCTTGATTTAGAGGACACGTAGAAGCCCTTTCAAATTAGGACAACATAGAGCTAAAGATTTATGAGACGTAATAAACCATGGTTTATATTAAAGAATAGGTCAAGGGAGTACTTAAAATTAATCCTCTCACGAAGGGATTTATGGAAAATAGAGAAGGAAGGAAAAACATGAACACTTTTAATGCCCTTCTTGAACAGTAGTTCACAATTCTACCCATGGCCCAGTTGTCATTAAGTCAGCCAGACATGTTCTCTCTCTCTCCATTGTACCCAAACATTTCAGGAAGAGAAATGGCTTCTGAGGCTATTGTCAGGCCTGGAGCTTTCCATGACTCCCTACAAACCAGGGACTAGCCCTTAGGCACAACCTGTCCTTAGTTTGAAGGTTTCACTAGTCTCTAGTGCGTAAAACTCGATTGTATTCTGCAGTTAAAAGAGTTGTGGAGTCAATTTTAATTAATATTAACAGTGTCTATTTTTAAATCGCTAAATACATTCCCCCCAAATTCAGGCACTTTGTTTTTTTTTTTTTTTTTTTTTTTTTTTAAAGATTTTATTTATTTATTTGAAAGACAGAAATTACAAGTAGGCAGAGAGGCAGGCAGAGAGAGAGAGAGGAGGAAGCAGGCTCCCTGCCAAGCAGAGAGCCCGATGCGGGGCTCGATCCCAGGACCCTGAGATCATGACCTGAGCTGAAGGCAGAGGCTTTAACCCACTGAGCTACCCAGGCGCCCCTCAGGCACTTTGTTAAAAAATGTTTGAGATTGTTTTTCTCTTGGCTGTTTCTAAATCAAAACCCTCTTTTTTTTCCCTTCCATGTAGATTCTAGGTGCCTGATGCAGTCAGTGTATTGTCTTCATTCACTCATGCATTCCCCATACTTGGGAAGAGGTCTGCTTTGCTTATATATCATGCCAAGTTCTATTCAAAACAAACAGAAAAGCCAGGTAAACAGCTCAGGCCTTGGAGTCAGAAACTAGGTTTCAAATGCAGAATTTACAGTTTATTAACAAAGTGATCTGAGAAGGTTCTCGAACTCTTGGGGCTTTGTGTTTTCTCTTTTCAAAATGAGTGTAATAATTGTAGTTTCGAAAATACACATAAGGAGCCCAACACGTGTCTGACAAAAAGTGAGGATTTCATTTATGATGGCTGTGTCCTGCTCTTCTCCTTATCCTCATGTGCTTCTGTGCTTGTCCCTAGGAAGGTGACAGCCCCCCAGAGTCACTCAGACGAGACCATAAAGAACTGCAATACTGATTGGTGCCATGAGCGAAAATAGAGATAAAATATTAGAAAGGAATGAAATTATTTTATGATGAGAGGACCAGGAGTGACTTTGTGAAAAGACAGAATGAAAACTGTCTTCAAAGTTACGAAGGAATTGGACATTACTCTGGAAGGACATGGACACGTGGCTAAAAGGCATCGATGTGGGGTACCGAGTACACAGTTGTGGAACGAAGGATGTATATGAATAAAAGAGGAGTAGAGCCAGTAGTACGGTCCTTGGTCTATTAACAGTGTGGAAAATTCAGTCTGTTCTCTGAAAATCAGTGGGTGCTCTTACGTCTTTCATTTAAATAATTGAATTTGCTGTTGATTTTGAAGTTATGTAGACAAAAGTTAGAATTCCTGTTGAACACCAACTAACAAAGATTACTCTGTGGGTTGGTTCTGTTTAATTGATGACTCACAGCAGGTGCATGGATTAGAGGACAAAATGCAGTCAGTTGATTCCTTATTTTCTTTAACGTGTGTATCTGTATAATAATATTTTTAAATGGTAAGCTTCCAGGCGTCTGTGACTGAGTATTATTCATGTATGGTCTGTGTATAAGAATTCTTTACCTTAAGGGCTGCTAAATGTTATTTCCATGGTGATTTGTGAGGAATAGTATTTTAGGTATAAACTTATCTTATTGTACTTTTCAGGTTACTCACTACAGTGAATATGTCTTACTCTTATCATCACAATAATTGTTAGATGGTTCATCTGATTATGAAAATGAACATTGGGGACACCGGCGTGGCTCAGTGGGTTAAAGCCTCTGCCTTTGGCTTAGGTCACGATCCCAGGGGTCCTGGGATCGAGCCCCACATCGGGCTCTCTGCTCAGCAGGGAGTCTGCTTCCCTTCCTCTCTCTCTGCCTGGTTGTGATCTCTGTCTGTCAAATAAAAAATAAATAAAATCTTAAAAAAAAGAAAACAACATGAACATTAGTTTGATATCTTTCATGAGGCCCTGCCATACCCATACCTCCACATATGAAGTTAGTTATTTTGCTGAAATTTTTTCATGATGTTTGTTCACAGTTTCAAAATCAGATTTATATTTGAAATTATTAAATTTCACATTACATTATATCTCATAAAATGCTCAATTCCTTTCAAGTATCTTGCATAAAGATTCCCCCAGTAAAATCACACACAAATATATAGGATGAGGACCCTGCGGTAAATATTTCCATCAACAACAGCAGTGGACACATAACTGTCGATCATTGCTCACTTCATGTAATGATCTGAATGTTCTCAGTAGCAATTTAGCACACAACTTAGTATGTAGATCTTTGGGGATGGGTGAATACAAACATTTTCATGGACTCCAAGTCTTCACGTCATTGGGAATCTCAGTCTCTAGAGCTCTGTTAAGAAATCTACATATGTAAAGATATGCATATTTACTTACCGTACATTTATGCAGTGTTTATTAAGTAGCTATTGATTTTTTGCAGTTGCTTTTTAGCAGTCTTACACTCTCATTTTAAATGTGTAATTCTTTTTTTTTTTTTTTTAAGATTTTATTTATTTATTTGACACAGAGAGAGAGATAACAAGTAGGCAGACAGGCAGGTAGAGGGAGAAGCAAGCTCCCTGCTGTGCAGAGAACCCCATGCGGGACCCGATCCCAGAACCCTGAGGTCATGACCTGAGCCATCCAGGTCATGGATGGCATCCCTAAAATGTGTAATTCTTTTTTTTTTTAAGATTTATTTATTTGACAGACAGAGACCACAAGTAGGCAAAGAGGTAAGCAGAGAGAGAGGAGGGTAAGCAGTCTCCCCGATGAGCAGAGAGCCCGATGTGGGGCTCGATCCCAGGACCCTGGGATCATGACCTGAGCTGAAGGCAGAGGCTTTAACCCGCTGAGCCACCCAGGCGTCCCTAAAATGTGTAATTCTTAAGGCAGCTAACATCTCCAGTGTTCCAGTTACTGGGCAGGGCGCCGTCCACAGTAGCAATGCCTTTACTTAGCTTATTGTCCGTGGTGAATGAAAAATGCATCCCTGGGTGACTCGTGGTATTTCTTCATGCTCAGTTTCACCAGCTGTGGTTAATAGGAACCAAGTTCATTTGTGTGGAGTACGAAGAGGCCAAGACTTTAAGAGTGTTTAGAATAAACTTCACCTGGCATCACCTGCACGCCTAAGTGGGTTTTTTGCCAATGAGTAATGTTCCCTCACTACCCAGTCCGCACAGACAATGCGGGAGAGTAGAGCAGTCTTCCGACAAGGGGTCTTCATTACGGGGTCTTTGTTCAATGAATCTCGTTCTGCTCTGTTCCATTCCTTACCTAAAACAAACAAACAAACCCAAATAAACAAAAACAAAAAAACAACGTTTTGAGAGCCATCAGATTTAGGCGAAATTGAGCAATACAGTTAAAAAAAGAAAAAATCAACACTGTATCTTCCTTCCTTGGGAAAACTTTCCTCAAAACGTTCCTCAATTCCCATGGCATGGTGATTTTGTCGTGGCCTCATAAAAGCTACCTTAGTGACAAAGCAGAAAGGTTGGCTGTTTATCTTCTTGCTAATGTGAAACCATAAATGTGGCTTTGTTCTCTGCTCTGCATTAGCTTCATTTTAGAACCTCTTTCTTCTGTATTTGAACACCAATCAAGAAGCATGTCATTGTTGTCAAATATCCTTTTTTTTTTTTAAAGATTTTATTTATTTATTTGACAGAGAGAGATCACAAGTAGGCAGAGAGGCAGGCAGAGAGAGAGGAGGAAGCAGGCTCCCTGCTGAGCAGAGAGCCCAATGTGGGACTCGATCCCAGGACCCTGAGATCATGACCTGAGCCGAAGGCAGCGGCTTAAACCACTGAGCCACCCAGGCGCCCCTGTTGTCAAATATCTTAACCTTACATCCAATGTCTCTTTAAAATAAGTAAAATATAATGAAAGAAATGAAGCCTGGGTAACCTTTAGAGAGGCTAATTAACTGAAGCCTCTCATGAGGACTAATGGCATTTTTTTTTCTACACAAAAATCGCTTGTCATCTAAACAAACATTAGCGCATGTAATAAACCATATTGCCAGGTAGCTAGCATTTCGGATTAAATGAAAAAGCCTTTATTTTAACAAGGTGATAAGATACCAAGTTGAAAGACTGTAATTAATTTCTTCCATGGGAAGAAGAGGGTCTGAGGAAATAAAGCATATTTTTTTAAAAAGCAATGAGGAAAAAAAGGGGAAAGATGTGTCTTTGAAAAATATTTTTAAAGGAACCCAAACTGCATTTATTTTAATAATCACACGTTAGGTCATATCAAGGACCACATCGTTACAGGGTTGCTGTTTTTGTTTGTTTGTTTTGTTTTTTTTAACTACATTTCTTACGTTTCCAATATTGTTTTCTCTTCTGTTTTCCCCAGGAAAAGAAAACCAGGCAGGATGCTGTATTCCGCTTTATAGTTGCCATTAGCTAATAGCGCCGGTATGGAGAAGCCGTGCCAAGTGCACAAGAGCTGAAAGGTTTTCGTTTGGAGTATTTGTTTGCAAAACAGGCGCAGGCTAATGGAGGATCATTTGTAGAAGGCTCAGCCATGCTGGGTGCTCATTAGATAACTTCGAGAAAGACTCTCTGGTTTGCTCTCCCCTAACCCCCAGTTGTAGGCACTTGTATGTGTTTCAATTAAAATCTCCATTTACTTCCAGCTGGCAGCCTTAGCATCCATTCCACCAGCAGAGAGCAAAGGTCACAACCTCCTGCATGAAGACACATTAAAAAAAAAAAAAAAAAAAGATGCCCTTTGCCTTCCTTGGGTAGGTGCCTTTGAGCCACGCAGGGCAGGCTGGGGGAGAAGATTCCAAAGGGGCCGACGGTCCGGGGACTTGCACCTTGTTTACCGATGTCACTTTGGTAGCTGTCGGTCCAGATGCTGCGACTGCTGTTGCTCTGTGGATTGGGACTCAGCAGCAGCTGTTGTTCTTTGCTGGAGCGTGTTTCTGAAATTCCAGATTTAATAGTCTGAGACCCAGTCATTGAAAGCTACGCCGAAAGTTAATTTGCTGAATCCAAGTTTATTTTCCTACCCTCCACTGTGGTTGGTGGTAGAGCCTTTCGCCTGTGATGCACAATAAAATGAGGGAAGGACGCCTTGGTTGCCCTTCCCTGGGCTGGCGAGGCAGAGCAGGGAGTGGTGGCAGCATGGGGTTGGGGGTCCCCGGGGCTGGGCATCCGGCTGTCCTCAAACTGTCGCACATCCAGATCCAGGCTCTGCCACTCTCCACCCGCACAGGGTTTGGCGACGGGACAGACTTCAGTTTCTCCTCTCCTGTGCTCGGAATAACGCATCCTGCCTTGTAGCGTGTGCACATGAGATAAAGTGCATAGAACACCTCCGATAGAATGCCCAGCACATAGGTAGATTTTACTATTTTTAGCATGCTGGCCATGTCCCTTTTATAAGGGTTTTCTGATGAAGGAAAAGGTTCTCCGTTTCCTTGCCTGGCTTCTGGACATGAAATTCATTTTCTCGCTCCAAAAATAGGAAAATTCCTAGACGTTCAAATAATTCTACCTCCTGTTTATTGGGTAGTACTCTTGGACTATCGTAAGCACTTTCGTAAGCATTGGTACGTGCTGTCCCATTTTTAGCCTTCACAACCATCCTGTGAGGTAGGTGATATTGTTATCCCTGCTGTTTTAGAGTTGAGGATGTTCTTGCTTGGAGACGTAAGTAATTTGCTGAGTTCACGTAGCTAGTCAAAGACAGAGCTGCGCTTGAATCCAGCCTACACCCTGTACCAAGCTGTACTTTCTCCCACAAGGAGAGCAGATCGATTTACCTTGAAATGAAGTATTCGAGCTCTGCTTCTGACAGAAATTTTCTATGTTAAGAATGGAAAGCTCTGGGGGCGCCTGGGTAGCTCAGTGGGTTAAAGCCTCTGCTTTCGGCTCAGGTCATGATCTTAGGGTCCTGGGATGGAGCCCTGAATCGGGCTCTCTGCTCGGCGGGTAGCCTGCTTCCCCCTCTCTCTCTGCCTGCCTCTCTGCCTACTTGTGATCTCTGTCTGTGAAAGAAATAAAATCTTAAAAAAAAAAAAAAAAGAATGGAAAGCTCTGGTAAACATTTTGTGAAAAACTCTTTGCTTTGACGTGCTCACTTGGACAAGCTTGGATATGCTATCCAATGAACCTTAAGCTTGATGCGCCCAACCACGATAGACCAAATTAGAACTTTGTGCTTCTGCAAATAATGCGTATCTCTACAAACAGGGCAGTGCTGGCCCTGGGGATTCAGGGCCACGTGATCTGTGAAGCCACCAGAGCCACAACTGACTGCGAGCAGAGGTAGGATCTCCGTTTAAAAGTAAGTCAGAGCTCACATGGGAAGTTTGGCATACGACAATCATTTGGATGACAGGATCTCAGACACAAGAACAAGAAAGGGAGAACTGGTGCCAAAGATTCTAACCCAAATAGTAGCAAGTACGATGTTAGAGTCTAGAAAGTCTGAGTCCTTCATTGCTCGTGTCAGAAAGCCCCCCCATCCTACAGTTGGAAGACGGGGAACCATAAATAGAGTCTGTGGGCAGAAAAGGCATGCTTTGTCTCTTCTTAGGAAAGCATTAAAACCCCAATAGTGTGGACTGATTGGCGTTACCAGAGTTATATTCAATAGTATACCACATGTTTTAATGCAAATTAGGTTACATATTTTATACTTCAGCTCATGAAGAAAATGTCATGGTTCACGATAACGTCACTATTTAAAATAAAGATAAAATAGTTAAATGTTCTAAAGATTCTATAAAATGTAAAAAAAAATACCCTTGATTTCGCTAATACTTCTTTTTTTTTTTTTCCTTATTCTAGTAAATAGTCCTGTAAACTTTCTGTGAACTCTGATTTTGCTTTAAATGTAAACATGCTGTATTTATAGCATGGGGACCCTGAGAAAGAGAGAGATGGAGGGAGACACACTCACACAGAGACAGAGCAATTTGGTCATATGTGGTGATAATAGTGTTTTATTTGGGGGAAGGAAACTAGCCTCTGGGATCAGGGATGGGAGGAAGACTTTTCAATGTATATCCTTTTAGTGCCTTTTTAATGTTTGATTATATATATATATGTGGATTACCTATTCCAAACTGTTTTTAAGAACAACCCGGTGCAGCTCTGCTCAAGAAAAGCATTAATATTCAAATTAGTTCTTAACAAGATGTTAGAGGCAGCTTGTGAATCTTTTGTTTTCCTACATCCTACTCTCAATTTAAAAGTAACCCTGTTCATGTCAGAGTCAATGATAAAACACTTCTAAGTTCAATGAAACATGTTTTTTCCTCTTCTGAAGAACACTTTTTACCTTCCTAGAAGTGAATGACTTTGACATTTGGATGTTGTACTGTTTCTTTTTTAAGTATGTTTTGTCATATGAATTAATTCCAGGAAAAGGCCAATTCAGTGTTTAAAGATTTTGCATAACCAAGTAAGGTGTTAACCAGGAGCTGTGTCTTGGGACTTGCTCATTCCCCACACTCCTATTATTAATATCCTAAGTCTGTTTCTTAACTCTCTACTATTGTTTTGAACATTTCAAATTGCCCTACTTTTCCTGTGCTATTTCAAATGTAAACTTAAAGAATTCCTTGATCTGAGACCTGGGAAAGTCACTTGAGACAAATGTCACATCACAATAGCATTTTTGTCAGTTGGTTTTCCTTTTTCAACTTGGCCAAAATGTTTAATTCATTGTCATTCTCTTGCATGTTTCTTTCCTTATATTTGTTTTTTTGTTTTGTTTTGTGGTTTTGTTTTGTTTTGTTTTGTTTTGTTTTCTCCCCCCTCTCAAATGCCCCTAATCTTCAAGACCATGTGCAGGACCTCAGTGCCATTATCTTCCCTTGATCGGTGTCTCAATTCCTATTCTCCACCTTCCTTCTCTCTGTTGTCAGTGGGAAGGAGGGACACTCAGGGTAACATTCTGCAGTTTGAGACTTCAATTATATACCTGCTCCACTCTGACAGGCGTTGGTCCCTCTGCAATTTTGGAGATGAAAAGCGTGTGGGGAAAACTCTGAAAGGAATTATAATGGCTCCTGGTTCATTGCTTATGGGGGTGGCATTTTAACAAGAAGCTTCCTCAGGGATCAAGGAATACAGATCCTTTGAATTAACAAATTAAAACTTCTCCTTCAACTCTTTGCCTTTCTCCCATATTGGTGAGCATTTTGATCTTGTCTTCATGAGCAAATGTCTATTTTGTTGATTTTTTCAGGCCATCGCTACTCGAATGAGCTTTGAAAAGCATACTGATGTTTCTTTTTTATCTGGGGACCCTGAGAATATTTATAAATGTAGACTCATTAAAAACACATCTGGTCAGGGTAGTTGCTTCGATGATTGGAGAGAAAAGAGAAAAAAACAAACAAACAAATAATGAGAGTGGGTTCCCTTCTGAAGCTAGATGGCCTCATGGCTGACCAAGAACAAGAGCTGAGAGAAGCAGACCTCCCACCTGGCATAAAGCAGTGCCATCTGCATTGGAGAGATGGAAAGGCAGAGATGAGTTGGAAAGTCTTACCTCTCTAAGTAATAATGGAATCATGTTTTAGGCCACTGAGCTGCAAAAGCACTTACTGCCTGAATATTGTTCAGTAGTTTATGGGAGATATGTTTCTATGTCTTATTCTTTCAAAGTTAAGTCCTCCAACCCGTATTAATTAAATGTGTTGTATATTGTTAATATTATTATAGAAACTCAGCAATTTTCAGGATAAAGACAAATGAGTTTTGTCTCTACTAAAAGTGATAATGCCCTACTGGGGCATTTCTGGACAGCTTTTATTAATTTATCATATTTATGGACCCTCTCCTACTGATCAGAGATGCCCATTAAGATGAATTTCACAAAATAAATAAGCTAGTTGTCACATTGAAGAGAGTTTTGTTAACAGATATCTACAATAACAGTACCTACCATACGTGCCGTAATAGACGTGTTAAGCAGGATTTGGAAGCAAGAAGATGGAGAGACTGCTTTTGTTGGTTGAGTCAGAGAAATTGTTAGAAATGCTGATGGGCTATGTGGAATTTTAGCATAGAGACAGGAATTTATTAGATAAAGAAGGTGTTATCAACTATTCTAAATAGAGAACGTTGAGAGAAAATATGCAATATTTCAAAAATATTTTTGAAGTCCAGGACTTTTTGTGAGAAATACACTTAGATTGTTGTTGAGCTGAAAAATCAAAGTGGACAATATTGGACTATATAAGCCCTGAGATTTCTTACTGATAAAAAAATTTCATGATTCCACATGATTTCATTGTTTCATAAACACTGGGGTTCTGTTTTCACCTAAAAATGCTGATCTGATTCATTTTCACTAAGAACCTCTGTAGGGGACAGTTCAGCCTCCATGACTTTCCTACTTTGAGGGAAGACTGTAGGGTACAATGATTGCAATTATATTCTTCCTTTAATACTGTTTTATTGTCTATTACATAGTGACTAGAACATTCTTAAAGAAATTCTATATCTACTAGGATATGGCTTTCCTATACCTTTTTTAGATTAGAGATTTATATTCCAGCAAATTCCTCCTGAGATGAACTTCAAATACTGGTTAAATTCTATCCTATTTATTGTCTGAAGAAACTTGTCATTTTAGCCTGGTTAACAGATAGTTTTTCTTTAGAAGCACAAGGCTCAGGCTATTTAGACGTAATTAAAGTCATTCTATAAAAATCGCTGGTTCAGCATGCTTAGAGGCTCAGCAGGGTCAGATATTCTAGGACTGAATGTCCCTTTAACCAGTTGTCGAAGAAACCAGTAAACAGTACGTCTTGACAAGGCTGCTTGTATCTGGTTTAGTTCATCATTATTAGAACAGACATTGAACACTTTCTGCAAGTGAATAGGTCTTAGATGAGAAGACAGGGCTATTTTGAAGGCATCTTTAGGGACCCATCTTTATACTCTGAAGGAATTTAGAGGATTCCTCTTCCAAAAATATACTAATTACCTCTACTTACCATCTAATAGTCTGCCTACACATTTTATTCCACTTTTAGAAATTCTCATTATGCTTTTTTGGGTAAGTGTTTGATTAATATGAATCTCATTTTTTAAAGATCTGTATTTATTTATTTGACAGAAAGAGAGACAGCACAAGCAGGGGGAGCAGCCGGGAAAGGGAGAAGCAGGTGGGGCTTGATCCCAGGACCCCAGGATCATGACCAGATGTTTAACTGACTGAGCCACGCAGGCGACCTAACATGAATCTCATTAACTAGGGAAAGATAATCTCTTTCTTTGTAAGCATTGAGTTTGGGCATGAGCTTGACCCAACAAAAACTTTTGTGCTTAATAGTAGACTAGTGGATAAATCTCTCCTTTGGAGATGTTGAATTCAAGACCAGTAGATGGTAGAGTAGACAGGAAGGGCAGAATTCAGAGACTCTCTGTCCTATACAGATGCCATGAAGTGTAAAGAAAGAAGATAATTAATAGGGGCAGAAACCACAGAAGCCAAAGTGAGAGTAAAATACAAGATTTCAAGAGTTGAGAGGTAAGCTGTTCCTGAGATGAAAATCTGGCTCTGTGTGAGACCGTGAACCTCCCAATGGCAGATCTCTACAACTTTATAGAACCTGAGCGTGTCTCCATTCTGCATTCTGAAGAGGTTCACCTGTTTATGTTTAATGATATACTGTTTTTCTTAAAAACATCTATTTCATTGGTATTTCTAGAAACTAACCTTTCTGTCCGTCATTAATTTGATTACTATCAACTTTGGACTGGAATTGACTTGTTCCTTTGTTTCTTTGCCTTTTAAAGAATTTTCTCATTTTAATTTCAGAGATTTTTGAAAAAGAACAATTAAGTTACTGTTTTATGGGGAATAGTTTTTGGAAGTAAATGCAGGGTTTGAGACTTGGAAGGATAAGGGAAGGATCTCATGCCAGGACTAGACATATTTTCCCCTACTTCCAATCCTGACCTGTGCTTACAAAGTACAGTTTAGAATCTGGGGAGAGCCTCAGGCAAGACTCCTAAAATCCCAAAGTTAATTTTATGTTAAATATTTAGATACCTTCATTTACATAGGCTGGATTAGAAAGTTATCATAGTTATAGAGGTGAACATTATATAATGAATCTGTAATGCTACAGGTGAATACGATTGTAATGAAATGTGGAATCATTAATGAAATAGAATGCTACCAAACGATGGAAAGGAGGCTTAGTGCAATATAGTGGAATGAACATCAGTTTTGATTTGTAAATCTATTAGTTCCTGACCTTACTTGTCAAATGACTCTATGAACTCTTAACTTCCCTGAGCCTCAACTTCCTCACATTTGTCCTACTGGGATAGTGATAATACAGATAAATTATTTTATGTGTATAACATTAAATAGAGATTCTCTATCTTCTTTCCTTCTTGGACCTGAGTATTGAGAAGTCATAAGTTTCATTTTAAAAGGAGAAGACACAGACCCTCATTCTGTAATCTCTGCTACTGGAAGCATGGAAAGCAAGACTCACAGTGACTGGGAGCTGTTGAATACAACATTACCAACAGCTGGAGGTCACTAGGATTATAAGTGTTTCCCTGGAATCATTAAGTCATTTTCATATTTTATTTTTGTAACTTAGTAGAATTATAAATTAAACGTGAACATTCACTGCTTTACTAATTCTGGTATAAAATTTGACCCACAAAAAGAATAAAATAAGAAAAATCTGTTTTCTTAAGTATATTGTATTCTTTGCACATTTTTTGAGCACGACAATATGCCTCATAATTTAAAGAAAATATAGCGGTAGTATTGACTCTAAAAATAAGAAAAAGTTCTTACTTAGATTTTTATGAAAATGAAGTAAGGTATCTTGTCGAGGTCCCAGTGTTTGAATTAGCTTTAGAAACTAAAATATCTGTGGATTCACTGAACATGATAAGGGTTTCAACTGATACTAATTGAATTAATTATTACATATTGTTGATCTCTTGGCTGTCTCTGTAAGATCTATTTCCTTAAACATACCACATTATTTAATGTCACTGAATATGTTGATGGTGCTGTTCAAATGTCAAAGAATTGCCAAAGTTCTAAGGAAAAGCTAGTTTTTCATGCATGTTTAAATTTCTAGTGCACTTCAACTCATCAAAAAGGAAAATCTAGCCCTTAAACCATGTCGTCCTGGACTTTACCTTACATTTGAAGGAAGGATTCTCCAGCAGAATATGTGACATACATCGTTATTTCTAAAGTGCAATTGTATATTAATTAAAACCTAATTAATGTATATTAATTAAAACCTAATTAATGTTGGATGTATACGAGTGAATGCTGGAATTCTTGGTTGTGGAGGGTTGCGTTTTAATTACTCACATTGTCATTACATTATTACCGTCAGTAAGTACTGGTGAGTACCTATCCACTATTCTTTAAGTAAATCTGTTTGCTGTCAACTGGTAGAAAGACCCCAGTTGTTACAGTAGGGATGTTTCTAGATCATGTTAAATTAGTATGTTGACTTACAAAACACACTTATGGAATGGGTGTATCATTTGATATCATATAAATAGTCCTTTTAGAACTTGAAAATATGAAGAGAAGATCTGAGAGAGAGAGAGGGAGGAAGGAGAGAGTGAGAGAAAGTGAGAGACTGAGCGCTAGAGAGATATACTAGGTACTAAGCATAGTATTAGGAAAACAGTTTTTCTGTGTTGCTCTGTGGAATAGGTGAGGGAGAAACAGAGCTGAATGGGTAAGATTTGTACATATAACAAAGAGCTTTCTCATACCCTGCCTCACGAAATTGTGAATTTCCCAATACTGGCTGCAATTACAAAGAAGCTCAATTTTCTTCTTCTTTTTTTTTTTTCTTTATATTATAAAAGAGTAGCTTTCAAATTATTTACAATAAGAAATAATTCTTTCAAAGGAAACATTTGAAATGAAACACAAAATCCTGGGGCTCCTGGGTGGCTCAGTCTTTAAGCCACTGCCTCGGCTCAGGCCATGATCCTGGGGTCCTGGGATTTGTGCTCCTCCCCCAACCCTTCCTTGTCAAATAAATCAATAAAGACTTAAAAAAAAAAAAAAGAAGAAGAAGAACTGGAACACAAAATCCCAATATATAAAACTTGAGAGAAACAAAAGACCATACATATAAATTTATTTTATAATTAACAGGAATGATGATTACTGATTCATCCATCAGTCCTTGGTTACACGAGAATCCTGATGTTGGTCTCCAGTCTTGTTAAAATCTGGGGTTTAGGAGTTTTCAGTGTGTATAGCATTTGCTTCTTCACATACTTTTTTTTTGTTTAATTGTGAGATTGGAATCCAACCTTTGAGTTCCTTCTGATGCCCCAGAGCATAGTCTTAATATTAGCCCTAGAGAGAAAAACCCTGCCCTGTATTGAGTAGGAGAGTGAACAGAGACACATGTGATTTGCCTCTGGTGTGTGTGAGGAGTGGCTATGGACTGAGAAGAGGTGCTGGTGATCTTCCTGAGGTGACTGAGAGTTTCTCTACATGGGTGAGGTAGCTCTCTTTCTCTCACTCTAACCATTTGGTTATGACCTTGGTTGTGGCTATAGTTAGAGCTTTCAGAGACTTGAGACTTTTCTTACTGAAGTGTAGTTGACATATATTCATTCGTCTCAGGTACACAACCTAGTGACTGGCCAGGTCTGTATATACATTGTGCTCCACTCACAAGTGTAGCTTCTGTCTGTCACCATACAATTAGATACTTAAGATTTAAAAATAAATATAGCAAATACATTTAAAAAATTCTTTTGACAATATAATACTATGCTTTTATGATCACCGCCCTGCCTAACACTAAAAATAGCTAATTTAGTTTAGCCCATCACTGACAACTTTCTCCATTTTCCTCCTGCCACACTGGGCTGTCTCCAACTCTAACATGCACGTGCGTGCGTGCACCCAAACACACACACTTACCGGTTCTCTAGTTTGAAAGCCCTAATTCTACTGGTCAGTTATGCATACATGAGAATTAAATTTAGAATGTTTTGATTTCTGGTAAATTTGCATGAAGGGAAATCTTGTTTCCATTATCTGAGTTGAAATTGGTTCACTTAAGATTTTAATAAACCAGAAAATCAATATTAAGAATTTGTTTTATATAATTTTATGCCTCCTTCAAATTTATAACTTCCAGAAATCTATTGACTTTGCAATGAATGTTTCAAGATGTGGTGTTGTAGTTGGTATTGGACCCTGTGCTGAGGAAATACGCTTACAGAGTGGCATTGAACTCTTTTGATTTAATGAAGTGACTTCAATTGATTTTTTTCAACCTAAAAAAAGTGATGTAAAATTTAGCCTATTTATGAAATCATTGAGTTTTTAGTCAAACCCATTGGGTGACATGAAATTTACAGGTTGCATGATAAATTTTCATCGATAGTTTTTCACTACTTTTGTTTATATTAGGTATTTCTTCACATTTTCAATACGGAGGTGAAAAAAAGTTTTGGACAATAAGAACATTTCTGCTAAGTCAACCATCAAATGATCTATTTTATTCACAGATAAGACAAAAGAAAGTTTTTGATTCACTGGTCTCACCATTACACTACTTTTGAAAAAAAAAATATATGATCTAATACCTTTTTGTTCTAATTTTACCTTCACTATAATCCTACAAAGTTAGCATCATCGCCATCATATTAGAGTAAGAATAATTGAGACACCAAGGCAGAGCTAAGGTAAAAACCTCAATCAGAATCTACATCTAGGGCTCCTTTCACTGGGTCACAGCTGTCCAGGATATTTGCTGTTTGTTCATCATGCACGTGGTACTGTTCTGATTGAAAGAAGGTGAGAAGATGCCTCTAGACTTTTAAGTCCCTTAAAGAGCTTTCCGTGTACTCTCAAGGGATTTGGGTGGGGGGATTGGCGATTCTTACATATTTCTAGTGCTTTTTCTTTTGAACTTGCAGTGGGTTGCCTAACTCACGATTCTGAACCATCATGGGTGTGCTCATTCACATGAGAAATCTAGAAGATTATAGGAAGAAAAAAACGAACAAACACCATAAATGAGAACTTGAGAATGGCACCTCCTAGTGATTCTCAAAATAGGATTCTAGGATTATTACCAACAGCATTGCCAGGTAACAGAAATGCCAGTCCTTGGGCCCCACCCCGGTCTTACTAAATCACGTACTCTGAAATGGATTTTTTTTTTTTTTAATCAAGCCCTCTTGATGACTTTCATGAAGGTGTAGTTTGAGAACCCCTGCTGTGTGTTCTTAGGCTTCAGAGTATTTAGAAACTTAACCATTATTTCATAGAGAAATAAAAAGTATAGAAAGATATAAATTCCAAGAGGTAGTACATCTAATTGGTTTGTGAAGATTAGTGGAATAGAGTCTTTTGTATCTGGTCTTTCAGAAGGAACCTTTAGATCTCAATAAAAGCTTTGTTAAACCAGAGCTTTTTATTTTAAGAACAGTTGTGCTCTATGCTGAACTGAGACCTCAAAAAAGTTTTTTTGCTCTTCCTTTTATGTTAAATTCCTTATATCTCATGACTGTAGAGGGAAAATTGAATTGTGCATAGAACCTCATAAAAGAAAGCTCACAGCATTAAAGAGATGGAAGGTCAGTTGAGAAGAAATTGTCCTGGGTACCCATCAGGTCAAAGTCAGATGTTACCTGAGGTGTTAGAGGAGGCAGAGCGAAAGGTTAGAGTATTTTGAGTCATGATAGGAAGACTATTGAATAAAGTCAATAGGTATTCCTTGAGTATTGTATTGAATGCTGCATGCCATCGAATTTTCTAGGCATTTCAGATATTTAGGAGTAAAAAAATAGGCAAAGATCACTTTTCTGGTAGGTTATGTTATATTCAGGGAATCAGATTTAAGGAATGAATCTTATAAATAAGGAAATTATAAATTATGTTAGAAACTGATGGTGTTGTGGAAGAAATTAAAAAAAGAAGAAGAAGAAGAAGACTCATTAAGAAACCCTTTTAGGGGGATAGAGTGCTACACTCCCAACTAGACATGTTATGGGTCCTGTGCTAAGTCCCATGAATTAAGCCCTCCTTCAACAGAATGTGTTTATTTAGCAGTTGTTGGCAGCGAATGTATTTGTGGAGGGTGTGGTGGCTTTACCAGTCCTCCCCAATCCTGATGGAATTTCACATGTGAAAAAAGATGAAAGGAAAACCCAAATTTAAATTTTCTTTTAATGCAAACGGAGCTGTTACAAAGTAGGAGTTTTCTAAACCAACTAAACAGACAATAACAGTAAAAACAAAAATTAAACAGATGCCCAAGAAAGTTTGCAGAGGGATGAAACGAGAGAATAAAGAGTCAGAGACTGGGTTAAATTGAGCAGCTTAGACCTAGTTCATTAATAGGTTATAGTTGGATTCCTGTTTTATGTAATTTCTGCTCCTGGAGCTAAAGGTGGCTGTGTTTTAATGGGAACCTCCTCCCTTCTCCCAATACACCTACAAAAACTAACAGACACTGAACTGTGACTTTCAAAATGCCTTCCATTCTTGGTCATTCCTCCCTTTGCACCTTCCTTTCTCTTACTGACCGCGTAAATTAAACTCCATCTACTGATGGGTGATCCATGGTTCTTTAAGTTGTAGGTGTCCTCATCTAGCAGGACTGATTTCAGGGGCACAGATCTCCACGGTGTGTCTTTAAGAAATGGGTATTAACACATCACTTGCCAAGAATACTGTCTTTATGAGAGGTATTTTTAATGGCACATGTTCAAGTATCATATGAGCTTTTGTGTGAAGGTATTGTAAGGTTTTTTAAGATAGATTTTTGAGGTATAATTTGCATACTGTTGCAGGTTGAATCATGTCTCCCCAAAGGATGTTGAAGTCTTAATCCCTAGTACCTCAGAATGTGACCGTAACTGACACGATGATGGTTAGTTGAGATGAGGGCATTTTGGAGTAAGGTGGGAGGCTAATCCAATAGGATTGGTCCTATTTACAAGAGATAGAGACACACAGGGAAAGGTGATCATGTGACAATGGAAAACAGATTGCAGTGATCCATCTCTAAGCCAGGAATGGCAAGGATGCCAGCAAATGCCAGAAGCTGGAAGAGGCATGGGAGGATGACCATCTATAGGGTCCAGAGGGAACATGGTTCTGCTGACAACTTCATTTTGGACTTCAAGCCTCTAGAAACGTGAGACCATAAATTGCTGTTGTTTTAAGGCACCCAGAGGGTGGTACGGCAACCCCAAGAAGCTCATACACATACTATAAAGTTCAAGAGTTGAAGGACACAGTTCAGTGAGTTTAGTGATACACAGAGTTGTATAACCATCATCACAGTCCAATTTTGGAACCCTTGCATTAGCCCAGAAAGGTTCCTTATGTTTATTTGCTCTGTGTTCTTGTTCTACTTCACCTCCAGCCCCCGGTAACTACTGATCAACTTTCTGCCCCCATCGATTCTGTTATTATGAACATTTCATATAAGTAGAATCATAAAACATAGTTTTTTACATCTAGTTTCTTTCAACTGGAATAATGTTTTGGAAGTTCATTCATGTGTTATAATTTTTTTGGTTTTTTTTTTTTGAAATATTAAGTTAATTGTCCCCAAAAGCAATCTACATGTAATGACAAGACCTGGGATGTGTGTAATATATTTTTCTGGCCAATGAGAAAGTTCTGGAAGGAAACGTTAATTGACATTATGACGGGACTACAAACTTAATAGGGTATCGAAGGAGACATTGTTCCACGCCTTTATTTATTTCAGTAGCTCTCAAACTTGAGCATCTATCAGAATCAACTGGAGGACTGGTTAAAATGGAAATTACAGAGTCCCTTCTCTAGTTTCTGATTCGGTGGGCCTGGGCCGGGCCTGAGAAGGTGCATCTCTAGCCAGCTCCCAGGTGCAGCTGCTGGTCCATGGAGCATCCTGCGAGAATGACTGCTTGAACCAGAAGCCACATTTAGTGGTGGTAGGGCTCCTTTCTTTTTCACCGCCATCAATTCCTGCCTTTTTCTCAATGACTTATAATAAGTAGGAGAGATTACGGTTTCTTAACCCAGAGTGGCCTCAAGTCTACATCCATCTCTGAAAGCTCCATTTAAGTTTTGATAACTATCATCCATGCCCACTGTGGAATATTGCATCTCCTGAGAGCTTTTGGTTTGCAGGATAAAATTTAAAAATCAATCAGCTTAATGTCATCTCTGTGCTGCATGCCTCCTTGAGATCATAGTCCCTTGCCCTAGTTTAAGGAAGTCTCAGATCCACAAGGCTGCTGAGAATTGCTAGCAATTTTTTTTTCTTCTTTTTTTCAACCAGCATGCTAGATTGAGGCCCAGTTGCTTAAATGCGCACAGATTGGTCAAAGTCTCCAGTGAATCAGTAATAAATGACATTTTCTTGGAATCATAGACATGCCATTAACTTCGTTTTGCTTGTGTGTGTGTGTTTTTTTTTCCCTTTTTTCTCTACTCTAACTGAAAAAACAATCTGAGTATTGTCTCTCTTATGTAGTGTGTGACCTAACCGCTGCTATGTAGATCTATTGTTATAGTGAGAGTCAATACTTCAACTAAATAATACTAATTAAAAGCACTTTACAGTGAAAGCAGACCATTTGTTCAGTGATTGATGCGAATTTTGTGGGGTCTATAAGGAGATCTATAAGGAGAGGGAGGGCATCCTTTTTTGAAGAAAAGAATGCTTAAGAATTTTATATTTTATAAAAACATAAAATTTAGTATTAAGTAGATATATAGAATGAATAGGGCAACCACAATGCATTAAAGACAATCAAAGCTCACACAGTCCGGAGAAATTACATTTACTTATTGACTGCCTAACATACCTGTATCCTTCTTTTTGTCTTTACAGTTTGGGGGTGTACACTCTTTGATGATAGCTACCTGTGGTGTGGATTCTGTAATATGTTTATACAGAGAATGGAAAGTAAATATTGTCCTTTCTCTAACAGGGTTGATTGAAATTTGCCTTTTATTCCTGAAAGTTCAGGAAAGATGGTTTCAGCTCCAGACCTCTTCATCAATAATGTAATGCTAAGACACAGCCCATCAGGGAGAAACAAAACACACAGCTTCACCCACCAGCATTCACTTTTTAAAAGAGGACTGCTACAGGTGTAGACATAGATTCTGCTAAAGTTAGTTTCCTGTAATTTCCACTGGGGCGGGGGGAGATACACGATGTTTGATTATTACATATACTACATTACTGAGGACATTGCAGACAGGCAAGACTTTTTTATTAGACTTTATCAAGAACAAAAATCATTCACTTATGACTTTATACTTTATCTCACGATCGGACAAATGTCCTACAGAAGAACTTTCGCTTCATGCATTTGGATCATGGTTTCCCCTCCTCAACTACCATAAACTTTTTTCCTGGGCCACGAAGGCCATGTTTATGCAGCGGCACCGTCTGCAGCCTAGTACCTTACATGCGCGGACTCCAGTGGGCTGGCCGTGTTCCCAGAGACCGTTCCTGCCCTTGCAAGAATTTCACTTGATTCAGAAATTATGGGAGCTTCAGCAACGTATCTTACCGAAACCACATCACAAGTATTCCCAAGTCAACTCTCTCTTACTTACACTCCAAAAATGCCCATAGGCTCTCTAAGGTTATCTGACACAAAGGAGAACATTCTCATTTAATTGCAGAGAAATAAGCTCGCTTTTGGTAATTTTGCAAAAGCACCTTGCTGTGCCATCCAGTTGTCACGCCCTTGCCCCGTTCCTAAGGCTAAACCCTTACCCAAATTGTGAGTCTCTAGGAAGGTTCAAGTCCACTGACTTCATGGGAATTCCAGCGCCATTTTTGCTGAGAAAAAATCTCTTAGGAGTATGTTGTCGAACAGAGAAAAACAAGAGAAGAAAAAGAGGATTTTTCAGGTAGGAGAAGTAATGATTGTAAATGAGGAGAGGAGGCTTAGTTCTTATTTCTTTTATAAAGTTGTCCTGACTAGACCTGAAATGACAATCAGAGATATAGTGCTTTCTGTGATTTTTTTTTTTTTTTTTCGGGTATGTGTTTTGAGAATGATTAGGGAGGACTAGATAAGAAAAGAGACTTGATTAAGACCCTTGAGGCCTGTGATTACATTTCATATTTTAAGAGGCAATTAAAATTGTGGAAAGCTCCTGTCTCAGTCAGCTTGGGCTGCCATAAAAAAATACCATAGGCTAGGTGGCTCAAAAACGAGAAATTTGTTTTTTCACAGTCCCTGGAGCCTGGAGAAACCGGGCTGAAGTCCTGGCAAGATTCGGTTTCTGGGAAGAGCTCTCTTCCTGGCTTGCAGGTGGTTGTTGTCTTTTGTGTCCTCTCATGCTGGAGAGAGGTACCCCTCTTCCTCTTCTCTTGAGACCACAGTCCTGGGGCACCTGGGTGGTTCAGTCGGTTGGGCATTTGCCTTTGGCTCAGGTCATGATCCTGGGGTCATGAGGTCTTGGGATTGAGCCCTGTGGTGGTCTGCCTGCTCAGTAGGGAGTCTGCTTTTCCCACTCCCTATGCTCCTCCCCCTGCTCTTGCTTTCTCTGTCTCTCAAATAAATGAATAAAATCTTAAAAAAAAATAAAAAAGAGGGGCGCCTGGGTGGCTCAGTGGTTTAAGCCACTGCCTTTGGCTCAGGTCATGATCTCAGGGTCCTGGGATTGAGTCCCGCATGGGGCTCTCTGCTCAGCAGGGAGCCTGCGTCCCCTCCCTCTCTCTGCCTGCCTCTCTGCCTACTTGTGATCTCTCTCTGTCAAATAAATAAATAAAATCTTAAAAAAAAAAAAAAGACCAGAATCCTATTGAAATAGGGCCCTATCCTTAAAACCTCTTTTAACTTTAATTACCTCCCAAAGACCTCATGTCCAACTATGATCACCTTAGGGGTTGGGACTTTAACATAAGGATTTCAGGGGACACATTCAGTTCAGCTTATGAGAAGAGATACAGCATGATTAAAAGGGTGACTTGGAAAAATGAGTGTCTGTGTGTCAGGAATTGAAAGTCAGTGTTGGAGCCCCCGTCCCATAGTTCTGCTCTTATACACTTTCCATTTTTTCACTATCTATAAACCACTACAAAGCTTTCCCAAATACTTAAAAAAAAAAAAAAAAGAAAATTTGTTTTTTTTTAAGGCTCTCTAAATATTTTAGAAAGTCTTAAAGTAAAAATTTTACCTTGCTTATTTTTATCATTCCTTCTGTATTAGATGACCAACACATTTTTCTTCAAGAACCTGCCCCAGATGTATTCACCAGCTCGAAAAAACATGTGCAGCCCCCCTGCAGAAAACATGAGGCATGTGGCGGAACTCACAATACTGTCATTATCTGTTGTTCTGTTTTTCAGCCTATGTTCATTTAACAGACACTTAGGAGCCCCTTGTATGTGCCAGGCGTTATGGATACATCTGGGAGCAAAACAGGCTAATATCTATAGCTTTGTGGAGATTTACATCCTAGGATTTTTTTTTTTTCTGAAAACAAAACATTGTCATTTTATTCTTGGTTAGCTAGCATTTATCTGGTTTATAAAATTACTTTAGCCTTGGAGTGAAATTTTTCCTTTATAATTACATGTAAGTTAGATTTTCGCTCCTATTCATAGTCAAGTCAGAGTAGCTTTAAGTTACAACAATAATCTGCATTTAAATAGAAATCCTTCCTGCCAGCATCTATGGCAGAGCGTGAAAATATCATTTTTACAAAGGGTATTGTTCAGAATATATAACTTACTTTATAATTAAATATAAAAGTGATTTAGATTTTCAAATCACTTAAAGAAGCAAAGGGATTGTTCACTTTAAAACTACTGAGCTTTGTGAGTAAAAGAAATTAGTAATTCTGAGCCCTTACAATTGCTTTTTAAGGTTTTAATTTCTGAAAGATGGATCTTACAAGATAGTGAGGGTCACACTATGTAATAACGAGACTGAATTCCAAGTCCTTATGTTGAAGTCAGACTTCCTACTGATGTCAGTATTTAGGGTCTGCGTTTCACAGAAGTGGACTGTGTTCTGTCTCTACACACTGGGGCACTCCATTCTCCCTGAGATACCTTTTCTCTAAGTATTGCTATTGCTATGCCCTTCAACAGATCAGAGCACTGAGATCAGAAAAGCATGACTTCTCAGAAGCCTGCCTGGGGCGGCACAGTCTACTGAGTGTCTGACTCTTGGTTTCGGCTCAGGTCACAATCTCAGGGCCCTGGGGCTGAGCCCCCTGTCAGTCTCCCTACCCAGCGGTGAGTCTGCTTGAGGGTATCTACCTCTCCTCCTGCCCTTCCCCCAATTCGTGCACATGCTCTCTTGCTCTCTCTCTCTCCAATAAATAAAATTGGTTAAAAAAAAAAAAAAAGAAGGAAGGGAAGCATGAATTCTGTAAATTTTATTCCTTGTCAAAGTCTGCATTAGAATTAGCTCCACAAATAATTTTAATTAACAAAAGCAAATTATTGTATAATAAAAACTGAAATCTCCATGGTAAAGCAGAAATAAAGAAAATAGTTTTGTTCAAAATATGTGTCAGGAGAGAGCCATAGCAACTGGTACCCTAACTTCCTGTATGCCCCTAGAAGCCTGGGAAAGGAATGATGGGTCGAGTTTCACATTTTTTTTTTTTTTTTCCTTTGCGGGCCATAGACATATTGGTTCATGGGGAGAGGTATGACTTTGGTGGGAAGCATTATTTAACAAAATGAAGAGAGACTATTTGATTAGCAGTGTTTACCACCACCACCTGAATGACTGTTTTTAATATCAGTGGAACTTGGGGCATCAGGGTGGCACAGTTGGTTAGGTGTCCAACTCTTGGCTCAGGTTGTGATCTCAGGGTTGTGAGACTGAGCACCGGGTTGGGCTCTGCTTTCAGTATTGTCCCTGGCCCTGCTTGCTCTCTCTAGTAAAAATAAATAAATAAATATTTAAAAAAAAAAAAAGATATCAATGGAAGTCAAGGGTTTCATATTACATTGATGTTAAAGTCATTTTTCTGAGTGTCTAGAGACAGAGTTCTGATATGTGTAGCTTTCTGATTATCCGTAGGTCAAGAATAATGATTAGTGTCATGTCTTAGAAGGGCTCTCATTGTTACTTTGAGTTTTAAATAACAGAATATGAGTGAAAATCTTTTGCCCATAACAAGGGCAAATGCAAATGATAATTACTATTATTTTCCTCAGTGTCCTATTGGCGTAAGTCACTTTGTCCTAAACTGAGGTTGTTAAATGGGACAGGTATGCAAGATATCATAGACAAAAATTAGAAAGCAAACAGAGACATGAGCTGGGGGCCCTACAGCCATGCTCTCCAAACATTTAGACTTAAAGGATCATTAGGATTCGATATCAAAATCTGGAGAGTGGCACACGGCTGCCCATTTTTGAAGTCTATGAATGAAATACATTTTTGAAAAGGCTACTACTACATTGATTATCCACCCCCATTTCATAGGAAGGACATAATCGCAGACTAAAAAACAGACCTTGAAATGAATGTATTTGGCTTGGTAAGATGCCTGTTATATTTGTCTTTATTTTTCTCCATTTTCCTAAGGCAGTGGGCACTTTGGTATGAGTTGATAGTACTGATATTTTGAAACTTCAGCTGTAATCCATAGGTGCTCCTCTCTCTCTCTCAATTTTTTTCTTAAGATTTTATTTATTGGAGAAAGAGTGAGCGAGAGCAGGAGAGAGGAGGTCAGAGGGAGAAGCAGTCTCCCTGCAGAGCTGGAGCCCTATGTGGGACTCGATCCTGGGACTCCAGGATCATGACCTGAACCAAAGGCAGTTGCTTAACCAACTGAGCCACCCTTGGAGCAGCTCCCCTTAGGTCATGTCTACCTTAGAACAGAGCTGCCTTATTGCGGCTGCCAGGCAGGTGGGGGCTTGGTCTGCTGGGCCAGCAACAGTGGAAGTCAAACCTGTTGTCAACCCTTCTTGAAAGGCAGCCCACTCTTTCACAGAGGAGGTCCCAAGCATACAGACTGGGACACTCCATTCTCCCTGCGTGTAGGGAGGACTTTGCCTTTTTCCTTGGCAAGTATTTGTGGATTTGTCCAGATGTTCAAAAAAGAGCCCAGAGAGGGGCGCCTGGGTGGCTCAGTGGATTAAGCCACTGCCTTCGGCTCAGGTCATGATCTCAGGGTCCTGGGATCGAGCCCCGCATCAGGCTCTCTGCTCCACAGGGAGCCTGCTTCCTCCTCTCTCTCTGCCTGCCTCTCTGCCTGCTTATGATCTCCCTCTCCGTCAAATAAATAAATAAAATCTTTAAAAAAAAAAAAAAAAGCCCAGAGAACATAAAACATGATGAAGTTTTAGGGTCTTTTAAACATGACTCTGTACCTTAACAAGGGCTTTACTTTACTGAACAGGAAAGGGCACCCCAGGTTAACTAAATGAGATAAATACCTTAGTGTGTGGATTACGAGGGTCCCATCCATACAGTATTTCTGCCCCCAAACAAACATTTTGCTACTGGTGTTGTTGGATTTCAGAACACGGGTGTTAATTATTAAACAACAAACGTTCAATTCTAATGCAGAGCCCTAAATCCTCTCTCTTCTTCTCCTTCCTGAGACTCAGTCTTGTGTATCTCTTCCCTTCTGACTGGTTCAGAATTTGTTTTGAAGAGAATGCATATTGTGTGCATGTGTGTGAAATAAACCTAACCTGCAGGATACCTTTTTTCAATATTGTAGGAAGGCTTGTCATGGTTAGAGGCTAAGAGACAAGAAGCTAAAATAAAATAGGAACCAAACACCTTCTCACACTTGGGGCCCGTCGGGAGCACTTAGGAGCTGATGGGGTGATTCTGACATCTGACACCTGTGATTATCTTGTTGCTATCTCTCAACCAGTGGGAAGAGGGGGAAAAAAAAAAGAACAAGAGAGCACCCCCACCCCAAGTCCTTTGAAAGGTATAATGAGGGAATGAATGATGGGCATTATTCACATTTTAATCTTACAGATCTTCTCACATGCCCACCCCTGAGTTGGTGAAGAGTTCTGGGCCACGCAGTCTTGTGCTGGGCAGGCATAGGCATTGCTTAAATTCAGAAGGTGTAGTGTGAAAGGGGAGAATGAATATTGGTAGACAGTAAGTAGCCAGTTACCTGACTTACGAGTGGAATTTGTCACGGATTATCCTGAGATGACAACAGCATCAGCAGAGCAAAGGTTTAGTGGAATGGGGTGGGGTGGGCTGGGAATATTTTTGAGTGGTGACACATTCATTTTTTAATGGTTTGATTTTAAATTGGAAATGACATTATATCCTAAAGCAGCTGTTCTCGAAGTCTTCTCCAGGGATCTTTGCAGGTTCCAGAGACCAGTTTCAGAGATTGTGCAAGATGAAAGCTATTTTCATACTAATTGCAAGAAATCACTTGCTCCTTTTTATTCTCATTTTCTCACGAATGAGCCGTGGAGTCTTCTAGAGGCCTCGCCATATGTGTGGTATCATTGCTCTGAAGGATAATGGAACGTGTGCTTGTCTGTTCATCTGCTTAAACACTTCTCAGTTGTAATTTCTAATACAATATAACTTACATTTTTTTAAAAAAAAAGGCTTTTGGGGTTTTTTTGCAATTTTTAAAAGTATGAAGAAGTCCTATGACCAAAAATCTTAAGAATTACTGTCCCGAAGCATAATGCATTTTTATCTTTAGACTCTGAAGCCCAACCTCATTCTTTAATAAGGCATGTGGTTAAACAAATGAAAGGAAACTATTTTTTACCTCAGAGTTTAGCATCACTCTGGAAGAATGTGCACATGCTTGTAGGAAAACCTTTGTGTGGGTTTTACCTCCACTATATGATGTCATTTCTCAGCAGCACATTGTTCGCATGTTTAGGGGTGCTCAAAATCAAATCATGAATAGAAAATGGCAATTGAGGGCGCCTGGGTGGTTCAGTTGGTTAAGCGACTGCCTTTGGCTCGGGTCATGATCCTGGAGTCCCGGGATCGAGTCCTGTGTCCGGCTTGCTGCTCGGCGGCAGGGAGTCTGCTTCTCCCGCTGACCTCTCTCCTCTCATGCTTTCTCTCTCTCTCTTTCTCAAATAAATAAATAAAATCTTAAAAAAAAAAAAAAAAAGAAAGAAAGAGAAGAGAAAATAGCAGCTGTTTTTCACCTTTTCTTCCCTTAAGAAAAGAAAAATCTCTTTTTATCAGCAAAGTTAGAGGCTTAAAGAGAAGTTTAGGATATTAGTGTTCATTCATTCTACCTGGTGTGTGTTGTAGGGAAGAAAATATACACTTTTATGTTCTATAATGACAGTTAACTCGAGAATTTCTCAAGATTTGCTCCGTCTGACAAAAAGAAGCCATTCAGCTAGACATAAAGAGGCAGGCTTTTCATTTTGACCCTGCATTTCAGTGTATCAGTGGTGTTTTTAAATGCCAAAATTACATTGCTAAGCACTTCCTGTGAGACTTGGGAATTGTTCCTCCTCTTAAAAACTGTATAATAAGTAAATTTTGCCATCGGCTTTGATATTCCTGACATTTCTGTACTTTCATATTTTTGGTTTCCTTTTCAAGAATGTCATGAAACCTTTGATTAAGATACATGGATGCACCCATTACCGTACAAGACTTTGAGAGAGCACTTCCAAATTATTTTCGTACCTAAATTAAGGGACGGGAAAGAAATTTGGGCAGGCAATGGGGATTAGTGAAGGGTAAGTGTCAACCTGTGTGGAACAGCAGTCTTAAGGCATTCTCCGGATTTGTTTTCAAATGGAGAGCTGAGAAACAGTATGCCTTTTGTTCTAGGGAAAGAAATACCTTTCTCTTGCCATTATACCAGATTCTTAGACAAAACACGAACGGTATAGAATGAATATTTTTGTCTTCAGTTTCCCTCATTTCATCCTCTTGTCTCATCTAATTACAGTAATTGCCAATCCATAGGAACAAGAACATTTTGAAATTTGCAAGATATTACCTTACCACAATAAAGCGTGAATTTCATAATTTACATATTACGCTGAAATCTGCGCTACAATGCATAGCCTCTCTGCATTCAGAAAAAATTCACCGGAAGTGAATATTGGGTATTTTGTGAAATAGACATATTGTTTGTGTGTACATGGGGAAATCTGGGGGGTTTGGACTCATAGATTCGGGAATTAATTGGGTTTTGATAATGTGATCAGTAGATGACCCGAGGTACTGGAGACAGAATTGGACTCTGATTCTGGATCTGATCATGACTCAATGTGGACCTGATCCCTAGAAGGAAGCTGAGTGGATTGGACAACAAAGTTCACCTGCCTGTGTCTCCCTTTTTTTTTTTTTTTTTTTCTAGATGTACAGTCAATGGGCAAGTCACTTATCCTGTGTCTCAGTTTTACCATCTATAAAATAGAAGCATCGAGGGCTGTTGGATGGATTGGGAGAACTCATTTACGTAAAGTGTGTAGAAAAATGCCTGGCTCCAAGCACCATAAACATGTTACTACTATTATTGTTATCTGTAAAGGGAGACGAGGACCAAAATAAGCTCTGAGACTTCTTCCAGCTTTAATATTTTAATTTAATTGAAGGTGTAGAAAGACAGACTCATAGTGCCACATCTTTGTGGAAAATCTCATCAAATTTGTGTTGGCTTGTTATGGTTCATATTGTTGTTTGTATGGAACACCACCTCCCTCCATATCCCAAGACTTGCCTTGTGTTCAGGGGTCACTGTCCCCCTGCTTCTTGGCCACAGGAAGTTCCTTTCTTCTGGTTTACAAGAAGATTTACACACAATCTCCCACTCAAGTCCTGCTCTAGATCCCTGCCTGGCTCCCTTTCAGGTCCCGCCTTATTGCCTCAAGCCACAGTTTCCCTCAGGCGGAGAACCCTTCCCAGAGTTCCTTCATCCCATGGGACACAGTGTCCTGACCTAGGTGCCCCTGTACAGACAGCCAAGTCCAGGCTTCGGTGCTTTACACATCTTAACCCAAGGTGTGAGGACACACATTTCCACAATTAAAATTAGAACAAAGTGATAGTTCATGGATTCTTCTTAGAAACTTACTTCTTAGGTCTCTCCAGAGCCTTCAGCCCACCTTGCCCAAATGAAAATATGGCCCTCCTTAAAGGAATTGGTTTTAGCATCTTTTCCTACCAGGCTTTCAGGATCCCTTCCTCCAGGAAAGAGATAAGAAAACAGCAGGTGTTCCTCAATAACCCCAGAAAGTTTAGCTCAACTCAAGTCTCCACCCCATGACTAGAGGTTCTTTTGCATTTTGATGCAGAGCTCTGTATTTCTTGTCTCCATTGTGTGGATTCTAGAAAAGGATCTTAGCCTGGGTCTTGCATAACAAGAAGCTAACTAAAAGTGTGTTTTTGTTTGTTTGTGTGTTTTGCCAATACAAATTGCTATTTAAGGAAAATTCAATTTTCCATCTACACACACACACACACACACACACACACACACGCAATGCTTGAAGCTTTGAAAAAGGAATGGCGGGGCCCCTGGGTGGCTCAGTGGATTAAGCCGCTGCCTTCGGCTCAGGTCATGATCTCAGGGTCCTGGGATCAAGCCCCGCATCAGGCTCTCGGCTCCGCGGGGAGCCTGCTTCCTCCTCTCTCTCTGCCTGCCTCTCTGCCTACCTGTGATCTCTCTCTGTCAAATAAATAAATAAAATCTAAAAAAAAAAAAAAAAAAAAAGAAAAAGGAATGGCTATTGACATTGCCTGTGTGTGTGTGGGAGGTTTATACATTTATTTAACACATTTCATTCAAAATTTTGCTTATAGTGATTGGCTTTGCCCATTAAAACCTACCTTCCAACAATGGAATTATGAATTTGTTTAAACCTTATAACCAGAAGTCTATTGTATGTGAATATGTGTTTGTGGAAAGGGGGCAGGGAAGGAGTATGGTGTGATGGAGAGACTGTGAGATCATAAACCTTAGGAAGACATTAAGATAATATAATTCCTTTAAAAAATAAAGACCCTTTACACAGTAACTTCTGCCAAGTATTTTTCTCCTTGTTAACTTCTTACTTTGAAACAATTTCAAATTTACAGAAATGTTATAAAAATAGTACAAAGAATTCCTTTATACCCTTCACCCAGATTCCCCAGTGCTTAACATTTTATTATTTTTGCCCCTTTTCTGAATTTTTTGAGAATAGGTTGCAGAAACAATGTCCGTTATCTTTTTATTTCTTCCCAACATTTTGTCAAGAAAGTTTTCAAACATACAGAAAAATGGTAAGAATTTTCAGTGAATGACTCTAAAGACAGTGCCTGATTATCTATTACATTTTACCAAACTCGGTTCATTACACGTCTGTTTTCCATTTACGTTTCCATCCTTCCATCCCATTGCTTTTTGAACAACTTTACGGATGTATAATGTACAAACCGTAAAATTCATTCATCAAGGAATTTTAATCCACAGTCAAATCATAGGAAACCATAGCATAGTTTGGTAAACTCTTAACAAAGCAGCCCGTTTCTCAAGATAAGTTCCTCTCACCTTGTAAAAGGAGACTGATCTCCACTAGGGACCCTGACCTATTATCCCAGACCTGCTTCTCCCTGATGGCTGGAGTCTCAGAAGATCAAATTACTCACTCTGAAGCTCAGTTCTAGGAAATCTGGAATGAGGCCATTTTGACCCATTGATCAATTTCTTGCGGCCCAAAATGCAGAAATTCTCAACGTGAGCATCCCTGTTTCTCTTCACTCTGCGCAGTATACTGCATTGCATCTTTTGTTTGCTTTCCTCAGAATTAATCCTGATGACATCATGGGGAGCAAGTTAGCCTGAACATTTAAGGGGATAAAACACTCATGCCTTGAGGACTCTTCGAGAGCGAATCATTTATACATAGCATTTGCAGCATTCTTCTGTGAAATGGAATCTTGCTGTTACTAATGCAGAAGCCTGCTGGTAAATGCTCAGACTGTACATATTAGCCAGCTGGTGGCTGAATTCTGACTATTGAGCTGCCTAGAATTGGAATAATTAATTTTCCTGAAGAAAGTACATTGTGTTGTAGCTTTTTGGATTTGTGACTGTAATCTGTAATCACCAGGGAATTTATTTAGATTTGCAATTATACTAGAGTTAGTAATTTATAGTAGAGATGGGAGTTTGCTAAATAGGGGAGGCATAGAGCTGTGAGTTCCCATTAATAGTTTTGTGAGCTTTGTAGAATACCCAAGCTGTTAGCAAAGAACTATTAGCTAAATAGTCAGTTCGTGTTCGTCTTATCTAATAAAAGCAGAAAATGACGTGTTTACCTCAGGAGTTTTCCCATTTATTTAAAATACGGTTTCTTTTGCATGAAAAGGGAGTGTTACTATAAAAGCTTATATTTTAAAGAAGTGTGATTATGAATAATAGCTTCCTAGATATATAGCATTGTGTTTTTTTTAATATATTCCAGTAATATGATTCTTCTTATTGTGCCTAAGAAGTAATATTTCATCCTCTATTGAATACTGGATCTTGAAGGAAAGAACATGTGCATTGACTGCTTTTTAAAATTATGCATTTTCTTTGGATAAAAATAAGGTTTTCGGAAAATAAAGAGTATTTTTACTAATATGTACCAATTATTTTGAAAAGATGCTCATACATAATTATGTAGATTACTCATAGATCAGCCAAGAAAGTAGACATGACTAATGGGAAATCCTCAACGTTGCCAGGAAGCCTTTATCTTTTAGTTCAATGTAGCCCTCATTACACTTTGCAACCCTTTAACAATTTTTTGGTTATAATTCTACAGAATTGTGTAATTTATAAAATTATATTGTGCATAAAATTGTTGCTCATGTGATGAAGAATGAATATTTTTTAAAGAAAGAAACATAGCTTGTTCCATGTCAATATTATAAGATGAAATATCATATTTGATAATAATTATAATGTGGTGAATTTGCATCCCAGGATAACAGAGGTTCTCAGCTGCTCAGTGAGGGCCCCAAGAATCTGAGATGTTTTAGAATTCAGAATTCTGTTTATTTTGAGAAGTTAATTCAATGCTTATGCAATATAGAATGGAACATCTCCAGTGGAATCAAGCAGTGTATTAATATTTCTGCCCTAAAACATGAGGATATTCCTTCTGTGTGAGATTGACAGACTTTAAGTACCATCACATCAGTGTGGAAGTTAATTTTCAGTTAACAGACACAGTTTAGATGAATGCAAGTATCTCTGGTTTTCACAGTTTGGGGACTATAGAATTGCAGGTAAGAATTGAGGACTTAGAGTAAAATAATTGCTACTTTCTGATGTATTTTTGGGTGTGTTCTGAGGAGCTTCTCCAAAGAATCCATTTAAGCTAAGTATTATATTCTGTGAAGATCGAAAGTGAAATGTAAGGCAACAATTTTTTTTTTTTTAAGATTTTATTCATTTACTTGACAGACAGAGATCACAAGCAGGCAGAGAGAGAGGAAGGGAAGCAGGCTCCACGCTGAGCAGAGAGCCCGATGTGGGGCTCTATCCCAGGACCCTGGGATCATGACCTGAGCTGAAGGCAGAGGCCTTAACCCACCGAGCCACCCAGGTGCCCCAACAATATTTTTTTTTTTAAGAATTTTACGTATGTTGTTTCTGTTGAAAGCATGGTCTGCTTTCGAACTGACAGAGTTAAAATAGGCCTATCCCAATCACAGCTTTGTTCACTAATTTATTTGACTCCTTGTCTTAATTTTTCCTGTCCTTACATTCAATTCAGTTCAAAATATCTGGAAATTTCTACAACTTTTCTATAAACTCTAGTTGTTCATAATCTAGAAAATAGCAGTCTTATGAATGAATATCATTATTTTTTAAAATAAATATTTACTTCCTTTTTCTTATGGAGGATTTTACTTGAGATTGTGTTGAACTAAATGTGTACTACTAAGTTAAAGAAATAAACCAAAGAGATGTATAACAGCTTTGGGCACAGAAATCCATGGGTAGTTGTTATAAAATAGAAAAATTTGACAGTCTTTAGTGAATAGAACTATTGGTTATTTGAAAACAAATATTGTCCCAGGTGTTGTTGATAAGTAAGGAGTATAAAAATAATCTCTGCAAGCTTTTCATTGAAGGGAATTAAAGTTTAAATACTGAGGTAATATAGACTTTCTGACATGTATTGATTTGAATATAGGTCATATAAGAGCAAATAAACAAAATTAAGAAATCATTCTGTCTAACCAAGAAGAATACAATTAATGCAAGCTTGGGTTCTATTCTTGGGCTTTTAAGAAAAAAAAAAAAAAGGCAAACTTCGGGACAGGGGACACAAATACCCTCCTCATCTTTGAAGATAGTTGAAAAAGATAGTAATCACATCTATCTTAAAATCAAGAGGCTGAAATAAATCTTAGCTTTTATATGGGTGAATGGGGTGCTAATTTGACTGTTTTTAATTAATGTATATAACTTATGTATCATGCATTATTTATAAATGTTTAAAAATGGAATTAATCTCAAATAACTATGGTGAGAGTGCATACAGAATACTTAGTAAGCATTTGTTGATGGATATATGAGTAAATACAGTTAAGTGACATTCTTTGTAACTCTGTAATGAAGAAATCACTATATAAACTTATTTTTATTTCATTCCATGTAAAACTAACAATTCAAGCTTTAATTATTTATTGAATGTAAATTATTTATACTACAATTGACAGAAGATAAAGGAATATTGAAATTCAAATTTTCAGATTTGTTTCTAGATAGTAACTTAGATCTAATATCGTAGGTATACATGTGCACTGAACACTCTAAAATAGTTGTATATGAATATTTATTTCTAGAAAAACTGAGCTAGAGGCTGCCAGGTAGAAAGAAAATACACTGATTATTTGGTGTGTAAGATAAAAATTACAAATATTCTAAAACTCTTTGAACCCAAAATTCCACTCCTTAGAATTTATTCTTCAGATATACTTGCATAAGTATTTTTTATAGCCATACTTATCAAAATATTTGAGATAGCCTCAATGGCCACCTTTTGAGAACTGGTTAAATTAATTATGCTTCATTTAAAAAGTGTAATTCAGTAGAGCAATAACAATATAAAAAAGCTTTCTCTCTACTGAAATATTAAATGTAAAAAAGCTAAGTGCAGAAAATATGTACATTATGATACTATGCATATAAAGAGAGAAAGTGGCAAATATATACATTGGTGTATTTATATATGTCCATGTCTATATGAACTTTATATGAACAGAATTGCTCTGGGGAGGGAAAATAAGAAATTACACTGTTTATCTTTTGGGAAGGATGGGAACTGAGTACCAACGTAGACATGGGAGGGACACTTTCACTGTCTACGATTATACTTTTTGATGCATACCATTTGATTGTATTATTATTACTTTTACAATGAGCATTTTTAAAATGTGCTGTGCTTAAATTTTCCCACTTGTGCATTCAAGAAATGAAATCATTTGTAGCCTACCTATAGTGTGTCTCTGTATAGTGGGGACTGTTAGAGAAGATACTATAGAAGAAGAGCTCTTATCTTATGGGCTGAAAATGGGAAAGATCAGATTGGCTTTTTAATCTTTCAATAAAGCAAGATGTGGTGCATTAATAGTAGTCCGTAGCTTAAACTTCTACTTAAATTCAGAATCTGCCTTAGAGAAAAATACTCTTTGATTTGTATGACAGATTTTAAAACTGATGGTGAAGCTTATATTTCTACATGAATATGAAAAGATTTCATTAGGATGGATAAGCTAAGCACAAATCAAAACAAGAAATTAAGAATATTAAAATATTATGTGAAATAGAAAACTGGCTTGTGTGCCCAATCCTATGTCGTGAATTGATCAAGTACTTGAAATACTTAGTTTAATTTGCTCTCTTACTGAGTATTCGTAGCTCTGTGTTGGTACATTTCATTGCATAATCTTATTATGATTAAAAAATAACTTTATAACTGAGGGGCACCTGGCTGGCTCAGTCGGTAGACCATGTGACTCTTTGATCTCAGAAGTGTAAGTTCGAGCCCCACGTTGTGTGTAGGAATTACTTAATAATAAAATCTTTTAAATAGTCTCTATAACTGAAACCAAACCTTTATATGCATATTCTACATACAGAGTAACTTGTGTTCCAAAGCTCTTATTAGTCTTTTAATCTGTTAACCAAAGGCAACTACCACAAGGGCAGTTACATACCTATGTATCTCTTGCCAAAAAAAAAACCCAATGTTGGAGCATCTGATGGAGAATTTATGTAGTTTGACAGCTAAGAGTTTAGAGACCTAAACAAGATACAGCAAATTGAATATTCAAGGGATAGATTCCATTTTCTTTAAATGTCCTGTAGGCCTAGGACTATTTGACATTTATCCTTTTAAATCAAAGAAAGTATAATCTATTTTCTAATCCCAAATAACTTTTTGGAAACAGCTCTGCCCAACAGTATTGCAAGGCTTGACTGATCTTTGATATGGTACCTTCTCTTTGATTTTCAGTAAAGTATAGGGTAGAGAGAAATTTGTATCAGATAACTGCTTCCACAGCTTATATGTCGTAGGTTTTTTTTATTTCCTGCCAATATGTAGAAGAATGTCTAGTCATCTTTTTATGCCTTGTTCCATAAACTCTAATTTCTGCTAGTCGTACATACACAGGTGATGAGAAATCTAAATTGAACTATTTTCTTTCTCAGAATGGAAACATAATGTCCTATCTGTGCATTGTTTTGTTCTGCAGTATCACATCATTTTAAAATATGTGATTGATTGGTACATTACAGAGAATGGTAAGTGTTTTCATATATCTATTTTATCATGATACAGCAGGATTATTGTGTCTTCCAACAAAATGCAGGCTCCAGTCGATGGCATTGCCATTCTTCCTCAATTCAGAAAACCGTATGTGTATGCATTGAATACAATTAAGGAGTTATATCTCTTCACTAATATGCAGATTTGTTACATGGCGTAATCTTTTGGGGACCTATAGAATATAGGAACACCATCTACCATCTAGTTTGAGGCATCCTAAAGGTTAAGACTAAGAACTACTTACATCATGTACGTACTGCGTGGTTCAACTCTCTAGCGAGGTCTTATGTTTGTGCCGTTCTCCCTGGAATCCCCAACACAGACAAAGCAGGAGTGGGATCAAGGGCCTGAGGCCTAGATACCATGGTCCTTATTAAGAGGAGCAGTGGAGCAATTTGTGTGCTGACAGAACTCAGGAATGCCAGAGGCAGGTACGGATGTGGCATGAAGAGCAAAGGAACAGAGATCAGAGAGATTAGAGCAAGTGCTACCATGAGCGCTGGCTGCGAATGAGTAAGTTAGGGAGGATCTTGAGTGATTGCCTAGTAACCACCAGTGTTTGGGTTGGCAAGGGTGTAATGCAAGAAATATACTTCCCTGCTTATTTAAGGGAGAGAGCAGATGGTCTTTGCCAACTTGATGTTGATTCTTAGGTCCTGGAGGCAAGTATTATTCATGGTTCTCCAGAGAAATAGAACCAACAGGATATGTATATATACGTATATATGTGTATGTATATATACAAAGGAATATATATATATATATGTGTGTATGTGTGTGTGTGTGTGTGTGTGTGTGTGTGTGTGTATATATATATATATATATATGAAGAGATTTATTATAAGGAATTGGCTTACGTGATTATAGAGCTCAGTAGTTCCAAGATCATAGTCACCAAGCTGGAAACCCAGGAGAGCTGGGTGTGAACTCCAGTCTGAGTCCAAATGTCTGAGAACTAGGAGAGCTAATGGTCTGAGCTCCAGTCTGAACGTTGACATGCTGGATTCTCAAGAAGAGCTGATGTTTCAGTTTAGGTCGCGTGGCAGGAAAATGCTGATGTTCCAGCTCCTCAGGCAGGCAGGAGAGCTTCCCTCTTACTTCTAGGAGGGTCAGCATTTTTGTTCTAATTAGTCCTTTAACTGATTGGTTGGGACCCCCCCCCCCCACCTTAGGGAGAGCAATCTGCTTTACTCAGTGTACCAACACAGATATTAGTCCTTTCCAGAAACACCCTCCCAGACATACCCTGAGTAATGTTTGGCCAAATGTCTGGATATTCCATGGTCATTGATCATAGGGAGAACGAAGCAGACACACTAGTGAGTGCCATGGGAAGACTGTCCTGAGGATTGCCTTTACACATGGATTGTGCGACATTACAAGAGTTCGTCCTGTGAATGCCCACATGTACCTCTAGTTTTCTCTCTCTTTGATTAGATGAGAGAGCTGAAATAGCTCACAAAGTGGAGAAAGCCGTTTGGCTAGATCTGAGCCTTTTGTAATCGTCCTTTGAGAAGACATACCTTTATGAATTATAACCTAATTTTTATGTTTTTAGAGAGGTCTTTCTTTCTTTTTTTTTTTTTTTTAAATATTTTATTTATTTATTTTTCAGAGAGAGAGAGAGAGCACAGGCAGACAGAGTGGCAGAGGGAGAAGCAGGTTCCTTGCGGAGCAAGGAGCCCGATGTGGGACTCGATCCCAGGACGCTGGGATCATGACCTGAGCCGAAGGCAGCCACTTAACCAATTGAGCCACCCAGGTGTCCCTAGAGGGGTCTTTCTATACATATCATGATAATCTTTGTTGTGAATATTCAGTATGTGCTTTATCCTCAAATCATCTCTGCTTTAAAATTCCGTCCTTTACTTTGTTACCTCAACCCCTCCTCTGATTGAATCAGAGATAAGATGCAATCATGTGATTAAGTACCACTTCACATTTCAAGAGCCTGACTTCACCTTACATTTCCATTAGGCTTTCCAATTAATGAGCATTTTCACATACGTGTCTTGTTTGAATACCTGGTGGGACACAGGTTGAACCATATGAAATTGTTGATTTTGACCCCTGTGGATTCACAAAATCAATACAATTGACCCTTGAGCAAAGTGGGGGTGTAGGAGGAGTAGAGGCACAAACCCGAGCACAGTCAAAAATCTGTGTATAACTTTAACTCCCTGAAAACTTTACTGATAGCCTACTGTTAGCAGAAGCCTCATGAATAACAAAAACTGTTGACTGACACATATTTTCTATGTTATATTTATATATGTATATATATAAAATGTACTGTATTCTTACAATAAAGTAAGCTAGAGAAACTAGAATGTTGTTAGTTATTAGAAACGTAAATGTTTAGTTATTAGAAACTAAATTATTTAGTTACTAGAAGCTACAATGTTATTTGTTGTGTAAAATGCTGTTAGAATATTATTAGGAGGGCACGTTTTACATGGAGCACTGGGTGTTGTGCAAAAAGAATGAATACTGTTGCACTGAAAAAATAAATAAAATGGAAAAAAAAAGAATATTATTAGGAAAGGAAAACACATTGACAGTACTGGGTTTCTTGAAAATCCACAAAGAAGTGGACCCATGCAGTTCAAACCCACATTGTTCAAGAGTCAGCTGTAATTTCATATGGTTGGATATAGCATCGTTCAATCTACTTTTGAGATACAAGAAAATGAGACTCAAAGTAAAAGTGAGTTTTTTGTTTGTTCGCTTGCTTGACAGCTTTTAAGTGACAGAGGTAAACTAAGGCGTGTGCCTGAAATATTTGATGATTTTTCTGCTCATTGCCTCCATCAAACTGGCAGCTAGCAAATCATTCATGTTTTACCCATACAAGGAAATGATAACTAAGATAGGATGAAATTAATCTGGAGTTTTAATGGCTTCAAAACCCGAGATGTCAAGTGCTTTCTATCATTGTGTTTCTAGCATACTTCTTGATTATTTTTTTCCTCAGTAATAAAAATTAAATATTGGAAACTCTGAAATCACCAATATTTCTGGTCATCCTTATGTTGGAGACGTGTGGATTTGCAACAGTTCTACTTTTCATACCCCTCCTTGTACATTTCTAAAATGTTGAAAGCTTTAGAAATCTTTGATAACAAGAAATTATCACTGCAACATAGTAGGTAGCAAGAATAATTTCCTTGGGATCATATTAATAATTATTCACTTAAAATTATGCAGTAAACCTCTGGGATAACTGATGTGGAAAACAAAGGTAAAAGAAATACAGAAAAAAAATTAAATTTCCTTTCACCTTAAAGCCCATGGTCAAGTCCTTGGGACAAGAAGAGTGACCTTCCTCTAGGAACTCAGCTGCCTCCATGTTGAACTTTGCTAAGGGCAAAAGGCAATGTAGCTTGACATTAGCCGGACCTCCAGTCGGAAGACCTGTTAAGTGTCATTTCCCATATAAAAATTCCCTTGGAAACTTCCTTCATCTTTACCCCCTTCCCAAGATATACGTTAGCAATCGTTCATCAGACATATGGCCCGCTGATTCCCATTTGAAAAGTCTCATTACTAAGTATTTGCTTGATAGTAGTAAATGACCCCTCAAGGTCCTAGAAACCTTGCTTCCAAATTCCTTAGAGACTTATGCCATCCCTAAACATCTCCCAACCTGGGAATATATAATCACTCAAGCTTCACACCCCAGTGCAGGATTTTCTGCCCCCAAATCCTGTCCCCTGCTTTGTTAAAACTACCTTTTTATACTGAAGACACTTCAAGAACTCACTCCTGACCATTTGCTCCGAACCTCAACCTTTTCAAATTAATAATTTCCAGCAATCGTTGCCGAATAGGAATTCATTTTAGAAAAACAAGCCCCTGAATTTCTTATAGAAATACTTATTTTATTGATTTTTTTTAAGTTTTATTTTGAGATATCACTCATACTGCTCCCCAAATATCGGTTAAAAAATAGGGACATCAAAATTTTTATCAATGCTCAAAAATAATATTGCTGAGATTTTTTTGGCAGATCAGGTTCACGTATTTGCTCATAGAGATCTATTTTCTTACGAATAAAGCTGATCAAGGAAGCATGAAATTGAGAGCATTTTGAGGGTCCATTGAAATTGGAGACTACAGTCTGCTTACTCCTGAAATCCTGCTCTGGTGATTTGTCTAAAAAAATGGAGGAAGTAATGAGTTCAAGAAGCCATGGTTACATGATACTGCCTGAGTTCTTTGAAGGTTATGTGACAGTTTGAGTGTAGGATCAAAGATGGTGTAGGGAGGGAGGAAGCATGGAGTGGAAGGGCATGGAATGGAAGGACACTCCGCCCTGTGTGGTCAGAGATAATATATTCAGAAAGTGTTGTTGCGGGTGTTGTTGGCCTTTAATTAGTAAAAATGAAAATGCCAGAATCAGTGGTGGCTTAATTTAAAATATCAGCATATTTGTCACTCCTTTTTAAAAAAATCACTTCTCTCCACTTAAAAATTAATGACTCTAAGAATGCCAACAGACTAAGAGGAAACGGAAGATGGGATCAAGAGAAAGTTAACACTTCGCATAGGAGTGCATAGCAAATTCAATTCATCTACACAGTAGCTCATTTCATTTTTACCCACTGTGTCAAGAATCTTTTTTTTTTTTTTAAAGCATCTTTCAGCAAGAAATCACCTTAAAAGTACATGTACAAGATCGAGTTTCCTGGGACAGGTCATTTGAAAGAATCACTATAATCCATTTCTCATAAATTCCTTAATTATTCTTTCTGCTTAAAATTGTGGCACAGCCATTGTTTCTCCTCATATGCAATTAAAGATAGTAACTTAGAACAAATAACCAAGTATTAAATTAAAGAGAAGCTGTTATTTGGGGCACCTGAATGGCTCAATCGGTTGGGGATCCAACTCTTGATCTCAGGTTCATGAGTTCGGGTCCTGTGCTCAGAGTTGGGGCTCTGTGCTGGGCATGGAAACTACTTAAAAAAAAAAAAAAAGATGCTGTTATTTACCTGGCCCTAGATGGGGAGAGAGAAGAAATGGAGTTGATTCTCCTGGCACCGGGGCTTGTAAGGGCTTTTGGTCCCTGGGGATTCCATCTTAGCCGAGAAACTTCCCAGGATGCTAAACGATGAATGCTAAGTGGCATGTTGTTAACATGATCACTGTTGAGGTTTCCGAGAAAAGTAAATTCACCACAGGTCAAGGCATTTGTTGGAGTGTTTGTGGAGACAGAGGGGAGCTGTCTTGGGTTGTATCTTGGCTTACACCCTGTGAAACTGCACAGTCATATTATTTAACAGGATCCTATGGTAAGCTATTTAAAGGGGAAATGTCCATTTTAAAGACTCTAGAAAGAAGGTACAGAGGATTAGCAGAATCAGGTTGTGAAAAAAGTCTCCATCTGGGAAGAAAGTTTCATGAGTGAATGAATGAATTCAAAATGGTCTGTCTATTGCATGGAGCCCTGGGTGTGGTGTGTAAACAATGAATCTTGGAACACTGAAACAATAGAATAAATTTTAAAAAAATTAAAATTAGAAAAAAAAGTCTTGGGGCGCCTGAGTGGCTCAGTGGGTTAAAGCCTCTGCCTTCGGGTTAGGTCATGATCTCAGGCTCCTGGGATCAAGCCCCGCATCGGGCTCTCTGCTCAGCAGGGAGCCTGCTTCCTCCTCTCTCTCTCTCTCTCTCTCTCTCTCTCTCTTTGCCTGCCTCCCTGCCTACCTGTGATCTCTGATCTCTGTCAAATACAATAAATAAAATCTTTAAAAAAAAAAAAAAAAAGTCCTGCCAGCAAGTTTGTCCAACCCTCTTTGTTTCTCTTTCTCCACTGGGGGGCGGGGGGGAATACTTACATATATATATATATATATATGTAACTTCTACACCCACATGTCCTACAGCAGGGGGAAATTTAGTGTCAAACCAAACTCTACCTGGGCTTCACTAAAAGGAAGACTAGAGAAAAACAAGGAGCTTAAAATAAGTAAAATCTGGGCATGATATATACATTGAATACTTGGTTCATACATTGGAATAGGTGAGCAGTCAATCTCTTATGCAATAAATTCTCCACCATACACTCTACCAGCAGGAAAATATCCATCTCTATCCTCCGCCTTCATCACAACTGAATGTCTTCATCTTACTGAATGTCTCACATAAACTCCTCCCACTTGATCATTCATGGGCTAAAGATCTTTGCAGCTCTCATTTGGCTGCATGGAAATTTGATACTTGTTTAGTCGGCTGTTATTCGTTGAGTACCTACCATTTATAACTGGGTGCACAGGTGTCAGAATGTTCCAACGGATGAAATAACTTGAGATGTGTGTATATATCTGGCTTCTTGTCCTTTTGGAGAGGAAACTCCTCGGTCAATGAACTGCTGTCAAAATCTTGCTAATGGGGCAAGCTTGCTACAGCGGATTTTAAAAAATTTAATCCAGATCTCAGCTCCTTCTCCTCTCCTTGGTTCCTGCACTCTGCCTAAGATTCTATTCCCCTCATTTTTTTTTTTTCCTCTGGACTTACTTTTTAATAAAGACCACTTGGTCATTTTGCTTTATATCCTGAGATTGTAAGGTTTGGAGAATTTAATTGCTCTTGCATGAGTCATCCATAATGGACATCCCATAGAATAAAATGTATCCTCATTTTTAAAAAAATGTAATAGGAAGGGAAAAAGTACATTGTCAGGCCTTGTTCTGTCTATAGAAATCAATTTATATCATGATTATCCTCCTAGTCTATTTGGGAAGAATAAAATATTCAAAACTAATGGCTTCAAACTCTCAGCAAAACTAGACTCTTACTGTCAGAAAAACTCCACTGTGGCTCTGAGATATAGTTTTAAACTTCCTCAACCAATACAAATAAGGTTTTTGATATAAACTGAGGAAACAGCATTTCCAGGGGCCCTCTACTAAGCATCCTTGAGATATTAAAATAAAGGTGACAGGATCACAATTTGATTATCCCTCATTGCTATAACCAGTGGAAAGATAGTTTGGCATTCACCTCGAATGTGAAAACGCTCTAGGAAACTCCAATTCCTGGAAGAACTGCTATTTTCCAGAATATTCTTCAGCCACTTTCTGACATGCTATATAAGGAACGCTTGCAAACTTAAATGTTTACTCACAGGTAAATAATCCTGAGGGGCAAGTGAGAGGATGGAATGAATGTGAAAAAATATATCGGTCTCTGTGTTAAATTTATTTTTGTGTTGTATTAATAAAATAATGCAAAATATAAAATGTGGAAACCATACCTATACATATGTGGCCTAGTTCTTTCATAGTTTTATTTTTAAACACTATTTAAATGCTGTAATTTAGTACATTATCTTACTTTCTCCCCAAAAATGCAAAGAATAAGTGTTTAGGCACACAGTATTTGTCAATAAATGTGATTTTTCATAAAATTTGGAAACGCACCTAATGCTAAGTAAATTAGTGTAAACATGTAATCCTTTGTCAATGAGTATCTTCCAGTGGTGTAATAAAATCCTGAATCAGGATCATTTCTTATGAACTGCTTTATGTCACTGACACAGAAAACGTTTAGACATGCATACATGTACTAGTGTTATAGTGAATTGCTTGAAATATTTCATGGTTCATAGTTAAGTATCATTTAATCTTTTAATCTTTAGTCATTTAATCTTATAACATTGAATTCAGTAGGTATTATTGTCCCTGTTTTACAGACGAGGGAGCCAAGGCATTGGGAAGATAAATAATTTTTCTGAAATCATGCAATTTGGCTCCAGAACTTCTCCTCTTTAACCCACTGAGCCACCCAGGAGCCCCCAGAACTTCTCCTCTTTAAGCACCACACTACTATCTCTCAGTTGGATAAAACTAATTGTGAAATAGGATTAAGAATTTCAGAACTGATTTTCACGCTTAAACATGGATTCAGACAACTTATATCTTAAGAGCCAACAGAAGGATGGTTACCATACAAGAGAAACTATCTGGTCCTTCTGTATCTAGATACAAGAAACCGTTTTTTAAAAGAATAAATGTCTTGTCAAAGATAGGTGAGATGAGGGGCGCCTGGGTGGCTCAGTGAGTTAACCATCTGCCTTCAGCTCAGGTCATGGTCTCAGGGTCCTGGGATCGAGCCCTGCATAGGGCTCTCTGCTCAGTGGAGAGCCTGCTTCCCCCCTGTCTGTCTGCTTGTGCTCTCTCTCTCTCTCTGTCAAGTGAATAAACAAAATCTTAAAAAAAAAAAAAATAGGTGAGGTGAGAAGAAGAAAACAATGGTCTGTTTTAATATACTTTTCTATGGGCTTATATAAAAATATACCTAAACCAATATGATAGCAACATGTTTCCAGGTTTGAGCCAAGACTCTGGTCCTTAGTGAGTAAATGTTTATGACTGAAACATGGAGGAGAGAAAGAGGGAGGAAGAGTGGGAGGGAGGGAGGAAGGGAGAGAGACAACTCTCTTTTTTTTCTTCTGCCTTCTATATATACATAAATATGTGTGTCTATACATGGATAAATTGAGAACTACAGAAATATAGATGTATCTTAGGACAATGCTTGACATATGTAAGTACCCAATAAATATAAGCTATTATTAAGTAATAGCATTAGATCATAGGATGCCAAGTTCCACTTTATTCTGCACTCATAAGGCCATAATGGGAACACTGTGTCTTGTTCCGGCCAGCTTTTTTTTTTTTTGGAATGTAAATATAGTTGACCCAAAATGTTGCATTAGTTTCAGATGCCCAACATAGTAATCCAACTTCTCAATACTATAAAAGCTAGGCTCACCACAAGTGTACCTACCATCTGTCACCATCAAAACTGTTACAGTATCATGGCTATATTTCTCTGTGCTGTGCCTTTTACTCCCATGACTTATTTATTTTATAACTGGAAGCCTGTTTCTCCTACTCTCCTTCATCCATGTGCCGGTCTCCCCACAGACTCCCCTCTGGCAGCCATCATTTTGTTCTCCATATTTATAGGTCTTATTCTCCTTTTTGTTTGTTTATTCATGTGTTTTGTTTTTTGGATTCCACATATGAGTGAAATCATATGGTATTTACTTTTCTCAATCTGACTTATTTCACTTTGCATAGTACCCACTGGGTCCATCCATGTTGTTGCAAATGGTGCATTCACATCCTTTTTTATTGTGTGTGTGTGTGTGTGTGTGTGTGTGTGTGTGTGTTTGTGTATAGACATACTTCATCTTCCCTAAACATTTGTGTATTGATGGACACATAATTGCTTCCATATCTTGGCTATTGTAAATAAAGGGGCAACTTATTTTACCAGGAACATCAATACAATAGAATGTGACATGCTTGGCCAATGGAGTCCGCCGGTATGCACTACCCATCACACCATGCGCAGGGCATTAGAGACCTTCATTGTATATTGTTGCATGGATGTATTGAAAGAAGGCACGTGGCCACTAAATCTTCATGTATTTCAAGGTTGGTCATGTGGAAGCTGGAAGTAACTTAGTGTTTGATATTAAGTTATAAAATTGTTCCTGTTTGGGGGTGCCTGGGTGGCTCAGTGGCTTAAAGCCTCTGCCTTCGGCTCAGGTCATGATCCCAGGGTCCTGGGATCAAGTATGGCATCGGGCTCTCTACTCGGCAGGGAGCCTGCTTCCTCCTCTCTCTGCCTGCCTCTCTGCCTACTTGTGATCTCTGTCTGTCAGATAAATAAATAAATAAATAAATCTTTAAAAAAAAAAAAGTGTTCCTGTTTGGATAAGAAATTGTTTGGTTACCCCACATCCAGGTTAAACATGTTGTAAAGCAGAAGAGGTACATTTACGCTAACCACAGGACAAATACACAAAGTATTTGAGTTCTTGAATAGTGAAATTGGCTCCTCTTGAAATTACCAGTTGATGTTGCTGGCAATATTCAATTTGATACAGGACAGTGTTTCAGTGTAAGGGATGATTCATTTACTGGGTTGGAAGTTAGACCAAATGTATATTGTAAATCTATTTCATGTAATCTAACAGATCACAATTCCTAGTTTTTTGGTGATCTGTTTTTCAGTTTTAAAAAAATAGTAATTCTGAAGTTGCATTCTTCTTTAAGCCAATCATCAATTGGCTCTAAATGACCCATTTTACAAATAAATCATTCTCCAACAGGGCTTGAACACATTGGAGATTTGTATTAATATTTTGACATAACTTTTATTTTTCATAATTCTTGAATGAAAGTAGAGTAAATTTTTTGAAACAGGTAATCTAATATTTTATACTTGACTTCTTTTTCATTTTCTAACATATATTCATAGAGAAAAAAAGCTATGATATGTTTATTGTACCTCCTCAAAGGGAATGACCTGGAAATCCATGAAATAATCTGAATTAATTATTAAGTCATGTCTGATCCCCCTACCAATGGAGATTGGTATATCCAATATGTGTGTGTGTGTGTGTGTGTGTGTGTGTGTGTTTTGTTGTTCAAAACTTGCATTTGAAACTAAAATAACTAAATGGAAATGTCTACAGAGGAGAATCAGCTGTCAGTAACTAGGAAAATAAGACTAAAGATTATATTTAATGAATTTAGTGATTGTTTAGAAATAACCTAGGTTTCATTAAAAAAAAAGTGTGCTTTCTTTTCCACTTCTATTGATTTAGACACCAATACTGTTCAGTTGGGGGAATTATGTGTCTGTAAGCTATTTATTGAGTGCCTGCTATGTTCTAGTACTGTGAGCTAAGCTCATTCATTCTGTGAATTGTAGAAGACTTATGAAAGGCTGTGCCTCAAACCCTCTGCAGGTCCTCACCCAACTGGAAAGAGGATTTCTTTTCTAGTATACCTGCAACACGTGTTATACCCCATCCTCTGCCCGCTCCCCCCTGTCCCCCCCAAATAATGAGTATCTTTAACAGGCAGTAGATAAATCCCTAGGGAGAGGCATGCCCGAGTAGAGCCAAGGTTCATTGCCTGTTTCAGGGGGAAAATCCCTTTGGAGTGAGTAATGCCTTGCCCTATAGAACCATGTTCATATTTTATAGCCCTAATCACCCATCCTCTGTGTGGTCTCAAAGTCCTTTTAAACTTCATCTCCCATGACATCCCTGGCCTGTGCTTGATACTCCCATGCTTTCCAGACTGATGCTTTAGCTGCATTATTACTACCTAGAGGCCTTGCTGCTACCTTCCCACATCCCATTTTCCTTCCAAATCCAACTCAAGGTCTACCTTCTGCACAGAGCCTTATTGCATCTCCCCAGTGTACTTACCATTTCTCTCTTTGAAGCACTTGTGGAATATTGTGAAATAGAAAATATATACATTTGAAATAAGTCAAGCAGAGAGAGTCAAGTATCATATGGTTTCACTTATTTGTGGAGCATAACAAAGAACATGGAGGACATGGGGAGATGGAGAGGAGAAGGGAGTTGAGGGAAATTGGAAGGGGAGATGAACCATGAGAGACTATGGACTCTGAAAAACAACCTGAGGGTTCTGAAGGGGCGAGGGGTGGGAGGTTGGGGGAACCAGGTGGTGGGTATTAGGGAGGGCACGTATTGCATGGAGCACTGAGTGTGATGCAAAAACAATGAATTCTGTTATGCTGAAAAGAAATTAAAAAAAAAAAGGAAATATATACATTTGAATGAATTTAAAATATATGTAGATTTATGGAGATAAAATAACTGCTTTTATTTTGTGGATTGTACCTTAGCCCTTCTGTGCAAAGTTTATTGTTGTTGTTGTTGTCATTGTTCTTCTTGTTCTTTGCTCATTGATTTGCCTTCTCATTCGGCATCTCACTTTTAGGATTTTTTGGTTGTCTCTTGTTAAAATTTCTTTCTTCTTTAAGAGCAATATTGTTTTTCAAGTACTGAGACACGTGGTTGTAACTGGGCTTTGTATTGCATTTTGAAAGCCTTCTCTCTCATTTGCTCTTAGCATACTGTCACGTGTCCATTGATTGATGTTTCAAGATTTTGCGAAATGTGTGTTTAAAACTGCACCACCATATAGACTATTATTGGGACTCAGATTTATATAATATAAAAATGAGAGTACTGCATTAGTAGACAAATGAAACCAAATTGTCAAATTGTCAACCAGTTGATGAAACTAACAAATCGTCAGTTTGTTTGTTTTTGTTTTTTAAGGCAAAAATGCTTCGTTGCCAGTTAGTAATTCAGGCTTGAATGCTTGTAGCAGAGATGCTTATGATGAAACTACCTAGAAGCAATTTTGACTCTTGACTATTGGTAAAGGTGGACACATAAACAGACACGGACCTAGGTTCTCAGTCGCAAACTGCAGTGATCCTAGATCCTCCCATTCACGTCTACTCCTGTACTTAACCTCACCTCGGTCCAATCACTCCCCAAATCCTTATCATTTTCGTTTCTTAGTATCTCTCAGATCGACTCCTTTTCGCTCTTTTCTTTCCTTCATTCCTTTCTTACATAACTCGTCTATTTGCCAATAGGTTAAAAACCTCCCCACTTAACCCTAGGTTTTGTTGTGTGATTGATCTTTAAGAAATTCCCAACTGAGTCCCTTCTTAGATCTCCCAGTAGCTTCTTTCTGTTCTCTCCATCCCCTGAGAAAATCTAAGCTCCTTTTATTCTTTTATTTGGCTATCCAGGATCTCATTTCTTTCTGCCTCACCCCTTGCTAATCTCCCTTCTCCCTATTCCTCCCTTTGCTCTTGGTGTACCTCAAACTGAAGATCTCAACTCATATGTTGTCCCCACTCACAAGGCTGCCTTCTGATACTGTCACTGAAATACTATTTAAGTCTGGTTTTCATCTTTATTCCCTGTGTTTGAGTGATTCTACCCTGTATTCCATGACTTTACCTCTCCTCCTTTGAAGCCCATATCTCCGGCCGCTCTCTCTCTTAATCTGAAGCAATAATATGGCTATTAGAATGAATGAGGGTGATTTATTTATATTTTGGTGGCCCTGCAAATCTCTTCTCTCTGAAGAGATCTCACTGGGTATTTCTTCACAGTGTATAATTATTGATTTTACAGAAGAAACTTCGTAAATTTTTATTTTAGCTAGTTGGAGGGAAGACAGTGGTGATAAAGGGAGGGTAAAGGTCCATTTTAAACAAAACCAACTTTCTGAAGAACAGAGTTTGGTTCTGATCAATGCCATTTCTACCTTTTGTTACCAATTTATGAAAGGAAATGTATTTTACATCAGAACCTTGACTGTATGTGTATGTATGTGTTTGTATAGTCATGAATTTGTTCATTCAATAAATATACACTGAGTGTACACTGTGACCCTTAATGATGTTAAGATCACTTATATTCTAGTTGGGGAAAACAAATAATAAACAAAGGAGATACATTTTATTTTTATTTTTTATTTCAAGATTTTATTTATTTATTTGACAGACAGAGATCACAAGTAGGCAGAGAGGCAGGCACAGAGAGAGGGGGAAGCAGTCTTCCTGCCAAGCAGAGAGCCCGATGCGGGACTCGATCCCAGGACCCTGAGATCATGACCTGAGCCGAAGGCAGTGGCTTAACCCACTGAGCCACCCAGGCGCCCCGGAGATACATTTTATTAGAAAAATTTAAGAGATCATGAATGATTTGGAGATAAATCATGGGTGTAATATGTGTGTATATATATCTCATATCTATGCCTATATATGCATACGTATATTCTACATCTATATGTTTATATGTCTATCCCCTGTATATATACACACATATGTACATGCATGCTTATATAATTGAAAAGAGCTTCATAAAATACCTAACTTTACTAAGTGTGATGCACTTGGATATTTTTTTCTTTTATACTATTTTCTTTTTTATTTCATTTTTTTTTTTTAAATGCTGGTTATAGCTCACTGGATTGCTCTCATGTTAAATCAACACATTGAGCCTCATGATCAGAAAAACACTGGTTTAGTAAGTGTAAAATGTGTCACCACAGGAAGCCAATAATTCTATGTTTGGGGTAGATAAGGATTTCAGAATACCATGATTACTTCCAATATAATTAACAATAGATTGCTGTAGCATGAAAAGTTCATATTTCATTAAAGTTCTTCTTTGGAACCATGAAGTTAATTTTATTACCTTTCTAACCTTTATCAGTTATTAATTGTTAAAAGAATCTAAAATCTCACCATTTGCAAGTGAGATGATAAGTAAAATTACATGGACATTATTCATCCAAGGTCTGTATAAGCTTTGGGATACCTTCCCATAGGGTAAAATTCTGGCTCCATTTTTGAGATTAAGGTGATGGTTAAGATTCAGACAGTGACTCTGGCTTCTTATTGGAGATTGTGGCATATGAGATAGTTACAACTTTGACAACTGATTTATAACTACATTATAGCCTATTGAAACTATGTAAAATCTAGTTCCTTCTCTTGTCGATTATAAGACTTACCATTGAAGAAGTTCACTAGGTGTGTATAACCTAAAAATTCATAAGAAAATGTGGTATTTGCCCTCCTATTTTCCATACTGAAGTTACAGATATATTTCATCTTTTGAAACACTCAGTACAGAGCCACAGATCATTCTAGCATGCTAGGGGAATGTTTAAAATGTTATTAAATGTTTTGAAAATTCTAAAGGACCATGGGTGTTCTAATTCAATCTACAATTCTCAAAATGGGGACAAGGCTTGTGTTTTTGCTGTTGAAATAAAAACCTATTATATAGAAAAAGTAGTACTTTTACTTTAAAAGTTATTTTTAGATAATATATAACTTTGCTTGCATGTTTATTTTTGAGAATAATAAAGAACCCTCCCATACTCCCATATCCTCCATGGTAGTACTTTTAATTATTGTAATAAAATAATTATGTGAGGCTAACTACGAACAGATTAATTTCTGACGTGAATATTTAGATTTTATCCTTTATGAGGTCATAAAGTTAGGGTTATGAGGTTGTAAGGCAGATTAAATTATTGATACACCAGATAGTTAATGAAATTAAACTTATACTTATCATCTTTAAGGATGACACGGAAATGCTAGAGTAGCTGCAAACCCATAATCTTCAAAATTTTGCAAAATATCCAAACTGCTCAGTAAGGATACTGAATGTCTGACTCTGATATTTTATAACCAATAAAGTTTCTTTTAGTTAGATATTAAATATATAGTACCTCCCCCCAAAATGGCAGTAGTTTAAAGCATAAAGTAAATCATGTTGCTTTGATTGTCTTATTATGGATTCAAACAGATTATAAAACACTGCCTGTGGCATTTGTGAAGTTTAGGTTAGAATCCCACCATAATGAGAACTTAGCATTGGAGGTTAAAATAGAAGGATGTAACTAGCCAAATTTCTTCTCTCCAGACTGGGAGTAATTTGGAAATTGCAAATATGCTTATGAATACAGGAAATGAAGGAAGGAAAGAAATTCTTTTGAAACTCCCATTCATTTTCAAGGACATACTAAGGAAAAAAAGGTATTTTTCACCTCCTTTGTCCAGTAAGTGCCTTGGGAAGACGGGTGTGTGCAGGTGTTGAACTTGGTGGCCTGTGAGTTTCACAGCCTCTGTTTTGATGGTGATATTGGGAGAGGATGAAGTCATGAGGGGGTGAGAGAAACTGTTTCTAAATATCCACGTCTGGATAGACCCTTATCTGAGCTCAGTGCTGGAATTCATTCTTACCACTTTGGCTCCCAAGTGTTAAATGCTGGTTGTAAAGAGTAGACTTGTTTTCCTTCATCTTGACCTTTTCATGGGTGCGTGCTGGAAGACCTTCCAAAGAGGCTGCCACTGACATGCAGAAACGGTGGGCAGGGAAAGGGGGCAGCCAAAATTCAGGCATACCATTGCATCTGCCCCTCTGTTCACTCTTTCATCCTTTACAACCAGCCACCCTCCCTCCCTGGCCTCTACCGGCATTACTTGGTAACTATACGTATCGCATAAGGATACAAGTAAAACTCTACCAGTAATAGGTCTTCTGCATTAAATTCTTGGTCTATAACTGAAACTGGGCTGCGTGATATCTGATGATATTTCTCTGTTGCAGTGACTTATTCATTCTAAAGTGGTCTATATGGAGTTTTGACATATTAATTATCCGTTCCTCTCAGTCGTCCCTGTCGGTGACAGACAGCCAGACACACACATCCATACAGATGCCACTGATGTCACTTCTAGTTATCAAATCCTTGGTCAACATTTCCCTAGAAAGGCCACAGTCTTTTACGGTGATGGCTTTTTAATTACTATTCAAGGAGTTCACAGTATGAACTTGCTTTTTGCTCTACCTCAGAAGCCAGAGCTCAGAATATGTCCCTGCAGGAGACATTTAGGGGAGGGGATTGTTACTCATTCATTTCAAGCGTGGCTTCTCCACTCCGGTGTTTTTAGTTTCCACACCCCTGGATCTGTCTTCACAGAGAACCGGTCCTCCCTTAAAATGTAGGCTTTGCCCCCCTGATCTACAATAGGATGCACAAATGATGTTTTCTATTCATTGTGGCCTATAAGATGTAGAAATCGTTCAAGGTTCTTGTCAATGTGGAACAATCGGTGGGCAATTGACCAGATCACACATCAATCTCATTCCGCAGTTACCGTGGCCCGAAACGTCCAGTGCTATAAAGCTGTCACTCTTATTGTACATTTATGTTCAAGGCGTAATAGACTTTATTCCTTCCTCAGATATGTTTTAATTAGATAGCCGATTCTCAGCAACTATGTCAGAACTTCAATATTCTCTACTACCATGTTAACATAAATGCTGTTTTCCGAGACACAGGGAATGACTGTGTATGATTTCTCAGAAAATATTTAAAACTAAACTACAGTGGAGCCGCCCAGAAAATGTACTATGACATTGTCAGAGACTTTCAGTATACCTGTCCAAAAATTGACAGATGTATCCCAAAATGATTCAAATTAAATGAATATGATCATTTTTTTTTTTTTTAATGCCAAGTAGATGAGGACGTGGTTTCGGAAGTCTGTACAGACTCTACCATTTCTTTGGGCAAATTACCCAACTTCCATATAGCTATGCTTTCTCATCTGCAATCGAGCATAATAACAGTGAGTAGCTCCTTGGACAGTGGCAAGAATTAAACGAGTGACAAAACAGTGACTGGTGTACAGTAAGCACTTGTTCAACCTGAGGCGCCATTGTCAATAGGAGGTCATTGCAGCCCGAGTTCCCAAACAAGGAAATATACCCACAATTTCTTTTTCAAAACAAGAGAACATAATTGTTTGATTTTTATCCCTTATTTGTTTACCCCAAAGAAAAGTGTGCTGTGGAATATCTTAGTAAAATACTAAAAGCAAATAAAAATGTGGTTTATTGAAACATGATATGTTTTGTTTATAAAATTAAAATAGTTCTCAAGATAGCCTGTTCTTTGCAACAGTAAAGAATCCTGCCGCGTTTATTTTGTTTTCTTTTGCGTCGTGCTCATCATTTTCTTCCTGCCTCTGCATAGACTTGGCTTGATGATCTGTTTTCTATTCATACAATTGCTTCATTATTTACCATCTGCAATTTAATAATGTATTATCCACCATGATATCAGGGGCATGAGTAAGGTCAATGAATCTCCATGCATTTCCATTTCCAGACTTTGGCTGGAAACAGAACACAGATTCAGATGTTTAATAATATTATAATTTTTGCTCACGTTAAAAAATGTTCTCAAAACTCCATTTCCTAAGAAATGACACTGGCCAATAAAAGTTTCCCATGTTGGAATCTGGTTGGTATGCTTCTTAGAATTTAACCCCACCCAGATTTTCTTCCAAACTACCATGTCATTTTACTTACAAATAGCAAACATGGGAATTATCAAATAGGCTTACAATTGACATAACTGAATATTGTCCAAAGCGAGCATCTCATCCGGCTAGAAAAGTACTTGATCCTATTAAATTCTGAATTGTAGCATCTGTTGATGTCTATATTGTTCGCCTTTGTTGGGAAGATTAATGCCATGATTTTTATCACATTTTCCATAAGGCATTTAATGAAAAAGGTGACCGATATCATGTGGTTTATGTACCCACATATTTTATGTGATTTTTTTTTTCTCTCTCTCCCTAACTATTGTGTTGTTAAGGATCTGTTGCAACATTGGCCTCATAAAAGCTCTTACATAGTACATGCCATCCACATAATTACCCTAGGAAAGAAAACTGTTTATTGCTCAGAGGTTCCCCTGAAATTTCTAGAATAACATTTCATGTATAAGGACCTTCAGTCCACATATCTTCAGGATCTGCTGCATAACATGGGGTTATTCATATGGAGGTGTTTTGAGTGCAAATGCAGCTCTGATTTTACAAGTGTCCTCTGACCTTCTCTCTAAGCCTATTCATTTATCAAAGCTGATCCCAAATTTCCTCCTCCATAAAATGAGGAAAAGAGAGTAAAATTACCCCATGTAACTTTTGCAGTGACCAGATGAACTAACCTTGATGGTGTGTTGTGGGGGGCAGTTGCCTAGTACATAGTAAGTGCTCAACAAATAGTAACTAAAGTAAAGGAGATACAAATTGGAAAGCCCCAAGATAATGTTTGATTTTTGCCCAGGCCTATGTGACTGTTTGGAGAAGGACCATCTCAATCTAAACATGTATGTATGTCTGGAAAATGCATCTTGTGTGTTTTGTTTTTTTTTTTTTTCTTCAGTTAAGTAATTTGTCTCATTAGTCTTTTAAGTTGCACTTTGTTTTGTGAAATAGGTAGGAGTTTGTATTAAAATCCCTACCAGGAAAGGTTTTCTATTCCTTTTCAAAACACAAATGCAACTAATTGGCCCATTCCATCAAAGGGAAAAAAAAAAAATTGAACTGTCATGTAATTCAGAATATAAATTCTTAAATAGGGAGAATATAATTAGTTTTAGGGCAGAAGAGGCTGTATTGAATATTTTAATGAAAATTTACTGGAGATGAACAATTGTGGAATTAATAGACTTTTAACCAAGCAAGGGGAAGTTGCTTGTATCTAACCCCACGTGTCATTAGATCCCTAAGAACAGTGTGTTTTTAAAATATAAACAATTGCCTAAAACGTTACATTGGGAAGGAATCACATCTGGTAGAAAAATCGACTTTGTTGCAACGTTGAATGTTCTGATTAGATGAGTCGTATTTTCTCAAGTTGAAAGAGTCAAAGAAACAGATTACAGAGGGTGAGAAAAAGCGCTTTTGCTAATAATATACAATGTTAGACGGATCCTTCAAGTATAACCAAGAAACTCACAGGCAAGAACCATACTAAATAATATATCAGTCATTTCTTGAAATAACAAGTGTTCCCTTAAAATAGCATTTTATGAATACCCAGAGAATAAAGAAACATAAACCACAATTCCCACAACCAATCTGAGAACACGTTTATGGGGTACGTAAGACTAGTCATGAACTTTCAACACCAATAACTTGCTCTCTCTCTCTCTTTTTAAAATCAAAAGTAATTATTAACTTTACTAGAATACCTATGATTGTTCTCTAGTGTGTGATCACTGAACCAAAAGGAAATAACACATCATTGTCAACTTCCATAGTTACAGCTTGTTTGTTTTGTTCTCTTTATTTTTTTTCCTGAGATGGATTGAACGTTTTAGCTTCCGTTAAATTACATTCACTTTAAACATTTTAAAATAATCTTGTGTTCAGAATGGGAACTGTTTAAAAGCCATATTAGAATAAAAGTCATATTTAGGCCACCCCAGAAGAGCACAGGAGTTATTGAGGTAACATTGAGGATGGATGCGGAAAGACATAAAGTTTAAAAAAATTTAAAAAAATAAAAATAAAAAAGCCTTTTCGAGGGCTTCATAATGCAACTTGACTGCCATGGCTTTGCCAAATAATAATCTCTTCCCAGTTTTTACTTAAAGACATTTTAGATTCAGAAGGAAAATTGAATGTATAGTCCAGAGCTTTTAAATTCATTTATAGCTATGTAAACTTTTTTTTTTTTTAAAGACTCATTTATTTATTTGAAAGGGGAGGAGAGGCAGAGGAGGAGAGGGAAAGAGAGAGAGGGAGAATGTCAGGCAGACTCCCTGCTGAGCATAGAGACACTTTAGGGACACTATCCCAGGACCCTGTGATCATGACCTGAGCTGAAATCAAGAGTTGGATGCTTACCCAACTGAGCCACCCAGGGGCCCTGCTATGTAACCCTTTTTAAAATTCTATTTTAAATTTAAATTTTAGTTTTACATTTAAAATCCAAGAAGGTCTGTGAGGGGGCTTTGGTCTGCATTAGTCATGTGGTGTCCTCAGCAGGTAGGGAAGTGTTTGGTACAAGGAAATGTTGGGTAAATAAGAGTCGAAAAAAATGAAAGGGGAGACATAACCCAAGAAGCAGGTAAAAGCAACATTCTTCTGGTGAGAGCAGTGCTCCCAGGGATCCATGTGGTAGGCTCAGTGAGCTTCTGGGGTCCCCTGCATGGACTTAGGGCTCTGCAATACCACCGGAAAAAGTCTCTCTCCAGTCCTCTCATGTTATATATTAGAAAATGGAGCTCAGGTCTTGTTCCCACAAGCTCAATATATCTTTAACACCCAAATAGCTCATATTTATAGGAATTGCCAAAGAACATTCTAGGATATTCTTATGAGTCATTTTGTTTTCAGGCAAATTCTAGAAAAGAAATCATAAAAGACAATGGACTATAATTTTTTTTTACTGTAAATCTTTATGGTTCTTACACATGCCATGATAATTTGTGTATTTAAACTTAACATATGAGGTTCTCTCCAAAAATGAGCTATCCTATACTTGACATACGGGTATTTTTCATGGTATTATAATTAAACATAGGAAATAGCTTGCTGCCCGTTTATTGTTAAAAAGAGATTTCTATTTCACATAAACATTTTAATCTTGTTCTGGTTTCTTAGGGGGGAAAGTCAAAAGATTACACACACAAAAATATATTGTGGAAAAGTGTTAACATTTACCTTTTCTCCATCTAACAGTAAGCTAACTGATATTTATAAATTATCGATTTTGGCTGATTTACTTTCATAGTCAGCATTTTTTTCATTTTATTGAGCACAGAATCTCATATTTTATATGTAGGTACAAGTACATGTACAGATGTATATATGCATATGTATAAATATATAGATAGATAAATCTATATGTAGACAAATATATGTGTATATGTTTTAGTAAAATAACTAAAAATGATGGTCATGGGGCTAGAAAAATCACAGGCTAATAATTTGATCATAAAAAATAATATAAATCAGGAATTGCACAGCTAAATTCTGCCTTAGGAATTTCTCAATGAAATCAATGAGACTTACATACTCATCTCAATCAGAATAGCCTCCATTGTCCAAGGCTTAGGAAGGAATAGCAAAAGTACTTTGATAAAATGTGTAATTAGGGAGGCAAAGATCAAGGCTTTAAAGAGAGGGTTTAGCAAAACAGATGTCCAAGGAGCCTTAGCAAGCCCAGCGTCCCTAATTACGCTTTGGTTGGAAGAAGGTTGAGAATTCACACCTGGCCCTACTTGCAGAGTCTGTTTTAATCTTAAAATGACTTGACAAATTTATCACGCTTCAGATATTTTAATTAACTGTAGCAGGCTTTATTGAAAAGGTTTCAATATTAGCACCACCAACCAGAAAACATCTGCGTATGTTTAAAAATTAAGGTATACAAGGATTTACATGTTCGAGTAGTAGCAAGCTGTTAATTAAACATACTACGTCTTTTTGAAAAGGGGCTGTTTTTACAGTGTTTTGACAGAGTACCATGTAGATCTTGAATTGTAGGCATATGAATTCAGGTTGAGACATCCCATCATCGAAGGCATTGCCTACTTGTACCAAATGTGTGGATAAGTCTTCCTACGTCCTGTTTTTCTTCTGGTGCTTCAGATGTTGACTGCATGGATTATTTTTTTTTAAGTTTTATTTATTTGAGAGAAAGAGAGAGAATGTAGGAGCAGGGGGAGGGATAGAGTGGGGGGAAAGAGAATCATCAAGCAAACTTCCTCCCCCCACCTCCCCTCTAGCCCTGTGATTATGGAGCCAGAAGAAAGGGTGGATCCCAGGACCCTGAGATCATGACCTGAGCCAAAAATCAAGAGTCAGATGCTTAACTGACTGAGCGACCTGGGTGTCCCTCCATGGATTATTTAAAAAGAGAAGAAAACTTATGTTTCACAGATTAAAAGCCGAATATGCAGGGTAGATAAGTACGGAAGTGAGGAAAAGCCTGTCTTCCTTACATTTTTTTATAAAAACCCAACCCAGACTTTTGTAATGCTCGTATTTTTTGGTTATAAATACAGAATTGGTTTTGGTGTGCATGCATATGTATGTATATGCTCTATTAAAACTTATTTCACATATTTTATGTTTTTATAGCATAGCAGAGTGTTTTTCCCTTTGAATATAGGGCTTGAGTGTGAAATCGTTTTATAGGATTGCTCAGTTATGTAATAAATACATTGCAAATATTTTTACTATGTCTATGATATAGAACAGAAGACAAGTTTCCTTCCACAAAAGGAATGAGTTCCACACTTAAAGATTTCCTGAACTGCTGACTTCTCATACCATTTAGAAGGACATTAAACCTTTTTTGAAGCATAAACACTCGTGTTGAATCTCTTATGTAGCCAGACTTCACGTCTTTTTGCAACTTCCCAAATCAGCTAATGAGATTTTTGTCTATCAAAGTATATTACATTCTTATTCTTCTGTCTCTGAGATAGACTTTGTCCAGCAGGATAGAAATCAACCATTTTAATTGTCACCATTGAGTCAATGTTGACTGATGAACACATTGTTCTCATTGCAACATATGGCCAGCTCGTAATTAACTGAAAATAATTCAGTGGCCTTGTTTGGCGTTAAATCAAGTCAAGTTCTACTTGAGGCAGCCGTGGCTGACATAATTTACGATGGTAATAATATCACACTTTAAATCATATCAGTTCATTTCCTCTTTGGTATTTTTCTTCCCCATCTAGTTCCGTTTCTTTAGCTATAGAATGTCTCTAAGCCACATCTGTGTTAGTCTAAGTCATGAGTAAACTTTTTAAATAAAGTGTGCAAAATGTGTTTTTATTTATTGAAAAGATGTTTTCAATTACCATTAAGTTCATTGTTAGTCTAATGTTAGCAGCTTAAATATTTGAAGCTGTTGTCTGGAAACCAGACACCCATCCAAATTCTAAAAATCTACTAGATTCTTCATTTTATTGTGATTTTCCAAAACAACTGCTGATTACTCAAAGCAGAGGTCCCTTTGATGAGCAAAGTGTTGGTCAGAGTGCAGTGTGCCTTAGTAGCCATGTTCCTTGGAATTAACCAGCACCCCTCCCCTTGGGCTGCCGTCTTAGACCTTTTCTCCATGTGCTCCTGATACTTGCACACCCTTCTGCTCTTTGGATGAGTTAGTATTGGTTTTCATCTCTCTGGGCTGTACTCCTCTGTGTTATCTTTTTTCCCCATAATGTAATCAATCAGTGTTTATCAAAGAGTTTCCCTGTGTCCATTCCTTTATTTTAGTCTCTGTTGATGAACAGAGAATTCTCCCCTTGTCATGGTTGGGGTGGGCATTAATTTCAACAAAGATTTATTTCTTGCTCCTGCTGCATGAATAGGATGGGTCCGGGGGGGGGGGTGGGGGAGAAGGGGAGGTTGGTGCTATGCTTTACATAATTACTCATGAACCAGGCTGCCAGAGGCTCCTGTCAGTGGTGTGGCATCACTATTTTAAAACATGCTCCCAAGTTCATCTCAAGATGGAAAGACAGCAGTGAAAGGACAATTATGTCTTTAACTTCAGTGGCCTAGAAGCCATCCCTAGCAACTTGCTCACAGCCGTTGACTAGAAATACTCATATGGCCTTTATCCTACTATAACAGAGGCTGGGGGAAATGGGACACATGAAGTATTCTGAACACTACTGTTTTAGCCACATTCCATGGGTAGTTTATGATTTTATTAAAATGGACCCATAAAAATGGGATTATCCCCTATTAAATCTCGTGGTAGTCGTGTTTCCCAAGCGTGATTGCTTTTAAGTATAACTTTGGTGTGTCCCCAAGAATGAGAATACTTGTGCATGCCCTTAACTCCCTAAGCCTACCAAATCAGAATCTTCTGGGTGTAGGGCTGGGAATCTGGATTAACAAGTAACCACATGTGATTCCTATTAGACTTCGTATTTGGGAAAACACTGTAAGCATGCTCAAAGACAGTGCCAGATCTAATGCGAAGTAAATTCTTTTATAGCTGTGCCCTTAGGAGGGGAGAGCCTGTGAAACTCTAGAACGGAGCTGAACCCTTGCTCACACGTTTTGCTGGTCTCACACAGTTGTTCTTGTCACATCACAATGGGACTCACACAGATAGTTAAGCCAATGCTAATTGCTATTATTTGTTGAAAATGTACCACGTACCAGGCATCGTGTGACGATTCTTGATATGGAACAGCTCACAAAGTGGGTGCCATGATGACCTCCGCTTGACAGGTGGGAGAACTCAAGCTTTAGGAAGGGTAAGGAAAATTTATTCAAGGGGGCAGGAAGAAGAGATTGATAACCTAGAGGTAAAAGAGATACAGAATCGACTTCTTCTCTCTCTCTCTCTCTCTCTCACATACACACACACACACACACACACACACAATTTCCATCCTCAAATCAGAGTCTAGATGCTGCATGACTTTCCTCTCCCAGTCCTAGTGACTGAGGCTTTTTATTAATATGTATTAGAAGACATACATTCTCACATTTAATATTTTTCTTGAAGTTAGTACCTGAGTACAAGAAATTTAACTTCTTTTTTTGTTCTCTTCTCCACTGTCTTCGAGAAAGAGGTAGAGCTTCTCTGACTGGAAATGTGGGAAATTGCCAACAGAGTGAATTTTCTCCCACTGGCCTCATACGATCCCAGAGCTGGCAGTGGGCGAGCTAATGGGACACCCAATAACTTGCAACACAGCAAATATGAGGTGCTCTCTTAAAATAATACATCTCACGGGAAGAAACAGATTGCCTCATTTTAAAGTACATTTGAAACACTGTGGGTTTGAGAAGGCTGTAGTATTATTGGAGAACATTCTCATTTCAAAAGGAGGGCTTTGTATGTCTGGATTTCAATCTATGTTATCTTGAACTTGATTTCACACCAAAAGGACTAAGAGCTATTTCATCGTGAATGGAAATGTAAGATTAAGGAAGGAAGATAAAAACCAGCATCCTCCTGATTTTCTTCTAAAAGTACAAAAAGCAATCTTTCATAAAAAAAAGCAAGATAAAACAGAATTGCAGGTGTGTAGCACTTAGAGAAAAACCCCATGTGTAAAGTCACGCTCACATAAATAATAAATTATGGTAATTAGCCTCTTAATAGCACCTGAGAACCAGATGTGTAGATGTGTAGAAAGCCAGCCAAACTCCCCATGAATGGCTTAACAAAAGATGTAAATCAACACATCAGTGGCAGGCATCATCACAAAGTACTGCTTTTAAATAAACCAAGGGCTAAGAGCTCACTGTATATAAGGGAAGATAAACCTATTCATAAGGAATCCATAAAAGCTAGGGATTTCAAGAGAGAAAATTTAATCCTGGAACTGAGATTAAATGATAGAATTTAAGTAGCTAAGTAACACGTGGGGGGAGATGGAAGCTCAGAGGGAAAGTGGTTTTGGCAGAGTGTTTTCTATAACATTATTTGTCCTTTGTGGTTTATAGTTAAATAACTTAAACATTCGGCTCAGGATTTTCCTTATTCTGTAAAAAAATAAAATGCACTGGGTGGAAACTTTAGAAGGACTATAAAAGATCTACCATTATTCAACTATACGTTTTTATTTCACTGGAAGCATATACGGTGAGAGAAATTGAATACAAAAGGCTGCATATTTGTTCTTCCAGGCAAACGAGATGCGTGTTCGTCTGTTGTCCTTCATTTCTTCCTTATTTTTTTCTTAAATAATGGATATTTCAAAATAGATGTTATACTGCAACATCAGCCTGAAAATTAAAAAAAAAAAAAAGATTAAGAAACTGTCCATCTGTGGGAACTGGGGACCCTCCTGGGGTCTTTAATCCACCTGTTGGATGAGGAAGTCTTCTGCTGGGGTATGAGTCTTACCTCTGTTTTGTTCTCAGCCCCCCAAAGTATTCATTTCTTGTCTTATGGTCTTCTCCTTCAGTCTGGATGCTGTCCTCTCTTCCAGGTGTCAGCTCAGAGAGGCTCGTTTCCACCTGCCTGGCATTGGACACCTCTTTAGTTGGGAGATGCCTTCCCTTACTTCTCCACTGAATGCTCTAGCAATTTGGGTGGAAGGTTAAAAACAAAACAAAAACCCTCCTTCCTCTTCTTTCCCCATGGCCTCATGCTCAAGTTCACTGGAGAAAGTAAGAAGAACAATCAGGGCAACCTGCAGTGAATAGAGGTCTTCTTTGTTAAGGCAGATTTGCTCTTCTCTTCTGGGGTTCCAACATTGTTTTTGAAGTAGGTAGCACATCCTTTCTCCACTCAGGACATTTGGTGAGAAGAGCCTGGATTTATAGGGAATGCATTGCTGCTTTCCTCACTCTGGGATCTCTGTCTCCTTTGCTTCAGCTCAGATGATTAACGGTTTCCGAAAATTTAACTACAGTCAGTTCGGCTCTAATACTTGTTTTGAAAACATATTTTTGTTCCAACATGATGGATAGATCAGGGGAAATTTTGAATATAATGAGAATTTTGAGTCTGCTTGTGCATAATTACATCTCCTGGAAACACCCTGACCTCAGTGCAGAAAATTACACCTGGCTGAACGGTGCTCTCTAAGAATACACAAAATGCACGCCTGCGCATGCACGCACACACACACACACACACACACACACACAGAGAAACATGTACACGTGCACGTGTGCACGCGTGCGCACTGGACCGACTATATAATTTGCTGGTAAAAAAATGTAAACGTCTGACTCCTTGTTCTCAAATTATTAAGAATCTCAGGATGGCAGATTATCAAACGAGCAGAGCACGGTGCCCTTGAGTAGCTCAGATCCCACATCCATGAGGCTGGTCCCGCCTCCGACACCTGCCAGGTGTCTGCCCGTGCCATTGTGTCGTGAGCCACACCTCGTCTCTCCCTGGCATTACAACATTCTCTCCGGTTTTCCGCCATGTCACGGTTACTCACAGGCCACACCACTTCCGATGACCAGGTCCACGAGCCAGCTTCCAGACTTTTGCAGTGTAAGTTGCTGTGTTCATTGTAGGATTATGTGATTCTTAACCATGTAACATGGGTAAACGGTGTTGCTGCTACTTGGTTCTTACCATGTTCTGTGTGTCACTGGTGGAAGTTTGGCTGTGTACACCTCTCCATCTTTCCCATAAACACTGCGTCTTTTGTCACACAATTTTGCACAGAATGGTGGTTTTTTTTCCGGAAACACATATTTCTCAGTTTTATAGCAGGATTAACTGTTATTATGAAGAAAAGTCCCTACTTTTATTAAATATTCCTCAACATAACGATTTTGTAGTTCTTGTAGTTAAGTAAACAACAATAGTAGGGATGTTTGGACGTGTTTAAATTCTGGTGGACATACATGGAGAATGGAGGTTGCCTTGTTGTTACCTACGCTGATGTTGCCTCAAGTAACATTCTTTGCAGCCCATCATAATGTTCTTGGGCTATAAGGAGGTCTTGCTGCCTACAGCTGATTTTGAATTTCACTAAGGAATTATGGATCAGTTGAAGAAAACTCAGACTATGCCAGGATTATGCTATTTAATCATATGAATGTGATCAAGAAAATGAGAGTACATTTAATCAGTTTATTGGTTGTTTGGGTTTAGATGGGAGTACATTGTTGGAAAGCACAGAAATAGATGTAGAAAAACAAACTGTTTTAAGGGCCCACAAATCAAAGTGAGAATTCATATTGTAAAACCATAAAATGAGAAGGGGCTTTGCTCTTTTCTTTAATCCTGGCTGTCTTTGCAACTTCCATAAAAATAATTTGGTAAAGAGGTAGGAAATAAATATTTTATTTTATTTTTAAGATGTCGTATAATTTTATTTAGAAAGAATTAGAGAACAGAGGAACTGAATGGCAACCTAGAGATTCAAGTACCTCTCTCTGTGAGTAGGAGAACGAAATGAGGTTAGTCAGTGAGTTATGGGTTCAATTGGAACCATAGCTCAGCTTGACTTCCTGTTCATGCATTGGTAACACAGCCGTGCTGCATCTCTAAACTTTTCTTGGGACAGCTAAGACAGATAAATTAATGCAGAATATTTTCTATATAAATTTATATGATTCAGGAAAACATGATGCTACTTAACATTTAGGACTTGAAACCCAACTGTGATACTTACATACATGTAGAACTCGCCACCCAATGTTGGAGGCTTGGTGCAAAATAAAAATGTGAGCTCCTTGTTGAAAAATGGTTAAAAGTTTTTAAGATAGTGACAACTGAGCACTAAAGAAAGCACAGCAAGAGCATGAGTGTGCAACCTTACACCTTCTCAGTGATCAAACACCATCAAGGTGGCCCCATGAGCCTGTACAAATATAGACAGAAACATCTTTTTGGAAACCCATTTTTCTTCTGTTAGGCCTCTGATAGTAAATGATTAATCAAAAATAGTCCATGGTGTTTTGGCTTCAAGTTTATGTATTTATAGAAAAACAGATACTGGCAAGGAGATAGAAATATGGCCAGGAATGAAATAGACAAGGGTCTCAGCCTTCAGCGGGCTCACAGTGTGGTTTAAGAACTAAATAGAAAAATAAAGAAAATATGGAAACTATATGTAAAACAGTAGGTGGTGATACAAAAGTAGAGAAGGTAAGATGTATGAGGTGGGAAGAAGGTAAGATGTATGAGGTGGGAAGAAGGTAAGATGTATGAGGTGGGAAGAAGGTAAGATGTATGAGGTGGGAAGAAGGTAAGATGTATGAGGTGGGAAGAAGGTAAGATGTATGAGGTGGGAAGAAGGTAAGATGTATGAGGTGGGAAGAAGGTAAGATGTATGAGGTGGGAAGAAGGTAAGATGTATGAGGTGGGAAGAAGGTAAGATGTATGAGGTGGGAAGAAGGTAAGATGTATGAGGTGGGAAGAAGGTAAGATGTATGAGGTGGGAAGAAGGCAAGATGTATGAGGTGGGATGAAGGTAAGATGTATGAGGTGGGAAGAAGGCAAGATGTATGAGGTGGGAAGAAGGTAAGATGTATGAGGTGGGAAGGGAGATTTTAGATAGGGTGATCAGGGGAGGCCTCGTGGAGCTAATGTCATTGGAGTAAATTCCTGAAGGAGGTAGGGAAGCGAGCCCCTGGGGATCTGGGAACGAGTCTTTACAGAGACATGGAACAGAACATGCGAAGGAACTGAGCCATGAGATCAGCTGGCATTCTCGGGAGCAGATGAGGAGAAAGAGCCATAGAACCAGGAATTCCTGAGTGGTCCTGAGGACCCCTCCCAGAGGCAGCCACATCCTCACTCAAATGCTCAACCACAGCCATGGCCCACTGCTTTGTGGATGTGTTTCTTCCTGCATCAGCCAGCTTGCCTGACTCCTCATGTGTACATGTATACACAGTGCTGCTCATTTGTCTCTCCAGGTTCAGTTCTCCCAGATGACGACGGTACTTCCAGTTCTGATTCGGGGAGGAGAAATTGGCTCCTCCTTCTTTTTGTCTCAGCCACGAGCATGGCCTATTCCATGGTAAAGGGGGTGAGGGTAATAATGGTCCAAAGGACGTCTTTCATAGGAGCCGTAGGTGACACTATGTAAATGTCTTTCACATATTTTTACAATGTTGCAGGTTCTGGGGTGGTTGCTAAGTCTTCCCAGTGCTTGAGATAGGGTTGTGCATTCGGGACCAGCTACAAGTGGCCCTTTGGGTGTACCTGCATTGTACTGGTTTCTGTAAAGGGTCAAGTAGAATATGTTCTGGGCAGTGAATCTGAATTTTGAGTTTGGATTTTGAGCTGGGCTGAATTTTGCCCCTGTGACTTTCCCATGACTAAAGGAAGGAGAGTCAGAATTTTAGGTAAAGATATTTTTTTTAAAAGATTTTATTTATTTATTTGACAGAGAGAGAGATCACAAGTAGGCAGAGAGGCAGGCAGAGAGAGAGGAGGAAGCAGGCTCCCCGTGGAGCAGAGACCCCGATGCAGGGCTCGATCCCAGGACCCTGAGATCATGACCTGAGCCGAAGGCAGTGGCTTAATCCACTGAGCCACCCAGGCGCCCCACTAGGGAAAGATATTTAAATGAGGATGTCAATGTAGGTTCTTTATATATATATATACATATATATATATATGTATATGTATATATATATATATATTTAAATATATCTTCTTTTTACATATATTTTTGTCTATTTTTATTGTCTTTATATATATTATATATATATTTATATATATGTTTTTTAAATATCATTTAGATAGGACCCGATTTCTAAAAAGTATTTTCCTGCCTCTTATTGAGTTAGTTTTATGATGTAATTTTAAAAATAAAAGTATTCAAAAGTATTCAAGCAACTTTTACTAAAAAGCATGGAAGATGAAGATCATATTAAAAACAAAAAGAACAGGACTCAAAGTAGAGACAACTGCCACAATTACAGGATGAGAGCAGAGACAGAAGGACCAAGTAAGTTAGGCGCAATTTGGGGAAGTTTTTCCTTGTATATGGGAAAACTTCACTGGACTTAAAATGAGATATAAAACCATACTTCCAGACAGAAAAAAAAGAAGCCTACTTTAAAAAGTCATCATTATTTATCATGAAGAATTCATTTACTTCAAATGACTTTTTAAGACCGGCTAGACCGTCTTTGAGTTCTTTTTTTTTTTTTTTTTTTTTTTTTTTAGATTTTTTTTTTTTTTAATTTATTTATTTGACAGAGAGAGAGAGATCACAAGTAGACAGAGAGACAGGCAGAGAGAGAGGAGGAAGCAGGTTCCCTGCTGAGCAGAGAGCCCGATGCGGGGCTCGATCCCAGGACCCTGAGATCATGACCTGAGCCGAAGGCAGCGGCTTAATCCACTGAGCCACCCAGGCGCCCCCGACAGTCTTTGAGTTCTTCTTAGCAGAGTTGGAAGCCTGCAGGAAAGGTTAAACGCACAGTCTGTTGATGTAGGTAGTAAGTCTGGCTAATATATGAGCAGCATCTCTTGCTACACTTGGACATTTTGAGATCTCTCACAGCATCTGGAAATTCTTTTTTTCTTTCTACTGTAACCCATATGTCTATTTAAAAAAAGCATATGCCTACATTTTTTAATAATCAGACTTATAAGCAACACCATTAAATGAAAATGGCAACAAAATAGCATATCTTTTTATTCAAAGAATAGAGAGACTATGCCTACGTGAGCCCCGGAAATAGTCTAATTCAGTGAAATCTGTTTTATTTTTTTAATTTTCATGATTCATAGATCTTACAGTTGATCCAATTCAGTTAATAGAAAGTTAGAAAAGATTCAATTAACTTGAGACATTATATATTGTCTTAGCCGTATAGCAGATTGTCAGGACTTTGGGTTAAGATGTAACAAAACATGCTTTATATTTATATCTAAAAACCTCAATTGGTAAAATTCAATCAATTCCATTATTAAATATAAGAATAAATGAGACTCCTTTGCTGAATCACGTACATATGGAAAGGCTGTGCCCTTCATATGTGTGTGAAGAAAAAAAAAATCAACTACTAATTCATAACACTGCTTTCCCCAACCCCTTTCTCCTTTTTCTTTCTTGATTGAGAAGAGCAGAACATACAACTTTATCTCTGCAACGTGTGCCGTCTCTTGCATTTGGTAATAGGGGACCTGAAGCATAAGTATCTGCTATTATGGCCTTGGGTATTTTTCCTAAACTCTATAAGCCTCATCGTTCTTATCTATAAAAATGTCAATGATAATTGTTCCTAACCCATAGGCTAAGTGTGAGCAAGAAATAAGATGATGGATATAAAGGAGACAAAATGGGGTTTGGCCACAGGCAGCATGGACTAAAAGTTAGGTGTTATTATCATTAGGATATGTCCACAATTTACTGGGTTCTTTTGAGTGACTGGACTGGCCATTAGCCTCCTCAATTGTACATGGAGCACAAGGTGAGTTATGCGTGATGCTTCATATTCACTCTGTCTTCTCAGTTCCATAATTCTCAACATCCCCGCGTGGAAACCCTGTTGCACAGGGTCCGTATTACATAATAAGGCATGCTGTGGGCTAAGACTGCCGAGCTGTTTGGTAGATCATGCCTTGATCACATTGTCTGGATACAAGTATCCTCATCTATATAATGAGTCAAGAATCACATGTTAGTTGTATTTTAATTCATTTAATCCAGGACATTCCTGATGACACAAGTAGGTGTTTAATAAATGTTTGTCGAATGAATAAAATGTTGGACCTCCCATCAGTGAAGTCACTTTTAACTCCAAAAACTCACTTTCCTACCTGCAAAAAAATGTGTGAGAGCTTTTTCAGGAGATAGTATTCATTTGTACACTGAAGAGACATTCATTTATTTGGTACTAAATCTTGATGCTTTTTGGTTTGGTTCATATAATTTGAAAGACTATCTGACTGGCAGTGAATATTCTATTCAGTAACTAAAGTGAAAAATCTTATAACAAATAAAATCCAATACACCTTCATTGTATTATTTTTTTTTTCTAAAATTGTATACCTGGATTTAGCATAAATTTCTTCTTACTTTCTGACTTTTCATCCTGTTATGGACTGAGTGGTATCCTTCTGTAGAAGGTACCTCAGAATGGGATTGTTTTTAGAGATCAGATCTTTAAAGAGGAAATTAAAATAGAAATGATATCATTAGTGTGGGGCCTAATCCAGTATGACTGGTGTCTTTATATAAGAAGAGGAAATTTGGACACAGAGGGTGTAAAGACACAAAGAAAAGATGACTGTGTATCTACAACCCAAGGGGAGAGGTTCTGGGAAGGAACCAACCCTGCCAGCACCCCGCTGTTGGACTTCTAGCTCCACAACTGTGACAGAATGGATGCTTGTCACTGAAGTGGCCATCTGTGCTGCTTTTGTATGGCATCCCTAGCAAACTATTACATTTCCCATCTAAACAGTCCAAATCCAGGGCGCCTGGGTGGCTCAGTGGGTGAAGCATCTACCTTCAGCTCAGGTCACGATCCCGGAGTTTTGGAATTGAGCCCCATGTTGGGCTCCCTGATCAGTGGGGAGTCTGCTTCTCCCCACTCGTGTTCGCTTTCTCACATGTGTGCTCTCTCTCTCGCTCGCTCTCTCTTGCTATCTCTGTCTCTCAAATAAATAAACAAAACCTTAAAAAAATAAACAGTCCAAATCCAATATTTTCTAAGAAGCCTTCCTGGTAACTCTGGTTTGTTGGGTTCCCCATAGTCATCTTGTATGTTTATTTCTTTCTAAAACTTTCATGAATTTATCTCTTCAAACTAAGCACCAGCCCCAAAGGGACCCAAGTCATGCCTTGCCTGCTTGTGTATATACACTTGTGTGCGTTCCCTGTTGTATCTAGCATACTTCTTTAAATATATAAGCTGGTAGATGAGGAATAAATATTCCGATTGATTTTAAATACTGATATACAGACACACATTCAAGATACAAAAGATTGTCAGTTTTATGGAACAGTTCCTGTTAGCACAGGTCCTTTGGGGATTTCCCTGGGTAAATATCATCAGCAATTCTGTTTCTTGACCATGTTGTGCCTCGTTAACAGAGCTCTGCTCTGGTTGATTATGGCTGTGTGAAATGAGAGGAGGCAAGGCATGCGATTCAGAAATGTGATTTGGAGAACCTGCTGAAGCACCTCTGATGCCAGGTTTTGTGTGTCTGTGTGTGTGTGCCTATGTGCATATACTCGGGTGCTCTATACAGTGCTATGCACACAGCCAGACCACCTGACTCAGGCTGCCGGCCTGGCCTGCCGCTCCAGGAGTCTGGTGCGGCCTTGGTGAAGCATGGCCCGAGACTCCTGAGACCCCAGTGCTGAGGGGCAGGAAAAGGGCCCAGCGAGGCAGGGAGAGAGAAGGGCAGAGTACCGGGACGTTTCCCAGCCCGGCCCGTGGCTCTGAAACCACCTGCGGTGAAGGTCAGCCCAGGGGTGAGTGTAAGCTGGCCAGGAAGGGCCAGAGAAAGGCTGTTGCGTCCTGTGGGAGATCCCTGCCCTCCGTCTAGCCCTCTCCCAGCCCAGAGTCCATGGCCTGGCCAGGCAGGGGGCTCCCCTGACTGATTCTGGCACAGCTGCTCACCTGGAGCTTCCCTTCTGGCATCGTCTCTCTGGCTAAAAGTGATACCTTAGAATGTGGGGAGACAAGGTGCCCCGCTCGGGGCGAGGGGACTGGTGCCCGGGTTGGCGTCCGCGCGTCTCCAGGGTCAAGGGCAGAGCTTTGTACAGCTGTGTGAGCCTCTGCGCGTGCAGGTACCCCAGCAGGCTGCTGCTTCCCCGAGCTGGCGTCCCCCGCAGCGTTAGGTTGTCCCAGCACGGTCCCCGTGTGTCTAAGCCCACGTTCAGCTGTACAGCCTTCAGGAGCCCGGGGCCCGGGCCCGCACGCGCAGGGCTTCTGCTGCCAGGAGCAGAAAGCCGAGATGCTTCGCCCGGGAGCTGGCACAGGCAGCTTGGACACCTGCGGCTTCAGTCCTCGGTGGCCACTTTGAAGGGACAGCGAGGCCCCTTCATTGAGGAGTGAGTGTTCCTCATTGAAAACTTGGCCTACACTGACTTTTCCCTTCTTGCCTGGCTTCCTCTGTGAGCCTCTGTGCTGCGGGGGCGCCGAGGGCGGGGCTCTCCAGCACTTCCCCACAGGCTCTTCCCTTAAACTGAAAAATCTCAAATTCTTCTGACTGAATTTTGTGTATACTAAACCCATATTTAAAGCTTTTATAGAGGTGCCTGGGTGGCTCAGTGGATTAAGCTGCTGTCTTTGGCTCAGGTCATGATCTCAGGGTCCTGGGATCGAGCCCGCATCAGGCCCTCTGCTCAGCAGGGAGCCTGCTTCCCCTCTCTCTCTGCCTGCCTCTCTGCCTACTTGTGATCTCTGTCAAATAAATAAATAAAATCTTTAAAAAAATTACAGCTTTTACGTGCTCTGGGCAAATTTACTGCTCCTTGGATTTGAGCACTTTTGGTTTTGTGTTGTCTTTTGTGATGGCATTGAAACATTTTACTAGTGGTCTTAGGCCTTTTATTGATTGATTGATTGATTGATTGGTAATTGATACCAACATAAAACTCTTACTACTTTTTTTGGTTGGTCTTCTGACCAACCAATCAAAACCAATTCTGACCAATCAAAACGTCCTTTTGAAACCAAATGAACGGACCGGGAGCTGGCTTCAGGGAAGGACATTGGACAGGCCACACCCAGATGTGCTGGTGAACTGTGGGAATGTTCCACCCTCTTAAATTTCGAGACAGTAAATATCATCCTGTGACTTTTATTTAAATTATTTAAAGTATTTGTTTCCTTAAAGAATGGGAGATGATGCCAGGACCATAGATGCGTTGAACTCAAACCATGTCGCGTTCTCTGGCATGATGCATCTGCTTTACGAGTGTGGTTTTGTTTTGTTGCTGTTTTATATATACATATATATAGTATTTCTGTACCTTAAGGCTTATTCTTGATGGCATCTGTCAGATATTAGGCGAGATCAGACATGGCCATTTTTCCAAAAGACCTTTTAATTTACCCGAGGACCTCACCAGGTCCTTACAAAATCCGAGTGGTTTTAATACCTGGAAAACTAATTTAAAAGTTCCAAAACGACCTACAGAAATGTAAACCCTCCTTTGTCAAAGGCTCTTGGGTGGGTCTGCAGCCCAGGGTGGCCTGGCCAGGCTTTCAGCTGGGTGGGTGTGGTCACTGGGCGCAGCTGGAAAGATGGACAGATGGACAGCAGCCAGAGGTTTGCCCCTTGGAGCAGGACTGCAAAGCTCGTGTGCTCAAACCTCCTTCAGCCTCCATGCCCAGACTTCTGTCCTCTGTGTCTGTGTGAGATTGAAAAATAAAGCTTCCACTGTCCAAAAAAAAAAAAGTGACATAAGTTTACCTCTCTGGGCAAGAGCATCCTTTTCCTAAACAAGTCTAATTAGCCTTGGCTAAATGCAAAAGCATTTACATATTCAAGCAGCCAAACATCAAAGAACTGTTTATAAAAATAAACATTATTAACACTGAAAATATTTAGATCTGAGTTTAGATAAGTCAGAAAACAAAAATATACTAAGCCCTTCAGGTCATATCAAGTGGGGGTACAGTTGATGGCTTAAGTAAAATGCGTGTTGACAGTTTTCCATAGGAATTTGATTTTCCAGAACGGATGCCTGCCGAGTTCTTTTCCTTTGCCAATTTATAATTTGGCGAGTAGTTTTGCTTATGTTTTTGTTGAACTCTGCATTGAGTGTGTTCTCATGGGTCAGACTTGCGAGAACTGATTATTTAGTGAATTTACACGGGGAAGTAAACAAGAATGTTACTCGGAGGTAATTGACTTTCCTAGATGAAAGGCAGCCCTTTTAGGCTCGACGTTACGGGACATGGTGACGGTTTTCGACATCACCTTTCTCCCTGACCCAACTTTTATAGCTTTTCCAGATCGCTCTTTTGTCATTGAAGAGGCAAGAGAGTTCTTGGCTATCACCAAGATCCAGAGGTTTTTCCACAAACTAAGTAAAAATTTTTAAAAAGAGGAATAGAAGCGGCAGAGAGTAGGAGATGAAAGAACAGCAAATCAGGTTATGATTCCCATTCCTTTGAGGACTTTAAATTCTTGTTTTGAAATTTTTTGGCCGATGTTGCCTCTGATTTCTAGAGTATTAGAGAGGAATTGCTTCCCGGGAAGCCTTTAATCAAGAGTTAGGACCATGCAGTTGAAAGAACCCATAATTTCAAATTACTGAACATATGCTTCCCCTCCTCCCCCTCCCACTTCCTCTGTACGTAAAAGCGTAGTTTTGTAATTGAAGATGCAGATTACTCTTTGTTCGTGATAACTTTAACCTACATGGCTGTTTGATAATATGACATAATGATCTCTAACATGATTAAATATGAACTAGGAAACATACTTCTTGCTACCCTTTCTCACTCCCTTTCAAAAGTATCCAAGAACTGCTTTCCTATTTATTTATTATTTTTTTTTTGCTTTCCTACTTTAATATAATTTTTGAATTAATAAGTGTTATCTTAGATGTGTACTTTCTATTTTCAGATCTGAAAGGCCTTAGGATATGGAATGGCTTTTGATATGTTTGTAACTGAATCAGGGTTTCCAAAAGCCTCAGGACACTCTTCTTCCCCAAGAGACCTTATCTGTCCTTTTATCGTTCTGACTCTCTCCTGTCTGTTTCAGTGAAGAGCCAGTCTGATGTGGTGAGACAAATTAACCATTTCAAAGTGGAGAATGACCAAGGGTCCCAGTAATAGGTGTCAGCCTCGGGTTTTTTCCACAAATCATTTATATTTGTAAACAGTTCAAGATTGTATTCATATGCAAATTATAGGAAAACCTAGTAAGCAGTGGTTTAAAATAAATTTGCCCTTTATTTTTCTTCCCTAACAATCGATCAGATTGTTTCTAGTCCCACACTTTTGTTTTGTGGCTCATCAAAGATGACTGGTGGATGCATGGTAATTTTCTTGCTTTTTTAATTTCATGGATACAATAAGACTGCCAAACATCTGGCACCCCAACTGAATTCCCAGAAGAATGAAGGAGGTGGAAAACATGTAGGAAAGGGAGAAGGAAGAACCAATACCTGTATCCCCCCCAAAAAAATAAATAAAGACTATCCCTCAAATTCTTGGCAAACTTTGTCCTGTACCTCATTGGTCAGAACAGTATCATGTGGCCACTGTTAGGCAAATGGGAAAGCAGGTTTTTAGCTTTCTATAGTTAAAAAAAGGCAAGGAAAAGGGGAGTGGAACAATATTAAGTGAGCAAAAGTATAAAACTTGCCACAGAGCAACAAAGCATTTATACTTCTGGGGCACAAGAAAGCGTAGAGACTAAGGAAATCTTGACATGACAGCTGGCTTCTATCATAACCAGTGATGCTTATCCAAAGAGAAACGCTTGTCTGCATAGGTATTCAGGGAAGAATGTTGAGTTTTCTCATGAGTCCGAATCTCGATAAACTTAGCATAATTGTATTTTTTTTTAGTTACTTCTATCTGAAGCCCCATCTTTTACCCCCAAATTGCATACAAAACTCAAAGCCATTTTGAATCACCTATTTGTAGAAACATCCTATTTTATGAAAAATTCATTATTTTATATTCCTATAGGTTCATAAACTGAGGACTTCTCATGTGTAGACACATTATGTCCAAAGTCGTGCCACGGTAGAAAGGATTTCATCATAAAATAATAAGCCTCATAATAATAGGTCATTGCAAATATTCCAACAAAACCAAGAGGCCAGAATTGATATGGTACAAATTCTTAGTTAAATTGGAGGGCAGATCTCTGACATTCATCCAAAGTAAAGAAAACCCGGAGAAAAATGTAATTTTAAACATAGGCTCAGATCCATACCCTAAAAAAAAAAAAAAAAATGGAGAAATTTTAGTGCCGCTGTGTCATATTCCGAATGCGCAACTTCTGTTCATTAATGGCAGACTCAGGGTAATACCGAGAATTCTAGAATCTGTCTTGCATCAAAGAAACCCCACAGTGAGATCTGCCCAGCATATATTTTCCTGGCATGGAGTGGTGAGATCCACTTTAATTACTTCACTGTGATATCATATTACTTCAGCTATGATATCATTGGGAAAGAAGAAAACGTATCTTTTCATAGCACCACAGTTTTTGCTCCATCCAGCAAATGACACATGTTACCACTTTTCTGTGGGTGAGCTCCAGGGCTGACAGAGCCTGTGTTTTGTAGTGTTCATGGTTCAGAAAAGAGCTACGTGCCCTTACTCTAACCCCCACCCCCACCCCCGGCCCCATTCCTCCACACTGACTAACCCTAGCTACTCAGTCATGTATGGATTTTCTTCAACCAGGGCACATACTTTAAGCTCCACAGTCCCTAGTTCTGTCACCCCTGAGAGAGCAAGAAGGAGCATATACGTTGACATAATCCCAGGATGGGCTAATGAGTAATGTTTTGAGGAAGTGAGGCTATCATGAGAGTCAGAGCAGAAAGCTAGGATAGTGTCATAGAGGTTGTTTTATGCAAAAAAATGATGGAGGCTGTTTACAAATCATAACAACAAACTAATAATATGAGTTTTAATGAAAATGCTAGAAGTCATAGATGTACATCAGTGTTGGCTTTTGAGGTCAGTGTGGTATCTGTCCTGCCAATGACCAAAGCATTGTTAGGATGAGATAAACAGTGGGAAGCAAAACAATTCCAAATGTTTGTTCCATTGAGATTCTTGATTGATATTCCTTTTGTGGACCTGCTTTTCAAGTGGAATTTGCAAGAAAACCAGTATTTATAGCAGCAGAATTAATTATGACGAAATGTAGTAGGATATAGTATCACATGTTCCTGTTGTAACCATGTGAGGGGCAATGTTTCTCTGGGAGCCTTATACATCCCCACCCTTGTTGACTTTGGACTTGGCCTATTTTTTCCCCCCGCAAAACGTGAGAAGACAGCATGTAGACCATGTCTCATCGGTACCTTTAAAAACTATTGGGTGTGTGCACATTTTTGCTCTTTATTTTGGTCATAAGAATGGCATGTCATCAACAAGAACAGCTTATTCACACTTCTCCATGTGAGAAGAGGGTAGAACAGAGGTGAAATTATTAATTCCCAATAGTCAGCCTGAAACATTGGTAAGAAATAAGTTCACTGGTGAGAAATACATTTTTATTGTTTTAAGTCCCTGGGATATTAGGGTTATTGCGACAAAGCTGTCTCATGGAACTTCCGGGTACCATTCTCTACTGGACTGCTTCAAGAAGCCCAGAAGAATGATATAATTTTTCTGTCTCCCGTCTTGTTAGATCCTATGCCCACCAGCCCAAACAGATACATTTTAGGTTATAACTTAAAGAAGACTAAAGAAACACAAAATGCTGAGAGCCTTTTCCTCCATATTATGGATATGTGGTCCATCTTGGAATTAAAATTGGTTTGTCTCGTTGGAGGAGCGTGGCATGCATGGGACAAAGAGCAGTGACGGAGACAGCAGGGCTAGCGTTCATTAAAACAAAGACCACGTGCTTTATGGTAACACTTTACCATATGACAAAGGACGATATCTACAGAATAGATTATATACATAGTTTATACAAGAAGCCATTATTGACTCTTTGGACTTGAGTATTCTTTTGTAAGCCACATTTTATAATTGCCTGTGCTCTTTGGCAGATAATTCGAGCCCCTCGTTCCCCAAAATCTTTTAAAGTAATTGCCGACTGCGGGAAAACTGATTAGTAAAGCAGAGTTGAGTAACTGGAGGTCTCTTGCCACAATGTTTTGCCAGAACGATTCACACAGGCCCTGTGATGCAGGCCCTTTGCAGCTTCCCTTACTTTGCTTTCCCTTCATACTTTTCCGGGGAAGATTGATCACTTCGGGTTACATAGGTGAAACAGAGTACAGATTATTTTCGGATAGTGTCCCAAACGCAAAAGCCCCAGGTGATGTTCTATAGGAAATGTGCTTCCCGGAGAAATGCTGACATGAAGCCTTGGCATCTATACATCTATACAGTTCTAATTAAACAATCAGGTCCTCGCAGGCAGTATATTTATGAGTGAATCTTTGTGCCATTTTAGCGCAGACTGCTGAAAACCAACACACGTTGCCCCCCGAAAGTGAAACTCTCAACTTGAAATGAATTACTAGAACAGGTTGATTGTGACTGGAGAACATTCTCTTGAAAGAAGAATCCTTTTCAGGGAACGTGAACTCCACACGTGGCTGTCATATTAGAGCTGACAAATGGGGACATTCCAATGGTGTCCAGATTGCACAAATCGTGTTGTGTTATGCAAGACAGGGTACTCAGCCTAAAAAAAACAGCCTCTCAAAGCTCACCTATTGCTGAGCTTTCAAAAAATGCTAACAATGAAGTCAACATGTAACCTTCATCTACACTGTAGAAATGTAATGCCCTCTTTTAGCTTGCAGTTCAAACGCATCTGAATTCAATTTTTATGAGAATGTCCTTATCACACTACTGTAAAATTGCACTGAAGTTGTCAAGTAGATCGGCAAAGTGCACATAACATTTGTTGATGTGACAGTTGGTGATATGTAACTCCCAGGGAACTAGCATACTGTTGATACTTGACCCTTTTACTAGTTTCCAAATCCTCACAACAGTTAAGGTAGGTTAGTTGATGAGCAATGTTTCAAAGATATAAACAATCAAAACCAGATTGCTAGATTTATATATTTTACTGTATAGCTATATATCTTACATAAAATACATACTATGTACTGAGAAAATATGTGTATATTCAAAATCCTACATATTGACAAGAATAAAAATTTGCCAGTGTGACTTTTCCCTCCAAAACTGGGTTTTCATAGTTACTTGAGACTTTTTTTTTTCCTTTGGAAAATACATCCCAAATGTAAAAACTATTGAAATGTTTGAATCTCATTTTTAAAAAGAAACAAATAGCATCAGCTGTCTTTGGATATAAAGTAATAACTTTCTCTCAGGAGCACCTGTACTTGCTTTCCAAGATACACTTGTCATTTTAGCTTAACAACTCCAACAAGAGCTTTTTATTGCCATCTGTGTCTCAGGCAGCAGGAATTTCTCGCTTTAGAGTTGGAAACAAGAGTCAAAGTTACAGCTGAAGTTGATTAAAGATGACAACAAATTATAACCCTATATAGAAACCAACAATGACACATTTTACCTTGAGAATGGACTTGTTAAATATGAAACCCTGAAAGATGGTGTGAAGTTCCCTTATTGTATTGAATAATGTATCCAAGTAAATGGTTAATAATGAGCTTGGCTTTATTTCCCTAGGATAATAATTAATCACTTATTCCAAAAATATTTGTAAAAGTTCATAGCAAAGTAGCATGTGTGTTTATATCAAAATATTCACTTACTCAACCAGTGTTTATTTAGCTCCTCTTGGGCTAAATACTAGATACTAAGGATTACAGCAGGAGAGGGAAAAAAAAAAAAAGAAAAGAACAAAATGATCTGTTATTGTGCTAGATTCTAGTGGCGTAGGTATTAATAATAAAGACACCAGAACAAATGAAATAGGTGATCAGTCAGATAATAGTACTTATGCAGAGGAACGTAAAGCAAGGATGGCATAGTGAATTAAATGGGGCAGGGGAGTATTTTCAGTTGGGCACTTAGGGAAGGTCTCACGGCAGGTGACACTGAGCTCATCTTCCCAGGCTGAGAGAAGCACCAAGGGCAAAGGCCCCCAGGCCAGAACATACATGGACTATGCTTGAGCTTTAAGAACACCTTTGTGGCGGGGGCGCCTGGGTGGCTTAGGGGGTTAAGCCTCTGCCTTCAGCTCAGGTCATGATCTCAGGGTCCTGGGATTGAGCCCCGCATCAGGCTCTCTGCTCAGCAGGGAGCCTGCTTCTTCCACTCTCTCTGCCTGCCTCTCTGCCTACTTGTGATGTCTCTCTCTGTTAAATAAATAAATAAAATCTAAAAAAAAAAAAAAAACCCAAAAAACCAAAAACCTTTGTGGCTACGGTGGGTGTTGTGACATGCAGTAGGAAACAAGGCCCCTTGGGGAGCCTGGGAAGATCCTCTGGGGCTTGGGATAGATGAAGTTTTTGAAACTTCTCCCAAGTGAAATGGGGAGTTACAGCAGAGTATCATTGATGGATAATGTTATCTGACTTGTTTTGAGGATAGATTATGGGGCCAGGGTGAAGAGTAATAGACAGAAAAAGCAACCAGGAGGCTATTTAAATAATCCAGGGAGGGGAGTAAAGTGGCCTGGACCACAGTGCATCATGAAGGTAGTGAACGTACTCAGATTCTACATATGCTTGGCATTAGACGATGGATACAAGGTTTGTTGACGCTTTGGTTTCTGAGTGTGAAAAAGCGAAGGAGTCAGGGAGGATGCCAAGTTTGAAATTGCTCTTTTTTTTTTTTTTTTGCCTGGCAAAGCTAAAATGAAGGATCTCTTTCAGAAGGTAAACTTATGTCCTAGGGGTTCTTGAGCTGAGGGGGTTTGTAGACAGAACTCACAGATTCTGCAGTCTGGAGTGGGAACATTTCATCTTCTTCTTCTGATGATGATTTTAGAAGTTTAGCATCTTCTTTTGTGAGTAATGTAGACAAGAAACAACTGCAGAATTAGCAATATCTGTAGCTTCGCCACCAGTGGAATTCACATATATATGTGCATTGCATTACAACTGGGGCAGAATGTCATTTACATTCATCGTTATTTCCCAATAATTATTAGCGATTAGATCTGCTGCCAGGCCTTATTATTTAGTATGTGAATAAGGCAACACATCTATCACAATTAAAAATATCTTGGTAACTTCAATTCAACGTAGTTGTTTCTTTTGTAATTCTGTGTGTTTTCTTCTAGGGGCACGTAATAAGCATTATTCTGAGAAGATTTCCATGGGCTTTAGGAAATTACCGAAGGGGTCCATGGCACAAAAACGTTAAAAACACTTCTTTTAACTATATGCAGTGAAAATGTTCAGTAGTACATACAGTGGAGAGAATGCCAGTGTGCTCTCTTAAAGGTAATAGGGATAGTAATAAAATGACAAATCGGTGTGTACTTACTATGTGCCAGGTACCCTGTCTAAATGATTTCCTATAGCAAACCTGAGGCAGAAGCTACCTCCATTTTTAAGAAAGATTTTATTTATTTATTTGACAGAGATACAGAGAAAGAGGGAACACAAGCATGGGGAGTGGGAGTGGGAGAAGCTGGCTTCTCGCTGAACAGGGAGCCCGATGCAGGGGTTGATCCCAGGACCCTGGGATCATGACCTGAGCCGAAGGCAGATGCTTAGTGACTGAGCCACACAGGCGCCCCACTCCCATTTTTTTAATAGAAGAAAATTGAGGCTTAGAAAGGGTAAGTAACTTTTCCTAGGTCATACACCTTGTAAGTGAAAATTCAAGTTCATGTCTGTTTCCTAGGTGTATGCTCTTAACCACCAAAATAGACTGCTATCCACTACAGAAGATCAAAATTAATGATATAAAATGGCCCATAGGAATTCTGTTTAAAGAAGCCAAAACTGAAGCGTACTCTAGCCATTTGTTGGGGGGAAGGAATAGAATAAAAGAGGCAAAGGAAACGTTATTCCTACTGCCAAGAAAATATTTCCTTTCCTCTTTTTTTTGCGTGTACGAGGGGGCAGTGAAAATAGCATTTCTTTTTTTCTGACTCTTTAAATCATGCACATTCATTGTAATGTATTTGCACTGTTCATAAATTTGTAAGAAAGAAGGAACAGGTCCACTGAAATGCAAGTCTGTGAGCCAACCACCGTTAACAATTTGGACACCAACCAACATTTCATACATCTCTTTATATATGTACGTATATATGTTTTGGAGTCCAATGGCATGTAGCTTTTTTAGAATGAATATTACCCCTCCCGCCTATCCTGTCTTCACGCTTCTCTACCACTTCTTCTATTTCTCTCCCACCACTCGTCAGAAGAGTCATGTTATTCACCTAACACGTGTCCTCCCCTGCGTAGGGAAACCTTGAAAGGACACAGACAGAATGGAGGCAACCATCAAGTAAGAGTATGTGTGGGTCAGCAGGTAAGGCTGTGTCCCAGCTGTGCCCCATCCAGACTGCCTGGGTTGGGCTCACTTACCAGTGCTCATTATCCAACTTTGGGCAACATGCTTAATTCCTCATCGTCTTCTTTCTTCATCTGCACAATGGGGATAACAATACTATTTACGTGACTGAGTGTTGGTGAAGCTACAGTGAGTCAATGCCTGAAACCTTTCTACGAAAGGATGTGGTCAGAGTCTGAAGCTGTGGCTGTTGTGTTGCTGTCTGTCCGTCCCGTCAGGCGCCCTTCATCTCAGCGGGTAGGTCCAAGTCACTTGTAAGTGGTTCTTGATTGGCTGGAGACAACCAACAGCAGAACCCAAGGCCTTCCTTCAACCCCAGAATATTAGTAACATTCTCTCAATTTTTATTTATAAAGGACATTGTTCCAATTTCCAACTATATGAATATACAGGTGATGTAAGTCATATGACTTACACGGATTTGGTTTCGAGAACAAAGTCATGCATATTCACATGAACAATCAATTCTATAGTGAGGGGGCAAAAGACATCTTGTTGGATATTTTGATAAACTAATTTAGAAAACTAATTTCTATTTCTCTGACTAGAAACTTGTTAAGAAAATTAGTATTTTAAGCCAGCCCTACCTCTCACTCTTAGATTTTTGTGAGCTCCAGGGCTTACCAGGGGCTATAGGGACCGATGCTTTTTACTAATTACTGTCAGATTGTAGTCGAGTGATTAAACCACAAAAGAGGAAGAAAAAGTAAAGGAAAGAAGGAATAATTTGTTAGATAAGACTGTTGTGCGGCATCCTACCATTTTGCTAAGAATTTCAGCACTGGCGGTAGTTTGATCATTTTAGTATATTATGAGAAAAGCTTGAAAAGAGAGATGTTACAGAATTCTAAGGAAAATATTTACTTGCTAAGTAAAAGAGGTTCACACCTGTTTTCACTTGATCTGTGAACCTCACTTAAAACGTGTTTTCATTACAAATCTGGAAAATGTCAGAGAAGGAACTTGGAAGGTAAGTAGGTTGGAAACTATTCTGTTCAAATAGAAATGGATGTTGTACTCAGGGGTTCTTTTTTTTTTTTTTTTTTTTTAGTGACGATTACATTTTTGGCCCCCACAAGTTCATAGGCGACAAGTGCCTTGAATTTAGTGTTCATTGTTTAATATACTTATTTTTATTCATCCATGATGTCTCCTCATTGAGCATTTACTGTGAAAGCATATTCCTGATTTAATAGACTTCACACAAATCTCTTCTCAGCCTCCAAATGTTAGACGCCGCCTCGTGTAGCATATTCCATCCCCAGGAGCGTGCTGGCTGCTCAGCTTCACTTCAAAGCCGTAAGCCTTTTCAGACGTTCAGTACTCCTGAGCTGAGGAGTCCTCGATACATCAGCATCCTCCTGCTCTCAGCGGCACATTGAACTTCTGTCTTCAGAAAACAGGCATTAACGATTCCCGTGTCCTTGTTGTGAGTGGTCATTGATCACTTTAAACTATGCCATCCCATCAGCTTGTAAATATGGAATACATTACTTTTCACTAAATACATTATCCTGTCCATTTCCCCACTGAAACCGACCTCCTGCATTTCAACCTGCTAGCCTTTGGAAATTGGTCTGTACTTTACGTCCCTTAGATTTAGCTAGTCCGTTGTTTTAAAAAGTTTATATCTTCTGTACGTTTGGAAGTTTCGCTTCTTCTGGATCCTTTTTTAAAATACCAAACAAGGTCATTCTTGAGACTTATCACTAGAGGATATGTGTGTGTGTGTGTGTGTGTGTGTGTATACATATATGTCTGTGTATATGTGTGTGTACACATATACATACTACATGTGTATGTACTTATACACATATACATATATATACACAGTATATATGGTAACATATATCTTTTCTATTCTTGAGAGTGTCCGTACATGGCAGTTCTTCATGTATATATACACATATATAGGTATGTATTATGTGTGTATTATTATTGCTCCTACTTACTTTAATATTCTATTTCCACTGAAAGCCACTTCTTAGTCATCTTAAGAAATTATATGTGCATCCATGTCCTAGAATTACAGCTTTATTTACAACGATGATCCTTTAGAAACAGCCAAAATATCTAACAAGAAGAAGCACTCACATGCATTATGGTATTTTCATATTGTGTGTGATAGTCATGCCGCTCATACCAAAGTTTATATTTTAAGGAAAATTAATGGAATGGGAAAACAATCACTGTATTTTATCAAAAGAAATAAGCAGATTATAATTTGCATCAACAGTAGGATTACAGGATAATTTTTAAGATTCTTTAGGTCGGCAGAGGAATTAAAGGGAAAGAAGTATATTAAAATAGTAATAATTATTAATGATCCATGGGATGAGGCTGTGGTGTTTCTATGTGAGTGTTTCTGTTGTTTTATTTTTCTTCTGTATTGTCGACATGTATTGCTGCTGTAATCAGGAACACCTAAATGAATAAATAAATGGTGCTCCAGAAGCAGACATTTCTTCCCTGCATTCTTTCCCCAAATTAAGGAGTTTGGTGGAATCTAGTCAAACACAGTCATATTCAGTGAACCCTCTGATTAAACACACAGCCAAAATTCTTTCAAAATTCCAGAGAATTTTCCCTTGAGAACATGTCAAAGCGAGAGAACAAAGGCAGGGGCTTGTGGAAGAACAAGAACTGGAAAGGTACAGGGGGGCTGGGGGTGGAGAGGGTAAGAGTGAAGGGCCAGGATACGGAGCGGGGAGCGTGTAGCCACAGAGCCTGGCCTATGGGCCAGGGCCAAAGGAAAGAATCTCACCTTGGAATGCAGCTCAAATTCTGTTTTTGAAAATAACCTGACCTTAATTGTTCACGATCACTTCCAAGTTAAAATAATGGTGAGATTCTACTGCATTCTTTTGCTGGGAGCTTTGTGAAGGATTAATGTTTTCAGCACACATGAAAGCATGAAAAGTGATTTTAAAGATTTGTATTGGAAATGCAGTATGTGGATCTGAACCAAAGGTTACATAGTTGGTTATGTACCAGACTGACTTCCCCCTAACAGAGAAGAAGTAAGAACCGTTCCTAAACCGAGAAAAGAGTCCCATGCTTTTGGCAAAGGGGAGATACACTTGGAGATGTTTTTGGCTTTTTTAGTGACCCAAGAATTGATCATTTCTCACTGAACAAGCCCTTGCCTGGCTTGCCAACGAGTAACAAGGGAGGCTCAGTGGACCTTTGATCAAAATCCCATCTTGCTCTGTAGTATTTTAGAACATCCTTGTGTTTTATCTCACCCTCCACTGTCTGGGGAAAATAACATGCTACTCATGGGTATATGTTTACAAGTAGAAGACACGGTTTATTTCTCAATTCACAGCACTTCTGGATTTATAATTAGTTGCCAGGAAGTAAATAATGGAATGTTTTGTTTTGCATTAGCATGGGTTAATGGTAACAGATCTATCTTTTCTATTCTTGAGGGTGTCTGTATATGACGGTTCTTCGTCATCCCACTAAAGCACACATCTGCTGGCCATTTCAAGGAAAAACAATACACTATGAAAGACAAATCTAGCTCCCACTTCACCAAATCCTCACAGTTTGCAGAAGGGAAGGTGACCCAAAATATGATGGAAATTATTTCCGTTGGAATGATAGTCATTTTGGATATTTTAACATGATTTTTAGTTTTAAGAGTCTATAAATGTATAAGCAAACAACAATAACAAAACCCAAAACCATTTGCAAAAGGCAACCTCCCTCTGTTAGTAGTGTAGAATTCAGGGGTAAAAAGAGGATTAAATTATAAATTAGATGTATGCTTCTTGTCATATCACATAATATGACCACATAAAATAGCTTATGAATTTACTAAAGGTCATTAATCATATTGATTAATCAATATGATTAATGACCTGAATTAACGTGCTAGGATTTAGTCACATTTGTTGAAATGGTCCCAACCTAGGTTTGTAGTTTATATTCTGTTTTTTTCATTAATAAGTATAAACTGAAGACACTTTCCATATTGGAAGAGTGAAAACTGTGGAATGTTTGTCAACTAGCCAACAATGTACTTTAGTCAGTTTTTCTTGGCAAATTCACATTTAATGTCATCCATTGCCAGAAATCTGTTCCATAATGATGTCATCAACAGTTTGGGATGAGAAAAAGCTATGAAAAAAGCTGAAAGAATGCAGATGGGAAAGTAATTCCTGCATATTTCATTGACCATATGGTCCCCCCTCCCTGACTTTACGTATTGGGCTATCAAGCTAAAATCCTCCTTTGAATCCTGTAGTCTTCTAACTTTATTTTAATTTCCTCCCCCATAATGAATTATAATGGTAATATTTTCTCATTAGGCCATTTCATGAAGATATTAATTAGGTCCTATAACTTGTGAGAAACGTATAATTTTTGATAGAGGTGCCAATAAGCTTAACTTGCATCCCTGGTACCCTGTATCCTGATGTCTGATGAATAGGGGATAATCAGGCTCTTTGGCTACCTACTATCATGACAAGAAGGAAACCAAACAACAGACAAAACTTGGGCTTGGAAAGCAAAGTAACAGTGAAATCCTCCTTGACCTTGTAATGGCATTTGTGCTAAAACACAGGGCTAATGCCATGTCAATGTAAGTGTCTGTGACACTCCCATTAAAAAGTATTCAATCACCCTAGAGACCAACTGACTCATAGATTCTCTGTGACATTAATGGGGTTATCAAGATATGGTCTTTGAATTTCTTTGGCTGTCCATCTACATTTAATAAGCTGAACTATGTTTAAATACCATGTGTGGGAGCTAAACAACTGGGTTAATTATGTGCCCAAATATATGCACAATTATATTTTATATGTCATTCAGGCACTTATTTCTTTAAGGTTGAGAAACATTCCTATGTGGGTAGATGTGTAAATGCTTTTTTATAATATGGGTGTTCCTTTAGTAAATCATTATTATACACCTATTGTGTACAAGGATGAGCCCCCCCCCCCCCTTGTAGGGGAGATGAAACACGGGCTGACATGTCTACAGTACAATGTAGAAAATGGCCAGCTTTGTGGGAAATTAAAAAAAAAAAAAAAGAAGAGCTGTTGGTATTCAGAAGGAGATGAGACTTACCTGGGAAAGATTATTACTGGGAACTCGTGAGAACTTGGGGATAGCCTTGATCTGAGGCCTGCTGAGACTAGGTACAGTTTAGGATGTGGACGAGCTGAGAGTTTTCTCCTCCCTGGGTCATCTCACTGTGCTCGGAGTCAGGAGTGTCATGGGGTCTTCCTCATCATGATTACTATGTGATTCTTCCATGAATTCACTGTAATTCACTTACTTCAAGCTGTAAGTCTTCTGCTTACTCAAACTTTAGTTTACTCATTATTTTGGTTCGCTCATGGATTTTTCATGCTCACCTTTCAGCTTCAGCTCCTAGGACCATTAACCCAGCTCTCTCTGTCTTTCTTTGTTCAACGTCCTGAGAAAAAAATGGCATGGGCCAACTGGTCACCACCCTGAACGGGCAACCTATCAGTTGGTATCCTGGGTCAGATCCCCATCTCAGGTGCTCTCACTTCCAGACAGCGATATGAAATCAAATATCTTACTGCATAAACATGGGCTTTGTTCCCTGGGCAGGGAGCGTGAGGAAGAACTCCTTCCCATGGCTCCTATGGTTATGTTGGCCCTTATGTGGAAAGTAGTTCAGAGAAGGAATTATGGAGGAAAGTGTGTATAACTATGCTCATCAACACTCTTGCCTCCTTTCTTTCTTTTTGCTGAAATGACGGAGGTTCCCCTTATATACTTCAAGGCCAGCCCATTCACCGGTGCCCATTCCTTCCTACCTGATAAGAGACCCTGCTCTTTGGATTGTTGTGGTTTTGTCTTTTTTGTTTGTTTTTTGTTTTTTTTTTTTCTTCCTTTCTCTTGAATTCCTGGTGGGATCTAAGAGCAGAACAGAATGGAGATGTATCTTGTTGAAATTAAGTTACTGAAGAGAAAAAGAAATCAACTTTTGAGTGAGTGTCAAGTTACCAATGTATAAGAAGGAAGGGATGTCAGTATTTAATATAGTCATAGAGGAAAAAGGAATAGTTCTCATTACTGAGCTTATTGCATAAAATTAGCAATATATCTTGGAGTGGAAATCATGTGTTGTGATCATCTGTGATTATCTTTGGCCTTGTTTAGTGGACATTTTGTTATCTTTAAACCGAGTCACAGATAGTTAATGGTGTCTACCCTTATGATCTGATATAAACAGTATTCTACAGAGACTAATAAAAATGTTTGTACCAACACAGCCTAGCAGATAGGATCAATGGATAAGCTACTGATCCTGACCATGGTATTTTATATTAGACCAGGTCAGGGTTCCCTTTACTCTACTTCAAGCATTAATGTTCATGAAATAAACACTCGGCATGTTACTCTAGTAGCATGCACCCAGATGATACAGAGTCACTTCATTGGAGGGTACCTAAAAATTGTGTAGTGACAGCATCTAATATCAGATTTCCTTCTGCCTCTTGCTGGCTGTCGAGCTTCTTCTGAATCCCTTCATTGTTGGAAAATAGAGCACATAAAGGCTTGGTCCCTGTTAATGGCAAGATACATTCTGTAGATGGTTTTGTTGTTGATTCGGGCATCATTATTTATCCTTTGAAAATTTTTAAGAGACCCCTACTTGTATATAATAAGATCGGTCGTTGATGAGTGACTTTCAGTCGTCTCTTTCTATGAAGTCACATGACCAAGTAATATCAAGTTAAACCATATGATTCTACTGTTTTTGTGGTTGTACATCATCATATGTCAGCAATTTCGTGCGGTTTAGTGTAGTCTATTTTAAAAGCTATTTGTCCAGCTCTTTGCCTTAACTTTTTTTTTTTTTAATGAACACTATTATTAAACAGGGTTTTAGCTCATTTTCTGAAACAGACTCTGAATCAAACTGAACTCATGGTATTTTTTCATTTGAATGGGTATAGACAAACTATAGATTGTATTTTCAGATGTAATGAAAAGGTCTGTGAAAGAATGGCGAGATTTTGATTCCCTGCTGTTTATGACAATGGTTAGACTCTTAGACTGGTTTAGCTTCTGTTAAGTTTTATGGAATTTCTCTTTGGCTTTTTTCCTTAAGAACTCCAGAATTATTCCGGAATGCAGATGAATTACCACATATGTATATAGTTAAAGGCAGCTGTCTGCTTCAGTTAAAGAATCCTGGCTCATTATGTTTATGTACATCAGAAATCTATTATTGTAGGAAGAAAGAGAAGCAACTCCTGTCATGTGGTTGAAGCGCAATATTTTAAATATCCAAGGTCTTTTGTAACTTCATTTCACAGCACATTATGGGCTTCAATATCTACATATAGTTCGGTGACTAGACTCCCATATTTTAAGAATTGCATAATGTTATCTTCCTTTAAATACAGTAATGAACTTCTCAGAAATAGATATTACAGTGACATTATTGCCTTAGAGAAGGAAAAAAGGAAATAAAAATACTTTTTGGGAAATTCATATTTTGGATAATTTTCAAAGGTCAGATTATCAAATAATTGGATCCCAAAACTTTTGCTGCTGTACTTCAAATTAGTATGCTTCACACTACATCTTTATTTTTTGGTACTATCTAAAGAATCTAAATTGAAGTATGGTAGTATCTTGCCCCAAACCTATCAATATGGTTTGATTGTCCCAAGTAGATTTTTAATAAAGCAATGTGAGAAATGCTATAGATTTATCTACATACTTGGACTTCCAAAATAAAGACCCTTACCATCAGGCTCTTTGCTCAGAAGGGAACTGAGTTTCAGTAAAGTCTATTATAGACTTCTTAGGAAATACTTGTGACTTAGTGAAGTGTCAAAAGTATCTCATTCTGATATAGCCAAACTTTAGAATAAGCCTTCCCTATAATCCTGCTCCCCAAAGAAATGAAAAAAAAAAAAAATCCAGAGCTATGAATTTAAATATGTAATACATACTCTATTTGTAAGTATATATACTATGTATAAATATGAAATACCATATATGTGTGTGTGTATACATATGTGTGTGTGTGTGTGTGTGTGTGTATAGATACTTTGTAACACACTGGGAAGACAGGGAAAAAAACATAGAGGATTCAGTTTAATGGTAGAAAAGAATAATGTCAAGGGTTATATACATAACAAAATTCTGACCATAATTTCTGGAAGCAAGTCTTTGATCAAATCCATTTTCCAAGACTGTCAGTAACCACTGACTACTCAGATGAAAGGCCACATATGCTTGATTTTTTTTTTTTTTTTAACATTCCTAGTCAATTCAATAATTGCTTAGGGTTAATAGACATCTTAAGTATCTTAAGTTCAGTCCAAGTACTTGAGCACATAAAAGATTCATGAGTGTACTTTTGGGTGATTGCATTCTGTTCTCAGGCTTGCCGTCATTTCCTTCCAAATCACATTGTTTTGAGCCTGCTTCTGTGTACTCCGCTGATACACTGTCAACACTCGTAAGTACAGGTTAGCAGATGTTCCTGCTTTGAGACTTCCTTGGAAGACGTGCATTCATAAAGAAGTGTTAAGTGTATGTGAAAAAACGAAAGAGGTCTGCAAATATTAGAGCTTTCCTCAGGGTCTACATCTCAAGAGCATGTACAAACTCAAGAAAGGCCACTAACAAACCATTTTTAAGTCCATGCTGTGGCATGTTTTCTGTTTGGCTCAATAAGGCCCAGGACATTTGCATGTGATATTTAAAATGCAGAAAACTATTCGAATTGCTTTGTTAGAAAGTCCAAAACACCCCAAACTTTCCAAAAGCTATCAGTAGGGTTCCCTAGAATTTTTTTTTCATCTAGTTATTTTAGGAAATAAAGACATGCTTTGTAGATTCTGAAAATTTTGCTTTGTAGGGTCTTTCTTTTTTCTTTAAAGAAAACCAGAGAATTTATCGAAAAGAAAAGAATCCTGTCTGTTTCAAGAAACTGCTAAGCTTCAGGAAGGTCAGTGGCGTAGATAGGCCTTGAAGGCAACTGTACCCAGGGACTTAAATGTCACTTTTCTGCTGTGCTACAAACTCACTTTCCTTACATCATGTAAATCTTGGCTGCAAAGTCCTTTTGACTTACACAGGTTCAGCTAACAGGGAGAGGCAAAAGACTGTTTCAGACCCTCATTCAGGATTCCCTTAACATAATCCATACAGCCACAGCACCTTCCCAAAGGGGCAGCAGCCAGACTAGGCCTTTCATGTGAAAAGGAGGAGGCAAGCCAGTCTTTAATCAATCTGGGTGCTGTCCTTGCCCCACTCTTTCAGGCCAGACATATCACCTCCCTGCAAACTAAGGGCTAAATCAATGGTTCTCCAATCTGGCAGCCCATTAGAATCACCCTGGGGAGCCATTAACAAATACCAATGCCTGTACTCCATTCCAGACCAATTAAGTCACAATCCTTGGGCGTGGGCCCTGGACATCAGTGTGCTTTAAATGCTCCCCAGATGATTCCAGTCTACAGCCTGGATTGAGAACCAGTGGGCTAAATGATAAAACTCAACCTAATGGAGGAAAATCAGTATAACCACCATAACCACCATTAAAACCCCCATTTAAGAAAAGGAAAACCATAGAGAGGTCCTAATTGATCTCAGACATTTTAAATCTGTTAGAGTTGACTTTGTCCAATAACTGGTTCACAAGAAACAAATTAACAATACATTTTGCCTCTTCCTGTTTGTCTAATTTAAAGATTTTATAGAAACACCTTGATATATTTTCCTGTCTTGTTTCTGGTCCCTGCGTATTGATCAGTGGTGAATTTCTCTGTCAGATTTCAATATTTGGTTGATCTCTTTTACAGGGTCATGTTAATACATCGAACTCCACAGCGATCCCACTCTAGTCTCTGCAACAGATTTGTCTTACATCTTTTCCCCGCTCCCTCGCTTCTGCACACAGCCATAACTTCGTAACCATCCCTGAACTCAAATAACAGAATAAGGGCTTGTTGCTAAACTCAGCCAACATATTCGGGTATGTTAGGTATCAAGTGATGTTTTCTAACACACTTGTGGGAAATTTGACTTCCATAGAGTGGAAGGAGGAAACGTGGCTTTGAGTTTGCAACTTTCCCTGATCTTCTGTCCTTGACAGAACTCCCTGTAGGGAAGACGGTCCCTGTATTGTCTCCACCAAGTTCTATAGGAAACTTCCAGACCTGATTTGCACTCCCTTGCCCTTCGAGCATTTAAACTAATCTTTTTCAAATGACACCTCCTATGTCTCAGTCAGATATGTTGGCATTAAATATATGTGCAACAATATGGATATTTTTGTTTGTTTCAGGAGAGATTTGCTAAGACTTTGTAAGTCACATTTTGTGTATATGTTAGAACCCTTTATTTGACTTTCAGTATAAAAATACGACTGCCGGGGCACCTGGATGGCTCAGTGGGTTAAAGCCTCTGCCTTCAGCTCAGGTCATGATCCCAGGGTTCTGGGATCGAGCCCCGCATCGGGCTCTCTGCTTCACGGGGAGCCTGCTTCCTCCTCTCTCTCTGCCTGCCTCTCTGCCTAGTTGTGATTTCTCTCTGTCAAATAAATAAAATATTAAAAAAAAAAAAAAAAAAAATACGACTGCCAAAGGGAATGATTCTACTTGGAATAGTTAAGCTCTTTTAAATTTAGGTTAGAATAGCCTACTTTTAAAGGTATAACATTTACGTTCCTTTATATGAACTCGTAATATTCAAGTACGTAAGGGGAAATGCTAGAATACTGACTCAAGAAGACACAGTGATCTCTAGAAATTGTGTCCATTCGTCTGGCACATTTATACATAAAGCTTCGGCTTTTAGAGAAAGAAGCAGACGCTTTACTTAGGCAGTTGTCAGGATATGATGAATGAGGTCAGTGGTCTGCTAACCTCAATTGCTCTCCCTTGGGCATCACATGCCTCTCTGAAAGTATCCTATAGGTATCCAGATCATATGTGAATTTGTCTGCTCCATGTCTGTGACATCCTAGAATGTCGTAGGCCTCCAGAAGAAATCTTTGAAAGTAGAAGAAATTGTATGTGCAATGATATTCTTCCCTAAATGAGGATATACAGAGGTCATGATAAAAAGAAACAGATACCAGAAATATAATTGAACTCTAAAAAACAAGTATGCAAATGAATTTTTGATCCTGGCAGCTCATCGTGTCATTCCTCCTGCATGTTTTCATTTTCTTAGTACTGAGTAACATAGATATTGCAGTGAATACTTTATGTGGATTTTTAAAGGTAATGTTCTCAATTCTATAAGGTATATGGTTATATATGTTATATATCCAAATACATGCCTAATGGGTGTATATTACACAGGAATAAATATGCAAATAATATATATGTAGGCATGTAATACATTATTCATATACACACACAAACATTTTTCTGATGCAGAAATAGATTCAAGGAGGTTAAGGAAATGAAAGATTATGGTCAAGTAATATTAAGTAGATTTAAACACAAAGCACCAACTTAACTTCTTTTCAGCCTTAGGATATCCAACTCCTCGAGAAACCATTAGAGGATCAGAAGTTGGTAAGCAATAAAAATAGTTTTAGTTACTTGTAATTTTATCTCAAAGACCTTCACGAAGCTAAGGCATTTTACATTTGAACCAGTCGTGGAAAGATGGTTTTCTATTCATGCAACATCACATTTTTACTTGTCTAGAGGAATGAAATTTTATTTTACCCTGACCCCCATCCCAATGCTTAACTACTCTCACAGCCTAGAAAGAGTGCATTACTAAAGCAAAATTCGCATTTCACATGTTGTTTCAGCTCATTTATCCTTTTATATGTTCAGAGGAAATAAAGGTCAGAGAGCATCATTCTTTGTACTTTATATGTAGGACCACCCTTTTATGATTTTTTTTCTCTCTCTCTCTCTCTTTTTTTTTTTTTTCTTTTGGCTCAGATGTACTATTTTCTTTTCTCCTTACAATTCTCTGATTTCCTCTTAGCCCTGATACCCCAGTAATTGTTTCTGTACTTTTTTCAAAATTTTTTATTTTTTTTTTATTTTTTATAAACATATAATGTATTTTTATCCCTAGGGGTATAGTTCTGTGAATCGCCAGGTTTACACACTTCACAGCACTCACCATAGCACATACCCACCCTCCCCAATGTCCGTAACCCCACCCCCCTCTCCCAACCCCCTTCCCCCCAGCAACCCTCAGTTTGTTTTGTGAGATTAAGAGTCACTTATGGTTTGTCTCCTTCCCAATCCATCTTGTTTCTGTACTTTAAGTAATTATTTTTTAAAGGAAAGTAAGTCAATCTAGAGCTCTATAGTTGGAACACCTCTGATGCCTAAACATGGCGAATATGTCAGATTAGGTAACTCTCCATTTTGCTCTCCCAAATAAAGCTCATCAATGAACAGACATGAGTTTGTTGTAAAATAAAGTCTGGGGTATTTCCTTAAAAAGAAACTGCCAAAATGAACTTTGAGCCACACTCACAACCAGATAGTTTATCAGCCAGTGTGACGTAGAAATCTCATGCCTCTCTGATTGAATAACAAGCAACTGTTTCCTTTTTTACCCAAATATATGAACACAAGTGCTTCCGTCTGCCATGTATATCCTTGGCCACAGTTAGAGGACTGAATTGTAACTGAGTCATGCATGTGCTGAGTTTTACCAGAGTATCCCTGCAGGATCCAACAAGGATAAAAATTGATGTCCCTCTTGAAACAGAGTGCTACAGATGGTGCAGGTTTATAGCTGTCTCCAAATACCAAATGCCAAACCGCTCCTTTGATAAGGCAAGGCGGTGGAAAGGTTTAAATATAGCCTCTTGGTGGAATGGCAGTGAATGATGGGTCCCAGTTACAAACATACCAAAATGTTCTCTGTTTAAACATTTTTTACAACCATGGTTGTGGAAATTCTATATCAAGGAAATTATGCACAGGGGAGGGAACACAAGACCTACCTTGAAAATCTATGTGTGTACTAACAAATCAACTAAATTTGAAGGGGGGAAATGACACAGTGGCAGCTCATGAAGTCGGTATTTTGCAAGCACCTGCCATAAGTGGAATCTGAAAATGTTGTGTTAAACCTATAAGACTGGCCTTTATGTAACAGCAACAATGGGAACTTGCTTTCCTTCTTCTTTTTTTTTTTTTAAGACTTTGTTTATTTATTTGCAAGGGAGAGAGAATGAGAGCCAGCAAGCACAAGCAGGTGGAGGGTCAGGCAGAGGGAGAAGCAGGCTCTCCCCTGAGCAGGAAGGCTGATCCAGAACTTGATCCCAGGACCCTGGAATCATGACCTGAGCTGAAGGCAAACACTTAACTTACTGATTGACCCAGGCGTCCTGGGGTACTTGCTTTCTTAAATTAGGCTAGTTATCTTTTTATGGCAGAGCTTCCATACGAATGTTTAATGTTGGCCTTCTAGTATGAGACTTGCATTTATGTTATGGAATGGTTACTTTGATAATTTTACCTTACTCTATGTGTGTATGTGTGTGTGTGTGTGTGTGTGTGAGAGAGAGAGAGAGAGAGAAAACAATATATATATGTATATGTATGTGTATGTCCATATATATGTATGTAAATGTACGTATATATGTATATGTGTGTATATGTATATACACACACAAGCATTTGAATGGATTTATTTTTAATCCAACTATATCATATTTCTTTAAAAAATAAAAGGGCTGCTGGTAGTGGTTTCACCTTCATCATTTATACTAGAGAAATGAATAGTAAGAAGTTAGCATTTTAAAGTATCTGAGACCTTGGGTTTTTTTTGTTGTTATTAATAAAACTGGCCATGGGGCTATAGGGAAGAGTAGGATTATGTAGAACAGTAGACTCATATAATAGTTTAGAACCCTCCCAGAATTCACTATGAATTGATTAAAATTATTTTATCTAATTTAGAAATAATTTCAAGGTGAATATATTAAAAAGTAATTTATTTAATATATACAGTGTCAGCAAGTAAATCAATACAAGGAAGTTATCAAATAATTTTGAAAGCTGTATGCAGCTTTTTTTTATTTTAATAGCTAAAATAAATGATTACCAAATTTTAATGTCCTTTTATAGTAGACTTATGGGTACTCCAATGAGAATAAGGTAAAGAAGGGAATATTCCTTTCATTATTACTATAGTACTGTCTCTCCTATATCTGGACCACGGAAACAGGAAACTTACCAGAATGTTCCAGGAGAAGATGATGCTGTATTTCCATATATAATCTGTATTCTATTCTCTATTATTTTCTCTAATTTTTACTTCTTAGAGGCTCAATAACCTAATTTGTCACAGTTTTGACTCAACTCTGCTTTGTAAATCACATTGGGTTTTTTATTCCAGTGGATACAGACATCAGGGTGGACTAGGGAGCGTGTATTTAACACTTGCAATAAGTCCAGCCAAGTAACCCCCAAGTGAGTGGGGTTTCAAAAAAAATTACTTTATTGTAGTTAAATATATGTAAAAATACATTTTAAATACAACATCGGTTGAGTTTGGGTAATTATTATTACTGGTGTCCCCATAATCCAAATCAATATTTAGAAAATTTCCATCACCCATAAATTCCTTCCTGCCCCAATTTTCGTCCTTCCTCTCTGCCTTCACTTCAGCAAACCACTAGTCTTACTTCTCTCACAATAGTGGTCTCCGCCTATTCGTATAAAGGGTAGCGCGTCGTATGTGGTATTTTGAGTCTGACTCCTCGCATTTAGCATACTGGATTTTAGATTCATCTGCACTATTGCATAAAACAGTGGTTTGTTCTTTTTAAATATTTGAGTAACATTCTACTGTAGCGACATATCCTGGTAAGTTCATTGACTCATAGTGATTGCTGGTTATATCATAAGCATGTTTAACTTTACAAGAAAAGGCCAAACTTTTCTTAGAGTTTGAAGGGTTTACACTTGTACCAGCAATGCATGTTTTCAGTTATTCCACATCTTCACCCATGTTTGGCAATGTAAGTTTTTGTCAAGTCTTGTTTTCACAGTTACCGAGATGGCCATATGGTTTTTCAATTTACTTTGGTAATATGATGGGTTACACTGAGTGACTTTTAAATATTGAAGAAATCTGTCCTTTTTGGATACACTCTACTTTGTCATGACCTATTATCATGTTGGTGTATTTTGCAAATATTTTATTGAGGATTTTTGTGTTTCTGTTCACGAAGGAGACAGACCTGCAGTTTTCTCTTCATAGGATATGGCTGTCAGCTTCCTGCATCAGGATTATGCAAACCTCATAAAATAAGTAGGAAGTTTTTTTTTTTTTTCTCCTGTGTTTTCTGGAATATATGTATAATGTCAGATCAGTATTATTTGTTACTTAAATATTTTATAGACCTAAACTGGAGGCATATGGATCTGAAGTTTCTCTGTGGGAAGACTTTTCTTTTTATTGTAATTACAGTTTCTTTGGTAGACATAGACTTTTCAGATTTATTGTTTTCTTGCTTCAGTTTTGACAAGTTGTATGTTTTCAAACTTGTTAGCATAAAAGTGGCCTTAATAGCCCCTTATTTTTCTTTTAAAATCCATAAGGTCTATAATAATGATTTCCCTTGCATTCCTCACACTGATAATTTATATGTTTTTTTTTTCCTTTTCCTTGATTAGTTTTCCTGTCCTTGTTATTTTATTTGATGCTGTCCCACAGTTTTTTAAAGTATCTATTTATTTTACTTTCCTTTATTGTATCATTTCAGAGACCGAATTCTTTCTGTTGACCTGTCTTCAAGTTCACTGGTTTTCCTCCATTATCTCTGACCTGCTGCTAGGCTTATGGTTTTGCTTTTTAGAAACTCTTTTTTTTTTTTTTTTTTTTTGTTTTCACTTTTAGAATTTCCATTTGCTCCACTTCTCTTCTGAAATTCCCTGTTTACTTAACAACTGTTCAGTATTATTTATGCAATATTAAGTACTAGAGTAGTAAATACAAATAACAAAAAACCTGAAGTTGAAGGAGTTTTCAGGCAGCAGTCTTTCCAGGAAAGATCTAGCTTAGTAAGAGTGATTGCTCTTAGGGACTAGAGAAATTAAGAATGATGTTATTTCTAGTTCATGACCATGTAACAATAGTCAAAGGACACACTAGCAACCAGATTATTTTTATTTCCTGTGCTTCTCTCCACAGTGCTACTCTTTTCCTTTCTTAGTTAGCGCCCAACTCCTGGCTTGTCTGGGAGTTATAGCACCAGCAGTTCATTACTGAAAGTACTGAGTCCCAGAAACTCAGTTCCTTAGCTCACAGTGAACCGGATGATTGGTCATCTGATTTATATGTTACCTGAATTGAGTCATTCAGTAGTCAAATTATTAGTTTATAATTCTCTTAGTTGATAGAATATTTTTTTAAAGTACCAGTGAGGGTTAATAATAATAACTATATATAGTCATTTATTGTTTTTAAATTCTCACACAAACTTAACCTCACTTAATCAATGAGTTCATTGAGGTGCCTAGATAGTAAATAATTTGACCAATGTCTTTGATTTGTGAAATAACAAAGCCAGAATCTCTTTAGGTGATTGATTACATTACCTATTTCATTACCTGTCCTTCGCTGTGCTGTCTCAGGAAGTACCTTAGAATAAACATCTTTTCTTTTTTTGAACTTCAAATAAATTGTGCAAGGATATGTGTGTGTGCATAAAATATAAAATCTATGAAATTAACAATGCACATTAGTACCGAGTGTATGGGATTGTGTTGGAATAGAGACAGGGTTATCCATTCATTGTATTTTAGAAACTTTAAACCGTTCTCTTTGAATTCCTACTGTAAGCCTGGCATTGCTTTTGCAATTCAAAGAACAGAAATATGGAAAATAATGATTTTCCCTTTTGAATATAAAGTATGTACCTATTTTTATTATTCTAAATAAAGTTTCCTATGCTGGAAAAAAATATGCAATCAAACATTTTCAAAAACACGGAGTTAAAAATTCTCATTTCCAAGACAATTTAGGAGGTAAAATAGAGCTTTTAAATTTCTTATAAGCCAATTCACCATGCTGTCAGAGTTATTTTTCAATTCTTGACTTTCTCCCATATGTATGCATTAAGGGCCTGTTGAGTTAGGAATTTAAAAATTTAACTCCTTGTTGAAGACAAGTAAATCAGAGATTAACATGTTTGTGGCCCTTCACTTACATGTCAGTTACTAAAGTGTTAAACTGCTTAATATCCCCTCTAACTAATAAGACACGACACAAAAATACTTGCAGAAAATTAAGATTTAGTTAATGTAGTTTTACAAAACCATGGTTCTATGAATCTGGAAGGATATATAAATTCATGCTTTGTCCTTGAGACTCAATCTGTTTGTTCAATCTGTTCACATTTTGTAGTCTTTGCATATAATTTGCATCTTAGGATTCACCTCTAGGAAACTTCTGCTCCTCTTTAGAACTGTCTCTAGACCTGGGCTTGCAGTGAGAGATGCTAAGGAAGAATGTGAATTTGACGATCATTGCAAAACTCTTTGAACTCATTAAAGACAGTCTTCCAGGAGATCACCTTCATTTACATTGGGACCTTTAGAGGGAACTTGACAGGTGCTATTTCTATTTATTCTTTTTCTTTAAAATGAAGCAGTGGCAGTAGGCTGCTAGGTTCTATGACAGCTCATGACCCACCTGAGATGAGTAAAATGGAAAGCACCCTTTCTCCTGTGGGAGTAAGTGTTAGGTTTCAGCAGTGGAAACACAGAGCCTAGGGTCTACACTGAAAGGACTATGATTTGAACTTCATTCTCCATATACCAGCTCAAAAATAATATTGAATTTCTCTGACTTAGTAAACTCATGGTTGAACAAAAATACCACGTGAGAGAATAGTGGTTAAAGATGATATGAGATAAAGCGCAGGACAAATGTTTTGTAATGGTGATGTGCTGTATTAACTAACTCTTCCTTTCATCACTTCTGTTTGAAACAGAGGAAAACGGGACACACTAAGGTTATATAACTTATCCAAAGAAAGTAGCTTTGTGGGGACTGGGACCTTGATCTTGCTGCATGGCTCCTTGGAAGGCCAGGTTTAAGAAACTCATTTTTTTCTCAATTACTCAACAATAAATAAGCCCAGGTTTAATGTTGTCTTTGAGTAGAATTGTGTTGAACTGTGCTTTGGAGTAAGCAAATTTTGTGAATGGCCTAAGGGTACTCTGTTCAAGGATTTATAGGAGAGGGGTTGAATATCATTACTATGAATTGATTCCCTTACAAATCTTACACATGACCATGGATGAGTATGTCTCTTAGTGAGTTCCTTTAGAATAGGCTGGCACGGAGGATGAGAGTGAGGGACCCCGTATTTTTCAGAATAACCCTAGAAGCTTTTCAGGTCCTACTAGATATTTTTCACTAACAATGAGACACACGATAATGGCCATGGTTAGTTACTAATTTTGAACTTTGTTTTGCCTACCAAAATAGCTTGGGATGCTGCCAGTCCTCAAAGCTATTCAGAAAGCCATCCCTGTATCTTCTCCTTATTGGCCTGAAGCGCATATGAGGCAGAAATCCTCCATCCACTTGTGAGTCTGGTCTTAGGTCCCAGGCTTATGTTCAGTTCTTTTGACTTCAGTGTATGTTCCTTTTCCTTAATCCCTTCTCAGATTTTTGGTAATTCATAAACACTTAAGCATTCCAAAAGAGACAGACTTATGAATTACCACTGAAAGCCAATGGTACCCTATTGTGGGGAGCAGGGAGGGGTGGAGTTAAAAAAAAACCACGAATATTAAAATACTTCTACATCTAAATAACTTTAATTTGAGAAGTCATTCTGAGTATATTTACTTCCAGATCTATGCCTCCCAGTAACAATTACTGATTTCCTTGTGTCTTGTCATATCTTGAAATTGACATCTGTTTAGGAATATCTCCTTAAGAGACACCAGGATAAAAAAGAAATAGAGGAGCACCTGGGTGGTTCAGGGGGTTAAAGCCTTTGCTTTCGGCTCAGGTCATGATCTCAGGGTTCTGGGATCAAGCCTCACATCGGGCTCTCTGCTCGGCGGGGAGCCTGCTTCCCCCTCTCTCTCTGCCTGCCTTTCTGCCTATTTGTGATCTCTCTCTCTCTCTCTGTAAAATAAATAAATAAAATCTTGAAAAAAAAAAAGAAATAGAATCAGAAGGAAATTCAAAATAAACTGATAAACATACATGAAAAAAACCCAAGACACATGCCCTGATGAATCAAATACACTTAATCGGAATTCCCATGGAATCCAGTGAAGGTATCACGATTTTTAACATTAAGCAGGGGATTGTAATGAGCAACCAGCGATGAGAACGCTGGAATAGAACAGTATTAGTTAGGAACTATTTATTCATGGAAACATTAACAAATGTTTACTTAGAAAAGACTCCATGCCAGGGACTTGTTACAAAAAAATATTGTATCTTTAAGGAGCTCGGAGACTGACAGTATTGGCAGGACAGGGTAGAAAGTAAATACATGAATAGGCTTCCAAGACTTGTTTTTCCTGGTAAGTTTTATGAAGCCATACAAATTATAATAGGGAGCTGTTTGACTCACTGATGAGATGACTGATCTCATCACTCCTTTGCAGTAGGGTCTTTGCTTTGAATTGGAATCCCGTAGAGTTCCCAGCATTGCAACTGGGTCAAAAGAAGAATTTACAAACTATTTGCCAAGGAAATGTCCATATGAGAAGGGATTTTCTTCACACCACGTTAAAAGAAAATATTTCTAGGACCTGACAGATACTGAGATACATTAATAAAGACCTATTAAACACATGAACTTAATTTTTGTGGAGTCTTTCCATTCTCTGCCTGATTTGTGTATCTGCTTCTGAGACAGATCTGCCTCTAAATAATATTGGACTTCAAAGTTAACCTAAATCATTCCTGTGTTTGAGAATTCAAATGCAATGACAGATGTTTCTTTGGTCAATGTAAAATTGTGTTGTACCTTCTTCTTCTCAAGTAGTGAACACAGAAACACTGGCTTCATGGTCATGGAACGTGGTCTGGTATCTGCTCTGCTGTAAGTTGGGTGGAAATGGACAAGTCACTTCATCTTATAATTAAATAGAATTATCCACTAGTGGCAAGGTCTATGCTAGATGTATAGATAAAAATACTTCAGATGAGGTGCTTTGCACCTGTAGAAGAAAGAGTTCAAGCCAACAGGCTGTAAATCTACCCCTTACCAACACTGAAATTTTATTATTCTGAGATTCTAGAGCTAGAGAAAACCAAGGTCCTGATGGCAATGTTTCGGTGTTCTCTTTGCTACTTTCTAGATCTGTGTCATGAGTAACTACTGTTTTCTCTAAGCATTGGCGGTTCTTCCATATAATACTGGGTTAACAGTAGACAGCATTACTTGGTATTCATTTTGAGGATTTCTTGAAATGTTTGCAAATCACTTGGGAAATAAAAGTCATTTGAATAAACATTCAAAGTGTCAAGTATTTTGGGAAACATTGATGTATTTTAACTTATTCTCAATTAAAAAAAAACACTTTGAAATCATAGAATTTCAGGGTGTCTGGGTGGCTCAGTCAGTTAAGCGTCTGCCTTTGGCTCAGGTCATGATCCCAGGGTCCTGGGATCAACCCCCACATTGGGCTCCCTGCCCAGGGGGGAGCCTGCTTCTCCCTCTGCCCCTGCCCATCCTCACTGCTCATTTGTTCTCTCTCTTTCTTTCTCTTTCTTAAATAAATAAATAAAATCTTTAAAAAAAAAAAAGAAATAATATAAACTCAGGAGCATTCCTCAAACTCTAGAGTATTTTTTTAAAAAGATTATTTATTTATTTATTTGACAGAGAGAGAGAGAGAGAGCGAGATCACAAGTAATCAGAGAGGCAGGCGGGGGCGGGAAGCAGGCTCCCCACGGAGCAGAGAGCCCGATGTGGGGCTCCATCCCAGGACCCTGACATCATGACCCCAGCTGAAGGAAGAGGCTTTAACCCACTGAGCCACCCAGGCACCCCTCAAACTCTAATGTATTTAAGAATCACCTTATACATTTATTCAAGTATCTGGCCTGTATTTCTATTGTCAAGAAGGTTGTGGTTTTAAAAAGCCAAAATACCCAGGAAGGGCTGTAAAAAGCACGTAGGAATCAGCAGACTTTTTTATTTTTATATTTTTTTACTTTAATTTTTCTTAATTTAAGATTTTTTTTTTTTTTACTTTAAGGAAATATGTAGGTTTTGTCATGTAGACTGTCAGGAGTCAGAATATCTCCCTTCTCATGAGAAATTGATTTGGCAAATATAGTAAAGATGGAAAGGTGCCACCATATGGTAGAGGTAAATTGGTAAAACAGCAACAATATTTCATTAAAATGACAGGTCTCATTACAATGATAGGTATTTCTACCATTGTTGCTGTTAGGTCTCCCCAACAATGGATACCCCAATAATGGGTCCATGATTAAAGGAGTGAGACTGATCAAAGCGAAGGTCAAGCAAAGCTTTATTTCGTGCCAAGCATTAAGAATCAGACCGACTGTCAAACAGACCGGTCGAGGACGCCTCTCACAGAGGACGACCCCTCCCTGCTTTCCAGACAAACTTTTATAGAGCAAAGGCCATGTGGTGGTGCCTGGCCACACACAGGTGGCTAATTGAATTACAATTCACCCCACAGTAGCCATGGAAACTAGCCCATCACCTTGGTAGCTGGGAGACAGTATGTGCCCCCACTGACTGCATATCTCCACCTGGCCTGACCCACCCTTGTATCTGGGCTTTGTTACCTGGAGCTGGTTTCGGGGACTTGTTTTTTAAGTCCCCTGGGGGAAGGGGAGCAGGGACTGTTTAAGGATTAAACAACAAAGTTATTGTTTAACTTCAATGGAAGCCTCTGCCTAGTATAAAAATAGAAAATAGTCCTTACAGTTGCCATTTTCAGTCCCTACAGATGATACTCTGCCTCTTCTCTGAAAGGTTTTCTTTTCACTTGGATTGGATAATACCTGGTATTCTGAATTTGAACTTTCTGTTAAAATCTCCTCAAGTTATTATAGAAATTAAAAAGGACAGTGATATGCACTTTTCACCTGTTATATTGGCAGAAATTGAAAAGTTGTTATTCTTTAGTGTTGAGAGAATGTGGAGAAACCTTCCTGCATTATTCTTGGGAGCGAAATTAGTGTCACTATCCTCAGAGGGCCAGTCACCATCAAGGTGGAAGACACGTGTTTATTCACACACACACACACTCCTGGACTCAGGAACTCAATTTGAGGAATTTATCAACTATTAGGAATAATAATTAGTAATGAGGGACGCCTGGGTGGCTCAGTAGGTTAAGCCGCTGCCTTCAGCTCAGGTCATGATCCCAGGATTCTGGGATCGAGTCCTATGTGGGGCTCCTTGCTCAGCAGGGAGCCTGCTTCTCTCTCTGCCTCTGCCTGCTTGTGCTTTCTCTCTCTCTCTATGACAAATAAATAAATACATAAAAAATCTTTAAAAAAATAATTAGTAATGATAAATCATCATAATAATCTTTATTATTCAACTTTTAGAAATTTGAGTGTGCACGTGCCGGAGTTTGCAAACCTTTAAACACAAGAATGTTAACCGCACTATTTGTAATGGCAAAACCTTAAACACCTAAATAATCAATGGAGAGAAGTACCTAAATTATGGTACATCCATACATTGACAAACAACCACGAAAAAGAATTGTGTTGATTTGAAACGAAGCTCACATCGTATGGAGAGACATGTCGTGAACTTGAACAGAATACCATTAAAAAGTTTGTTGAGTCATTTAAAGCTATTTCCGGAGACCTGGCAGAAAATTCTGGATTTAAGGCCAATGAAGTAATCTCTAAACTTTATGCAGTACATCAAGAGGGAAATAAAAATGTTGAACTAGATATTGAGGCTGAAGTTTCAGCTGTAAAGGATATGTTGGAAGCTGGTATTCTAGAAATGTTCTTGGGGAAATACTGGGCAATCAAACTGGCTCTGAACGCTGCCATCACTGTACTTAGAGTGGATCAGAGCATCATGGACAAGCCAGCCCCTGGGCCCAAGCCACCAAGTGGGAAGACTGGGATGATGACCAAAATGATTGACTGGCTTAGTTTTTACTGTAAGTGAAGACTACATTTGTAGTAGTCTCTAGGAATTGCTTGGTGTTTTCATCCTTTCCTTAAATTAAGAAGTGTTTTGTGTTTATATTCTCAGGTAGATGATACAATAAATGTGTTGTTGCTTTATATTAAAAAAAAAGAGAGATTCAAGATATATTGATACATACGAAAATCAATTTGCAATGAGTATATGACGTATAATCCCGTTTGTGTTTTTAAGTCTGTGTGGGTGTTATGTATGTATGTAAATATGCAAAGATAGACTTGTGTATAAAAACATTTCTGGGAGAATTTGAAGAAAGTGTGTGTGTGTGTGTGTGTATGTGTTTACAAATGTGTTTGTTTAGTAAAGGACTTTCTGCATTTCTTCATATTTGTTTTGTAGTTTTTCTAGTACTAATGAAAGAGACAAAGAATTAAGATAGAGCATAGCATGTCAATAAAGAAATACTGACAAGGTAAAGAATGTCATTTCATATAAGATGTGACGAGAAAAAAACGGATTCTAGAAGAACTAGGAGAAGAGGAACTAGGCGGGGAAAGGTAGTTATTTCCATCTTGGATTGCTGGAAATGACATACTATGCTTGTGGTGATATAATGAGTTAGGTCTTGTCATATGTGTAAGCTAATAACTAAGAGGCAAAGATGTTTGTTTTCCTCTCTCCTGAGTCCCTTTAATGTTCTGTAACATAAGTCAGGTCTGCTGCACAATGTGGCTAAAGATGAATCACTTATTCTGTCAGTCAGCATTGAAAACCTACTACATGCTCGGTATGGTGTCCTTAAATCATGCAGTGCCTAATACTTAGGCAGGAGGCTTACTTTTTAAGTGTAAAGATTAATTAATTTCAAAAGGAGAGGAGAGAGAGAAAGAGCAGAGCACTATGTTCAGTGTATGTGTGTTGAATAAGTTGTAGCTATAACTGTTTTGGGCTTTTGCACATGGCTTTCCTTGCTGAGGATCTCTGGCTTTGAAGTTTGGGGATCAAGTACTAGAGATGTCCTTCCTTCCTTCCTTTCTTTCTGTTTCTTTTCTTCTTTCTTTCTTTCGAGAGAATGGGGAGAAGGAGAGGGTGAGGTTGTGTGTGAGAGAGAGAAAATCCCGAGCAAGTTTGGTGCCAAGCACAGAGTGCCTGTGCTGGCCTTGATCCCCTGACCCTGAGATCATGACCTGAGGCGAAATCGAGTCGGGTGCCCAACCAACGGAGCCACCCGGTCACCCCGAGAACATATTTTCTTGATTGCACTTCTTGAAAAACTCTCAAGTGCTTTATATAAATGGATCCTCAATGATGTTATAAGTTGAAAGTCTATTCATGAACCTAGAGATCCTTGCCACCAAGTTTTCCCAAGTATTTTTTATACTTAACAGTTTTGATTTTCTGAGCCTTTAAATCCGGTTTTAAACTTACATCATGTTCTTTTAGCATTGAATGCAGAGTCGGTATTTAAGCAAGATTTTTATGGCTGTAGCTGCTAATGTTTTTTTAGATCAAGTGAACTCCCAAGTGGAGAGTGGAAAAACTGGATTTGAAATCTATCTGGGAAAGTTTAAATCCTCTCTGAGCATTCATTTTATCAATGGAGATAAGAATGCCTTTTTTACTGTGTTGTCAAGGGGCAATGTCCTTCTATGGTATCGTGTATATAAATCATCTGAGAAAATGCCTCACAGAGGAAATACTTAAAACTGATAGGTATTCTTAATGACAGTCATAATGATTTCTGAAATAAATATATTTTGATTTCTGAAAAAATACAGTATCTTCTATTCTTGTTAATGTGTTATTTTCATTCAAAACCAAGTAAGAAACTAGATAATTCTCTCCCCTGAAATCAGCCTTATGTTAAAGGGATATACACTATCAACACTGGACACATTGTAAATCATTTTTAGGGGAACTCTGACCCAGCAGAAAGTGCCAGCACATTGTGGGTTTATTCTATCTGCTGACCTTTAACTCTGTAAATTTAACTGTGGAAATCTGGCTTAAATTATTCATATTCATTTCTTTTAATAACCTATAATAACATAACTTCCTTTCAAAGACGTTAGAAATTTAGAATGATGTAGTCACAATATTTAAAGTAACTTTTTTGGAGTAGTGCTACATGTAAAAAAAAAAAAAAAACAGAAAAAAAACCATGGAAACAGTTTATATGCACTCAATTTTCCATTCTTGGCTTCTATTTTATGTATACAGCAAGCATAAAAACCAGCTAAAAGACATTTTTGGTCAAAATACCATGCCTATTTTAGTATATCCCCAAGAACAGCTTAAATAAAAGCTACTTTTGTAACGATAGGTAAACATTTCTTATCTCCTTGAGGGTTATTGAAATATATACTGGGAATAAATACAAAGAAAATGTAAATTTTTTCCCAAAAACCATGTTATATAAAATTATTGCTAAAATATCTCAAATTCTTAAGGATAAAGCCCAGAGTATTTCAAGTAGCCTAAATCAAAGAGAGGGGGGAAAAATCAATCTTCTAGGAAAATCTCTAATATGGAGAGCAATGCCTGCTTATATGAGCATCAAGTTCCATTTGCTAGAAGTTCTGAATTTATTGTAGAATTTTTATTTTGACCATTTTCTGAGCATTGCTGCCTATTTACATAGATAGATTAAGTTATACAAGGAGTCACCTTATCTCAATATCAGGGGAATCTCAACTGCGGGTGTTAAGACCTTGACCAATTAAGAAATTAAAAGACTCATATAAAATTGAGTCTTCTCACTTTTAACATTAAAAACAAATTCCTTCCAGGGGCACCAGGGTGGCTCAGTGGGTTAAAGCCTCTGCCTTCGGCTCGGGTCATGATCCCAGGGTCCTGGGATCGAGGCCCACATTGGGTTCTCTGCTCCGAGGGGAGCCTGCTTCCTCCTCTCTCTCTGCCTGCCTCTCTGCCTACTTGTGGGTGATCTCTGCCTGTCAAATAAATAAATAAAATATTTTAAAAAACAAAAACAAAAATAAATTCCTTCCAGTTCATAATCGTCTAGAGTCTCTGATTCTAGAATGAATAGAACTCTTGCCCAGTTGAATACAAATGCGATGTGGACAATCAAGAGAGAGAACATAAGGAGTTAGAAGCCAGCAGTCTCTCAATTAGCAATTAATGTTTACCTAGTACCCGTATGCACCAATCACTGGGAAGACAGGTATACAGCAAATCGCTGACAGTAGTCATTTAATAATGCTAGGTGTGAACATGGAGGAGGACAGGGTGCACGGGAAACAAAGGGTAGGGGTTGGCAAGAGCCCAGTGTCCAGAGCAGAACTTTCCTAAGGGAGTCGTGACGACGCTGGGGCCTATGGAATGGACTGGAAATGGAAGGACATTATCTGAAATCCAAGGAAGGGGTCCTTCAATCAAAGGGTCCTCACGACTGGAGGTTGACATTTGTTCAGGAAAAAGAGCTGTGGTGTCCCCCATTCCAGCCTATTCCCATTAAAGCAAGATTAAGGACTGAACTTAAGCAAAAAAAAAAAAAAAAAAAAAAAGTACATATTGATTAGTTTATTTGGGGGCTGGTTCAGATGTTAATTCACAATTAACAAGAGCTGTCTACCTACTCAAAAGTATTTAGCAACAAATTTGCCTGCTGGACTGTTTTTAATTTCCAAGTGGACAGGCTGTGGTTACCTGATTTGTTGCTCTCAGTTTCCGTAGTTGGAGCGCTGTTACAGTTCACACGATGAGACTGAATTGGAAATGGAACCAACAGGTGATCCATTAAGAACCTGAGTGTGTTAAGTCTTCCTTGGGGATGTATACTTTTACAGCCAATAAACCTGGCCTTACCAGCTCCTAGTCAGTTTGCCTGCCAATAACATAGCCTCGTAATGTAACAGAGTGACACCCAGAAGAGCCACTCCTCTTAGATTTCCACCCTGAATATTGACTCCGGAAAGCCTCTCAAAAAGGCACGGTGTGCAGTTATGCCCCTGGATGCCCTTATGGGACTCGGGAAGAAGGTGATCGGGGATATGATACGCCTGCCACGTTTTGGTGGGTTTAGGGCGGGTTCTTGCCTAGAACGTTCATTTAAAAAAATATTTCGATCATGATCTGAAATGAAAGAGAGTGACTAAATACTTTAAAATCTGTTTCCAGAAGCATGAATGGTCTCACATGCCAATATGTGCGCTGCTGGGAGATATAGCTGTGACTTAGGCCCTAACCAATTGATTGCGAGGTCCTAAAAATTATGTCTAGGAGTGAGGGTGACATTTGGCCGCAAGATATACTGTTACATAATAGGCTCGGACAGCTAACATGTCCGAACAGTGATAGTAATCGGTATGAGAGGTAATTCCACATTAATATTTTAAGTACATTGTAATTTTTAGGGAAGCATCCCCAAACGTAATAAATGCTTCAAAGTACCGTATCTCGGTAATGGTTGTATAATCTCAGCTTTATTAGTCGAATAGCTCAATGTAAGGGATGCCTTTAAAAGGACTAAATGGACTCAAAAGACCAAAATATTCCTCATTTGTGGCAGTAGTTTCTAATGGTTATGAAACCAATTTTTAGAGGATTTAATTTTTAGTATCGTGGGATGCTGACCTTGGAAAGGTCTTTGAAGCCATCCTTCTGGCTCCCTAGTTTATAAAAGCAAAACCTTCGGCTCCCTTCCTTACCTATGGTCTTGTCCCATTCCCATTCACTTTCACGCTGTTGCAAAGCGAGGGATCGTTTAAAGGCCTCCGCCTCAAGTCTTTCGATTGGTTCTGGTCACCTGCCACAGCATTTGTCCAAGGGTCACAGGATTTTTGTCCCCTTAGTGCCCTGGTCCTTGGTCACGCCACCTCAAAGAATGAAGAGGTAGACTAGACGAAGGGTGTTTATTGAACAAGTGTATAAAGCTCGGGGGAGGGGGGAGTGGGCTGCCCCTGGAGTTTCAACATTTAGGGGTTTTTAGGAGCTCTTTTGCAGAACTTTCTTAAGCAATCAGGGTTTGCTGAGTCGTGCCATTCTGGGCTTTTGACGTGTTTCTGTCTACCTATTAGGTTAATGCCCACGTGCTGATGATCCTTTTTTTTTGCAGACGTCTGGGGGCTCAGGTCTTCACTGCCCCTTGAGCGTGATATTGACAAGGGCCTTTGTGAATTGTCTTATTTTAGGATCGTTTGCAGAAGCCATTTCCGCAAAGGCTGCAAAGCAGAATGTCAGTGCAGTCCTGTCTAAGCTGCAAAACGGGGCATCAGTACTTTTTATTCTAGCTGTCCTGACTCCATATTTTCTTCACTCTGACTCCCTCACTGTCCAACTCACTCCTAACGCAAGTGTGTACCGTGAAGAACTAGCGCGGCTCGTGGTAATGTGCAGCACGTGAAACACAGTCCTATGTGTTTGCCAAGCTGGGTTAAGCATCATCAAGCTGCTGTCTGTTTTTTTTTTGTTGTTTGTTTTTAAAGATCTTATTTATTTACCTGACAGGCAGAGATCACAAGTAGGCAGAGAGAGAGAGGTAGAAGCAGGCTCCTTGCTGAGTGGATAGCCCGATGTGGGGCTCGATCCTAGGACCCTGAGACCATGACCCAAGCCAAAGGCAGAGGCTTAACCCACTGAGCCACCCAGGCGCCCCAAGCCACTGTCTGTTTTGTAAGACCTCTCAATTCCTTTAATAGACAGTTGTGTCCAAACTTGTTTAGTCAAAGAAGCTTTCTTTTTTTCCCTCAAAGCATCTCAGGAAACTTGCGAGCAAGGAAAACTTTACCCTCTGACCAACAGTGGCCTGAAGAATATGTGTAAAACATTCATTATTCCTTCAAAATTTGACTCCTGCCTTGGCCGCCTGGGTGGCTCAGTGGGTCGAGCCTCTGCCTTCAGCTCAGGTCATGATCTTGGGGCCTGGGATTGAGCCTTGAGTAGGCTTCTTGTTCAGCTGTGGAGTCTGCTTCTCCCTCTTGCTCTGCCCACCCTCACTCGTGCTCGCTCTCTCTCTCTCTCTCAAATAAATAAAGAAATAAGTAAAACAAAGTAAATAAGTAAAAAAATAACTCCTGCATTTTTGTTCCACTTCATATCTCAGTATTCCACATTTAGGCCCTAGGTGATAATATGCAACTAAACTAGACTTTTCTGAAAAGCTGTTTTGCCCTGTCCTGTCTCTGGGGGACTTCTCCATTTGCCAAGTGATCTCTTATGTGGCCTTCCCAGATTTCGCTCAGGTGTCACCAAGAGGAAGCCCGTGTTCCGTTCCTGCCCTTTGTTCTCTGACACACGTGACGGCCCATAGCATTCTACGCTCGGCTCTTACCATAACTGTTACCAAACTAGGCTGACATCCTATTAACTTACAGGTCTTCCCTACAAAATCCCCAGATCCTTTGAGTCAGGCTGCGTGGCATCGTTTTCCTGCAGTTCACTTCCTGGCATGCGGGTGATGCTCAAGAAAGAACCATAGAGGGACACCTGGGTGGCTCAGTGGTTTAAGCCGCTGCCTTTGGCTCAGGTCATGATCTCAGGGTCCTGGGATCGAGCCCCACATCGGGCTCTCTGCTCGGCAGGGAACCTGCTTCCCTCACTCTCTCTGCCTGCATCTCTCTCTGTCAAATAAATAAATAAAATCTTTAAAAAAAAAAAAAAGAAAGAACCATAGACATACGAGACAGATGGAAGTTTGACACCCTGTGTGGTTGTATGGCTGCATGACATGCTTCTTTCGCCAACATGCTGTCCTCACTGACCTATGGACATTCCATCCACAGCTTCCCATAGAGAGATCCAGTAAAATGGCAGGATAGTTAACTCAATTAGTTTAATTAACACTATGATTAATTTAGCAAGGCCCTGAAGGCACTGGTAAAAACGTATCTTGAAGAGAAGGACAAGGGACAAAAAATACACAGGATGAAATGTCAGAGATGATTTTTGCATTTAGCTAATAGATGTGGGTGATTGGTGTCTTTATTTTAAAGGAGCTGATGGTATGCAGACACTTTTTTTTTTTTTTTTTTTAAAGATTTTATTTATTTGACAGAGAGAAATCACAAGAGAGGCAGGCAGAGAGAGAGGAAGGGAAGCAGGCTCTCCGCTGAGCAGAGAGCCCAATGCGGGACTCGATCCCAGGACCCTGAGATCATGACCTGAGCCGAAGGCAGCGGCTTAACCCACTGAGCCACCCGGGCGCCCCTATGCAGACACTTTTAAGCAACCATACACGAGCTTAAGGAAAGCTTGAAATATATTCCAGCTAATATTTGATTTTAACTATTCAGTCTTTAGTGTCTGGGGCTGCTTTTTCGTGAGTCCAAGAAACATGGGAAATGATGTTAGCATGGATATTAGTTATCTGGCCTCTGCTGGTGAAGCTGCTATTCAGTTAAAGCAAGCATGTCAATTCAGTGAGAGACAAATTAAGGTATGTTTTTTTGATGATATGGGGGAAAAGAAAGTAAAATAAGGAGAGCGAAAATTGGATTTTTCCTCTAAAAATTGTATAATGTTCCCTGCGTTATCTACCTCTTTTATATGGCACATTAAAATTAGAAATAAAAAATTGAATTGGACCTCTCTCAAATAGAACATTCTTAGTGTTGATATGTAGAAAGTCAGAGAGATAGAAAATCAAATATATATATAAACACAATATTTTATGTATATACACATATATATATGAATATATACATACATGTTCTCAGTAGATGGTGGTGAAATGATACATCAGCTCCTAATGTTAACTAATGTATTCTAGTAGAGATTCATCATATAGGCTCATGACTAATGCTCCGCTTCTGCTAAAATGTCGACCCCAGGATCTTTTCATTGAGGTAAATTCATGAGGTATCTCCTCAAATGTCATCCCAGATATTCCCAGAATGCTGTGTTGGGGGAAATGAAAAAAAAAAAAAAAAATCTTTCAGTAGTTACTTATTAATTGCTTCTCAAATTACATATTCTTGGAAAATACGAAAATATTTTTGAAAATTTAATATAGAAAAGGTTTACCAACAACAAATGTAGAGATGTGGCGCGTGGACTGGAGAGCTAGCTGCGAGTGCGAGGAGTAGAGGTGCCCTGCGCTGGGGAAATCCCCGCCCAGCAGGGAGCCGTCTCCAGGGTCAGTGGCTCATTGCATGAGGGCGGAGGGGGCAGACTCCAGTTCTTTAAGGGAAAATGCAAGGAGAGTAGAAGAGTCTGAATTCTAGTTCATTTCTCCCCTGAGTTGTGGACAGTTGTTTTATTTTCTGAAACCACATTGTCCCAGACCTTTTAATTTTTCAGCTTGAGATAATAGAGAGTGAGGGAGACACGAAAGGTTTTAAAAGGAGGACAGGTTCATATTTCCTCTGTACTATTTAACCTTGCCTTGTCCCCAGACTAGGGAGTGTCTTACTGACCTCTTAAAATTTCTTCCCTATCACATACCTCCCATTTTTACTATTCTAGCCCAACGTAAAGCAAATTTCACTGAAAAAATATATATACACACACACATGTATATATATGCGTATACACATATATGCATATATCTACATATACATATATAATTTTTAAATTATTTACTATTTTTTACTATTTCTATATTTTACTATTTTACTATTAGTATCTACTATTTTACTATTTTTACTATTCTAGCCCAACATAAAGCAAATTTCACTGAATATATATATATGCAATGCATATATATGTGCATATATATATACACACACATATATATACATATATAATTTTAAAGTTATTTACTTTTTTACTATTTTTTAATTTTTTACTTACTATTTTACTATCTACTATTTTACTATTTTTACTATTCTAGCCCAACGTAAAGCAAATTTTCACATATATATATTATATACATGCATATACACATATTTGCATATATAAATATATAATTTTAAAATTATTTACTATTTTACTATTTTTACTTTTTACCATTTTACTGTTATTATTTACTATTCTACTACTTTTACTATTCTACCGCAATGTAAAGCAAATTTTCACTGAATATATGTATAATATATATACATATATATATATAATTTTAAAATTCAAACATGGTGGTTATGGCCATAAAAGAGGAAGTTTTCCCCATATTATCCATCAACAGAATATGAAATATGAAAAGAATTCATGAAACATGTCATAGTATCTTTTGACTTTTTTTTTTTAATTTTTATTTATTTGACAGACAGAGATCACAAGTAAGCAGAGAGGCAGGCAAAGAGAGGGCGGGGGGCGGGGAAGCAGGCTCCCTGCTGAGCAGAAAGCCTGATGCGGGGCTCGATCCCAGGCACCCCTCTTTTGACTTTTTCTAAATGATGCACAGTTGACTTTTTACTTTTAAATTTTATGAGAACCCACAACAGGGGAGCAGTTTGATTATAGCTTGAACTTGCAAACAGTACTGGTATATGCCAAATCCCAAAAATGTTACATGGAAGCATGTATGATCTGCTTGCTTTTTAATTGTTGTTCTGCCGATGCAGGTGCAGGGTTTCAGGTCAGAGGATGGGGTCTGTCGGACAGGTGAACTACAGAATAGTTGGAGTGGGGGTTGGGATCTGGATTGAGACAAGAAGCTGGAACCAGCGTTAGCAATAGCCCAGTGAAGGGTGAGGAATGGAAGGAATGAAACATTTTGGTTGCCTCTAAATCAATCTGGATTTAGGTCATCAGGCCGAATGTGGTAGAAAAAAAGATTTCACATTTATATAGCGAACACCAATTTGTGTGAAGGGGGTAAAGACCATCTTTAAACAATGTCATACCATGATGTCTATAAGAGAGCCATGTCACGGAAGTCCTTAATCAAAATTCTCATCATAGGACCATATGTTACTGTATTATTTCTAAAATAGATCGATTCTCGCCAACTCAAGATGGACCTACTTTTATGTAAGATCTTCGGATTTAGTTTTGTTAAGTGTATTAAACATCACTGTTTCTGATGAAATGAGCCACCAAGTAAATGCCATCTCTTCTTATCTGGTGCTTATTAACTACAAACCACGCTGGGCTAACGTATGAAGTGGTTGATGGGACAGTAAATTGAAACCATCTTGGCTAAAATACATTTGAAAGACACAACAGGGCGTGTATCACTTTATTTCCATTTGCGACTGTCAGCAGAAATTGGAGGCAACACTGTTCCCTTCTGTTTGATTATTCTATTATCGACAGAATGAGAGTGTTGGAGACATACATGCTGACTTAGTGTTGCGCTGATGAACCCATTCAGGTGGCATGATGTGTCATTTTTCACTGCTGCCTTATCAAGGTGTTTCAGCTGTGCCCAAACCAGCCCTGGTAATTGCTTTAGTTGCTTGTGGCAAAGTTATGTCAATGTCAGTCACTAAATGACTTTTGACTGCTTCATGTCAGATGTTGCCTCCAAAGAAAGACAGGGTAGGGGAGTTTTTATACCCGGGTAGGGGTGTTAATCCAATGTCTAAATAGGCAGGTTCATTATTTTCCTCATCAGAACTTAAATGCAAATGCTGACATTTTATGTTTTAAAATGAAGGGAATACAATTAAGTTTATGATTCAGTTCAAGTATAATCTTCTCTTGTATTGATAGCTTTCTTTCCTTGGTCTTCAGCATAAATTCAAGTCAAGTACAGCTGTGAACATGTGCAGTGGAATAATGGTTAACACACAGGTGTACAATATCTGCATAAAACATCCTTCTAGTTAATGCACCTCAAGTGCCTTCTCCAAAATTTAGGGGTTTTTTTTCCTTTTTTTTTTTTTTTTATAATTATGGTGTTCGGATTCAAGGAAGCTATACAATTAAGACTGATGAAGAGTTGGATTATGAGCACTAAGCATCTACCACTTCAGTAGTTGGCTTACAAGTTCATGTTGACTAAGATTCATAAGCATTTAAATATGTATCCATAGACTCCACTCGTCACACATATAGCCTGTGCACTGATCTGTACACCAGTCTTCACAATACAGTGTGATCTTCTTTTTATATTGTTATATTTTAATTTTTATAAGGTAGACTGTTGTGTGTCTGTGTCATAATTTCGCCAGTTCCTGTCATTGGACGTTTATTTTGTTTCCGGTTTGTGCTATTAAGAAGGGTGTTGTGATCATCCTTGTACATACATCTCAGCTCACGTGTGGAACGATTTATCTCAAAATCTATTTCTAGGAATAGATTTATTGGATCAAAAGTTGCATCCATTTAAAAATGATTAAGATATGTGCTGCCGAAGCAAGCACCATTCAAAAATGTTGAAATATCATTGTAAATATACCCCCCAGGGTATTTCTGCCGATTTATAGTATCACTTAGTTGATTCTCTGCTAGAACCAAAACTAGAGGTTGGACTGCTTTCAGAATCTTACTAATATAATAAGTGAATAAACTGCATCTAATAACTTTTTCTTTGGATACAAATGAGATTGAATATTTTTTCTAAATATTGTGTCTATTTCTACTGTAAGATTTGAAAGGATATCAGTGCAGGACAAAACAATGAAGATTTGAACTAGGCTTTCAAGAATGGTGCCAGGATTTGGGGTAGCGGTAGAAAATTCAAATGCCTACATGGGCTCCCAGAAGATCACTGAGAACTTGGGAGCGCATGTGAGATACAGTGGGGGCAGCTTCATGGCCCAGTGTTGTCAGATCTGTCCAATTAAAACAACAACAATAACAAAAAACCAAACAACCTTGAAATCTTGAAGCTTGGGATCTATATGCTAAACATCCTCTTAGGAAATATACTGCTCATGTTTTGTCAAAATCATCTGTTGCCTAGATTTGGCTCACAGGCCACCTCTGTTCAACCCTTGATTTGGAAAACTCTGGCATTTCAGATCAAGAGGACAAGAAACCAAACCTGAGAACCCTGGGAGCAGTTGGATATAGAATGGGACATCTGGAAATCTAGACTGGACAAGAGAAGTAGTAGATGGGAGGAGTTGTAGGGAAATCAGGATAGAGGAGTGGGTTTGTGGGAGGTTTTAGGGTGTAAACAGAAAAGTTTCGGTGGAAACTAGTTTAAAATAAAGATACGGTTTTTTCTTCAAGTGTGTTTTGTTTGGTTTTGTTTACAGAGAAATGATGTCAATATTAAGGTGTTCGATGTAAGGAAGAGAAATCCAGAGAAGTTGTTCTAATATTCGAAGGAAGCGGTGGTGAAGGGCTGGGAGAAGGTGATGGTTTTAGTGCTTGGGGAATGGGAATAAAATAAAGACTTCAAGGACGGTCAATGATATGCGCCAAGTCATTGCATAAAACATGTCCTTCATTCTCACCTCCTGTGTTTCTACACTGTACAATTCAAACTTTATATATATATATATTTTTATCTTAAAAGTATTGGTATCCCTGTAGGGACCAATCTATCTGGGTGAGGGCGGACATTGATAAATGCATAGTACATTTTCAGCCATTTATAAGTAGATTATGGGGGTAAAACAGTTATTCAGGTTATATATTAATGTTCATGACTAAAGAAGATCATAATTGATACTACTAAGCCTTTATAAAGTTACTAATAATACATAATAATTATTCAAGGGTTCTCCAGATAACTCAAGATATTGGTAATCTGGGAACTGTAGAACACTGGTTAAGCATGAAATAATCAGGTGAGACTTACCTATGCTTAAACTATATAAACAAAGTCATTAGCAGTAGCTAAAGAGGGCCGGGGAGTCACATAAATTACTTCTAGTCTCTCAAATAAAGCCTCTGTGATTAATTGTAGAACACAGGGCTGCTCATAAGAAGTAAACGGATAAAAGTACAATACTATCTGCATTTTAAAATTTTTGGATCCTAGGATAACTTATTTTTTTATGGTGAAATAATATGTTTAAAACATACCAATTTGTTAAAAGTTCTCTGAACTGTGGGAGTCTCATAGAAGAAAATGGATAATTCTCATATAGCCAAGTACATGAGTTTTAGTTTTTCAATTCAAATTAAATTTTATATTAGTTTTACTAGATAACTTACCTACATAGATCAAAAGTTAAAAATAACTATAGTAGGTATAAAGGGAAAAGTCTTTCCTACTTTTGACCCCAAATTGCCCTGTACCTACTCTGCCTCTTGCTATTGTCTCCAAAAAAAGGTGACCACACTGCTCATGTGTCCTTTTGAGTTTCTTCATGCATAGATAAACAAATATAAAAAGATACATGCTTGCTTTCTGCCTTTTTTCTGATTTTACAAAAAAATATATTAATAACAACATAATATACATACGCTTTCGCTACCTGTTTGTTTTGTTTGCTCATTGGTTTTAACACGACCGTGCAATAGTACATAGTAAGCTTTCGTATGCCTGTTTACACAAGCATGCTCAAATATACCATACCACTGCTGGTGCGGACTAGGTTGTTTCCAGCGCTGTGCTGTTACAGTGATGTGTGTGTGTGACCATAGCAGCAGGATAAATTCCAAGTGCATTTTGAGTAGCTGTAACACCTGCCATGTGTGTGAAGTAATCTTAACTTGTCTGACTTGGTCTAAATCAGGGCAGCATTTAACGTAGGTCCAACGGGTGGAGCTGTGATTAGTACTGGTCTGTTCCTTGACAGTTACACCCAGACAATTGGGCAGTACCTGCACAGAGATCTCCCCGCAATCAGAGCTCAGAAACCTTTTCCTCTTGCAGACTTCCTGGTCATCTGGTCCCTGTCATTAGTCCTATCCTTCGCACTCACCTGCACACTTCTTTTTTTTAAAGATTTTATTTCTTTATTTGACAGAGAGAGAGAGAGAGAGAGATCACAAGTAGGCAGAGAGGCAGGCAGAGAGAGGTGGGGGTTGGGGAAGCAGGCTCCCTGCTGAGCCTGATGTGGGGCTCGATCCCAGAACCCTGAGATCACGACCTGAGCCGAAGGCAGAGGCTTAACCCACTAAGCCACCCAGGTGCCCCATCACCTGCACACATTTGGGAAGCTCTGCCAGCATTGTGACATGATAATTCTCTAGTTACATGTATCAGGTGTCCCACACACCAGAGTTAAGGTGGAACAGAGCTCAGTGCTACAGCTTCTGATACATATTTTAGCAGCATTTTGAGCTGCTGAGCATATCAGATCCAGAAGGGAATGAGTGACCTGGGTCCACCCAGGGTTCCTGGGGGCCCCTGTCTCCAGATGAAGAGGGCCTTGACTGGACAGTTTCAGTCATGTTATCTATCCCCTGTCTTCCGACTCTCGCTTCATTCCCGCAGGAAGCTGCATTGGAGTTCAGACCTGGCAAAACTCCTTTACGCACCTCCCGGAGGGCTCTATTTTCATTTCTATGTTTGATTCATAGAAAATGCAGTGTGTTTGTTGGGAAGAAATTGAGAACACCATTTTGTAGCTAGTGTTTCGTGGCATGCAGATGGAGTGGGAAGTATCTGTGTGGATAGATATTAATAAGAAGAATTTGAAAATGTTCTATGTTATAAGGCTCCTTTTTGTTAAGTGGAGCCAGGAGAAAATTCCTCTTTAATGGTAGATAAATACTCGATTCAGCCTAGTGACCTGTGGGCCAATAATGGGAAATGCAGAAGTTTAGATCCATCAAGAGAAATGATAGCCAATAGACCATGGAGTGATGGCCACTGTTAAGCTGATTTATAGGGAACTGAATGTAACTAAATGTGTACTATTCTGAAAGTGTGAGAAATTTGCTGCTGAGTCCACACCAAGATACGCCATAAGAAGAGACTGTCTATTTTTATAATGATGTAACTATCTTGTTTGTTCATGTGGGTTTCGCCCTGGATTTTCTCCAAAGGTCATCTTGTTATCTAGACATATTGGTGTCTAAAGCGAGCAGATAGTGATTCTTTCTTGCAATTATGTAACAGCCATCATGATTTCCTCGCTAAAGGTGTGTCCAGTCACAAACCCTGAAATTCAAAGTTTTATGATCGTTCTGAATATTTGACATTCCCCTTTTCTCAACAGTCTGTTTTGTGATCAAAGCCATTACGAAGGTGGGTGGTGATTTATTAATTACACAGATACTGAGTATGCATTGTACATTCCTTATTGTGCCAGTTGTTGTGGTAAAAAAAAATTGCACAAAATCGTGTCTTTAAAGATAATGCAAATGGATATATTACGAAAGGTCAAAAGGTGATTCACGCCCACAGTGCAGACATCTCAAGGAATAGAATGTAGCTTCCAGATGAAGTGTCAAGAAAAGTGTTATGGAAAAGATGCCCTCTGATTGGCCCTGGAAGGATATGTGGGATGCAGCTGTGGAACCATGGATATAAGGGCTGTTGTGCATTGAATTTTGCCCCCCCCCCACCCATCCAATGCCAGTGTCGAAGAACTCTTCTCTCCAGTACCTCCGAATGTGACTGTGGTGTGGAGATGGGGCATTTACTGAGATAATCGAGTGAAAAGACAGATTAGGGTGGACATTCATGCAGAATGGTGTTTTTATAAAAAGGGGAAATGTGGACAAAGAGACACACGTAAGGAAGATGGGAAGACACAAGAAGATAACCGTTTATAAGCCAAGGAGAGGGGCTTGGAACAGATTTTTCCCTTACAGCCCTTACAGCAAATCTGCTGAAACCTTGATTTTGAACTTCAAGCCTAAAGACTAGGGAGACAATACATTTCCTGTAGTTTAAGGCCATCTGTCTCCAATGCTTTGTTGCAGCAACCGGGCAAACTAATGCAGAGGCATTTGGAGCAAAGGGACCAGAGTCAAGGCAATCTGAAGAGAGTAAGAGAAGAGGACCTTGGCTGGCATGGGGCATGCCTGAAGGGAACTAATGCACAAGTGACTGAAAGGGGTGTTGAGTGAAATTGTGGAAGATCTTGCAAGCCAGTGCTGTAGTGTGGAGGGCACGGCAGAGTCGCCAAGCGATACATCACAAATGACAGTGATAATGTTTATGGGGTTCACTGAGGTCATTGAAGGAGGCTGTTCCCAGCTGAAGGCAACTGACCTAAGCCCTTCCTGGATTCCCCAGAGCTACCCTATAGGGACAAGAACTGAGGAGATCAGTATCTCCAAGTATGTGTTTTCCATTTGTGGTCACCTTTTCAGAAATTTCACTGTAGGCCGCAGAGAGCCATTGAATATCTTTGACCAATAGTATGATATGCTTAAGGGTGATTAACCTGAATGGACTGAAAGGGTACCACACTGGGCAAGTGACTGGGAGACAATCACAATAATCTAGGTAAGAAATAAAGAGGTTTTGAATTTGGGCAGGCCAGTGGTAGGAGAGAGGGGGCAGGGCTGTGTCTTATCCCCACCTTATTTCATTCACTGATCTTTGATAACTTTGTTTCTGGGACTGTTAAGGTGTTTCTTTGTATCTTTTCCTTTCTGTTGAGTGTGGGATGAGATGATAGAGAAGAAACCTAACTTCGTTTTTTTATGGCACAGCCGTATAGTTGATTTTGAAACCCCAGAAGTGGAGGTTCTTAAAAAAACCAAAGCTAATTTGGTTATAGACATTTAATAGATAGTTGACAACTTACAGAACTTCTGTGAATAGATGCAGGACATTTGGTAACTTTTGATATTTCTGCTATTTGAAAAGTATTTACTGCTGATATAGGCAACTTAATTGCATAACATGGGATTTTTCTGTATAAGTTTGTGAATGCTTGTCGAACTGATTAAGGAAGATATGGAGAGAGCTATCAATAAAAACTGGAGGCAATAATATACAGAAATCAATTGGGATGTCCTGCGGTAGTAAATAAAACTTCATTATATTACGTGACTGGGAGAACTAAATTCATATATCTATATATGTTACCTAGAGTGGTAAAACATGCTCATGGAATCAATGAGAAATTGATATTTGGTAATTTATCATAGCAATTTCAATGTTTCTTCAGGGGATGTTACAAAAACAATGTTTTAAAAATATTTCATAAGACAAGAAATGTTGAAAGTGTGAGCTGACTTATTGGAAATTATAGAGAATGCTTAATTTTCTTGAACTTTTAACTTATTGTTACCTAAAGATATCATGATGCCTTGTGCTGCTAACCAGATTATTTTATTGCCTTTATCTGTTGATATATGCTATAGGTTTCATTGATTTTTAGCTGAGCTATCCCAGCTCAATGTGTTTTTCTATTTTCTTTTGACTTTAACTTTTAGTACCCTTTTTGACAGCCACTTAATTGTATTGATTTTTTTTTCTAAATCGGTTATAATTTAGAGGAGAACATTTTAGTATATTTTGTTTAGAAAATATTGGCCTTATTGGCTTATAGCTGGGAATACTCTGAAAACTTTAGCTACAAATATTGCTAATTAAGTGAGCAGACGGCCCAAGTAATGGGCAGAAAGGATTAAAACGATTACTCCAAACTTACTGCCTTAGGAGGGTGTGCCCAGAAAAAAGAATAAGGCAAAAACATGTTTGCAGTAAATGTAATGAGCAGGGTCCTCGGAATCAGTGTAGATATTGAGCTGTGGTTGGCGTTGGGTGATCTCACTGAGAGCTCTGAAGCCCGGATCGCCCTTCTAGCCTTGAGGCGGGAGGACTGTGCAGTTATACCTGCACAGTCATTGTGCATCTGCTGCTCCTAGGGTGAGGGCCTGGCCTTGAACATGCAGCTTCCGGTTGGATTTCAGCTGCCAGCCTTCCCAGCAATGGGGAGAAATAAATACCCCCATTTCGAAGGTTGGGTGCACCCCCGACATTCTGAGTTAGTCACGGCTGAAAAACAACTCCTTTCAGAAAATGAATTCAATTTTTGGTATTAAAAATTCCTCCTTACTTGAAATAATTTGCTATTTAGATACCTATTTGCTGGCAGAATTTGCAGGTTTTCTTTGTGAAAACGTACCTTCGAAAATGAGAAGAAAAGGCACTGCCTGTATATTAAGTTTTTAATTGCCATATAACTCTAAAACTTCACACTTACTATTATTAAGTGGACCATAGCCGTACATCTGGGTAAGTATCTGTGGGAGTCAGTTTTCTTACTGGCAGCCAAGAGAGAGGTATCTAATTCTGTTTGTTACCAACCATGTAAAGATGACTGGTAGTTAAAAAAGTAAATATAGGAAATATGCAATATAATTTCAATTTTTGGTATTTCCTCTTTAACATTAAACATATAACGTTTCTTTCCAAAATTTTCTTTTCAAAATTAGTCTTGTCAAGGAGGTTCTTTATGTGCCTCGAAATGACACAGAATTTATATTTTAGGTATACAAATATTTAAAAGGATGAATCACTTTAATTGGGATTTCATCTGTATTTAAGAATTACCTTTGGTATGTAGCAAGGCTAACCTATCTATCCTTGGAGTTCTCTGGTGTGGTACTTAAAACATTAGTCATCCAAAGACTTGACTGAGTTCTGTGTATAGTCTCTTCTCGGTTTCCTTAACTATCAGAACACTATTTGTATTTTGCCTTGAAGTGTTATTTATATTTTTTACGTGCATGTTTTATTTACTTGGTTAAGTTGTATATCCCTTTTGAGTAAAATTGTTGTTGTTTTTTTGTTTTTTTGTTTTTTTTTCCTTTGTGGGAACATGCTGTTGTACATCTTGGATACTCCATAATTATTGGTGGAGATTGAAGATGATTTGTGTTTATTACTTCAAACCTCTTTACTCTCAATATTCTACCTCAAAGGTTTTGAACATGTTGTATACCACTTCAAAAGATCTTTTTATAAAGATTAAAGTAGATGACATTTTCCAGTCGCTTAGATGTCGTCTGAAGTTTACAGAACAGAAGAGAAAGGACTTAAGTTCTTTACAATGTCACTGAGTTTTTAGGGGACTTTATTTTCTTCACTGATCTATGTCCAGCTCCTAGAACAGTACCTGGTAATCAGTTAGCATTTCAAAACTCTATGTTTGCTAAATAAAAAATTTATTAATGTATAATAGAGTATTTTCCTTCTTAAAAAAAGAGTGGCATTTTAACTTCCAACTGAGTTATTCAATCTGAAAATATCAAGTATGCCTAAGTTTAAGGAGGCATAGGTAATCTGTCTAATGATGGACAAAGTAAGTCATAAAATGCTTTATTATTTCTCCCATTTATTAAGTAGCCATTAGTGATAACAGATATTTTTCTAATGTGCCACATTATCGATTTAATTGAAAATGCTTTCTATACCTAGTACCAAATAATAAGTGTTTGAAATTGACTTGTTATTAAAAAAGAACGAAATTGACTTGTTATAATGAATATAGATTATAAGATGTCTTGTCATCTTTTTATGCAACTACCACCCATTTACAAGTCACTAAAGTGAGCTACTTTTTTTTTTAAAGATTTTGTTTGTTTATTTGAGAGAGAGAGAGAGAACATGGTAGAGGGACAGAGGAGAAGTAGACTCCCTGCTAAGCAGGGACCCTGCCCACATGGGGCTCGATCCCAGGGCTCTGGGATCATGACCTGAGCCAAAGGCAGATGCTTAATGACTGAGCCACACAGGCCTCCCTAGAGTGAACTATTTTAATCACAAAAGTGTATCTTCTCCTTCATTTGAGATTTCTGATGTACCATATATTCCTTTTGAAAATGGTTTGTCGGAAACAGCAACAAAGCTGCAGACAATCCAGTGACTTGAGTAGAGCTAAGCGCCACAAAGCTTTGGCTGCTCCAGGGAGATCCGTCAGGTGCCAAGAGCACTGAGAGGCTGGTGTCAAACCTCCCCTTGGAAAGCATGCCCAGGACTGGCTGCTTGCCAACTGCCTTAGATCCGGCCATGCCTAACATGGTTCCGAATAATCAAGGTGGCCGCAGTTCAATTTTGCCCTCACCATTATCCCCAGGAGTTCCAGTTTTGGGTTTTTTTTTTGTTTTGTTTTTTGTATTGTGCTATTTCTAATTTCATATTGGCTCTGTGGAACAAGAAGTGCCAGGGAAGGTATAAGCTTCACCTGCCATTTAAAATTAATTATGAAACACCTCATTTAACATTATAAACACATTACTCTGTTTCATGTGCTTGAAATTGTATTTTGAAACATGGGTGTCCTCTGCCACTTAGCTTAATTGGTTAGACTCTGGTGCTGATGAGCCTAGAGCTGCTGGTTCATTTTCCATAAGGTCTAATTCTTTCCCCATAGATTTAAAAAAAAAAACAAAACAGCATTTTTCTATACTTTTTATACATTTTCTAATTAAGTGACATTTTGTATGTCATGAAAAATATTTTCTCGGGCTTTTTTTTTTTTTCCTTGAGTTTCACAACCACCCCAGGAGAAAAGGCTGAAAAGTATTTTCATTTCTAATCTCACCTTACAGATGAGGAAATCGATGCTTAATGGGATTGATTGACTTGACACAGCCAGGAATTTGCGAGGCCAGTTTCTTTGACTTTAAATCCCCTTCTCTTTCTTCTCTAGTCTATTAACACAGCAGTGCAAAAAGTGCAGTCTGATCTTCACATTAGTTATTTGTCCCAGAAGTGGCAGACGGGGGTTCCTTTGCCTTCATTGCCAGCCAATTTGAATAGCAATTTGATAAGTTGCTGTGTATCTTATATCGTGCCCTGGAAACGTGTGGTACTTAGTCAGCCCCTCTCCCCCTTGACTGTATGCCATTCCATCAGTTTTCATACAGGCAGCCCAGTTTCTGCACCATCTTTATTTAGAGCACGTAATCAGGATTAAGAATCAAAGTTCTGATACTGCCAAAGAAGAATAGTTCCAGCGGCGCCTGGGTGGCTCAGTGGGTTAAAGCCTCTGCCTTCGGCTCAGGTCATGATCCCAGGGCATCTGGGCTCTCTGCTCAGCAGGGAGCCTGCTTCCCCTCCTTCTCTCTCTGCCTGCCTCTCTGCCTGCTTGTGATCTCTGTCTGTCAAATAAATAAATAAAAATCTTAAAAAAGAAAAAAAGAATAATGGTTCCAAATCAATAGAAACTAGCCTTAATATTTAAATCATGTAGCATTTCATAGTCTCTTTTGAACATCAAGACAAAATAAATGTTTAGTTGTCCAGCTCTCATCTTGAGTATATTCTTTGGCTGGGTTGCACTGAAGGACCCTTGGAGTTTCGCTGCTCCCCCAGGGGAAATGGGAGGTGGGTGGGGTCCCAGCTTTTCCTTGTGCACTGTGTGTCCCTGATAACAGTCTCTGGGGATCCAAATGCATTTGAAGCTATTTCAGGCAGACAAATGCTGTTGGTTCAGCATAAATGAAGCTGCAGGAAAGGGAAATGGTTTTACCTAAAATATAAGGGCATTCATGAGATTTGGTGAAAAACAAGAATACTATGTCCTCTGCTCCCATCAATTATGTGGAACATTTTCTTTTCTTTTCTTTTTTTTTTTTTTTTTTTTTGGTCCAAATGGGTACATACATTGTAAATCGCTTTTTTTCTTTTGGTTAGTGATTGTTAAAATAGCCATGCTTGACTAAAAACTTTTATTTTCAAATTTTTTTTCTACTGTTGCTTCCTTCATCTTCATTTAAAGTGATGAAATTTAACAGTTTGAATGTTTAACAAAGACACTGTAGAAAGTCATCTCTCTCTCTCTCTCTCTCTCGCAATTAAGTGAAGGGTGATAGTTTTGATGAATAAGTCCTGCTCTGTGTACAGCTGTCACTCTTGTCTGTTCACGAACATATCGATCCAAACTTTTTTATGTGGAGAAGAATTGAGTGTCTGATCCCTCTGCTGATTTTACAGGATGTGTAACATTTTATTTCTCTGAGGTCACGTGCCGTCAATCAGAAGAGTGTGACAAATATCCAGAAAATTCAGGTTCAAGTACGATTACATAATTAATCAAAATCATTTCTATGAAGCTGGAATTCTTGGCTGAAACCATACTCATTCCTTAAATTTCAATTTCTTGCTAAATATGTAGAAAATTAATTTACTAAAATAAGGAGATGATGTTTGGTAAGTATGCGCTGAAGTACTTTCCTGCTTGGTTTACATTTTTTTTCTTAGAGAATTATAATTGTGTCCTTGTTTCGTCTGCCCTCCTTGCCTGTGCGTTCATCTTCTATTCTTCATTTTTTGTTGTCTGGTCTGTTACGGACATTCAAGAAATATTTGAAGGATCCAGCTGGTAGCTAAGCACTGTGGATATGGATATGGGACTCAGCGAGTCCCGGCACTTAAGCACGTATATCTGGAATTGAAAATTCAGACCAGTTGGTTTGTACGGCATCAAGAAGTGGTTATCAGCCTTCTCTGCAGCAGGATAGTTTGGGCTTAAATGCTAGGACCATTGCTTATTGGCCATGTGGCCTTGACTAATATATCTAATCATTCTGTGTCTCAGTTTTCTCACCAGAACAGTTTTTGTAGGGTTATGAAAAATGAAAATGCACCTCATAAATTCTAAAGTATTATTATTACTTGTTATTACTGTTAGAAGCTTGCTTTACCAAACCTATCAAGAAGATTCAAACCTACCATGCATCAGGAGAAGGGCTTGGCTATCCAGATACTTTTTTTTTTTTTTTAAAGATTTATTTATTTGACAGATAGAGGTTACAAGTAGGCAGAGAGGCGGGCAGAGAGAGAGAGAGGAGGAAGCAGGCTCCCAGCCAAGCAGAGAGCCCGATGCGGGGCTCAATCCCAGGATCCCGGGATCATGACCTGAGCCGAAGGCAGAGGCTTTAACCTACTGAGCCACCCAGGCGCCCCTATCCAGATACATTTAACGGGCCTCTAGAAGTCCGTTTGCCCCTTTCATTCCTTCCATATACTGTGGAACATTTCAAAATCTTAAGATTTTTGTTTGCTTATTTGTTTTGGTTTTGCCTTTGTTTTTTTTTAGAGTAACTCATTTTCTCAAGAGAGTCCTTAGTAATCTTTGATGGCTGGATAATATTCATATATATTAATTAATCAATAAATAATACATATTAAATTGATTATATATGATTAGTTATATAATATATAATTAATTAATAATTATCATATAAGTATAAAATATATTTTATATATGAAATATATTTATGATTATAAATATATATTATATATTAATATATAATAATATATAAGTATATAATATTATATATTAGTGCATAATAATATATATTAATAATATATACACATAAAATACAGTAATCTTAGTAATTATTAAGTAATCTACTTAATAATTAGTGATATAGATTACTAATATATTATCTATATTACATCATGGATAGATGAAAATTCCATTCCCTAAAAGTCATTACTTGCTTTTAATTTATCAGTTTATCAAGCAGTCGGGATTATGAGACACCTTTGTTTTGAGAAGAGTGAAGATGTGGAGGTTAGACTGTAGGGGGTAGAACCTGACTAATCAGAAGAAAGAAGTGAATTCAGCAACTGAACGCAGCAACTGAGACAAGGGAGAAAAGAGATCAGAAGCAAGCAGAAATTGAGAGAAACGTGGTTTTTCTTAGTTCTTAGAAGGCCTTTTCTCATGTCATCTTTATAAGAATCAAAGAATCTGGCAGTTTGTCAACAGGTTAAACACAGAATGACCACATGATCCAACAATTCTTATCCTCAGTGTTTTTCCTAAAAAAAATTAAAAGCAAGACATGAACTGATGCTTGTATATCAATCTTCATGGTAGCAACATTCATAAAAGATAAAAGGTGGGAGGGGTGCCTGGGTGGCTCAGTGCGTTAAAGCTTCTGCCTTAAGCTCAGGACATGGTCTCAGGGTCCTGGTATCGAGCCCCGCATCTGGCTCTCTGCTCAGCGGGAAGCCTGCTTCCCCCTCTCTGCCTGCTGCTCTGCCTACTTGTGATCTCTGTCAAATAAATAAATAAAATCTTTAAAAAAAAAAAAAGATAAAAGGTGGGGAAAAAAACAAGTTTTTGTCACTTGCAAACAGATAAACAAAAATGTTATGCATATACATTTAGTAGAATATTGTTTAGCTATAAAATGTTATTAAATTCTGCTACATGCTACAGTCCAGATATATGTACAGATATATATGTTATCAGACAAATGCAGCCAGACACAGAGAACTAATACTGTGCAACTCCACTTATTTGAAGTACCTAGAACAGACAAATTCGTAGAGACAGAAAATAAGAGAGGTTACCAAGTGCAGAACAGAAGTGTTGGGTGATTATTGTATAATGGATACACAGTTTCAGTTTTGGCAGAAGGGAACAGTTCTGGAAATAGATGGTGATGATGGCTGCAAAACACTGAATGTATCTAATGCCACTGAATTGTAGGCTTAAAAATGGTTAAAATAGTCCATTTGATGTCGTGTATTTCTTACTAAAATTAAAAAAGAAATGTGGTGCACCTGTGTGGCTCAGTCAGTTGAGTATCTAGCTCTTGATCTCAGTTCAGGCCTTGATGTGAGGATCGTTAAGTTTGAGTTCCAAGTTGGGCTGCTCGCTGGGTGTGGAGCATACTTAAAAAAAAAAAAAAAAGGAAATCAATGAGGTTAACTTTTTCTGCATTGTACAAGGGTGTATGGAACTTAACAAAGCATACTTAGCTCATTTCTACTTCTTCTACATTATGAGCTTCTACAATATCAGAGCATTTCAAAGATTTATTTTCTTTTTTTCAAGTTTTTAGTTTAATTCCAGTTAGTGAACATACAGTGTTATATTGGTTTCAGTATACAATGTAGTGACTCAACAGTTCCATACAACACCCCATGCTCATCACTACAACAAGACTTCTTAATCCCTATCACCCAATTCCTCCCCTCTACCTCCTGGTAACCATCAGTTTGTTCTCTGTGTTTTGTCTGTTTCTTAGTTCGTCTCTCTCTCTCTCTCTCTCTCTCTCTTCTTTTCCCTTTGCTTGTTTTGTTTCTTGAATTCTACATAAGAGTGAAATCATATGGAATTTGTCTTTCTCTGACTTACTTTGCTTAGCATTATACTCTTTAACTCCATCCATGTCATGGCAAAAGTCAAGATTTCATTCTTTTTGATGGCTGGATAATATATGTATATGAGACATCTCTTTTATCCATTCATCAACCAATAGACACTTGGCTTGCTTCCACATCTTGGGTATTATAAATAATGCTGCTTTAAACTAGGCGTGCTTGTATTCCTTTGAATGAGTGTTTTTGTATTCTTTGGGTAAATACCCAGTAATGCAACTGTTGATTGCAGAGTAGTTCTATTTTTAACTTTTGAAGACTCTCCATACTGTCTTCCACGGTGGCTGCACCAGTTTTTATTCCCACCAGCAGGACAAGAGGGTACCTGTTTCTCCACATCCTCCCCAACACCTGTTGTCGCTTGTGTTGTTGATTTCAGCCATTCTGAAAGGTGCGAGGAGATATCACATTGCAGTTTTGATTGGCATTTCCTTGATAATAAGTGATGTTGAGTGAACGTCTTTTCATGTGTCCGTTGGCCATCTTTGGAGAAATGTGTGTTCAAGTCTTCTGCCAATATTTTAATTGGATTATTTGTTTTTTGGGTGTTGAGTTGTTAAGTTCTTTGTATATCTTGTATACTAACCCTTTATTGGATATATCTTTTGCAAATATCTTCTTCAATTCTGTACATTGCCTTTTAGTTTTGTTGATTTTTTCCTTCACTGTGCAGAAGCTTTTTATTGTGATATAGTCCCAATAGTTTATTTTTGCTTTTGTTTCCCTTGCCTCCGGGGACCTACCTTGAAGATGTTTCTATGGCCAGTGTCAGAAAAGTTACTGCCTGTGCTCTCTTCTAAGATTTTTATGGCTCCAGGTCTCACATTTAAGTCTTTAATCCATTTTAAATTTATGATTGTGTGTGGTATAAGAAAGTGGTCCAGTTTCATTCTTTTGTGTGTTGTTTTCCAGTTTTCCCAACACCATTTGTTGGAAGGCTAGTTGTATATTCCTTCCTGCTTTGTCAAAGATTAAACCATATAGTTGTAGTTCATTTCTGGTTTTTCTATTCTGTCCTACTGATCTATATGTCTATTTTTATGCCAGTACCATACTGCTTTCATTACTGCAGTTTTGCAAATGACATGAAATCTGAAATTGTGATACTTCCAGTTTTGTTTTTCTTCTTCAAGATTGCTTCAGCCATTTGTGGTCTTTTGTGGTTCTATACAAATTTTAGGATTAAAAAAAATTAGGATTATTTGTTCTAGCTCTGTGAAAAATGCTTTTGGTATTTTGAGAGGGATTGCATTGAATATATAGATTTCTTTGGGTAAAATAGACATTTTGATGACATTGGTTGTTCCATTCCATGAGCAAGTAATGTCTTTTCATTTCTTTGTCTCTTCTTCATTTTCTTTCATCAGTATTTTAGAGTTTTCAGAGTACATGTCTTTCACCTCCTTGGTTAGATTTATACCTACATATCTTTATTATTTGGGATACAATTGTAAATGGAATTGTTTCCTTAATTCCTCCCTGATGTTTCATTATTGCTATATAGAAATGCAACAGACTTTGGTCGATTGTTTTTATGTCCTGTGATATCAGTTTTAGCAGTTTTTTGATGGATTCTTTTGGATTGTCTATATATAGTATGTCATTTGCTGATAGTGAAATTATACTTCTTTCTTACCAGTTGGGGTGTCTTTTATTTCTTTCTCTTCTGTGATTGTTGTAGCTAGGACTTCCAGTAGTCTGTTCAATACCCGAGGTGAGAGGAGACATTCCTGTGTTCCTGACCTTGGGGGAAAGACTCTCAGTTTTTCCCCATCGAGGATGATGTTACCTGTCAGTTTTTATATATGTGCTATATTATGTTGAGTTATGTTCACTCTAAACCTACTTTGTTGAGGGTGTATTTTTTAATAATTGATAGATATTGTATTTTGTCAAATGAATTTTTTTCTGTATTTGTTGTAGTGATCATATGGTTCTTATTTTTTCGCTTATTGACATGATGTATCACCTTGACTGATTTGCAAGTATTGAACCACCCTTGCAACCCAGGAACAAATCCCACTTGATCTTAGTGAATGATTCTTTTTAATGTATTGTTGGATTCAGTTAATTTGTTGAGGATTTTTGCATCTTTGTTCACCAGAGATACTGTTCTGCATTTCTCTCTCTCTCTCTCTCTCTCTCTTTATTTATTTTTTATTTTTTATTTTTTTTTTTTGTGCCTTTATCTGGTTTTAATATTAGGGAAATATTGGCTTCATAGAATAAATTTGGAAATTTTCCTTCCTTTTCTATTTTTGGAATAGTTTGAGAAGAATAGGTATTCACTCTCCTTTGAATATTTAGTAGAATTTGTCTGTGAAGCCATCTGGCCCGGGACTTTTGTTTTTTGAGAGTTTTTGATTACTGATTAAATTTCTTTGCTGGTAATTGGTCTGTTCAGATTTTCTAGTTCTTCCTGTTCAGTTTTGGTAGGTTATATGTTCCTAGGAATTTATCCATTTCTTTGAGGTTGTCCAATTTGTTGGGATATGGTTTTTCGTATTATTCTCATGACTGTATTTCTGTAGTGTTGGTTGTTGTTTCTCCTCTCTCCTTTGAGATTTTATTTATTTGAGTGCTTTCTATTTTTTTCTTGATAAGACTGGCTAGAGACATCAGTTTTATTGATTTTTTTTTCAAAGAACCAGATCAATGTTTTTTTGTGTGTGTGCTTTTTGTTTTGTGTTTTCTTTTTTCTATACCACATATTTCTGCTCTGTTCTTTATTATTTCTTTACTTGCACTGGTTTTAAGGTTGTTTATATTTATGTAGCTCCTTTAGGTGTAAGGTTAAGTTGCTTGAGATTTTTCTTTCTTCCCAAAGTAGGCCTATATTGCTAAAAACTTCCTTTTTAGACCCACTTTTGCTGCTTCTCTAAGGCTTTGAATCATTGTTTTCATTTTCAACTGTTTCCATGTACTTTTAAATTTCTTCTTTTATTTTGTGGTTGACCCATTCATTGTTTAGTAGCATGTTATTTAACCTCCATCCATTTCTGCTCTTTACAGTTTTTTTTCCCCCCCTCTGGTTGACTACTAGTTTCATAGTGTTCTGGTCAGAAAAAATGCATGATATGACTTCAACCTTTTTGAATTTTTTGAGGATTGTTTTGTGGCCTAACATATTTCTTCTGGAGAGTCTATTTTGTTCATTTGAAAGAATATGGGTTTTGCTGTTTTTGAAAGGAATATTGTAAAAATATCTATTAAGTCCATCCAGTCAAGTGCATCATTCAAAGCCATTATTTCTTTGCTGATTTTTTGTTTCAATGATCTATCTGTTGATGTAAATAGGGTGTTGAAGTCCCCTACTATTTTTGTACTAGAATCAGTTTGTTTTTAACTATTTTATGTGTTTGGATGTTCCCATGTTGAGTACATAAATATTTACAATTGTTGTATCTTCTTATTGAATTGTCCCTATTGTTATTATTTATTATCATTATTATTAGTCTCTTGTTACAGTCTTTATATTAAAGTGTATTTTGTCTGATATAACTCTTACTACTCCAGCTTTCTTTTGACATCCCTTTGCATGATAAATGTTTCTCCATCCCCTTAACTTTGAACCTGCGGGTGTCTTTAGGTCTAAAATGAGCCTCTTTATGCAGCATATAGATGGGTCTTTTTTTTTTTTTTAATCCATTCTGTCACCCTATGTCTTTTGATTGGAATGTTTAGTCCATTTACATTCAAAGAAGTTATTGTCAGATATGTATTTATTGCTATTTTATTGCCTCTTTTGTGGTTGTTTCTGAAGATTTTCTCTGGTCCTTTCTTGTCTTTTTCTCTTTCATAGTTTGTTTCTTTTCTATAGTGTTATATTTGGATTTCCTCCTCTTTATTCTTTTTTTTTCTTTATTTTTTAATTTCTTTTCAGTGTAACAGTATTCATTGTTTTTGCACCACACCCAGTGCTCCATGCAATACGTGCCCTCCCTAATACCCACCACTTTGTTCCCCCAACCTCCCAACCCCCGCCCCTGCTCCTCTTTATTCTTTACCTATTTATTGGTGATTTTTGATTTGTGGTTACCATTAGGTTTGTAATAACCTGTTCTGCATATAGCAGTCTTTATTAAGTTGATTATTGTTTATGTTTGAACTGTTCTTTTCTTCTCTCCTCTCCATGTTTTAGGTATATAGTGTCATATTTTACACCCTTTTATTTTGTGACTTACTGGACTGTTATTTTACTAAGATAATCATTTTTATTGCTTTTGGGTTTCCTACCTTCATACTGTCACTTTTGGTCTTTCCTTTCTACTAAAAATCTCTTTCTATTGTGAATGGTAGCCCTGCTGGATAGAATATTCTTGACTGCAGATTTTTCCCATTTGGTACGTTGAATATATAATGCCACTACCTTCTGGCTGGAAAGTTCCTGCTGAAAAATCCTCTTTCAGCCTTATGGAGTTTCCCTTGTATGTAACTGACCTTTTTTATGTTGCTACTTTTAAAACGTTTTCTATATGTAAATGTGTGTTTGTGTGTGTGTAATTTTGTCACTTTAACTACAGTATGTCTTTGAATGGATCTGCTTTGGTTGATTTTGTTTGGAATCTTCTGTGCCTTCTGGATCTGGATATCTGTTTCCTTCCCTAGATTAGGGATGTTTCCAATTGTTATCTCTTCAAATAAATTTTCTGGCCCTTTTTCTCTCTCTTTTTCTTCTGGGACTCTTATAATGTGAATGTTATTACATTCGGTGGAGTCACTGTATTCCCTAAATCTATTTTCATTTTACATAATTATTCGTTCTCTCTTTTGTTCACCTTCTTTACTTTCCATTACTGTAATCTAGGTCACTGGTTTGTTCCTCTGCTTCTTCCGGCTTGGTGTACATTCCATCAGATGTGTTTCTCATTTCATTTTTTGAGCAATTTATCTCTTTTATGTTATTTGTTATCATTGTGTAAGGGTCTCACACGTTTGTTCCACTCTTTTCTCACGTGCAGTGAGTACCTTTATGATTATTACTTTAAATTCTCTATCAGGCTTCTTATATTTGCTTCTCTTAGATCTGTGGCCTTGGGTTAGTCTTGTTATGTCATTTGGGACAAATTCCTCTGTCTTCTCATTTTGCCTAAATCTCTGTGCCTGTTTATTTGTTAAGAAGGTAAGTTTTCTCTCCTGTTCTTGAGAGTAATGGCCTTATGAAGAAGAGGTCCTATAGTGCCCAGCCATGTAGTATACCCTCTTCCCAAGGTTCTGCCACTTTAGGGAGTACGTCCAATGTGTGATCTGCTATTGCACCCTGGCTACTTTATCCTTCAGGCCAGTTGTCTGCAGAGGCTCTTTTTGCCTGTTGTGGGCAGTGTTTGGTCCCTGGCCTGAATGTGAATGCTTTAGCCAGACGTGCTCTGGTCTGATTGCAAAATGAGACCTGTCTCCACTGCCACCAGAATTGAGGCCCTGTAGAACTCCTAGGTCCAAATACATAGGGTTGTCAGGGTTTGGGGCCAGTCTAGTGGTGGAGGAGGGCATGCCACACTGGCACTAAGGCAAGTATGACTAGGAAGGGCAATTCCAGCGGAGCCCAATGGAGGGGGGGCTTGGTTGGTATAGGACACTTAGTGAGTGTCCATCTGAGCTTGTTCCTGCAGGTGTCCTTTGCTAATGCTGTGAGACAGGGGAAGGAAATGACATCAGCCATTTTCTTGGTTTCTGGAGGGGTCTGTCCATGACTGTTGCCTCTCTGCGACATACTTGGAGATGAACAAATAACTTCCCCACTGTGTGCCCCAGGCACTCCTTACAATGTTATTTCCACACTACATATCTAAACTGCTGGCTCTGACTTTTCTCCAACAGCACCATTGTATCCTCTGGGCTCTTCCCTAGCCAAGCCTGCTGATCTTTAGAACATTAGGCTTTAAGATCCGGTGGTTGTAAGAACTCACAAAATTCAGCCTCCCTCACTTTCTAAGCCAATTGCTATGGGGATTCCTCTTCCTGTCAGGGCTCCCTATGTCTTGGTCTTGGTCTCTCTCTCTTTTTTTTTTTTTTTTTCCCTTTCTAGTTGACTTCAGTTTCTTCCCCATCACAGTGGCCATGATCTGTTTCTCTCCCAAACATTGTCTCTGTACTTCCTATCATCTTTGATGTGGCCTCTTCCTACCTCTATTTGTGGAGTTTGTTCTGCCAGTCTTCGAATTGATTTCTGGGGTATTTAGGATGATTTGATAGTTGTCTGGTATTATTTGTGGGAGAAGGTGAGCCTAGAGTACTTCTATTCCACTGCCATCTTTCCTCTCTCCTCAGAGGTGTATTTTCTTTATAGCTTTTTCTAATTCTAGTCTTTCTCAGTGCAACTCATTGAATTCTTAGGTTGCTATTTAGTAATACCTAAGATCATCATAAAAAAGCAATGAAAATTATATTCAAATAAATAAGTTGTTGAAGGAAGACATTAAAAATAATTCTCAAAACTTTCATTAAGGGGGCGCCTGGGTGGCTCAGTGGGCTAAAGCCTCTGCCTTCAGCTCAGGTCATGATCCCAGGGTCCTGGGATCGAGCCCCGCATCAGGCTCTCTGCTCAGCGGGGAGTCTGCTTCCTCCTCTCTCTCTGCCTGCTTCTCTGTGATCTCTGTCTGTCAAATAAGTAAATAAAATCTTAAAAAAAAACACTTTCATTAATGACTCTAATGTACTCGTATTAAGATATGCTTTATGTCCTTCAGCAACTTAGAACCTGGTTGGAAAGACAGACATAGAACTTCAATAATTATCCTATGAATACACGTCCAAAGATATATAAGCAAATTCTTCTGTGAGTACAAAACACAGGATAAATCACATTAGGAAAGACCAAGAAAGTTTTAATAGGAACAGTTGTACACAAAATAGGACTTTTGGATGTATGTAATTTCAGTAAGCAAGGCAACATGAGAAAGGTATTTTAGGTCATGGAAATAGCACATGGAAAGTTCAGAATAAAAAAAAATCTGTGGTATGTTTGAAAATGGTATATACTCCTATTTTTTGTTTTGTCTTTCTCTGCCTATCAAGAAGGTCAAAGCTAAAAGCTTAAGGCATAGTGAATATTTCAGTATTTAATAGACTTTCTTTCTGCTCCTTACTAAATATTTTTCCATGTTCTAATTCAAAGCTATATTGCATATGTGCCTTTTATTTTAAATCATCTATAATCATTTTGGAAGTAGAGTGGATATTGATTATAAATGTGTTTAAATATAATTCCATTTTGTTTTGAATCAGTGGCTTGCTTCCAGCTCAGCCTAAGCATACCTCATTTGTAGTGAAAATGGTGTTTTTGAAATCGCTTAACCATTTCTGTTAGAATAACACCAACTGATCTTTTCTCTTGAGTACCATGACCATCTAATTTCGTTGATAATCATAATTCTTTTGACACTAGACCTTTACCATACAATCTTTCATAAATTATTTTTACTGTCCAAAAGACTGACTAACCAAATTGCATATAACCATTGTGTATTTGCTTTTACAAGACTCTATATACTCTGCCAAGATTCTCCAGAGCTAATTTATTTTAAAGGATGTAAGTTGTTTCTAGTTAGCTTCTGACTATTCAGGGAGTTTGTAAGAAAGTGCATATGCAAATGCTTTTTTCTGATAATTTTACCAACCAAACTATAAACGTTAATAATCTGAGACATCTGTCTCTTATTTCAGTGGTCTTTCTCCTACAGCTATTGTCTGTTTGTCCAGGTGATCAAAGAAAAGCATTATTAAAATTTCTCTTAGTACATGAAATAACATGATGCCATATAGTCTTACCTTGAACCTACAAAACTTGGATTTAGTGTTTGGTTTCTTCTTTCACTGGTCCTCTCCTCAGATTTATTTGATAGCTCACTATTTAAAGTTTTAGACCATCCAGATCTTGGCTTGTGTCTTTGAAGTGGAACCTTAGCTTCTAGGCAGCATTCTATTTTAACAGAGGTAGATGTGCTCAGCAATTATTCTGACTTTATTCTTATTGTTCCTGAAACCTTATATTTAAAAAAAGCATCACTGTCACACATAATATCCTATTTGATATATATATCATACTTATGTCTCACTAATTTTGTCAATGAAGAAGCCAAGGCTTAGAAACTTAAAGTGATATCCCCTAATCAAACAAGTCATGTAGACCAACCTTACACCATAGCCTAAAATCTTTGTTCTTTGTGTTGCTTCTTGGCTACTTTTTTGAGATAATGAAGTGCCTAAAACCCATTGCTTTTACTGAGTTTTTCTTAATAGCACAACAAGACATTTTCTGTATAGGTACTGAGGACTGAAAAGGTAAATGTGGTTTATATAGCTTAGTTCCTTTGTTAAGGAAGCGTCACTTTTGGTTTGTTGTAAGTGATATAACTCAAGATTAGTGTTTTACTTAATCCATTGGAAAGGCTGGATTGTCTCTGTTTTTATTTCACCTTTGACAATATAAACTAGGTGGTAGGAGTGTGGGTAAGTTTCTTGTCTGGGTAAGAAGCTGAATCAAGGTGAAGTTGAAGTCACTTTTGATGCATATCTGGGCATATAATTGACCTACATAATAAATCAAGTCAGATAACATTGCATTTTTGATAAATAACTGCTGGAGTGATAGTTCAAGTCAAGAGGGCAAGATGGATTCCAAGGGGACTATTTACTAAATTGCTGCATGAAGGTTCAGCACCACGGGCAGCTCCCAGCAGAAAGGCTACTCTGATAATCTGAGAAAAACGGCAATATATGTCCTAAATCTACTCGTTCATTTATCTTTTGTTCACTGGCTAAACTTTTATGATTCTGTTTTTTTCTTTTAATTCTTAGCATGTCTCATGTAAGATCAGGAAACTACAATCATTTTCTTAAGAACTTTTCATTTTTTGTCTTTTGTAAAATTGTTCCACCTTCCGCCTGGCTCTCAACCTGCTGATACATATCCTCTAGAGGACATGGAAAGGGACGCCTGGGTGGCTCAGGGGGTTAAGCCTCTGCCTTCAGCTCAGGTCATGATCTTGGGGTCCTGGGATTGAGCTCCGCATTGGGCTCTCTGCTCAGCAGGGAGCCTTCTTCCCCTAACCCCTCCGCCTCTCTGCCTGCCTCTCTGCCTACTTGTGATCTCTCTGGATCTCTCTCTCTGTCAAATAAATAAATAAATAAATAAAATCTTAAAAAAAAAAAGACATGGAAAGGAGCAGGTAGAATTTTGTTCTTCTAAATTTATGAATGAAATTTATGAACTTATGGTAATTCCTCTTAAGCTGAAGTAAGATCTCAGTTTAGCATCTCAGCCAATCTTTCCTTATGAAGCTAGAATTCCCATAGTTTGTTTATTTCCTTATTTGTTTTTGAAATTTATTTGCTTATTTGTTTTATTTTAATTTACCTTTTCTTGTTTGAAGAAATGGTTTGTTTTTGTTTTCCTTTTTATAATGACGATTGCAAGGGGGAAAAAAAAACTTACTGTATTTCTCCTTAATCAGTTAATTGTTCCCCAGCCAATCCTCCTTATGCTGAGTGCCTAAAACTGGGCTTTACTGAAACATTAGCATATTTCTTCACTCCATACTTTTTGTAATCCATCTGTTTCAACTTTACTGTCCAGAACAGCTTTCTGTAATGTATCCTTACTAGCATGTTGCCTCTTTTACTAAAACAAGGCAGACAGGAGGATTTTAAATCACAAATATTCTCTTCTTTCAATCAGAAAAGCACAAATATTTTCCTTCCTGAAGTGCAAGGTAACAAAATTAAAGACCTTATTTTTCTCTTCTCTCTTGTCTCTATACTCAAGTCAACAGCTGCTTTCAACCATTGACTTATAGCTTTATGACATGATATATGACATGATATAGATGAAGATATAGATATGACATGATGTATCTCCTAATACAACTTCTATGCAGCAGTTTTCAGCAATTAGGAAGTCATTGATTGGATCCCATAGTGACCACAGTCCCAAATTACTTTTGCTTATGGCTATACACGTTTAAAAAATATACTTCATTAATAATACTGCATTGGATATTTAAAAGTTGCCAAGAGTAGGTCTTAAAAGTTTTCATCATAAAAGAAGAAAATTGTTGATTATGTATGGTGATGAAGTCAACTAGACTTATTGTGGTGATGATATTATACAACAGATACAATATTGAGTCTTTAGGAATTGAATCTTTATGTTGTGTACAAATACATACTTTAAATATATACGTAAAATAATATTTCAGTGATATCAATAAAATAACAACAATAAAAACAACAACCCATATTTCTCTCTAAACTTTTCTGCATCTATGGGAGGATAATTGAGTTTCTTCAGCAGGATTAAAGATTGACCATGTTTTTTCTCTTACCACAGTCAAGACAAATCTGTTCATCACTAATCTGATGAAAGAATTCTCAGAGGTGATGACTTCTTATTTTTCCATGAAATAGTTTTCAGATTCACACTGCTGTGACAAATGAAAAACTTACTCAGTTCACACATCCATGATCTGGAGGACTTCCTGATTGAATGAGTATTATATTGCAAACTCTTGATTTTGTTCACGTAAGGCCAAGAGCTTAGTCATTGCTGTCCTGTATGGGTCTGGAAGTTGCAATTGAGTATATTATTATGTTATCTTTAGAGGAGTTTAACAGGTATATTATATGCCATAATGTGTTAAGAAATTTAAATTGTTAAGTAGCCACTGTAACTGGGGGTGGGGTGGGGGGGGGAAGTACCATATTTTTTGTTTTAAATGACTAAGAAATAATCATTCCATATATTTGATCGCATTTCATGTACTTGAATTTTAGAAGTTTTGTATTTGGAAAGAAAATAGCTAATATTTTTGAATACCTACCGCATATCCATTACTGTAGAGGTTGACATATATAATTATTAATTACGACTTTGAAAATTCAGTATTCTTATTCAATTATCCTTCCTAGTTTCCATTTTCATGTATATAAAGTACTGAAATTCCACTTTTAGGTCAATCTAGGTCCCAGACAAGGAGGTTTAATAGTGTGTCTAAGGTCACAAACATAGTTAATAAAGTTACTGCAGTGCAAATCTAGGTCAGTCTGATACTAATGCTTGTTTGACTGCAGCTGACAATTGAATGAGGCTGTTTTTGCAGTGGATGCCTGCATAGCTATTCCTTACTATTCAATCAGTTAATATATATCAACCGTACTTTATTATTGGGGATTGTTTATTAGTCCCTCTGTTAGATGTTACATTTCCTTTATAATTCAAGAGGGAAAGAGGACATAGAAAATTTCCTTTGGCATCCCTTTCTTCAGTACTTTTCATTTTACTCTTTTTACAAATCACCTTTTCGTGAGCAAATCTTTTACATTGTTCAGTAGAATTTAGGGAGATCGTTGGAGAAAATACTTGAAAATGTGTATCTGGTTGGAAATGTGGATACTATGCCCAAGATGCTAGTTTTCTCTGTATTTATGTAATCTGTAGTACATACAATTTTTTCTTACATCTGTCTTAATTTTATAATTTTAATTCTTTTAGCATTTAAGTGAAAAAAGCCCATATACATAATTTTTACTAAGAAGCAACTTTTTATAGGTCACTTAGTTTTAAAAACAAAGTTATATATGAGTCTAATTTTTACTTCTAGCCGGGTTTCCATAAATACTACTGAACAATGATGAAGCTTTTCTCACTGAAGGGTAGACTTGGAAAAATACATTTAAAAAGTATGTAATAAAGAGCAAGATAGTGGAGGGAACATTTTTTTTTCTTTCTTTTTTTAATTTAATTTTATTTTTTCAGTGTTCCAAGATTCATTGTTTATGTACCACACCCAGTGCTCCATGTAATACATGCCTCCTCAGTACCCACCACCAGGCTCACTCATCGCCCCCATCCCCTTCCACTCCAATTGTTTCTCAGAGTCCACAGTCTCCCATGGTTCATCTCCCCCTTCAATTTCCCCCAAATTCACTTTTCCTTTCATTCTCCTAATGTCCTCCATGTTATTCCTTATCCTCCACAAGTAAGTGAAACCATACAATAATTGACTTTCTCTGCTTGACTTATTTCACTCAGCATAATCTCCTCCAGTCCCATCAATTTCTGGCTTCTCTTTCCTTCTAGATTAGTAGTACCTTCATGATCAGCCATACATTTCTGGGATAATCAAAAGAGGATGGAGTGACACACTAGTTTAAACTCTCAAGTAGTTTTTACTAATTAAGAATTGTGGGGGTGCCTGCAGTGGCTCCGTCGTTAAGTGGCTGCCTTTGGCTCAGGTCTTGATCCCAGGGTCCTGGGATGGAGCCCCACATTGGGCTCCCTGCTCCATGGGAAGCCTGCCTCTCCCTCTCCCACTCCCCTGCTTGTCTTCCTTCTCTTACTGTCTTTCTGTCAAATAAATAAAATCTTTTAAAAAAATTGTGTTTCCATCATTAACTTCAATTTACATAATTCTTTACTTAGCACTTTCATATAAATAACAATTAAGGTAATGAATGTATTTAAAATAGTAAGATAGTTTAAAAAACTCTGCTCAGTTCTTTTTACCAGATAGTCATCAATGTCTATGAGAACCTATTGGTAAATATTTGGTCATGCTCTTTTTAGGCCAATCTGCTATTTATTCTGAATGTATGACCCTTAAAAAGAACAATTTTTCTTTATGACTTAGGAATTAGAGCTTTATAGTACTGAGAATTGTGCCTACATTAGTACAAATTAGCTAAGGAAACGTAATTATTTTATTGTCCATTTCTAGATTTTTAGTAAACTTCACTACATGTACAAAAATTCGGTATATTACATTAAGTAATTGACTAAGCCAGTCTTCTACAACTCTCATTTTACTATCCATAGATGTTTCGCATGCCTGATGTAATTTTACGTCATTTATGAATGAGAAATTGCAGTGCCTCTCTGATTTTTCCCATTCTCTCTGCACACCCCCCCCCATTCTCTTTAATCTCTTAGAAATAAAGCATGCAATATTCCCTCCTGAGAGCTCTCTAAATTGTTCCTGGATTCCTTTTACTTACTACTCTGAGTCTCTCTTGATTTGCATAGACAGTGCCCTGCAATGGAAGTGAGGGAGTGAATAGAGCCCACAAGGTTCTTGTTCATACATTTTCTGGGTGAGACATTTATCTGGGGGATGAAATTGGTTTCTGAAAATAAGACTTTCCTTGTAGTTCATTGCCTAACTCAAAATATATTTTCCTATGTGGCTTATTACATGTTATTCAAAAGTTTTGTATCTCTTTCCATCAAAAAAAAAAAAAAGAAAAAAGAAAGAAAGAAGAAAAAACTTTTAAAATTGTTTGTGAGCACAAATTGAAAAGCAGCAATTGCTCATGATGCTTGGTTCTTACATGGAAAACAGTTAAGGTTCACAAAGTGCGTTACTCTGGCCAGGCAGCGTAAGCCAAGGCTGCCCAATGTGATTAAGCTGAATTGAACACCAAAGGCAGCCTGTACCAGATACAAACTTTAGGAAAAGAAATTGAGTTACGTTACTGTTGCCACCCAACTTTACTGTGAACACAGCAGGATCAGTCCCTTTAGGGAGGTCTCCAGACAAAATGTGGGGATGACATTACTGAAACTAGTGTTGTATTTATTTCTTTGACTTACACTTGATCTCCCATTACCAGCCTGATGGACATTCCCCACCAAGCTTGTCATTCTCACTGGGCCTTTCACCAAGAATTCCTTCCGCCTTTAAATATCGTAAAATATTTTTTTCACATCTCCTTCTAGCAAATGAAGAAAAGTCATTCTTAAATTTCTACTCATGAAATTCTACTGAGAATGAAACCTCATAAATATTAAAGAAACTTCCGAAATGTTCTAGAACAATGCACATTCAGTTAAAATCAACACTAAAATAATGATCAAGCTCTTCAGTTAGAAATGAGTGATAGTTTTAAGAGTCCCTAAATAAATGGGAATTTCTGACATATTTAAGAATTAACATTTATGAAAAGGTTATGCAGTCTTCCCCTCTTATTACATACAAATTGCTTCCTAAAACTACTCTAATGCATTTTTACATTTACTAACACCATGAGAAATTGATTAACTTTTTAAAATTTATGTGTCTTGTGTTGACAAGAGTAGACATGATGCCAACTGCTAATATTAAAACTTTCATTTTTAGCATTGAGAAATAGGCACTATTATTCATTCTTAAATCAACAGACAATTCAAAGGAACTTGCAAGAAAGCATATAGAGTCAAATGTTAGAAGTATTAAATACACTTTAGATATTATTTATTTATTCATTCATTCATTCTTTCATTTTTATTTTTAGGGAAAGAGTGTGAGAGCCAGCAGAGGTTGGTGGGAGGGGCACAGGAAGAGGTAGAGAGAGAATCTCAAGCAGACACTTTGCACAGTGCAGAGCCCAACTAGGGCTTGATCCCATGACCTCGAGATCATGACCTTAGCCAAAACCAGTAGTTAGATGTGTAACCAAATAAGCCACCCAAATAGCCCTAGATATTATTTATTCTTAACATGAACTTTCAAGAATGATACATTTACATGATCTATTAGGAAGGATAATTTTGAAAATACATTCAAACATAAAAGTGTTTATTTTAGACATTGAAAATCATGAGTATCATCCAGTTTTCACATGAAAAAGCTATACTGGAAAATATCTTGAAATTCAGTTAAATACAAGAGTGTTTGTAAATATAGAAGATGCTAATGCCTTGAAGAAAGACTTTTGATATCTTTCCCCTTGAAATTATGCAGATACCTGAAAAGATGCATTTTTAAGTTTGAAATAAAAATCTTCCTAAATTTGTTATAATGAGATTATAACCCAAGAAAAGGCAATATTTCTATCTTTATGATCTCTAAAATGTGAACAAGTAAATTATTGTTAAATGTGCTGGATAAGGCAGAGAGATCATTTTCAATTGATATGAATTTCCTTTTCCCTACCTCACAAACTTTGAATACTTAGAGTTTTGGCATTGCTTTAAAAAAAAACTTACAAGTTTAACAAGAAAACAAGAACAGGACATAATAATTCATGCCTAAATAAAGATAGAAAATGAAATGTAAGAATCTTTCCTCATTTCTAGTCTGCCTACTATTTTGACTATTTTTAATACCCGTTTTTTTGTTTCATCTATTTTTAGCAGCAGCTCTGAAATATAAGCAGTGAACTCATCTGCATTAACCACTTTTCATTCTTCTTCCTTCTTTCATTTTTTTTTCACTTGTATTTTATAGTTCTTCTTACATTGATTGCCTTCATAGCCTTAAATGGCATATTGGAAGCTTTATTTCTTGAGCAATCAACTTCTGACAGCGTCTCTTGACTCCCTGCCATGTATCATAAGGAATTCTTTCTTTCCTTCTTTTGTTTTGTTTTGTTTAGAAATTTATTATTTATTAGGGGAGGGGAGGGACAGACAGAGAAGGAGAGAGGTAGAGGGAGCATCTCAAACAGGGGCTCTGCTGAGTGCAGAGCCCACCTGGGACTCAACTCATGACCCAAGATCATGCCCCCACCAAAACTCAAGAGTCGTAGGCCTAACCACTTGAGCCACCCGGGCACCCCAGGAATTCCTTTTCTCTTTTCCCTCTTCCAGCCCTCAATGGTACAGGACTTGTCAGGTAAAATCCCTGAAATTTTCTTCATCATATTCAGGAGGAGATCCAAAGCCCTTATCAAGACCCACAAAGCCCTATTCACAATATCTGGATCCAGCCTTTCTTTCAAACCTCAGCTCCTACTCCTCCTCCCCTATTCACTCTTCTCTGGCCTTGGGCTTCTTTCTGGAACTCAAACATGAACAGCTGAGTACCTGAGGCAGTGGCCATTGTCTGTAGTGTTCATCCTGTGAACTGACGCTTGCCTACTTCATCCCTGAGAGCACTTGCTTTACATCCCTTCTAAAAATAGCTACATACCATCATATCTGTCCTGCATTATTTTACAATAACATTTATCATCTCAGTTTATACTATATATATGTATATATATAAACAATATATATAAAATATATATAAATATATATAAACAATATGGCTATATATAAATATATATGAATATATATTTATATATAGAAAAATATATATAAACAATTAATATGGTTATATATATATATAACCATAATATATATAATTTATATATATATATATATAATATATATATATATATATATAAATTATATATATTAATTGTTTTTCTTCCTTTAAGTTTCAGGAGGTCATGCCTTTTTATATCCTGTTTTTGTTTGACATTGAATCCACAGTGATAAGAGTAGAACAAACACTTAGGTATTTGTTGAAAGAATTAATTTATATGGTTTATAAACTTACATGCTGCTGTATACTATTAATTAAGTGTCCAATATTTTGTCTCTACATTGGTTCCAAAGATGTAAATTATAATATTATGTAAAATGTAAATTATAATATTATGAATATATAAATAGCATGCATTATAGGATCCTCAGTGTGATTGGGTCTATAGAGAAGAATGTAATAGTCTGGAGCTAAACACATGCTGCTCAAAGGGAAATGTTTTAAGCTTCAAGGTCAAATGTCCATTTTTTAATAACCTATAAATTGCTCAAACAATAACATACTTTATTCTCTGTATTACATTCATGGATTATCTTGTCAGTTTTTATTTGCCATTATTTATCTTGACAGATACAGTGACTGTGGTCTTCACCCATATCTCTAGAATAAGCTGGTTCCTGATTGTATTGCTTATCAAACATCTGGAAATGGGGGACCTTCTTTAACACATATGCTGAATTTGCCATCGTTGATTTCTTTCCTTTTTAAAATTTTTTTATTATGTCAGTCACCATACAGTATGTCATTAGTTTTTGATGTCGTGTTCCATGATTCATTGTTTGTGCAGAACACCCAATGCTTCACCCAAGGCACTCCATGCCCTCCTTAAAACCCATCACTCAGCTAACCCATTCTCCTACCCATCCCTCTGCCCTTCTAAAACCCTCAGTTTGTTTTCAGGAGTCCATAGTCTCTCATGGTTTGTCTCCCCCTCTGATTTCCCCCCTTCATTTTCCCCCTTCTTCTCCTAAAGTTCTCCATGCTTTCCTTATGTTCCACACATGAGTGAAAGCATCTGATAACTGTCTTTCTCTTTTTGACGTATCTCACGTCATCCAACAGTTCCATCCATGTTGATGCAAGTGTTGGGTATTCATCCTTTCTGATGGCTGAGTAATATTCCTTTGTGTATATAGGGGCCACATCTTCTTTATCCATTCAACTGTTGAAGGGCATTTTGGCTCCTTCAACATGGAGTCCTGGGGACATTTTTGCCATGAACATTGGGGTGCATGTGGCCCTTCTTTTCGCTGCATCTGTAACCCCCAACAAGGGGAAGAATCAGAGACTGTGTCCTCTGCCACAGAACAAATGGGTATGGATTTAATCAAGGTGTCAGAAATTGACTTCAGAGTAACAATTATCAAGGCGATATCTAGGCTTGAGAAAAATATTAACAACAATGTAGAATCTCTAAGGGCAGAAATGAGATCTAATCAGGCCAAACATAACAATTCTATGAAGGAAATTCAGTCTAAACTGGATACTCGGACTGCCAGGGTAAATGAGGCAGAAGAACAAGTTAGTGAGCTAGAGGAGAAGACGTTAGAGAGGAGGGAAACCGAAGTGGCATGGGAAAAACAAATGAAAACCCAAGGAATCAAACTGAGAGAGATTTCTTTCCATGGAATCACAAAGTTAAATCTGCTTCCTGGGTCCAACTGTTTCTCTTTGTTGGATTATTTGGGTTTTTTTTAGCCAGAGTGCTCATGAGGTATGCTTTGAGTGTAAATGCACCTGATAATGTCTTTATTTTGCCCTGATACCTGGTGGATGGTTTGGCTAGGTGTGGATTATGTGTTGAAGTCCTTTTTCCTCAGACATATTGTTCATTGTCATTAAGGATCTTTTGTCACCAATGAGAAGTGTGACACTGATCAGATTCATGTCTCTGTGGAAGAGATTTTTTATCCCACACTGTTTTTTTTTTTTTTCTCTCAAAGACTTTATTTATTTATTTGAGAGACCACACACACAAGCAGGGGGAGGAGTAAAGGGAGAGGGATAAGCAGACTCCATGCGGAGCACAGGATGGGATACGGGGCTCAATCCCATAACCCTGAGGTCATGACCTGATCTGAAATGAAAGGTCAGATGATTAACTGACTTAGCCACTCAGGTACCCTATCCCACACTCTTTTTTTTATCCCAAGCAAACTTTTCCTTTGTTTTTATCATTGGCATTTCATGAGCATGTTTCTAAGTGTATTTTTTTGTTTGTTTGCTTTTGTGTATTCTATCTGTTATTACATGGGTCTTTATTTTTCCTTCAGACTGGAGTGTTTATTTCCTTTTTGAAAATGTTTTCCCTTTATTTCTTTAATTACTTCCTCTTCTTATTGCCTTTCACATTTATTAGATGAGGTAACTTTAGACATTTATGGATTGATCCTCTACCCCCACACCAATAATTCTATTAATTTTTTTTTTTGCCCTGTCGTCTAAGAGAAGACCTCCTATTTGTTATTTATTCATTTATTTTTTTGCTTCTTACAAATTTCAGTAACTATGCCCTTAGTTTTCACAGTCTTCCTCCCCTCTGTTTCTTTTTTTTTTCTTCTTTTTCTTCTTCTCTTCCTTCTCCTACCCCCTGCCTCCTCTATATTCCCTCCCTGCTTTTTCTCCTCCTTCTTCTCTATATGCAATTTTGGAATCAGTGGTTCTATATCTTGACTCATAATTGGAGCTGAGCTCTCCATTACTGGAACAATTTAGCGTATGGGAGGGGGTTGCTGATATACTGTATCATGCATCGACTCTGGGAGAGTAGTTCTGTACTTCCAAGTACTAGGGACCTGAAAAGTTAAACATCTCAGCACAACTTTTAATTGGGGCCAAGTAGAACATCCAGGAGTCCATGAGAATTGAGTGTTCAGCCAGGAGCTCGAAAAAGTCAAAGAGTTAATTAGAACTTAGGAAAGATTGGCTCAAGAGAAGGAGCCCAGAAGGACACCATGTGCTTTCCTGTGCATGAGAAAATGCTGACCCAGACATTTCAAACCTAACTTTGTGTAGCCAGGATTGAGAAGTTTAAGTTGGCACATTTACCCATGGATAATAAATTTAATTCAAAGAGAAGTAAAAATACACAAGGAGATTTGAATATGAAAAGTAGTTTGTGAAACGATCAAGTCATAGGTTATATATAACTATATGCAAAATATGTCCACTGGGCTTTCAGAGGTGGAGAGGGAAGGGGGGGATTGCACATAGTTGTGAAGGAACAGACACACTTATTAAGCCACATGATAACAGTATATAGAGATGCCTGTTCATACCCAGAATTAAGTGTCATCTAATTGGATCTGACGTTCTGAATTATTTCTACCTTCTCATTTTCCATATAAATATTATTAAAACATACTAGGAATATATTTTGTTGTTTTAAAAAAATAAACTTTTGTCAGCTTCAGGTATTTTTCCTCAAAGTCTTTTATAATGGATATTATCTACATCAGCACGAGTTCCTCATTAGGAATTGTGGTGAATGAAATTATTTAAGCAAATTTGGAGAAAGCCTTATTCTATGTGGATGTATTTAGTGTAGCCTCTCCTGAAAATTCCTTTTTCATTGTTGCTAACAAGTGGAAAACAAATGCTCCTATCTAGCACAGTCCTGTTTTCCTCTTAAAGAAATCTTTCTCAATGATTTCCTTTAGTTTTTTCTAACCTACTTTCTCCATCATAACATGAGATAAACAAACTTATTCTTTTATCTGTAAAATCTGTAAAATGCACTCCCAAGGGTGAAAACATTTCTAAAAGAAGGCATTAACATAAGCTTTATTTAACCAGTTCACATCAATGATCTTAAGAATCTAAAGAAAGACAAAAGGAAATATTATATCCACGTGTTTAAAGATTATACTGCTCTTAACACTGTAGTTACTCCAAGGAAAAATGCAGTGTACAATTATAAATACAGAGCTGCCCAACTAGACGTGTTTCTTTCTCTGTACAAAGAAACCACTTCAGTTTCTGTGTTTTGTATTAAGGATTTAGCTCAGTACACGTGCCAGGACATTATTTTATGATGGCTACTATTACTGTATCTCTTACATCCATGCAAAATGCCAATCTTTCTTAGAGAGAGCAAATTGTTTTCCGTTAAGGCAGGAGGACTTCAAAGCAGAGAAATTGAAAACAGAAATGTATGGGTGTCCTACAAGATCAGCCTTGGCACCAGCATAAACCCTCTCTGTCCCTCAACCCCTGCTCTTTCCTCTGCCTTATGGAAAACACTAACCATGATCAGTATGACCTCAGGACATACCGAAATCTCCTGGGCTGCCCAAAGTGGGGACTAAGTGATTCTTGCTGCTCCTGTATGGCTTTTTTGAAATGAGGAAAAGATCGAGAGTTCTCCTTTTTGAAGTATGGAATAAATACATTCCTTGGTGGTGACTTATTCCTTAGTAAGGCGCAGAGCTCATGGGGTTGGCCTTCCATTGTCCTTATGTGTATGTGTCCTTTCATGTGTATTACCAGTTCATCATACTCTGATCTAGAGTTCGGTGGATAATTTAAAAACCTTGATATGAAGTACTTGGTGCTTAAAACCATTGCTCCACCATACCGAGGGGATCATCAAGACCTCGGGTACCTGAAGCTTCTCTATCACTAACCATGACGTTCTCTAGGAAGGGAAGGTGGAAAGGCAAGACTATATGGGACAAAATATTCATTTTGAGTAATGTTATAATTATATATTAAATAATGGTATTCATTTTTAATTCAGCCTTTACGAGGAGGCAGAGATCAAATATAAAACAATTTGCACTTAGATGAATTAGAGAAACAAATGCAAATGTTAGAAATTGAACACCTAAAAGGAAATACTTTAAGAAGTTCACAAAGAATAAGAAAGGTTTAAGAACCTTGGGAATTTTACTTACAAAGAAATCCTGTAAAATACACACACACCAGGGACTTTTCTGCATAGAAACATATTTTAATTAATGAACAGAAAACTAAAGAGGAGTGTAGGTTATTTAGTAAACAATATATGCTGTAAGGTTGAAATGCAGTCTGACTACATGAATGAATTTAGTCAAAATACTGTCTGATGTCCTGTTTTCATAGCAAATGAGAAATAGTAAAGATATCTAAACTTATGACAAGGTAACAAAACAAAACAAATAAACAAACAACAACAACAACAACAACAAAACCCAAAAAACCGGGTGGGGGAATGCTACAGCACTCTTAGAAATATTTGCCTGATGACTTGAAGTTGAAGAGGGGGGTGGGGGTGGGAAATGGTATTTTGAAGACTTATCCCTGGGTCTCTGATTTTATGGAACAGATGAAAAGAAAATCTCCATTTTTAGCAGCCAAATGCTTAATGTCAGACAGATGTTATAACCATGATTATAGGATTTTATTTAATTCAGAACAAAAGTATTTGGGTCTTATCTTGGCATGAGAGCTCGCTTTGTAATGATGATAGAGCACAGTTTAAACATTACACTAATCTATGAATGGTCAACCCACCAGATTACTTAATTAACCAATAACTTAGAGAATTTCTCTTTTAGTATAGTTTTAAAAAGAGGTTATCCCTTGCCTGTTTGAGCTTGACCCTAACATTGCCTATGTTTATTATTTTGCTATGTTACAAATTGTCCTTTCTGCCCATCTGATTAAAATGGAATCAGGTTTTCTCCCCCCTCCCCTTTTAATGGACGCACATACGGAAGTATCTAGATTTTTCAGGATTCTGGTGGATCTTTTTGTGTACATTTGAGCCAGCTATGAAAACTAAACCCAAAATTAAGGACAGGACTTGTTCTGCATGACTTCTTTTTGAGCCACAATACAAAATAAAAGCTAGCCAAGGAAGATTGTATTGTAATTAACTGAAACCGTATGTTAAATATTTAGAGCAAAAATAATGTTTGATGACCTCTCCATAGGCTTTGTCTCTTCTTTTAAAAAATCCTTTTATTTTAATAGATTTGTATTTTAACAGTATTAGTTCCCACAATAAGGTTATTTTGAAAAAAAATTATTGTTGCTGTATAGCATAGAACCATATATTCCTATAATCCTCTTGTTTTTGCTCATGGAATTCTATGCAGGATGAAAGAGATCTATCCATCAGAAGAAAATATTCAGATTTCCCTTTTAAGTATTTATTTTTCTATATCTACTTTTCGATTGTTTTGTAGATCATGTTGCCCATACCAATGTGATTACAAATTTAGCTAATTAATGTAATTAATCTAGTCTTTGTCTACGTAAGTTCCACTCACATATAGTCTGCAAACCAGTGCTATTCCCCAAACTGTTCCTGGTCCATGAAGAGGTAAGAACAGACATTTGAGGGCAATGTTTAGATACTTTTATAGCAGTTTAACAGAGTAATTTTTATGTCTGCTGAACTAATAATTTAAAATGCCCTTACATTTTATATCTTTTATCCCCATTGTATTTGTATTGTATTTTGCAAGTATAATACTGTCTTGTGACAGGTTAGGGAAAACATTGGACTTAGAGTATAGAAAACTTGAGAAGTACTAGCCTGGATCTCAAGGCAACTAGCATGAGGGGAGAGGGAAGCTGTGAGCATTTTGCTATAGACAAGCCACAGTAGAATTAAGCAGTGATTCGGATAACAAAGCATATTGAGGAGGATAATTGCAGCATAGTCTCTGCTAATTCATTATTAGCCCTTGCATCTTGAACATTACGGATTTGAACTGTGTGGGTTCACTTACATGCAATTTTTTTTTCAATAAATACAGCATAGTACTGTAAATGTATTTTCTCTTCCTAAGGATTTTCTTAATAACTTTTTTTTTTCCTGTAGCTTAGTTTATTGCAAGAATGCAGTATGTACACATGTGTAACATCCAAAATAGGTTTTGGTCTATTATTTGTGTTATTGGTAAAGCTTCCAGTCAACACTAGGCTATTAAGTTTGGGGATTGGGGGAGCTGTAAGAAGTTATATGCAGATTTTTGACTGTGTGATGGTCAGTGCTGCACTCTCAGAATTGTGCAAGGGTCTGCTGTATGTGTAAGTGACTCTCCCAGTTTCCTCTGCCAGTCACACTCACCTTCCATGGCACATCGAATGTTTGACAACACGGGGCTACGCTTGTGAAAGCCCTTGTGCTCCACCAGTTGGCATACTTACTAACAGTGAGTTGTTTTTATTCCCAAATGATGTTATCTTCGTTGTCATTTACTTGTAATTATGTAATTTAATTTAATGTTATGTAAATCAATGAAAAATGAATATATAAGGGAATATAACTTTTTTTAATTTTCATGATAGATAAGCTGAATGATTTAGGAAGATTCAATAAAAATCTAATAACCGAACCAAACCAAACCCTATCCACTTCTAAAAAATGTGAAACTTGGTACTGTTAGAGAGCTATGGATGTTTGACAATATGCAGTAAAATCTATCTAGATTTTGCACATGATTTTCTTCTCAACTGTCTTTAAGTTCCTGTTTCGCTTTAAAGAATTGAAATTGGAAATGGTAGGCAATGTAGAATTGATGTGGATCATAAAGACTAATCAAAGCGTAAATTTTAGAGATCTACTCTCAATTTTTTTAAAAGGCCTTTTCCTACATACAAAGGTTAGGAAATGAGTATTTATATCTATATATATTTAAATTTGCCAAGAGCCAACTTTTACATTAATTAACCTGTTCATAACCAATTCTATTAGATAAGAAAACCTCTACTATAATTGTACCAGGTGTTTGTACACTTTTCATACAAACCTTCATCAACATATTTAATGACTAATAATTATTTGCTAATGACTTTAATAAAATATTTATTTTTGAATTGGTTACAAAAGAGAATTAGGTGAAAATCATGACAAATTCTCCCTTGGCTCAGCTAATCACTGCCGTGAAAAGCCCATTTGTTGAGATAAGGCCATAGCTTTAATTAAACTTTTGGAATTTTATAGTATTCTCCAAGTATCATGTCGGGAATAAAGAGGCTTATGGAGAAACAATTTGACTTGACTACCCCATTGAGAGAACACAGTGGGTGGCGCTCATTGTTTATCCATTCAAGAGTAAAACAAACAAGAACGTGGTATTTGCCAGTCACTGTAATTGGCTTTATATACTAAGGGGGAAAATATGCAGCTTTTGGTCTTGAGGAGCTTACAGTCCAGTGGGAGACAGGAATGTGGTAACAGGCTAGTTAGAATACAATTTGGCAGGATACAATGTAAATGACGTTTCTTGAGAACATTCTTGGAGAGTACACAAAAGTAAGAATGGCACTCATTTTGTGTGGTTTGTCGCCTTCTCTAGTGAAGTAGGTAGGTAGATACGGAGTGCAGGAAAGATGTGGTCAGGGACTATACCCTTTTTTCTGCTGTTCTTTATTTTCTCTTAACATTAGTCCCCTGGTGATAAGCCTGCAAATAATTTTAATTTTTCCTTTATACCTGTATTTTAATTTTTTTAAAAAAAATCCACTATTTCCATAGTTAGAATTAGCTAATAATGTTTCTTTTCAAATATGTTGAGGATTACCGATTTCACAGCAGCAGGTCCCATTCATGTGGATGGTGTTTCAAGAGGAATTGGCTGGAACATAGTCTCTAGGGATGACGACTCTAAAACAGTGCTTCTGCCTCCTGAGAAACAAAGTGGACTAGCCTGTCCACTTGCCAGGACAATCTCCGGATAGCAGATCTGGCTGTTTCTAAACCAGGAGAGGATTGCTGTGCACAAGAAGGGTCTGCATGGTATTGCAAAACTTAGACTTACAAAGGCAGGAAATCTTATATTTTTCAGTAGATACCTTCATTCTGTGTCTTCTTCTTCTTCTTCCATTTTTAATATGTAAAATTTGTTAAATTCTAGATGATAAAGTACAGAGAGATTCATATCTCGGTAGGTTCTTCCAGCACTCTTTGTGGCCTTGGGCCACAGGAGTCAGCCTTGGGCATGACTCTAACAAGACACAGGTTTGTAGAAAAGAAAATAATATATGCCATACAAAGGAGGAAGCAAGGTTTTGGAAGCAGTATCTGATAGGGTTAAGTCCAAATCCTGTTCATTTTGACATTAGATAGGATATTTTAATATTGGGCAGAAATATTGCTGAAAATAATGTTGAGGAACAAATATCAAGCAACACATTTATCACTCATTTAGCAGAAAACATTATAATTATTTTGATTGTGTGGATGAAACTACCCTAAGTTTGTTTCATGGACAAGTTTTTATTTACAAGTTTTCACTTTATTACATGACGTACTTGTGGATGCTTCACCGTATGTAACTGAAGTATCCTATCTTAAACATACTACTAAACAGGCATAAGAATGTCATGTTTTAAATGGGAAGTTTCTCTTGTGGTTTTGGTTTGGGAGTAATCATTCATTAAAAAATGCTATGTGGTTTATGCAAAAAAAGAAAATGTCATGTTTTTTGTTTTAGTTTCCTTCTAAAATTTAATATTCCAGCATATCTCTTTTCCCTTTCTTTTCCTTTCCTTCCCTTCCCTTCCCTTCCCTTTTCTTTCTTTTTCTCTTCATCTTTTCTTTTTTAGATCTCTGGCCTGTTTTCGAGCCTGTTTCTGGCAATTACCTGCTGGATGAGAATCACATTTACTCTACCTCAGCTCCTCAGGAAAGACAGCAAATACTCCACATGTCTTAAATGACAATGCGCTCAGTTTATTAAATTTTCTTGTGTTGCCCTTGAGGGAATTCTAGCAGCAATGGCTTTGGACTTTTTACCAGCATTGAGATTTTTGCTGCTTTCCTCTGGTATGCATTTATTAAAGACTTTTTTGTTAAGCAATATTAATTTATTCTGTTTTGTAAGTACCTCATTCACTGTGTGTGTATGAATTTCCATTCTCAAAATCTATTTTTCATAAGTGTTTTTGGCAGAGGTCCGATGACATGCAGTTTTACTAATGCCTTTATGACGATGCCAAATATTTCACATGGGTTGAACACACATTCATGGTGTACCAGTCCACTAGACTTGACACTTCTGTAAAAGATGCTATGGCCGGGACGCCTGGGTGGCTCAGTTGGTTAAGTGGCTGCCTTTGGCTCAGGTCATGATCCCAGCGTCCTGGGATCGAGTCCCACATCCGACTCCTTGCTTGGCAGGGAGCCTTCTTCTCTCTCCGTCTCTGCCTGCCACTCTGTCTGCATGTGCTTGCTCTCTCTCTCTCTCTCTCTCTCTCTGACAAATAAATAAATTAAAAAAAAAAAAAAAGATGCTACGGCCCTCATGAAATCCAGTCTTTTGGGGAAACCATCTTGTAAACCAGTGATAGAAACTCCTCACCCTTGCGCGCACTGTGCAGGAATCCCTACTGACATTTGCACTGCTAGTGCTCTGCATACATCTTCTGGGCTAAGTGATGTACCCTAGGTGCACAGTTGTAAGGGAAAAGGCAAGGTTGAGTTTACAATTTTCTGACTCCATTATACATGTTGTCTTAAGGGGGATCATGCCCTCTAGGTGACAGAGTGGACTGAAGTCTGATACGTGGATTGACTGAGAAGGTTATTTTATAACGAAGAGAATGGTTTCCTTTGCTAACATTTGGCATATTACTATATTGTTAAAGTAAGTGCTCTATAAAACAAGAAAGCGATATGGCTATAAGGGGGATATATGTAATCAATCCCGCCTGCTTTCCTTCCAACTTAAAGTTTCTTGGATTGGTGAAATTCAATTAATCTTGAAAATACTGTTCACATCCTCACTTCTGAACCTTTCCAAGACTTAATAACTTTGTGTGTGTTGCTGCTCTGCCTTCTATCTAAGTTATCGACATTCTCCCCTTATAGAGATTGAGAACATCTGGTTAACACCCTCTTGGTAATAACCTTTCATATTTTCTTGATTTTAAAGTAGACTTTGACGCCATTATTCTTGGAAAATGACATTTTTATATTGGAGTTCCTTTTGCTCCATGCCTGTTGAATATACCCTGCTTCTGTGGCTCGTAGACCTTTCCTTCTCAAGAGGTTTTCATAATTCTGAAAACAATCCTTCTTTTTTCCTGAAATTCTGTTGTCAATTACTTTGTTTGTGCAGCTGAGCATAATTTGTCCTAAAATGAAAACAGGAAATTCAGAAACAAATTTATGTTCTTAGGTGTTTCGTCTTTATTGGAACAAATATACTGTATATTTCCAAACTGTGATTTTGGGTTTGCTCAACTGAAGTGTTAAAAGTAAATAATGTCAAAAAAAAAAAAAAGTAAATAGTGTCCATGAAGTGCCTTCTAGTGTCAGGCCCACTATGGATCTGAGTCATTTTACTTATTTAACAGAGAAGAGATGTAAGTTACATGCGACTGGTTGAAAATAAGACTACCATTGTAAGGTGCTAGCATATTTTCAAATTGTTAACAGAAAATATTAAAATTAACCATTCAGGACTATGAACAAGCATAATTGATTAGCAATAATCGCGCCTCGGATAAACCTCATTGGCTACGATACTGCCACTGCGCAAAGCTGAACAAGCATAATTGAAAACACACTGAGAAAAGCTCTATAAATAAGATCCATTAATTACTCAAGGTATACACAGTTTGCTTCCTCTTGTTGGTAAATTACCATTATATATAAATGTTCTCACTTTCTTCTTGAGTGAAAAGACTATGCTCTAGGACAGAATATTCTCAGAAAATAAAGAAGGGGGATATGTTTTATGAAGGGGTTTCTTTTCTTGAATTCATATTTTGAATTACGTGAACATTTTTGAAGCAATTAAAATTAATCTAAAGAAGAAAGTTATTTTAATAGTTTTGAACAAAAGTAAATGGATTTCCAATACAGTTAATGAAATCAACACAAGGTTACCTACAAAAGATGTACGTATACTTAATTAAAATGTGATATCTTGGGAGAACATTAAATAATAGAAGATGGGCATCTGACTGGCTCAGTTGATTAAGCATCTGACTCTTGATTTAGTTCAGGTCATGATCTCAGGGTCATGGGATCAGCCCTATCTAGGGCTCTGTCCTTGGCCAGGAAGTCTGCTTGGGATTCTCTCTCTCTTTGCCCCTCCTTCTGTGCAAGAGTGCTATCTCTCTCTCAAAGAAATAAATAAATCTAAAAGAAGAAGAAGAAGAAGAAGAAGAAGAAGAGGAAGAGGAAGAAGAGGAAGAGGAAGAAGAAGAAGAAGAAGAAGAAGAAGAAGAAGAAGAAGAAGAAGAAGAAGAAGAAGAAGAAGAAGAAGAAGAAGAAGAAAAGACAGATAGAAAGAAAGAAGATTTTCTTTATTTGGGGATTTGGGGGATTTAGTTCATGCATTTAATGAAAATGAATCCTGTCAAATATATAAGTAATCAGGCTTTCAAAGATATCCCACCTTTTTTTCTGGTGAATTAGGCACATGTGATCTTTGTGATTTGCAGAGAAACCAATACTACTGTGTGTAGAAGGGGAAAATACCAATGGTGGTGATGAGAGAGGGCTCCCCTATCTATTAGGTTCATTACCTGTCCGTTGGCTCTATTAAGTTTGCATTCTAAGTTGTCTTTTTTTTCCCTTAAATATTGATCATTCCTTAGATTTATTTTTTGCCTTATATAAATTAATGCCACATTTAAAGTTTCCTGAGGAATCTGCTTTTTCCTTAAGATTGATTTATTTATTTCAGAGGGAGAAAGCCAGAGTGTGTGTGCAGTCACGCCCATGTGCCTGGGAATGCACTTGTGGGGGAGGGGCAGGGAGAGAGAGGATGGGAAACAACCAGACTATTTGCTGAGCGGGATTTCTATGGGGCTCTATGCCAGACCCGGAGATCACAACCAGAGCTGAAATCCACAGTCTTGCTCAACCCACTAAGCCCCCAGACACCCCCTGCGGATGAAATATTTGATCAACCTGAGGGAACTGAATTTCTTAGAGTGTTGAACTTGCTAAAAAGGGTTGAATCACTCTATTTGTTTTCATAGTAGCTTCTTTATTTGAAATTTGTTGTAACAGTTTTCCCTAAAATATGACAAATATTGTGGGTAATTCCAATACTCTTGAATGTCAACACATTATAAGTCATAACTGAATATACTGTAGGATAAACAATATAAACATACACTTCAGTATTAAAGATAAATTATTAGGAAATTACAAACACATCTGTTCATAATTTGTTTATCTTTTTATTTTTTTTTTCTGTCTTAACTTAAAATGATTGCAGTTACCTGAAAACAATAGGGTGCTTGAATCCATTGCATGTAAATGAAATGCAGATACATCAACATAGCTGCAAAATGATACATAATAAGCCAGAGAAAGAGAATGAGCTCTTATCCGTGCAGGTGACACAAGGATACATCCAAAAGGAGAGCTATCACCACAACAGTAACGAAAGGCTTTCAAGCTCTTAGGTGACCTTTAATCTTTTAGGACTTCTTCGGGAAAATTTAAATTATCAGTTTACCTAAAGATGCCTGCAGAGATCCAGAATGATAGACAGTAGGAGGGAAATCAAACATAAATATGTCTTCTCATCTAATTTTTTTCTTTTTTTAACCTACGAATCTTCAGTTTTCTTGTGCTGGACATTCTTGGGCTCTCCCTCATCTCCTCTTAACCCACCTTTTAGTCCAGCAACCATGTGAAGGCAATATAAGATATAGCTTACCTTGGTTGTACTGTTTCTCTCTAATTTTCTGTCCCAAGGTGTCTCCAACACCACCAGGGGACAGGGGCGGGGAATCTCTGCTTGCACTAACCCACGCATAGCCTGGAAATGTGAAGGACTTAGCACTTTAACACAGGCAGCCCTAATTCCAAGAATTGGTGAAGGAATGCCCCTCTCTTCTGTTACCCTATCAGACAACTCTTAAGAACATTACCCATCATTCTTCAGAGGGTCATGATCAAAACAATCCGGAGTTGCCCACTGTACTGACCCACTGAAAATCCACTCCATACTGACTTTCCCTCTCTGGTGATGCCTTCTCCTTTTGTTGTGCCCAAATAATGGGTCCGTGATTAAAGGAGCGAGACTGATACAAGGTGAAAGTCAAGCAAAGCTTTATTTCGCGCCAAGCATCAAGAATCTAACCGAAAGTTCGGGGCCGCACCCGTTACAAGAGAGGGCGACCCTTCTCTGTTTCACAGACTAGCTTTTAAGGGCAAAGGCCATGTGGTTGGGCCTGGCCACGCACAGGTCACCAATGAAAATGTAACACACACAGGAGACTCCACGGTGATGCTAGGTGACCAATTGAATTACAATTTACCTTAGTAGACATTTGAACCAGCCTATTACACCTTGATTAGGATTGGTGCCAAAAAGGCTCCCAGAGGGCGGGGGTCCCTACTCCTTGGTAGCTAAGGAGACAGTATGCAACCCCCCACTGATCGGATGTCTCCACCTGGCCTGACCCACCCTTGTATCTGGGCTTTGTTACCTGGAGCTGGTTTGGGGACTTAGTTCCAAGTAAATCCCCTGGGGGAAGGGGGGGCAGGGGCAGTTTCTAAATAGGTCCTTACACTTTCCATACTCTGGTTTCCTGGCATCACTTCCCAAGTAAAATCCCTGCATGCCAGCCTGTGTTCCAGGCACTGCTTTCCAGAGGGATGGGCACAGGAAGAGACATGACTCACATTATTTATGGAAAAGTCCATTCTCACTGCTGGCATGTGGCAACACTTCCTCATACATAAATTCCCATAATTTATATATAATTTATTTTTTCCAACTTCATTATTAATGTGTGTTGATTTAGAGGCCAATATTTAACATGTGGTATAAGTGCCATGTTATAATATGGTTTAATTTGAAAGGAAATGTTTTTTATCAAGATTATCTTGTCATATTTGCAAATTTATCCATGTAATTTTAAAAAATATTTTATTTATTTATTTGACAGACAGAGATCACAAGTAGGCAGAGAAGCAGGCAGAGAGAGAGGGGAGGAAGCAGGCTCCCCGCTGAGCAGAGAGCCTGATGTGGGCCTGGATTCCAGAACCCCGGGATCATGACCTGAGCCAAAGGCAGAGGCTTTAACACGCTGAGCCACCCAGGCGCCCCTATCTATGTGATATTTTAGATTGATTTGGCCAGGTATCCAGTATGGAAAATCTTGAGGGATTTTTCCCAATATTAAAATATTGGGATATTTTAATCCCAATTTATAGATTTATATGAAGAGAAGTGAATTTCATAATTTTGTGTTTTCCCAACCAGGAACACAGTATGTATCTTGGATTTTTTACATTGTTACATATGCCTCAAGTTAACTTTATTTGTATTTGCACACTAGTTGCTAATTTTATTCCTATTTGAACTCTATTTCTGTGGTTTTCCAAGATACTTTACCTTTTTAAAGATTTTGTTTATTTATTTAGAGAGAAAGGAGGGAGGGGCCAAGGGAGAGAATCCCAGGCTGACTCCCTGCTCAGCAGGGAGCCTGACGCCAGACTCAACCTGATGATCCTGAGATCATGACCTGAGCTGAAATCAAGTGTCAGATGCCCAACCGAGCCACCCAGGTGCCCTGAGACACTTTAATAAAGCATTTTAGGTCTAGTTAATGTCAGTATTCAAAAGGCTGATGATTTTAGATACTTCCATGGTACAGCCAACGACTTTTAGAAAGAGTTTTCTTCCCAGCATTCTTTCACTTTATTCCTTTGCATATTTAAGGAAGAGAGTGATATCCTCTGTAGATGAATGATAAATTTCATCTTATTTTCTAACATATGAATCTCTTATTTCTTATTCTTTTTTTAAATTTTATTGACTGAAACCTCCAGAATAATGAATAACAGTGGTAGTGGTGTCTCTTCCAGTCTTTTCTTCCCATATGTTAATAGAATGCTGGCTCCCCTGCCCCTACTGTTATATTTTCTTTGGGGTTCTCTTACTACTCTTTATCACACTGAATAAATTTCTTGGCATTTCCTGCTTAATAAGCACTGGTCAGTAGTTGCTGGATATTGTCAAATGCTTTTTTTCACAGAGAGAGACTGAGAGAAAGAGAGAGAGAGAAAGATAGAGAGACAAACCAAGAAACAGACTCTTAACTATAGAGAACTGGTTAAAGGAGAGGTGGGTGGGGGATGGATTAGTTAGGTGATGGGAATTAAGGAGTGCGTTTGTCTTGATGGTGTATGGAATTGCTGAATCACTAAATTGTATACCTGAAACTAATAAAACTCAATGAAATTAAAATAAAAACTTAAAAAATTAAAATACCTTTTTAACACATCTGATAAAAATGTCCATATGTTATTTCTACTTAAAACTGCTAATATTATGAAATTTACTTATAAATTATTAATATTGAGGGATCTCTGTACTCCTGGAGTAAGTCCATATAGTCGTAGCTATTATTTCTTTAATATAACTTTGTGTATCAATATTTTATTTTGGCTTTGGGTACCCAGTTTCTTCAGTGATAATAATTTGATCTATTGGTGGTTTTGTCTATCAGGATTGCCTATTTTTTTTCTTATGTGAACACCTTGAATAACATAAGAAAATGTGTTCCTTGAAGACTGATAAGATTCACCTATAAAAGTTGTTCATTTGGGACCCTACCCGGAGGTTAGTTTTCTGTCCCGTGCTCCTAAAGTATTTTGTCCTTTGGTCTTTCTATCTCAATTATGCCTTCTCAATTTATGTCTAAAGAAAAGTATGAATTCCATGTAAGCTTCCTAAAGTATTAGGACAGTTATCTGCCCATATTATGTATTTCAGATAATGATAAGATATTTATAAACATTGTTGATATATTAAGCCACAAATATATATATTTTTAATTTCCTGTGAGTAGAAACATACAGAATGCATTCTTTGATCATAATGCAGTAGGAGTGTACATTCCGGGTGCCTGGGTGGCTCAATCAGTTGAGCACTCTTGGTTTTAGCTCAAGTCATGATCTCGGGGTCATGAAATGGAACCGTAGCTAGAGCTCCGTGCTCAGCATGCAGCCGGCTTGAGATCCTCTCCTTATCCTTCTGTCCCACCCTCCACGCGTGTGCAGGCATGCGTGCGTGTGCTTGTGCGCCTGCACGCACGCTCTCTCTCTCTCTCCCTATCTAAAATAAATAAGTAAATCTTAAAAGAAATAAAAGTACATATTCATTTTCAAAGAGTAGCCCATAAATTTGTATATACGTAGTTAGGTAGCTTTGTATCTAGCCAGAACAAATCTCTTAGCAATTTAACATATTTATCTAGACAACTTCTTGATTAAAGAGCATTTTAGAACAGATATTGTCACATTTAAAAAGTGGAGCTGTAAGAACACTGTGTATCCAAAATATGTAATTAAGATTTACGAAATAGCAGTAAATGCAAGTAGTAGAAAAAACTAAGGACAAAACGAAATGGGCTAAGTAGTCAACTTTAGAAGCTAGGACAAAAGAAACCCAAATAAACATAAAATAGAAGAAAGGACATAAAGATAAAAGCAGAACAAAATGAATAGAAAACAGCCAAAGTAGATAATAAAACAAGATCTGGTTCTTTTAAAATGCCAGTAAAATAGACAAATTACTGGCAAGACTAATCAAGAATAAAGACAGGGAACATAAATAACAATTTCAGCAACAACAAAAAAGGAGAGGTTAACAGACACAAATACTTTTAAGTGGAAGAGAAATTTTGTCAATCTCTTTTTGTTCTTAGGGTTTTAGTATGAGTTTAAAAACTTGGTTGCATGTTTTATGAACACTTTTTTTTCTATCTGGTGGATATTTTATGATTTTAGATGACTACCAGGAAATGGGAGACCTTCTGGAATTGATTTAAGAATAACTGCCAGTTTTATATTGAGGGATTTTAAGTGTCAATTTTTAGGTAAAATGAGCTTTTTAATTTTAATACTTAATATAAACTTCATGGAGCTACAGGTGTTTACTTTTTCTTTCTTTCTTTCTTTCTTTTTTTTTTTTTAATATCACGCATACTTGTTCTGTCTACATCTCCACTACTCAAGATTGGGCCTAAGAGCTGACCATAGCCTGAGAGTGCATTAGAAATGCAGATTCTCAAGTCGCCCTTGGTCCTACTGACTCAGAATAGCATTCTGTAGACCCCCAGGTGATTGCCATGGACATTAAAGTTTGTGAAGCACCGTTTTTGCTAAATATATACTTAGGTAAAAGGCGAATATGTAAGACCAGGGCAAACAACTCTTCTTTAATGTGGACAGTTGAATATGAGTATATAATAGTTAACCTAGGGGCACCTGGGTGGCTCAGTGTGTTAAAGCCTCTGCCTTCGGCTCGGGTCATGATCTCAGGGTCCTGGGATCGAGCCCCACATTGGGCTCTCTGCTCAGCGGGGAGCCTGCTTCCTCCTCTCTCTCTCTCTCTCTGCCTGCCTCTCTGCCTACTTGTGATCTCTCTCTGTCAAATAAATAAATAAAATCTTAAAAAAAATAATAGTTAACCTATAAATAAAAGGTCAAGTTTACCTATACACTGAAAGTATATTTATTTGTTTTATTGAAACAGATTCTAATTTTTAATTTTTATTTCTGATTTGAGTGCAAATAGGTTACAAGATAAATATGTAAGCGTGGAAATAAAGTATGTCTGAAAGCCCTTAAATGTAATTAGGATGTTATGGAAATAACTTCACAGTGGGTAACCCTTGCCATTGACTCTTTAGAAAGAAAGTGGGGGGGGGAGTCACAGAACGAGTATCAGTGGTTAAAAATCTCATCATCTGTTAAACATATGCTGAATAATTCCTGGAATTTCTTTTATACCATGACACTGCCTTAGTGCTGTTTATGGAAAATTGCCATTATTATTAAAAGCAGCAACTTCATTTACTTCTAGAATGGCTGATTAAAGTGAAACTAGAAAAGGAATGAGTTGTTAAAATTTCTAGTTTGTTCAGACCTGCTTCTTTATCCGTAAAGGGGGCAGAATGCAGTCGAGAATTCGCAGATGAGATTAATGAAATAAAGTAAGTCTCTAGCACTAATTAAAATTAAAAAGGATGAACAGATGGTCTTGACACAGCTGGAAGTATTCTGATGAAATTCTGTCCGTGTGTTTACTAAGGCAGCTCTGTTGCAAGAAAACACACCTGTTTACTTTTTCAAGAGCAAAAATATTATTAAATGTGTTTTTTATTTACTGCTATTTTGGCTGTTAAATCATTCCTTCATTTTTTGGTCTCATTGTCTCCAGAGATAATCAGCTTTAAGTAACTTCATAGCATATATACAAGTATGTATGCCCTTGAGTACAATAATTTTAATCATGACATTCAAATAGCAAGGTGATCATTTGCTGCTTACTAATTTTTTTTTTTTTTCTGACTGCATGGGCAAAACCACCCAAGGAGTGTGTGAAAAAAAGATAAAAGATATGAATTCACTTTAATAGACTCAAAGAAAGTTTTTTTTTTTTTTTAATATTTTTGTTTATTTGACAGAGAAATCACAAGTAGGCAGAGAGGCAGGCAGAGAGAGAGGAGGAAGCAGGCTCCCTGTGGAGCAGAGAGCCGGATGTGGGGCTCGATCCCAGAACCCTGGGATCATGACCTGAGCCAAAGGCAGAGGCTTTAACCCACTGAGCCACCCAGGCGCCCCTCAAAGAAAGTTTTAAATGTGTTTAATATGTAATATCTAAACCTTATTCATTATTCAGTATCTTAAACCTTATTCATTATTCAGTATCTTGTTTTTATAACACATACAATAGATAAATGACCTTAAATTAGCTACATTTAAATAGTAAATAATAAGTAATAATTATTTTATCATTTTCCTAATAGAAATAATACTAAAAAAATTTCAAAGATTAAGGGATAATACCATGATGGGCCTATCTTTCAAGTACAACCATTTGTAAAATCTTGCGAATTATTTCTGAGCACTTTCTACATATATATTTTCCCTATATTACATATTTACAGTCAGACTCTATGTACAATATTATATTCCACTCACCACTATTTATTAGACAACTAAATAATTATTGGGGCATCATTACCAAAGCCAGCCTCAGACCCAAACCAGGGTGATATGAAAAAAACCTCCATATTTTACTTGATCTTTAAGTATTGAAAGTCACACCCACAGATACTGGGTTAAGACTTCATCATTATCTTCCCAGAGGGCATAGTTCAACTCATAACATGCATTTATATTTGACAACATTTCGTTCAATGGCAATACTACTGGTGATTCTGTGCTTGATATAAGGATGGTTTTCTTTTTAAAATCACTTATGTTTCCTACCTAACAACAATCCTTCATGGTAGAGAGAACCAGTATTGCCACTGTTGTAATGATGAAGAGATGGTAAGAAGCCTGGCTCTTCTCAGACCTAGTCCTTGTGTTTTGGTTTCTATCCTTGCTTTCGTAGGAAGTTTCTGACAGGGCTCCCAGTGAATTCTGTGCCCCAGTGTTCACACCCTTCTACAAACTCTTCATTTTAAGTACGATCCAGCCTTGTAACTGGCTTCAAATAAAGAGAATATGACGAAAGCAACAAAATGTGGTTTCTGATTAGGCTACGAAGCCTGAGACTTCCCTCTTGCTGGCTAGCACCCTCCTTGGCTTGCTCACCCTCTGAAGCCCTCTCACCTTCTCAGAGAGAAGCCAGCTGCCATGTTATGAAATGCTCTACAGAGGACCGATGACAGACTACAAGCGTTGCATTCTGTCCAAAGCATGCAAGTGAGCTTGGGAGCTAATCCTTCCCAGCTGAGCCCTCAGATCATTGCAGCCTTTGAAAGAACCAGAGTTAAGGGATTCTGCTAAGACACATTGGGGTTTCTGACTTACAGAAAAGATGATATCATAAATGTTGCCGTGCTAAGCCTCCATGTTTTGGTGTCAGTGGTTATGTAGCGATAGGTAACATACCGACTTCCTCATACAGTTCTGCAAGCCATGTATCTCCACTCATTGACCAAAGGCTTTTTCTGAAGGTCTTATCCTCTAGCTTTTTTTATTATTATTATTTTTTTAAAGATTTTATTTAGTTATTTGACAGAGAGAGATCACAAGTAGACAGAGAAGCAGGCAGAGAGAGAGAGAGGGAAGCAGGCTCCCTGCTGAGCAGAGAGCCCGATGCGGGACTCGATCCCAAGACCCTGAGATCATGACCTGAGCTGAAGGCAGTGGCTTAACCCACTGAGCCACCCAGGCGCTCCTATCCTCCAGCTTTTTAAATTTGTTTTTCTTTTCTAAGCAGTTTCCACACTTTCCTAGTATGAATTGAGAAATGGATGGTGGATCCATGGAATTCACTCCATGGATACGAGAATGAGAAAGACAGAATTAACACGACAAATGTGTATTCAGCTCTAAAAACCCTGTTAATCCAGTCTTATGTGTTGTTAACATAGATTTGTCCCTCTTTCCTGGCAAGTCAGATCACTCTCTTTAGGTGAAAAAAAGAGATATGGAAATTATTTGAAAGGATCATATTTATGTTTAAATCCTAAGGGTGGAAACATGTGATTTGGGGTCACAGGACTATGAAAAATTAAATAAGATCTTCCAGTGGCAAATGGAAATACGTGTTTAGTGGATGTTTTCCTACTATAAATAAATGATAATTTATTTTAATAAGCTTTTACTAATGGCAGTGGCCATAGTAACTCTAGATTCCCCAACTGGACCTTTCCAATTTGGAACAGAAGATGCTTATAGGAGATTTTGATTTGTGACATAGTTACACACTTACGCTTGAAGATATATAGCTTTCAGGGAAAGGTGTTACTAAAAGTTCTTTTTGATTCATCTTCTAAAAAACTAAAGTATATAATTTTGTTTCTCTGAACTTACTGTCACTTTTGGCACAGGTATTTGTCGATCCTCTCTGTTGACAAGGGTTGTAGTCAAGTCATGTGGCTAAGCTATTCAGTCCCTTATATCTCAAACTGCCTAGTGAGATGCTCTCTTAGGATGAAAATAACAATGAATTCTTCATATCGTACTTTTGTTTTCAAGAGAATTTTCTAAGGTTCCCCTTGCATTAGGAATGAAATTATATTTCTGCCGTGATCTCAAAGACATCATTTTCTGTTACCGCCTGACTTCAATTTTGTATATAGTTTTCCAGTGATTAATGACCAGATTTAAAGATAATCTCAGAAATAAAGATTAGACATATTTTTCTAGTATTTTGCTGTATTTCTCGTCCCTGGTACATTCTGTTATGCTTTTGAATCACTAGGATTTATTTGCACAAAATTGTGTGTCCTTGGCACATCACTTTTAAGGTGCAATCATTCATCGATGTGCATTTCATCTTGATTTCATAGCAATGTAATGAAAATCCATCCCTTAAAAATGTTACATCTGTATAAATGAGAGCGATCCTTTCCCCGTCTCCCAAATCTTTGCTCTGGTAGCACCCATAGAGTGAAGATACTGTAAAGGAAGACTAATTGTGTCTCCATGGAACCTAATATTAAGCAAAGAAAACGACTTATGTGCACTCAAAGGTAAGATTTGTTCGGTAATGATTTAACCTATAAAGTTCAATGCTGTGTCTTATACCTACACTATTTAACATTTTTTCCCAAAGAAACTTGATTTAGTCATTTTTAATTGACTGTAAAGTATGAAATTACCTTGAAGAGTGAAATCAGAATCTGAGATTTCAATAAACTTTTGAGAAACAGTCTAATAATATTCAGTGAGTTGAAGCACAACTACCCTTCTTATGTGGGAAGCCATAGACTTTTTAAGTGTCAAAAAGACTATGAGTAATTTGTGATCCGATGTTGTTAATAAATTTTGAGTTGACTATTGGCTTAAACAGACTTATCAAAGGCCAAGATGATAAGCTAGCCACTTACTATGAAATTCCCTTTGGCTTGAAGACCCTGTGGTCCTAAAAGCAGAATTGGAGGGCAAAAATGTCTGAAGAAATACAGGAACGCTTCTCAGATTCTCTCTAACCTGCTATGTCTAATTCTAGAGTTTGAAATGAAAGGAAATGAAAAAAATCTCACTCTAGAGAAATGAAAATACACAGAGCTTATTCCTTAGTGGCCCTCCACGCCCTGTGAGCATTTATTATGATGTGGTTTATAATTTACCAAAACCCTGTGCTGCACACCAAGGATGGTGATTAGAGACATAGAGTCACTGTATTTTCTGTTTCTGCTCAGTCCTTATCGGTTTGTCAATAAAGCATCTATGATGTCCTTAATTATTATTCTTGAAATCAGACATTAGTAAAAAACAAACTGATAACATTTTCCATGGATGCACAATTCAATAACTTGATTAGTAGTGAAATAATTACCTTCATTTAAAAAAAAAACAATACTTTTTATTTGTTTAGCTAATCAAACAAATCAACAAATTTTTGTCCATTAAAAAAAATAACCAAATTTTAAAATCCACCCGCATTCATTAGAACGCTCTCATTTGTATCTGTTGAAAATTGAAGACGCTAAGTCAGCCCTGTTTGGATGTAGATATCAGGCTACCCTTCACTTCAGGAAGGATAATAGATGCACTCAGAAGCAAAACCAAGACCATCTATATCCCCCCAACAAACAAATGCCCGTTTATGGAGGTTATTTATTTTTCTTCTCCATGGCTTTGTTTGAGCCCTCTGAGTCCCATGTGGAATATGGTGACATATTTATGTCTGTTCGTTTGTGTCAGGCCTTCTGAAGGTACTCCCCCATTCCTACCAGACTGTTTGAAATAGCTCTTTGTCAGTTTCAGTTCACACCCATAAAATTGGCTTTGAGTTTCCACCTTGGTTGAAATTCCCTGGCCAATAACCTCCCTAACCTGATCCAGATGGGGAAAAGTTCACCCAAACAATTTTGGAACATGTTGACCCTGTCCACATATCATGGAGTAGACGTTTATAAAACCTAATCTAAAGTCCTGTTTTCCTTTCTTCGGGGTATGTCAAAGAAAATTCCGTACCCCTTCTAAGGTCACACACATGTAGATCTACAAATCTCTAACATCTCCTTTTTCCCCTCTTTTTTTTTTCTTTTCTTTTCTTTTCTTTTTAAAACCTGCTTTTGTTCTTTGAGAGCCTTCCAGTGGCCTCCTTCCTCCTAATTTTTCTAGGATTCCAGGGTGGCCAACTGGAATGCCTGCCCCCTGCCAGCGTTCTTTCTGTGGTTTATCCTCTCCTTCCTGTTGTGATCTCCCCTCAATGGCCTCCATCTCTCCACTCATCAGGAGTTGTGCTCTTATGGTAACAGAGGACACATGCCCTCTCAGACCTGAGTTCAGTCCCTCCTACCTGAAAAGGCTTTGGCCTGAGGCTTCCTCATTGGGATGCTCACTGTGAAAAAGATCCCCAGATGGGCAGGGTCCCTGGAATTTTCTTTTCTTCCAGATGAACGCTGATGACAGGAAAGTCTTGTTTGCAAAATGAAATTGGAGTTTAGACGTTTCTGGTTTTATTTATATCACGCTCCTTTACTCATTGCTTTATGCTTGATTGAATATTGGAAACAGTCTGGGGAAAGGTTGGAGAACAAACATTTACTGACACAGTAACACTAAAAGGAGAAGGCAAGTGTTTTACTTACTGGCATGTGGTTTCATTTTATGGAGCACCTGAGTCAATGACTAAATTATACTGCTTATACCACGTAAAGATAAAACCTTTCAAATATGGACTCCACAAATTATAAGAGTATCAACTGGCCAGTGACAGCAGAATATTGCTCTTTTTGCCTTCCTCTTGGATTCTTCTTCCATAGGTCTTCTAACACTCTTCCTAATATCTATCCACATTTCCTCACCTCCATTTGCCCTAATCTCAGCTTCATCATCTCCTGCCTGAACTTCCACTCCCTCCCTGGAGTTCATGCTTCATTGAGTAGCCGCTGTCATCTTTACAAAGGTCTGATGGCTTCTTCTTACAGGGTCAGATAAGAAATACTTCAGGTCTGCAGGCCATGTTGTCTTTGCCACAACTACTCATTTCTGGTGGTATAATGTAAAACCATGAAACCAAGCATAGGATCACCTATAGACAATAGATGAAGAAATGTGCATGGCTGTGTTCCAATACATTTTATTTGCACAAACTAAGGGGCCCATTGGCCTAAGAATCTGACCCTGCAGCACTATTCAAAATAGCTGAAAACAGTGTGGAGTTTTCTCAAAAAGTTAAAAATTAAGCTACCCTATGACCTAGCAATTGCACTACTGGGTACTTATCCAAAGGATACAAACATAGTGATTCGAAGGGACACATGCACCCCAATGTCCATGCCAGCAATGTCCACAACAGCCAGAATGTAAAAAGAGCCCAGATGTCTGTCGACAAATGAATGGATAAAGATGTGTTATATATACACAATGGAATATTACTCAGCCATCAAAACAAATGAAATCTTGCCACTTGCAACAATGTGGATGGAACAGAGGGGATTATGCTAAAGGAAATAAGTCTATCAGAAAAAGATAAATACCATATGATTTCACTCATATGTGGAATTTAAGAAACAAAACATATGAACACAGAAGAAGGGAAAGAAAAAGAAAATAAAATGACATTTGAGAAGGAGGCAAACCATAAGAGATGCAGAACTCTAGGAAACAAGCTGAGGGTTGCTGGAGGGGTGGGTGGGGGATGGGCTAAATGGGGATGGGCATTAAGGAGGGCATAGGATGTAATGATCCCCGGGTGTTATATGCAACCAACGAATCATGAAATTCTACCTCGGAAACTAGTAATAATTTTAATAATAGCCCAAACTGGAATAACTCAAAATAAATTGTGGTGTATTCATTCAAAGGATACTGTAAAGCACTGAGGATGAATATATAATTGCTTCACCCAAGCAAATGGATACATCTCATAAACGTAATGGTGAACATGGAAGCCACGCTGTGGAGCCCATTATGTATGAGCTCAGAGATAGAAAGTTAAAAACGAATCTCCCTATGAGTCAAGGGCTCAAGCATCCGGAAGGGAGGTTTTGTGGCACTGGTAATGTTCTGTTCCCTGTCCTGGATGCTGTGATCTGGATGACTGCCATCTTTACTGTGCCGAAGATGTGCACTAATTGTGTGCTTAAGCCATCGCGAGTTGCTTCGGGGTTTCCCTCAACATCTGAAAGACAGACTTCCCACTTCTGTCTTCGGTTGCACTCCCCAACTCCTATACCATGTGCTCATAAGTGCAAGTGACAACACTCGAGTCATATTCAAGAACGTTCCAGCTGCCTTATAAACAGGCTCGAATGGGAAAATAACAGTCTGACCTTCATAAGTCGCACTCAAAGTCTCACTTGCTTTTCCACTTTCAACATGAAATTTCAAAACTATACAAATGCCCTTGATGCCAATTCCTTGCCTATTTGATCCGGAATGGATTTCCGCTAAGCCCTGTGCTTTTCCAGCGGAGATGTTACTAGAGCCTCCCTCCTGCTCTGTGCCATTTATTGTAACTAATTGGCCTAAACTGCATGAGATCCCATTTAACAAAACATTTGATGGCTCCTCTGGTTGATATGTGCTTCCGAAGGCTCCCTAAGTGTCTAAGGTTTTCATTAGTTTTTAGAGCACACTGAGTTAATTATATTGTGCGGGAGGTTTTCAGGTTGAACAGTCAAGGAGAGGAAGGAGTAAACAGGGAGACGCTGCATGGGAAGTAAAGCCATTTCTTATTTTGACAGCCTTCAGACTTGAAAGGGCTTGGAAGTCTTTAACTGGGGCCTTTCTCTGGACAAAAAGCTGATGACCTGGGAGTGACTTACTCAGTCCAGGTGGCCCTCACAAGAAGGAAAACAGGACCTCACCCCTCGCTGGAATGTGTAATTTGTGGTAAAACTTGAGGGGCCCATTACAATCTGTTGACAACATTCCTTCTTGAAAGGTCAGGACAAAATGAAAGTTAAAGAGGAAAACACGCTTTAGAGCCTGCTGTTCCTGTGGAGTCCACAGGGCTGAGTCTCGGGGGAGCTTGGGCTACGATGGAGGAGAGGTTTGCTACAGACTGTAGTGATGTTCATTCTCTGGGTGGCGCTACTTGGGCCAAAACAAGGAGGGCCATTTTTTCCCATAATCAGTTGCAGCCCCAGGACTACTGAAGGAGTGAGATTTTATGACTGATTCTGGGTCCAAATTCTTAGGTCCAAAATGAATATGGTAGCCAGACCACATCGTGAAATTCTTGAGCGTTTTGGAGATATTGTCAAGTGACTGCTCATCCGAGCAATGACATATATGGGAAAAATCTGGAGGAAGCGGCTAAATCCTTAGCCTTGAAGGCTATCCCTAAAACTGGTTGTCACGATGCATTCTTCTACTGGAAATGAGCTCAGTGGTTCTACCCCATTCCTGAACCCAGCGTAGCATTTGGTTTCCATTTATAACACTTCACCAGCTATGCATCTATTCTAGCAGTATTGATGACATTGATTTTATTGCCTATATCTAGGACAACCACTGCTCAATATAGCTTTTTTCAGTCATGTGTATGTGGGATATATTTTAAGTATGGACTAAATAGAGATGCAAGTATGGCTATCAGTTATAGACACCCATACACTAAGATATCAGTGTGAACAGGGATTATAGACAGTTATAGACACCCATGCACAAAGACATGAGTGTGAACAGGGATTATAGGTATGGATATGTATTATATGTGTACATGGTATATTCTGGTAAAAGAGGTAAGATATTGGGTAAAGAAAGAGCAATATTAGGGCATTCCAATATTTTTAAAACAAATCTCCCTCTACTCAATCTTGAAGATCAATTATAAAAATCAAAGTAGTTGGGGGGAAAGATAGGCTTTACATATACATAATAATGAAAGTGACTTGGAGTGTGAGATCTTCGAAGGCAAAGATACCATATTTTCACCTCTGTATCCCCAGCACCTTTCATACAATGAATAATATGAATGAATGAATGAATGAATGAATGAATGAATGAAGTAACAAATGGCTTATACTTTCATCCATTCTAAATAAAGTAACAATAATAATAATAATAATAGTCAGCCTTTCAACATTTCCCCATCATAGACAGGGAGCTCATATCCAGCCAGCTTCCTACTCTGAGGGAACAGAGCTCAAAGTTGCCTCTTTCTTGACCTGTGCTTTTCCCAAAGCCATGCCCAGGTGTCTCTCCAGGGTTTTGCCAGATGGGAGGCCAACTTGCTTCCCCAGCACTGGAGAGCTTCTGTCGGGCTCTGCTAGGATGAGCCACCCACGGTGGGGATGTCCGCAGCTGACAGCCCAATCAGCAACAGTAGCGGAACACCACCAGCACCCACCACCACAACAAAACCAAATATTGGAGCTGAATATAAGACAGATGATTTTGTTTATCTCAAGTGAAAAAGACAAGCAACAAGACCCCTGGGAGCCCCAAAATGAGAAACTTCTAAAGCTAATTGAGATATGATTAAAAAGATTGCTGCGTGTTGTTGCCAGCCGTCATTGGGTTTTGTTATTAGGTTCCCCAGTGATGGAGCAATCAAACCAGTTATTATGCCTTCAGCAAGCATCGGAGTTTAGTATATATTTTCTGTAAAACAGTAACTTATTAAGGGTATAAGTGGGGTTTCTGAAACAAATTCAATAAATATATTTTAAGAAATTGCTCTCTTTGGTATCACTCATCATAGACTCAGACTGAGGCCTGGAAGTCTTTTTTTTAGCAGGACTGTCCGATATAAATACCATGCAAGTCACATGTGAGATTTTAAATTTTCTTGTGACCATATTGTGAAAAAGTAAAAAGAAGTATTACATTTAATAATATTTTTACTTCACCAGTACATCTGAAATAATATTTTTCACCATGAACTTAATAGAAAATATCATTAATGAGAGTTTTGGCATAATCGTCTCTCAGTAAGTCTTTGAGATTTGGTGTGTATTCTGTACTTAAAGAGCATCTCGATTTTGTCTAGCCAAACCGTGCTTAATGGCTAGCGGTTACCGTTTTGGACAGGGCAGGCTATAGCTTTTTCCTATGTGGCTATTACTAGAGATAAATTAGACAACATTCCTTCCTCTATGCCATTTTAAAATTTCAGGATTGCACCTACTTAGTGATCTTACCTCTGCTAATGGAGGAAAATTCATTTTCTGCCCATCATAAAGAGCACATCATGGTTTTCTAGGAAACCATTAATCAGTAATATGATTTATTTAATAATATTTTGAGCATGCACCAGATTATTATTCAAGGCTGAATTCAGGGTACAGCTTTTCATTTTGGATATACGGTTCTTGCCAATGTGTTACAGATTGAAAAATCCCCAGTGCAGAAAACACAGCTACCTTTCACAAGAACACCTTGAGAAAAATTTTACTATGCACAACAAAAGCCTCTTTCGTATTGATTCCAAGGGGTACGTGAAACCACTCTCTACTAAACATACTAGAATTTTCCCATTTACAAAATTTTTCATTTGTCAGTCTGATATACATAATTTTCCTAAGTAGCCTCAAGTTGCACTGTACAAGACGCAGCATGTAGGAAAAACACAGAAATCCATTTTAACACAAGCAGAGTATTAAGCTTACTTGAAGGTGGAAGGTTTTCTAGTTTAATTTCTTGTCTCCCAGTTCCATAAACTATAGCTGCTTTCACAGTATATTCAAAAGGCCTTGGGCTTTTTACAGCAATCAAGAAACCAGCCTTGACGCTTAGGGAGAATGGTTGGGGTGCTGAAGGTAAGGGAGTTTCTACTTGTCATTTGTGTGTAGAACCACCAGCACATTGAAGAACTGAGAGCCATAGAGTCCGCCAAGTAGGAAAGGACTTTCTGATCCCGGCTTCGTAATTCTCTCCTTTTTCCCTGCTCTACCTCACCCACTCTCCCAGCTTTCTTCACCTGCAAGCAAGACCTACAGACACGAAGCAACAACAGTGGGACAAAGGATGCTGAAGCTGAGTGAGAACTCATGTCGTCCGTATAGTGTTCTTGGGCATAAAATGGGGAAGGAATTCAATATATCATCCCATCACAGCTGGAATTTATAGAGAAAACACTTCTGAGAGGGAAAGTGTCTTAGTTATCCCTGAAGAGTTGGTTTGAAATGATGGACACGTTTGGAGACTACTCCTAGTAGCACTGAATTCACTGATTCTACTAATCAGGAGTGTTTCTGCTGGGGACCAAAGCAAAACAAGGAGACAAAGAGAAATAATGGCAGCAGAATACCCATGATGATGGGCTGAAGTAGAAAATCTGTTACATGGCGTTGGCTGTAAGTGAGATGGACGGAAGGGAAGAGTTGATGAAGAGACCTGTCCATTATGTTTAGGAACTGAGGAAATGATGAGGGTGTTTTTCTAGGCTCTCCTTCTTATTTGATTTTGACAGTTAATCAAAAGCTCTTCATTCACTTCTGCAAAATTAAGACATCAACGCCCACAGAGTTTAATGGCCTCTAGCCAACGTTAAAATTTAGCCAGTTTAAGTATTTGTTGTTAAATTACAACTTAGCTTCTGCAGAAATGGGGGGGTGTGGGGAGGGTTTTGGGTTAAAATTCTGCTGTGTTAGGCTGTAAGGAAAGACAACGTGGAAAGTGAAAATGGCATTGTTTTACTGGAAAGCAAAAAGTGTCCTGAAGGCTTGGAATCCCACAAATAAATCACAAATTATGTTAAATATGAATAAACCATAAAGAGCTCTTCAAAACTCAAATTTGGAATCATTAAAATTGCTTTGAATTTGCACCACTTTTGTTGATAATTAAAACATGTTCACAGGATCTCATAAGTGGGAACAATTACAGAGTTACTGTTTCACAGTGAAGTTAGCAAATTACTTCAACAAAAACTATAACAGCGGTAGACTTCCTAGTTCCTGAAAACTATAAGTAGTGAATTGATTTGTTCTTCCATTTGGATGAGTAAACAGCATTTAACAATCATCCATACTTTTGAGGGATGGAAATTCCATTCCCTGCTCCATCACTAACTAGGGCTCCTAAAATTCAGAAATATTTATTTGGGGGGTAAGATTTTCATTGCTTTTTTATCAATGCAGAATTAGGCTGATAACTTTTTAGTAACTTATTTAAATAATTTCAAGGAGAGTCTATGTATACTTAAAATCAACAAATTGTGCACGATGATGTGGTAAACATGAAAATAATGAGCCAATTAATACATCTCAAAATAGGCACATGAAACTTAGTTGTGAATAGAATTAACATTTTTAAAAATAACCAGTTGCCTGATTACTGAAATCACAAATGTTATTCTTCCCCTGCAAAAAAACAAACAGCAATAAAACTTGGAGAGAAACCATGCAAACTGATCATTAGTAGTAGTTGAAATGGGTTGTAAGCCTTTTGAAATCTTCCTGTGATTAGATAATCAATAAATAAAACATTAAATTACATGAGCCCAAAGTTCAAATTATTTTTCCATCAACATATTCAGTGAGTAGTCCAAAATTTCACCCTAAAATTTAAGATGTATATTTAGTCTGGTTCTCTTGACGTGTTTTGTTCATGTGTGTGTGTTATATTTTTCTTTTACTGACAAATGCCAATGGGTGATAATGATTTGTCTTTTAAGTAGAAGTTTTTACTGCTGTGTATTTTCTACTGTACAGTAAAAGGTAAAGGGGTGATGACAAGAATTCAAGAAAAAATGCTGAAATATTCCCGTGCATGCATATTTGCCCAGGATGGCAAAGACCAATGGGAGGTAGAACACCAGCAATGAAAAGGAAAGGATAGATAACTTTTCCTTTAGATAACTAAAGGATATTTTTTCCTTTAGATAACTGCACTGTCATCAACCTTTATCACGTAGATCATGACATCGATACACCAGAGAAGCTAAACAGAGCCCCGCTTTGCCCTTCCCCAAGTCGAATGCTTGAATGCTTGGTCAGTTTTTGAAAATAAAATAATAATCACTACCATTACCAGGACTGCCCTGGCCCATTCCAGGGCCACCCGTATGTTATAGCTTACATAAATGGCTGGACTCACAGGGTGCATACTTTGTATGCTTGCTTGGCGTAGCTGATCTATTTCCACATCTACTAGGTATTTATATCTCCTCATTGGCAATTACTTCTGCAGAGTAGGTAATCTTTTACCAGAAATTAAATGGCTTGCGCCAGGATCTTGTTTCTTCTTCCTACAGAAGAGACTGCCTCTCCCTTCTCTGCAACTTCAAAGTCACCTTAAACTGAGTATTAAAATGAAAATGTGTGCATTCTGCAATGGATTTAAATGCAAGGAGAATGCGAAGACTTCGACATTCTCTTTGTCAAGAATGCTGAGCTCTTCTCATTCTCCACTACAAGACCGTATTTGGATTTAGAAGACTTTATCATCTCTCTGTGCCAAAAAAAGGCGCATACCAGATGATTGACGCCTCTCAGGGACCCAGCCACACATAAAAGAATATAACCAGACCCTTAGGAGGCTGAGAGCTCCCTTGAAACTTGAGATAAATGTGTGAAGAATTTCAAAATAAGAACATATCAAAACTTTAAATCTGTGGGAAACTTTTGCAACAATTTGTCATCTCCTAAATATGTGTGACAGCAACATTGACATCTTTGAACTGTGAGTAATAGGATTGCTATTATGTCTCATCGCCATATACATACATCTATTTTTAATACACTACGATGTAATTTTCAGTTCAAGATAATGCATGCCACTGCTCTTTAATGATAGTGATGAATAGAATATTGATTAGAAAACAGTCTAAATAACAGGTAATTGATAGGGGTGAGGGAGATGTGGCATTTCCATCTTCATTTTTACATAATAACTACAGATTTCTCAGCCATAATAATATATATCAGGCATAATCAAGAGAAGGTAATATATGAATTAATTTTTTCTAACAAGAATGTGTGCTGCGTAAACAGAATCTTATGCCATAATTTGGCACTGTATGAATTTGATGCATTTACCAGTGGAAGAAAAAAAACATCATTTGCGTAGGGAGATAGAGGATACTGTTCAGTGTTTATAACAAGAAGTTTAAATCTTTCCGTTTATTTCTTGGATGGAAAGAACGTGCATTTGGGAAATCATGATATTCACAAAAAAAAAAATGTAACCTTAAGATTCTTATTTGCTCTGGTATATGTCAAAGGGACTGCTAGTTTGGGAAATGTCCATTTCTATTAGCTAAACCCAGAAAGGCGTAACACTTGCTATTGAAATTTGTCTAGTTTTCTGAGAAAGCAAAAGTAAACAGAATGAGGAAATGAGTCAGATACAGCATTCTTCCTTTTCCCAAGGTGCTATCCTTAGCCTTTTTCCTAAACCTGACTTCTGTTCTTACTTGAAACCTTCATGGTTGTTTGCTGTCCCTCTTCTCTCTGCTGTTTACTTTGAACATGTGTTCCTGAGTGTCCCACAGTTGTTACCACGGTCATAGCATTATGATTGGCTCACAAGAATGGAACAAACAACTGTTGGTGGAAACTAAGATCCTGGTCAAAATGGCTTTCTTATGGGGCGCCTGGGTGGCTCAGTGGGTTAAAGCCTCTGCCTTCGGCTCAGGTCGTGATCCCAGAGTCCTGGGATCGAGCCCCACATCGGGCTCTCTGCTCAATGGGGAGCCTGCTTCCTCCTCTCTCTCTCTCTCTCTCTCTCTGCCTGCCTCTCCACCTACTTGAGATTTCTATCAAATAAATAAATAAAATCTTTTTTAAAAAAAAAGATGGCTTTCTTATAAGCCAAAAGACTAAAATGGTCTCTTAAAAGATTTTTAGTAGCCTTAGAGGACCTACAAAATATGAAGCCCTAGCATTCATGTAAATAAGAATTTGATGAAAGTACATAAGATTTTTCCTACACCTGTGCCACATTTTCTAATCTTCTAAAGCATATAAACATAGCTCCTATTCTCAAAAATACTTAAATAACAGCAGCACCATACTCCTTTATAGAAAATAATTGAAAAATAGTAAAGAACAGTGAAAGGAACACAGAGTTGAACACTCCTTTTTTATTTCTAGCAAATGCAATTTAGTTAAATTTATTTTGTATCTCTTTACCTGGTTTCGCTAAGACTCGAGAGATTGAAGAAAGTGCTTATTAATAAAAGAAGGCAAGAGTAAATAACATTTTTGGAAAAAAAATCTTTATAAACTTAGCAAAGCATTATTTTTTTTAAAAATTAAGTGAATTAGAATATTGCTTTCAAAAAATATTTGTGTTTTGTAAAAATGCTGATTGATAGGACTATGCACTATCTAGAAAATCGCTCTGGGAAAGCATTATATTTATTTTTGGATGTCTTCTTATGGCATTTGATAATACTAATAGTCATCTATGAATGAAGCTTTTTCATCTCTTAGTGATTAAAGATCAACTTTTCTTCATCTCAAAGCTCAAGCCCCTAAACACTGAAGTTACGCTCTTCCAACCTCCCATATCTTCAGACTAGAGATGTCTGTGGTTGACGCCACACGTTATACTACCCTTGCCCTTGTACTACTTTATGCTACCCTAGCAAAGAATGTGCTATCTCCTATGATAACCATTTCCTGTTTTTTCCATTGCAAATCTCAATACAAGGCAATCAAAAGTCAGGAATATACTAGTGGTCCATGTAATATGGCTCAAGGATTGCCCATTAGTGATCTTTGAGTAAATATTCGTGACTGATGGACTGTCTGAGTGAATATGTACCTGATCACCATGATCACCATTTGGTTTTTCAAGCTACGACTAACGCACTGAATATTCTTGGTTCACAATACATGGAAGTTCTCAGAATAGTGGTATTTGGTCTGGCTTGCAGACCAGTCTTCTAAGTTTTCTGTAAGCACAGTGACCAGAGAAGAGTGATTTGGGTCATTGTGTGACAGTTTTTCCCCATACATTGGTTTCCCGTGACTTCTAAGCCTTTTGAAAATGCAGCTTCTCATATTGCTTTTAAAACAAAATTAAAATCCATATGCTAAGCATGCCGCGTATTTACTTAGAAGTGCTTTTAAAACAGAGCCAAAAAGGTTGTCAGCCTTTTTTATTCTGTATGCAATTCTCATGGTTATTATATCATCACTTCCCATCATACACAATGATTCTCAAAGATAAAGCGGTGAGGAAACGGAAGAGTAGAGAGAAGGGAAGACAAAGCATCCTTCACGAGGGGTCTTATCAAAATCTCAGTTATGTAGCGGATAGTTTGAAAGACAGAAAAACACATTTGGACTCTAGGGATTCTGATACTCCATATAGAAGGACCCCCATCCTCCACCTTGAGAATTACTGCTTTAGGAAGTTTCTGCTTTAAAGTCTCCAGCAATACTGTTTTATAAACATAGAAATGTATGTACAGACATATTTATATGTATCTACAGCTACAACTCTATACATACACACACGCGCACCTTATATCTATATCTGTAATCAAAGATGCATAACAGTGGTTTTCCATAGAGATAGGATGACATTCTGGCGATTTGCCCAATCTGCAAGTCAGAACTGAGATAGGAAAAGAAGCTGCTGCTATTGACAGTTCCCTGTGGGTCACCAGGTGTGGGGAAGATGTGATCCACAGTGCCTTTCCCATTAGTTGAAACGTGCATAACTGCATGGGAAAATTTATAGGGACTTCAACAAGGGACAGCAGATAAGAGACGCAAATTAATTAGGTGGTGAGTTTTCTCCCTTTATAAGCATAACAAATGTGCCTTCCCTAATATGCCCTTGAGAATTACAACTGAAATATATAAAAGGGAATAGCTGATAACTGTTCTTGTATCTATTAAAGTTCATAAGGTATTTATCATGGTGCCTTTTTACTTATTAATTCTTCAAATGTATGCTGAGTACCTGCTCTGTGCCAGGGACATTTCCTGGTTCTAGGAACACATGGGGATTAGATCCCTTAGGGAAATGCTTGTCTATATGAAGTTTATAATCTAATGAAGGTGTGGTGAGTGAAGTTAGAGAGTAAAACAAATAAATAAGCAGTTTGGTAGATAATGAGAAATACTACGATGAAAAATGAGGGAGGGTATGGGGATTGTTGGGAGAGGGGATTTGCAGTATTTGCCACAATATCCCAGGTTGTAATTAGGATTGTAAAGTTTTCAGTTCTGCATTAACTACTTTGGGAGCTGAATTTATTTTTCCATCAGTTTAGATCTTTGTTCTTTGGAATTAATTCTTTGGAATTCGACTTTGCTGAATTAGAATTAAAGACCTAAAGGAGAAGAGATGAATTATGATATTACCTTCAGTGTAGGACTTTCACTATCCCCTTTCAATTGCAAATGACATAGTTGTTCAATAAGTGTGTTCCATAACCACTAAGACAGTTATAAAGCATTTTAAAGATGATAAACTTTTAGAAAACGCTACAGCAATGGAATATCATACTACACTGCTATGGTCATTCTAATTATATATATATTTATATATTATATATATTTTATATCATAAAATTTTAATTATATAATATATAATTTATTCTTTATATACAATTTTATATATATTTAATATATTTTAATTATATAATTTATATAATTTAATTATATAATTTATATTATTTTAATTATATTATAAATGTATATTATATAATTATATATAAAATTATATAATATATAATTATATATTATATGTAATTATATTATATATTATAATTATATAAAAATATATATATTATAATTTATTCTTTATGTACATTTTGAATAAAATATTTCAAGCAAGTCTTGTGCAGGAAAATGATGCCCGATTAGAGTACGTAAACGAGTAACCACCTGAACTAAACATGTTGCCAAAACTAAATTATTTACTTTATAAACATTTCAAATGTCAGAGTCTAATTCCATCCACAAGTGTTTTCTTAAACACTGTGCAGCAATTAGGGATAAAGACTAAGGAAAGACAAGGTCAAGAAGCAGCGTTCTGTAATTAGGCCAGAGTTAAGGCTGCTTTTTGCTAGGAGGAATTCATAACATGTTCAGAATGATAAGTGGTACTGAAATTGATAAACAGTTTAATATTACAATTGCTTTGTTGTACTCTGATGCTATCACATTTGCTAAACAATGCAAATCCTTTATAAGATAAAATCTCCTGATCATATTTCAAAGCTTTTAGAAGAAAGCAAATGACAGTTCAGGTTGCAAGATAGATTAGATGAATTTAGTACTAATTCCAAAGAACAAAGATCTAAACTATTGAAAAATAAATTCAGTCCCAAAAGTAGTTAATGCAGAACTGAAAACTTTACAATCCCAATTACAACCTGGGATATTGTGGCAAATTTCAAGGCAGAGCTTCAAAGGGTCATTTATTTTATGTGGAAAAGGATTTGCTTTGCAAGAAAAAGACATGAGTGGTGCTAGAAAAGCAATAAGTAATGTTTTTATTAGTTAAGTTTAGAAGTAAAATATGAAATTATTAATTTTATAATTATTCAGGAAGCCAAGTACTTAATATACACAATATACCATAACATTATTTTTTCTTGCTTTGCCTGAACATGTATAGGATGTAGATACTCATCCAGAATGTTCTTAATCTCCCTCACAAGACATGGAGCCAGAAAACTTGTTATTTTATCCTTGTTTGAATTCTGCCACCCCTTCCTCATGCCCCCGTCGCACACATTTTCGACGTTATCACTTCTCTTCCGAACTTTGGGATTTGATGAACTTCTTTAAACGGTAGACCATGTAACCCCACAGAGTTAATTTGTACCGTATTCATCCCCCTTTGCCCGTCTTTGGTTTCTACGATTTCTCCATGGCTACACTCTTCCTGTAGAAATAATGTTATCGGTGGATGAAGAACGGAAATAAAACCCGGGATCGTTTGTGTCATTTTACTGTTAGTTTTGGTCTTCTCCACAAACCGGTCCCTGCTCTCTCCTCAGATCTTGCTCTGCTTGATCTCTGTGTGGTGTTAGGACAAACCACATGTTGAATTCTCGCTGGTTTTTTATCACAGACTTTGCTAGTCCTCCAAATTCTCTGCCTAATTGTCTCTCATCTTTTTTTTTTTAATTTATTTATTTTTTCAGCGTAACAGGGTTCATCCTTTTTGCACAACACCCAGTGCTCCATGCAAAACGTGCCCTCCCCATCACCCACCACCTGTTCCCCCAACCTCCCAGCCCTGACCCTTCAAAACCCTCAGGTTGTTTTTTCAGAGTCCATAGTCTCTTATGGTTCGCCCTAATTGTCTCTCATCTTACATAGTTTTCTCAAGGTGTGATTCCTTCCCATAGTAGAGTTGCCACTAAGTCAAAAGAATGACATTTGCTGTGGTTGTATTTTAATGCTAGTAAAAACAGAGTCAGAAAAAGGAAATGAAACAGCCATATATATATATATATAAACACACATACATATATATACACACACACACACATATATATACATATATATATACATATATATATATATATATACACACATATATATATGGATGGCTATTGTAGAAAAGAATATAACAGATATCAAATGTCTTGAAAGCTGCTGGATAAGCCACATCCTGGACAAGAATTAAGTGATCCTCTGTGGGATCTCAACTATATTCTACTGACTGATTGTTTTAGAAGAAAGGATATGTACTAATTTGGACATTTGGCATAAATAAATACTTTGTGATATGTGTGCTTCCATTTGTGGACATTTGTCCTTAAACTGGAAATTTAGTATGAACATCTCAGTGTGGGAGGGATAGGGAGACAATATGATTCCACCTAAATGTGCCAAATGAGCTGCATTTAAATACGAAGGTGATTGAGTTTAACTTAACCATGCTGGCCTTCCACTTTGTTGATGGTCTTTTTTTTTTTTTTTTAAGATTTTATTTATTTATTTGTCAGAGAGAGAGACAGAGAGAAAGATCACAAGTAGGCAGAGGCAGAGGGAGAAGCAGGCTCCCTGCCGAGCAAGGAGCCCGATATGGGACTCGATCCCAGGACGCTAGGATCATGACCTGAGCCGAAGGCAGCTGCCCAACCAACTGAGCCACCCAGGCGTCCCTGTTGACGGTCTTTTAAAATGAGCAGAAACCTCCTGAATTTCATTGCTAGGTAAAGAGTTGGAGAAAACGAAGTTTAAAAATACAGATTTCTAATTCATAACCTGCGGTCTTCTGTCTGTGCTCTGCTTCCAGGGAAGGTTACAGACATTGTGCAATTGGAATTTAGCAAACATTTTTCAAGAATCTCATGATAACCTTGTGAGTAAGATGGATAAATGTGGGCCAGACGACGGGACAGACAGGTGGATCTGTGGCTGACTGACTGCACAGCTGTACCCCAGTGCTTGATTAATGCATCAATACCCGCGTAGAGGTTGACGTCCAATGTCATTCCTCTGGGTCCTGTTTTTGCCCGTGTCTTCTAGTTCATCATTTTAATCAAAGATCTGCATGACGACAGGAAGTGTGCTCATCAAATTTGCTAGCGATGCCAGGTTTGGGGGAAATTAATATACTGGTGACAGAATCAATCTTCAAGTGCCTTCAACAGGCTGGAGATATGGGTGCAAACAAACGACTTGAATTTATCAATAAAATATCAGGCCTCAGTATTGGCATATCCAGCACTGGTACACACTGAAGCTTGAAGAAGGGCTAAGCTGGCTTTAGCTCAGAGAGATGAGCGTGTAGGTCAAAATGGGGGGAGACGGGGGCGCCTGGGTGGCTCAGTGGGTTAAAGCCTCTGCCTTCGGCTCAGGTCATGATCCCAGGGTCCTGGGATCGAGCCCCGCATCGGGCTCTCTGCTCAGCAGGGAGCCTGCTTCCTCCTCTCTCTCTCTCTCTCTCTCTGCCTACTTTCGATCTCTCTCTGTCAAATAAATAAATAAAGTCTTTAAAAAAAAATGGGGGGAGACGTTTTAGGGGACACACGTGAGATTCCACAGAGAGCAGGAAGGGAGTCAGGTTGCAGGAGTGGAACGTAGGTCCATCAATGGAACAAAGCGTAACCAGCGGCCAGTAGGGCTTGAGGGAAATGGTGGACTGTGGATGACTTGTACTTTAAGGTCCTGGTTTGTGGGACATCCCAGGGTAGTACAGACAAATGTAGTTATGGTAGACCACGTGGTGTAGGGGAAAAACCAAAGCTATGGTGTCCAAAAGACCTGGGCTCAGTTTCAAACACTTAAATGAAGTGTTTGAATTTAATTGTCCTGAGTGTCAGTTTTCCTAACTGTAAGATGTGGCCAGTACTGTTTCTTTTAAGAAGTAAAATGATAAAGCATTAAGAAAATGAGTAATTTTTAAATTAGATTTGATTGTTCATCCTTGGGTTAAAAATTTCCCCATAATTGTCGGTATTTTCTTTTTTTTAGTGTGATTCTTGCACTGTTTCCCTGTTCTGCTTTCCTTGTTTATAAGTTTTTGCTCTTTAATAACTAACTAATTAACTAACTAAATACATAAATAAATTTGCCTGAGATTTGTCTATTTTATTAGACTCCTGAATGGGCCAACTTTTTGTTTACATTATTCTGATTTTTTTTTATGGTTTCTAATATGTTTGCTGCTCCTTTCATCTTTATTATTTCCTCCCTATACAAGATCTTAGGATCTATTATTTTCTTGTTTTCTTTCTTTTCTTTTCATTTTTAAGTACTGGAAACATTTAAAATTATTACTGTCTCTCTGTGTACCACTTTAACCATTATGTAACATACAGTCTTTCCACTGGTATTGTTTGTGAGGTAAGTTTATTTCTATCCTGACTGAATTGTTATTTGGGAGCACTTAACTATTTTCAGTTTCTTGCTGATACTTAGTGGCACTCTTTTCTTAATTGACTTTACATTAAAGTGAAATTAACCTATAATTTCTGATTTTTCTATTTAGTGAGTTTCCAGTATATAAAAATATTTGGGGATATAGGCTTATTTCCCACTTGAGAGGACTTAATGCCTTTTATGCTATGTTTTTATCCATTCTATGTTATCTTCAGTTTTTGTTGATGTGTCTATCGCTTGATATATGGAGTTTTTTTCCTCCTGCGGCATTTGACACTGCTGACCCCTGCACCTTGGAAGTCTCTACCCTTACTCACGTGGCCCATCTTTCTTCTGACTTCCTCCTTCTCTGAATATTGTTTATTCTTTCCTTCTGTCTCTTCCCCAGTTCACCCTTTATAGCCACAGGCATTCTCCGCCCTTCCTAACTCATTCCCACGAATTCATCACCGCTACCCTAGGCTGGCTTCACTTCTCAGTGGGGCCACGTCTAACCTCTCTAGTGGATTTCTCTCCCTGGATTTCCACCAGGATCTTCAACTCCGAATGTTCCAGATTAAACCCATGGTCTTCCCTCAAACCTGCTCTCCTGAGTCTCTTTTTTTTCTTCTGTTCAATGACTCCACTTTTACAAGCAAACAAAATAGAATGTCATCCCCTCATTTGATGTCAAGCATTGTCAATTTTGTGAGACGAATGTGGCACTCAAATCCGTACTGTCCTCTGTACCCCATTGCAGGAAACCTGGCTCACCTCCATGGCCTTCCCACCTCCAATCTTAGTTCAAGCCCTGTCTATTCCTGCCTTTCACAGGAGGGTTCACCATCTACATGCAAACTCAACTCATTATTTCCCTGAGCAAAACCAGTCCTAGGCTTCCAGTTCTCCCCAGGATAGAGGTTAGACCACTTAGCCTTGCTTACTTGATTTGTCTATTCATGATCTGTCCCTTTTTGCCTGCTAGCTCCAATGTATCATTCTTCTTACCCTGTCACTCCAGAATTGCTAAACCTTGAGCTGTTCTCCTGAGCTCTATGCTCCGTGCTCCATGCTTTGGCTCTGCCTGCAAAGTCTCTTCCTTCGACACCCTACTTGACCTAGAGAGTGTTTATGATCCTCTAGGGTACTCTCCAAACATCCTCATGTATGATCCTCTCTAATGCTCCCTCCTGGCCTCATGTCATGATTTAAAGCACTGCCTTCTCTACAGTAGGTCTTTACCATTCATATGCTGCTTAATGTGCTTAGCAAATTTTACTGCAGTTATCTGTGTAGATGCCTTCTTCTCTGACTCTGACATTTTTAGGGGAAGAAATGGGTCTTATTCACATCTGTATGCACAGTGCTTACTTAGTATAGTGCCTGCTCATAATATGACTTGATAATCTAAAAATAAAAATGTGTTAAACCATCGTATTTGGTGGATGGAAATACGATGTTGTGATTTTCTTATGATTGATTGTCTTCTATAATGGTATGATAATGTTCTTTAATCTAATGTCATACTTACTGCCTTCAGTTCTACTTTGGCTAATCTTACCAACCACCTGATTCTTTTGTTCATGTTTGATTGATAGATCTTTGTTAAATATGTTATTTTTAGCCTTTTAATGACATATTGCTTTGTAAGCAGACAATTGTTGAATTTTTCAATGCAATCTGAGAATCTCTGCCTTTTAAATGAGGTAAGGGAGACAGTTTCATGCTTAATGTAATAAGTTCTATTTTTTGTCTCCTACTTATCTAACTTTGTATTTGCACAATTTTTTGTAATTTAAGACTTCTCTTTGCTCTTCTTTTTATTTTTGTGTGGAATTTGCCATGTTTCCTTCTATTTTTAATTGAAAAGTTTATCACTCATTTTTTTTTTTTAATTTTTAAAAATTTTTTCTTAGAGTGTGTGAGCAGTGAGGGAAGGGTAGAGGGGGAGGGGGAATCTTTAGCAGGCTCCATGCCTCCTGAGGAGCCCAACTCGGGGCTCGATCCCATGACCCTGATGTCATGACCTGGGCCAAAAACAAGAGTCAGGCACTTAACCGACTAAGACATCCCTGTGCCCCTATTACTCAATTTTTAATTAGTACCAATTTTAGAATATTCTACAATGTCCTTAATTCTGTATACTCTTCTTTTTTTATAAATAATAATGAATTTGCTCCTTTATGGCTTCATATGCCACTCCTGTCCTATATCTGCTTCCATTCATAAGTAATCTGGACTTAATAATTCTCTAAATTAAATAATAATATTACCTTTAATCGGCAGGGTTCACATTTACTCATATTTCAATTAGTAGTGTTTATGCAGTATAATACCTAGTGAAGATTCTCCAGCAGATATTACAGTAGATAGCTCTATTTAGTGCATTTTCTGAGTCTTTCAAAGTATAAGAATGTCTTATTTTCACTCATGAATGAGAAGTAGCAAAACTGTAGATGCAAGGGTATGGTGCTTTTCTATTTTTATACTTTTGTTTTCTCTAGAGAAACACCAAGAGTCTGATTTATATTTCATAGAAGATCATTTACATTTTTCCCGTAGGAATATATAGAATACTGTTCTTTCTTTGTATTGTTTCTTTAAAATGAGTCTCTAAATTGGATTCACTTTCTGATGGTTATACATAGGAATCAAAGTGCTGTTTCTAGTCTGATTTCTTTTTAAGGTATGAAATTTTAAATCAACCATACACAATTTTTTTCAAAATTATTATTATTGCATATTGAATCTTAATCTCCACTCCTCAGATATTTCAACTTTTTATATGTTTTCTTCATTATTAGTGTTTTTGGTCCTGGATTTTTAAAGTGTATTTTGTCTTTAGTTGTTTTGACCTTAAATTCCTATTAATAATATATTACAAATCATATTTTTCTAACCTACTTACCTCTTCGATAAGATTTTTCAATCTTACTATACTATAATTTATACTTCTTGGAGAGGGTCAATTTAAATTTTATTCCAAGAAATTCACTGTCTTCTTCTTTGCTATGAGTCAGAATTCTTTCCCTTTGGTCTTGCTTTTTTATTCTCCCTTTTAATCTTTGACTTTTGCTGCTTTCTATCAGAATGTTTACTAAGTAGTTTTCTGAGGAAGGATTTCTTGCAACACAACCCACCAACATACTAAGAATCTCAGTTTATTTTCAAACAGATTATATTAAATATTTCATACTTTACCAGTAAGGCAATTTTTATAGCATAAACAGGTTTATAAAACATATGAAGTTGCAATAAATATGTGTAGCATATATGTGGAGAAAGAGAGAGGGAGAGAGAGTGATGATTTCCATATTAATAAAGAGTTCTACAAATATTAATGTTTACATTAATAGTAAAAGATGGCATCCCCAGGGGAAAAAAGTATATGCCTTCGGCTGGTATTTGCCCCCAAAAAGTCAAGAGGCCAATAGTTACATAGAAATTCTTCATCCTCACTGGCAATGAAAGAAATGCAAAGTAAAATAATAAAATATTCTATTTCTAACAAATTGCAGTGGACTAACATAACTTCATTTTGGAGAGAATGGGAATAAAATCTGCATTTATAAATAGTTCTTACTGAGGTATTTTAACCTTCTGGACTACAACTTTGAGTGATAATATTCTATTCTTTTTAGAGTTATTCTCAATTTTCCAAATTTTCTGCAATAGAAAGTCGTAAAAAAAGAAAATACAGTGTAGGCTTAAGCCTAATAATAAGGAATGAAGAGACTGAGAAGAGAAAAAAATATATCTGGTGAAATGATTAGGAAACACATCCTAGAATAAATAGAATTTAAGCAGTGTTCCTATGGACAGATGAGTTTCATCTATGGAGATAATGGAGGGCAAAGGGCTAATTTAGGTCAAGAGAAAGGAATTAGCAAAGATAAGAAGAAAAAGTGCTTGGGAACTTGACCATGTTTAAGGAGGAAGATTTTAAATGTTATCACCACATTACATACACACTCAGACACACACACACACACACACACACACACGTGAAGGGAAAGAGATGTTAACTAACTCTCTTGTCATTATTTTGCAAAATAATATGTATCTAGTCATCACATTGTATACCTTAAACTCGCATATGTTGTATGTTAATGATGGCTCAATAAAGTTTGGAAAATTTTTAAAATTAAAAATAAATGAGAAAAACAGATGGGCAAAAACTTTTTTTTTTAAGATTTTATTTATTTATTTCACAGAGACCACAAGTAGGGAGAGAGGCAGGCAGAGAGATAGGAGGAAGCAGGCTCCCCGCTAAGCAGACAGCCGGATGCGGGACTGGATCCCAGGACCCCAGGATCATGACCTGAGCTGAAGGCAGTGGCTTTAACCCCACTGAGCCACCCAGGCGCCCCCAGATGGGCAAAATCTTAAGAGAGAGAGGGGAAAAGGGAATAACTACTGACAGTAATTTGTTTCTAGTGATAAAATTGGAGTTTTTAAGTGAAAATTAGAATTCTGGGATCTACCACTATGACCTTGACAGCATCGATACGTAAAGACTTTGCCCATAGATCAGTGGTGATATTAACAAATGGGACTTTAAGGTATTGTGTGATGAAGGGTGTCATTTGGAAGGTTGACATAACTGAGAGCACTAATGTTTTTTAAATGACTCATGCATAAATGGTGTTACAACATCATGATTGCTTAAGGTCCATTCAAAGTAAAAGAGACACCAATGGATTTTGATATAGCAGAGTACAAAAAGTTCTTTGATACTGTCTCAGATCTTTATTATTATAACCGTTAAAAACCATTTTTAAAAAAGCCTTTCTTTTGTTGAGATTTTCATGTTGTATCAAAGAATATATGTAATTATCTGAAAAGTTTTTAAAAATAGCTTTCATTTTTCCAAATGCATTCCTATGTGCATTTTCTTCATATACATCAGGTAGAACAACATATGGAAAGAGATTCAATGCAGAACTAGACATGGTAATTCAACTGTCTTTCTTTAAGACCGATGACAAAATTTTGCAAAAATGTGAAACAGTGCAGTTTTTCTTGCTAAATTGTTTTTTGTTTTGGAAAACAGAGTTACTTTTCATAAAAACAACTTTCAAAAATTAATAGAGCACGGGATATTTTTGAGATCATTTGTTGACCAGGGAACTGGAATAAAATGGGGTAGTACTGAGAAATAATTCATATAACGTATCCCTCTTTTGGTGATAGGTATGAATATTAGAACTGCCATTACGATAAAAAAAATGGACAGTGACATATAACCCTTCATTCATTCAATAAGTAAATAAATAAATACAGCATGTTCCTTTAGCCTGAAAATAATTTCTTTAGGGCTATATTTTTACGAATAAAAATCTTAGTTTGGGGTGCCTGGGTGGTTCAGTGGATTAAGCCGCTGCCTTCGGCTCGGGTCATGATCTCAGGGTCCTGGGATCGAGCCCCGCATCGGGCTCTCTGCTCGACAGGGAGCCTGCTTCCTCCTCTCTCTCTGCCTGCCTCTCTGCCTACTTGTGATCTCTCTCTCTGTCAAATAAATAAATAAATAAATCTTTAAAAAAAAAATCTTAGTTTATGGTGGTTGGTATTTTCTATTTCAAACCAGTTTGAGGTTTAAAAAAATGTGGTTAAAAAAAGTATATTATCGGGGCACCTGGGTGGCTCAGTGGGTTAAGCCGCTGCCTTCGACTCCGGTCATGATCTCAGGGTCCTGGGATCGAGTCCCGCAACGGGCTCTCTGCTCAACAGCGAGCCTGCTTCCCTCTCTCTCTCTCTCTCTCTTCCTGTCTCTCTGTCTACTTGTGATCTCTCTCTGTCAAATAAATAAATAAAAATCTTTAAAAAAAAAAAGTATATTATCTCTGAAGAAGATGGAGTTATAGTCAGTGTAACAGATACCACAATTGAGATAATAAACAGACAAGAAAACATAACTCACAACAGCCTACATATTCTCCACAGATTAGCTTAAAATTCAGAAAATTTGTTTGTGTCATTGGCTCTAAGACCCAAAGTGAAAACCACTTGGTACTACTCAAGCTTTAATGGCCCCACCTAATTGTTTCAGCCAACCCGTGGTGCTCTGACTGATTTTAGCTGATTGGTAGGGTGGGCATCAGGCCCAGGCCCATGGGAGCTACTCGGTGAGGATTTAATTTGCTTATTTCTGAACTGGTCCCATAGGGGCTCCAAGGAGAGGTAGTGGTTCACAGCATACTGCAATGGTTTTTCTAGATGTCTAGAGGAATATGGAGGAGCCACGGTACACATTCCCTTCTCCTTTCTCTTTTGGAGGCAGAGTCAGTGTGCAAAAGCAGGAAGGAAGGAAAGCAGAAAGACTATGTAATACCAAAAACAAAGCAAAATGAAAAACAAATTGCCCAGAAGTCCTGGAAAGTCAGGCTGGAGGGAGTGGAAGGTGACTTGGAGTCGTGTGCAGTATTCTCTGCCGGAAATCAGAGGGGTATAGGCTTGGTGGCCCCACCACCAACAGTAGGTAGATGATGTTATCTACAGAACTTTGTTAGTCCTTGGGTTTAGAGTTCTGACCATAGATTATTTTTATTGAGTTTTGTAATTTCTCTCCAATGATCATGCATGTCTATCCCAGCATTGCTCCTTTTCTAGGTCTTTGCAGAAATAAACGACATTAGCTTTGTTTTCGTGAGCCCAGTCCTCTACACCTTGAGTCAGAGGATTCCTCTCTTCCCATTCTTTTGCCTGCCACCTTCCTTGGCTATCATTAGCATTCTGTCCTCTCGCTTCCGTTCTAACCCCATCATTCCTGTTTGTGTGGTCTTACGCCAGTGTGGTTTTGACATCCTCTTTAATAATTCTCTCTGAGTCTATTTTCTCTGACAGTATTTCTAATATAATATTAATCAGTTCTATTGTTTCTGATGAGCACACTGAGCATAAGGGCCCAGAATGACATATTAATTGTAGTTTTGAGTTTGATGTTGTGATTTGGGTTCTGTGGGGTAAGTTTGTTCTGAGTAAGTAGATATGGACAGAGATTTTTCTGTTTTCCAGCCTATCTTAGGTCAGAGGACTCTGCTAGATCCTTTTAATGGCCAACAAGCCTTCTTACAAACTGGAGTGGCTAATGCTTTTTCAGAGCTAACGTCCATCCACAGCATGCCCCTCATACAGCGCATTAGACTTGCTATGTTTGGGAGCTCTGCAGGCCTTTCTGGATGCAAGTCAAGGCTGAGAAGTTTCCGATTTCATGTCAAGCAAATGCTGTACTCTTCCCACCAGAGATGAGCTATGGCTTTTCTATGTGTTTTAAATTGAAAGAAAAAGTGGGGTGGGGGGCGTGATAGGAAAGGAAAGCCTAGTCCAGCATTTATGAATAAACAGTTGTAACTTACTACCGCTGGTCACATGGTAATCCGAGCTGCTGCAGAGCTCTGGGATTTAACTGGTATCCTTGGGGAAGGTTTCAATGCAAATGCTGCAGGATGGAGAGTGGAACAGTCCGTCCGCTGCAGTGTTGCGGTCTTGAAAGGGCACCCGTCAGCGTGGGTGAAGAGTTCCAGAAATGTGTTCCCTCCTGATATCCCCACAGGACCTGCGGACCCACAGGCCTGACTCATGCCAGTGATGGCTGCGACATCCACGGGCCAGGCTGCATGTCTTTCATCGAGAGACAATTACTGGGATAGTGCTGAGGCATGACTGAGCCTCTGGGCACGGTCGCTGTCACACCTACCGCTGAGGTGTGTGAATTAATGATCAGACGGATTCAGCAGGTTGTACAACATTAACTTGAAATTGTCAGCTCCACTGCGAGTGTCCGACAGGCTTCCTTGTATGCCCTTTCTTTCCTTCGGAGTCTGAATTTAGAAGAATAAACACTCGCTTCCTTACATTGAAGCCACTTACATTGAAGCCACAGTCTCCGAGCAGGGACATGGGGAAGTTCTTGTTTTCACTCCGGTGGCTTTGGGGATGGTGCATCCAGACCGTGATGGAATCAATGTTCCCTGCCTCAACTTCCTCTGGACCGAAATAGTAAGAGACCCTGTATGTCACAGCTCAGGAGCTCAGCAGCATCTCACTGCTGAGTGCTGGGAGGGTATGATCTGGGCCCCCTCACGAACTATTTATAGAGTTTCCATTTTTTGCATGGTGCTATTATAACTCGCTGATCAGCCCTGTTAGTTCTTCTGTGTGTGTGTGTGTATGTGTGTGTGTGTGTGTGTAACCATCGACAAGGTTTACTATTCGAATGCAGTTGTGCTGGGCAAGTATCTTCCTCGTGATGCTTATCTTTAGTCCCACAACAGTAAGTGGTTTTGTCTCGGAATCCTCAGCCCCAGAAAGCTGAGGAGACGGAGCCCACACCATAGAAGGAGAAGAATGACAAGCTGCCAAGCTACTCGGTGGCTTCAGGGCTTTCTTGGAAGCTGGCACGCTCTGTGAAGATGTGTGCAAACCTTCTGGCATTTTTCGCTTTAATGCTCTTGTGACAAATTAAAGCATATTATAAACTACTTTCAAATGTTCCACTATTCCCAAGGAAGATTTTTTTTTTTTTAGTGATTTTTTAGTGATTTTTGTTTTTGTTTTTGTTTTTGACCTAGACTATCAATCAACCTGAAATATTTACATTGAAGTCAAGGGAGTATATCAATAACTCTTAGAACATAAATTACTTAGGGGTTATCCCTCTAATTCAGAATCTTGGCAATCGAATAAGCTGTTTTTGGTTCCCTTTTCCTTTGCCACCAGTGTAATCCTGATCCTGACACCCACCAATTGTGATACTTTCCAACATGCCTGTAGCCCTTCCTCTGTATCGCCTTGAGAACGAAAACAACTTACCCGGCTAAACGAGATGAATAATTAATCACTTAGTCCCACTGGGAGAAAATGACACATATGGCTGAGTAGCAGGGGGCATTAAGAAAAAGAACTGTCAAAGGGTGCCCTTTCTTCCCAAATGTTAAAGAATGCTCTTTTTCTCTACGCTTAGAATCAGAGTATCAGCAGGTAATGAAAGGAGCAAAATCCATGATGGTCCGGAATGGATGTCTAGAAAACAATCAGGATAACTAGTGTTCTTATAAGTAAACATTGTAATTACGAGCTCATTGAAATCTCTATGCCCTGGATTAATCTAATGTTACCAACTTTTGAGGCCACCTAAGAGGGTCTGGGATCCGCTTAGCTGCTAAAAAGCCCGGACATGAATCTATCTCGGTCCCAGAATGGAGACCTCCGGGAACTCCAGCATTGATTCTTTTTTTTTTTTTTTTTTTTTAAGATCTTATTTATTTATTTGACAGACAGAGCTCACAAGTAGGCAGAGAGACAGGCAGAGAGAGAGGAGGAAGCAGGCTCCCTGCTGAGCAGAGAGCCGGATGTGAGGCTTGATCCCAGGACCCTGGGATCATGACCTGAACCAAAGGCAGAGGCTTTAACCCACTGAGCCACCCAGGTGCCCCTCCAGCGTTGATTCTAAAGGATGTGGTACAGAAACTGCTTGAGATTTTCTCTCTCCCTCTCCCTCCACTCCACCCCCCCTCTGTCCCTCCCCTCACTCTCAAATAAATAAATAAACAAGGGATGTGTTAAAATCTGCAAGCATACCAAGCCTTTTTCATAGTTTGAAGAATTATTATTTCATACACATATGTACCAGTGTTCAAATACATAAACGGGTGCTGTTGTGATCAATCAAATGCAGAATCATTTAATTTTTCCTTAAACACATGGTAGCTTTATATTTGTTTTGACATTGTGCCTAGTCTCAATCAAGAGGTTATAAAGGTACAGCCATGGGTTTCAGTGTTTTGGTTTGGTTTAGTTTGTTTTTTTTTTTCCCATTTAAAGAGATCCTCATACACCAGAAGACTGAGAACCACAGCAATGGACAGGATTTGGACCCAGCCTCCAGGTGGGAGGACAGTGTACCCTAACTCCCAGAAGGAAGGTTCCCCTGGAAGTGGCCTCCTTTTGGTTGAAGGGCGTTGCAAGCACTTCGATCAGGTCATCATAGTTCTTGATGCAAGCAAGGCATCAATTTTCCCTCCTGTAAAAGACACGATCAGGTTTTTCTTCTTGGTTAGGGATGCAGAATTTGTCCATATGGACTATGTGGCAAGAATTTCAGAGCTCCGGAAAGGCCCTGGTGTCATTTGGAATCATTCTCACTCCCTGAAATTCACTTTCGCTCAAGAATTTACTCTTTGTTTGAACAGATACCCTTGGGAAAGGCTAGTACTTCTCGTTTATATCATTGTTTATTTCTTGAGGTCCTCAGTGGGTTTTGGAACTTGTGCATTTGAAATGGAGGCATATCTGCTGAAAGGGGAGAAAAAAGGGACTCCCAAACCTCTGAATTTTGGCTTCACATGCTGTTCCTCCCAAAGTGAAGCCATTGTAGGGAACGGCACTGCCTTTTATCATCCCCAAAGAAACATTCGATTGTAGGTGACTTAGTGTTTGTGATGCACGTACGGTGTGCAGTAATGTGCTTTGGAACACATGATATTGTTTCTTTGTTTTTTTAAAGATTTTATTTTATTTATTAGAGAGGGAGCAAACAAGACAGAGAGAGCATGAGCATGGAAAAAAGTGGAGGGAGAGGGAGAAGCTGACTCCCTACCAAGCAGGGAGCCCAACGTGCGGCTGGATCCCAGGACCCCGGGTTAGTGACCTGAGCCTAAAGCAGTCACTTAACCGAATGAGCTACCCACGTGCCTCGTGATGTTGTTTTTGAGTCTAGAAGGCTCTCATTTTGTAGCACCAGAAGATGTTTTTGTGAGAAAGATGTGCTGGAGTAATTCTCTACTGTCATTTCTTTATTCCACCAATAACTTTATCTCAGAAATTGATTTCCTCCTTGGTAGAGAAGAACAGCCTACATTTCCAGCGGAAGACGTGTGCGTGTTTACTGGCATTCTCTCTTTCTCTCTCTCTCTTCATCTCTCTCTCTCTTTTCCTCAGCAGCCAGTTCTGAGGAAGTCATACTTTGCGTCGGTGTTCATAGGAACGGTCCCTGGGGGTCCACCTGGGTTGCACACTGGCGAGGGACAGTGTTCAATGGAGGGAGCTCTTAGCATTTGGGACAAGACAGTACTACATCATGCAGGACCAAAGCGCACACTTTGGGATGTCTGGTGGCCTGGCCTCTGAGTTCTAGAAGCATCTTGTAGTCATCATGACAATCAAAGGAAAGCAAAACGCCCAGAATACCCCCACCCATTTCCCTACACATCAGCGAAGATCTCCATTCCTGGTGGAAAACCACAGGGAAGGGCAGCCTCTTCCCCAAGTCAGAATCATTCCTCAAGGCACCGGGCAGATCATCATGCACTAAGCTGGACTGTCTTCTTACTTACGGTGATGAAAAGCGGAACCTCTCTGACTCCCATCCTCTATGCCTCAGGTCTCCGTTCATCCACTCCTCCTAGCATCAGGATGTGTGCACGTGCTAGATGATGCCGGAGTGTTTTGTTTGCTCTTCAGTGAGGATTCACCAAATGCCGAGCCAGTGGGATGAGAATGTTGTACCATTTTACCCTGCTTGTGTTTGGCTTGGGGGCGGCGATATGTGTGCAAAATTGGCTTTTCCCACCATCAAAGGCCTATGAGATACTGCAGGAGGAAGTATCACTTTTCTTTTCCCTTTTTCAGCCTTCCCGATCTTTCCAGCTGTACTTGGGCTTTCAAAGTGCCACTGATAAGCTGATGATTTTGTTTTAGGGGCTCGATAGGGCAAGGGAGATTAAATACCGCCAACTGTGCTCACTAACACTGTCCCCCAGGCAAATAAACAAGAGCCCTTCTGAAGGGATATAAAATTGGTTTTCCAGGCTTAACTTCCACAACTGTTTTACTAGAGCTTGTAAAAATATACTCTAATTGCTCTGTGGCACTTTTTCCATTGCAAAGTTTCTACTTCAAACCCTTTATGACTCCCTTGTTCTACAGGTAGATGTTTATATTATGACAGATACCTCTAATTAACTAAACAAGGAAAACCTACCAAATAATTCCCCATGTGGAAATTAAACCTTCTGGACCAAGGACTCCATGCCAGCACTCTGTTTCTACGTTGTATCTGATTCTCCGTGTAAGTCCATGTATCTTCATAAATACATGTGAACCGCCACTGTCTGAAACCTGGTTCATGAAGACACTGGGGGTTGCTGACTCTGTGAATCTCCCCGGGGGTACGAGACTGGAGATTCGAGGGCAAAAGGAATGATCCTACACAGTGTCTTAGCAAATTTGTAAAGTGGGGGGGGGGGGTGGTATCCTGAACTTTGCATCTTCTCTGAGACGCCCACAGAAGGTCATGGCTTGGAAGAGCACAGGGAGTCAGGTATGGACTACTCTGTGTTGGGAGGCATTATTGGTTGCCTGGAGCTGTGTGCTCTCCCAGCAGAGTGAGAGGCAACAGGCACCTGTCTTCTTCTTCAGACCCCGAGGCTCAGAGGGTAATAACCTCTCTTGTTCTGAAGTTCAGCAAACATTCCTTGGTCACCTCTTCTTTCTAAGCTCTTGAGGCTTACTTCTCCATCTTCCTGTTTTGGTCTCTTTCTAGGTGACAGTAATTCTGTGTCACATTCCCTCGGTCCTACAGGCCAACTCCTCAACTCCTAGATCATTCTGTGTCTAGTGGAAGTTAAGAGTGACCCTGACCTGAGCAGGAAATGTTATAACTGACGTATAGAGAAGAGCCAACGTATTAAGGCTGGTTTTCTCCCCAGTTCAACTTCTTTTCTGAGTGCATATTTCTTCCCTCTCTCTTTATGATACACACACAAACACGTATGTAAATAGTTCTATAAAACTAGATGATATATGTACAGGAATTTGTTACATGATTTATAGAAATTCTATGATTTACTGTATATATGATTCATTCTATATATAAAGAGAATACACGTCTGTGTGTATGTACCCACACACTTAGTATCCTCTATGAGATATGTATATTTTCCTGAATGTTCTGATAATAATACATGTAGAGAACTAATATATATCAAAACCATGACTATATATGTATAGATACGTATTAACTTTTATATGTGAATAGAACAGCCCCATATCATTAGGTGTGTTTACCTACAGATACAGGTCTTCTCATAAGGGCTGTATTTTCTTCTTCCCCACCCCACCCAGCATGAAGGGGTCTCCCTTAATACCTGCCTTTGTTCTTCAAATCTGTGGAAGGTGAGCCCTGAGTCAGCTGTTGCCACAGTACGGACATTGACTTCACTTCTTTTTAACCTACTGGCATTTCCTAAATGTGTCATCATTTACTCATTTCCTGGGTTCTTGTGTGCGTCTTTAATTTTTAATGCCGGTCTCTCTATGATCTGACTCCTGTGTTTCTTTCCAATCCCAGACTCTCTTCTACCTCTTTCCTTCTCAATCTCTGAGCCCTAAAATCTCGCCTTTTTGAAACATGTAGTGTTTTTCTCCTGTTGTCACATTTTCTTTCTCTTTTGTTTCTCCGGCCCAGAGTAATCGCCAGCCGGAATTTAGCTGATCTAGTATCTCCTCCTCTGGGAGGTAAGTTAGAGGTTTTCCTTCCCTCCCAGAGAAATGATCTTGCCCTTCTTTGTACTAATGTTGTCCATTGTACACGTGTCCAAAATAACAGTTCACAAGCTACTTTATAGCTCCGTTTCAAAGTTTGTCTCCCTTTCTAGACTGAACAGGCTTTATTCGCTATTGTCCCCGTGTTTCCTGGGTTGCGTGTGGCACGTAGTAGCTGTGTTCTGAAGCAAAGCAACTAGTGAAGAGCATTTCATGGTGGTTCCAGTGTCACTGATAGAGGACATATGATTTAATGTTTACGGAAAACTTCATTAATAACCGTTACTCTCAGTTAACATGGAAAGAATGCTTTAAGTTTGCATCAGAATCAATTATCATGTTGACAGGCAGGTAAGATACGCTGTGGACTTACAAGAAGTACTTTATATCTGTGCTACAAAATCAATGTGACTTCTTGCTTTCCTATGGCTATAACTTACCTGACATCAGATTTTGTAATTTAGCAAGAATGGCTTTGATTTTTAGTGTCAATGGTAGATCTACAAGGAGCATCCTGGTTTGAAATGAACCTGATATTTTCCTAAAAATCTCATTTCTGGAATTTCCTTCTACTGAACTAAGGGTTTTAAAAAATGTAATCTTAATTTTTAGGTATCATTTAGATAAGGTCAGACTAACTCACCCCAAGTTAACTGTAAATTCCACTCTGACAGGCAAGGCGGCTTCTCTTGGGGAAGCAAGGCTAGAACTCCCATATTTTCTGATTCTGGGATTATCTCCCTGCTAATAAAATACTGACTCTATCATCAAGGAATATGCCACCAAGGATAGAAGTAAAATATGACAAGTTGCAGGTGATGGATACCCTTTTCAAGTATCCGTCCCTCCTCCAGCTCAACAGGGAGATGCAAGGGAAAAGTTGCTGGGATAACATTTAATAACAGCTGGCATCTATTGAGTTCCTTGATGTACTAGACAGTGGAATAACTATCATATGGGTATAAATTAAATTGATTTTACAGAACCCTAAGAAATAGATGCTATCATTTCCATTTGATTCATGAAGTGCTGAGGCTTAGAGATAATAAGTAACAAACATCCAGAAATAGCACCGTCCAAAGTAGGGCCAAGTCAATGAATTCAAAGTTCTTGCTCTTGACCACCATATTATGCTTCCTCTTGGGACTGGAGGATTCTGAAAAGGCAGCTAGTTAGTGTTAATTATATCCTAAGCATAGCTGGAGATAACAAGAGGCTGATGGGAGTTCCCTTGCTTCTTGAGTGAAGGAAGACTTGTCTTAATGATGGACTAGGGCGAAAAAAAAATGTTATGGGAATTCACCCTCTGTGAACCTGGCTTGATTTCAAGCAACTTGGGGCTTCAGAGTTCTGAAAGGTCATCCCAAACATGAGCTGCATAGAGCACAGAGCATGGACTGTGGACAGGGAAAGACCAGGCCTACACCTCAATTCCAAAAAAGATGTGCCAATTTTTTTTTTCAATTCTACATATAATTTATAATGTGACCCACCTTAACACTGCTGTACTGTATAATTGAAATTTGCTAAGAGAGTAGAACATAAGTGTTCTCACCAAACAAACAAACAACAACAACAAAAAACAGCATTAAGTATGTGAGGTTGTAGATGAGTTAATTAACTCGAGGGTGGGAAATCCTTTTACAAAGTGTATGTATATCAAATCATCATATTGTACACATTAAATATCTTAAATTTTATTTGTAAGCTGGGGAGGAAGGGAGGAAGGGAGGAAAGTTCACATCAATCATATTTTTTTTAATGATTTAAAGCATATATTTATAACATAAAATGCATATCAATAACACAAAATACATATTTATAACATAAAATACATCTAATCACAGTACGCATATTCTGTTATAGAGAATATAGCAGTTGGTCATATTTTCAACAAGGGCCCAGGCCACTACCCAAAGACTCATCCCCTCAGTAAAATATACTGCATATATCAATGCTGAAGTAAATTAATATGCCGACCTTTGATATGCCTTTTCCTGCATTCACCTCAAAATTCCAACAAATTTGATCCAGCGAAATGATTGTCTGTCCATTTCCTCACTGGATTTAAGACCTGCTTTTTTTTGTTCCTCTAGTTACATATGCTTTTGAGTTTAAATTGCTTGGCATCCTTTAAAGTTTGCAAAGCACCATGAAAAAATCACTGAAATGAAAAGCACTAAAATATGTAAATTGTTGCTATTGTTCTTAAATGCTTCTTCACATAGGATATGATCATTTCAAAGACAAAGTAAGATTTCCTTCATGTCAACAGCGATTATGTTTACAGCATGGGATCTGTCTTCGCTATAGGAGCGTTACTACTTCTATAAAGTTAAAAAAAAAGTTGTTTTAAACTTTCAGAATTTATATTTCCAATTCATTAACCTCTTTTTCTTCGTGCCTTTTTTATTTCTTCGCTCTTTTTTTGATGAAAATCATGAGTCTGAAGGCAGTTGTAAAGCAGGCAGCAGTAAAATTGTCAGTAAGTAACTTTATATTAGACACTGGTTTATAGACTCTGATTTTTAAAAAGCAGTGTTATTTTCTTTTAGTGTAAAATATAACAAATATTGATTTGGGGGGATGTGCACTCTGCTATGTAGTATGTGAGCAAAGAGCCTAAAAGTTAATTCTTTAATATAGACAGATTATAAACTAGCACTCAGAGGAACATCTTCAGTTTCCTAGAAGGTTCTTTTTCTGGCCTGTGGGTCATGCTTAAGACAGTTCAGTCTCCTTTTCCCCTGCCCTCTCCCCCCGCTGTACTTATTAAAGACAAAAGTGTATTCCTATATGGACAAACAGTGACAAATTTGAGATATTTTCCCCTTGGTCTTCAGCAATTAGAAACAGTCTGATGCACTTCTGAAATCGTACAGCTTTCTAAAGCCGGGAATTTGTTGATCTTGTATTTCCTGGTGTCTGCTTTTGGAAGCAAAACGACTACTCTCTCAGGAATCCTTCGGTCAGAGTTATGACTGATGATGTGAGTCGATAAATGCTTCTTGACCTGTGGTCAGTGTAACAGCCAGGCTCTAGGGACACAAGGCATCTGCCCAGAATGGAGCTGTAAGCGTGGATGCAGAAGGGCCTGAAATAACACACAGGCAAAAGGAGAAGAAAGCTACCAATAGGAGAGTGAAATTTATGGACTGGCAGGGAATTTTAAAATAAAAGGCTGTGCTTGACTTAGCTGTCACCATCAAGGAAAGAAAATGAGATTTTTTTTTTTCAAAAATATTATGCAAATGTAAAAGTGACCTAACCAGCCTTTGTGGATAAATCCATATTATTGTTCTAAGTCAGGTCCTGATGGGCTGGTATACAGATAAAATGCAGATCAATTTACTCGTTGCATGATTGGCGACCACACTAATTGTGATTCATAACTGTCATCCACCATTTGTGCTATTGGAGAGCAATTCTGAGCGTAGGTAATTATGGTAGATTGCCCCTGTGCCAAGCAGACATTGCATAAATCCTTCAGCTGAGGTAAGCCTGACAAGCTGTGAGTAATAGACTGCACCTTGGAACAGATTTATATTTGAGGCCCCGTTCGCTGGAGTGCTTCCTACTTTTCATTTCTCAATAACTTGACTGGAACTGAGGCAGTCAGTTATTTCCCAAATTCTCCATTTTCATGATAGGATAATCAATAATGAGCAGCTATTAATTTAGAGTCACTCTGATATACTAGGACTAGACAGTTTTACTATGATATTGATTACTTCTGTAATTTACCACCGGTCCTAAATGCCAACATGATCCAGACAGTTTGAAGGTCATTAGAAATAGGTCGCTTCCTAGTGATGCAAGTTCACTTACTGGTAAGCACAAAGGCTTTGTGGTCATGACAGCTGGACCCCTTGATTCTTCAAAAAGTAGCATAATACCCACCTATCACACATTACACCACATAGCCAAAAATGGAAGAGCAGAGAGTTATTTTTTCTTTAGATGGAGTTCTCCAAATGAGGTCCAGGAATGATTCTAGGTCACCGTCCTCCCATAGGGCAGGAACTTGGGTAGCCTCCCAATTGTTACCTGGCACCCAATCTTTTGTAGATGAGTTTCCCACCACAATCAGATGTCATGCAAGGAGTTCTCAATAAACAAAGTTTTCTATGTGATACAGGTTTCAAACCTAGTCTGCTAAGATATCCTGGACATCTATTCCCTCCAAAGTCCCATAATTTCCCATAGGATATTTCAGACAGGACATCTTGTGATTCCTACAATTAGATTAAAATGAAACAGAATTCAAGAATTTTGTAAATTATCTACCTTTCCCCAGTACCATGTGACTGTGCTAGCATTCTTGCTGACCACCTGCTTTCTCCCCAAGGAGATCTGAGATTTTGGAATGATTATCCAAGTCTCCATCTCCTTTGTCTTCTCTTATCTCGGCCATTGCTGAATCCTGACAGACTTTCTCCTTTATCTCTTTCCATGAACTTGGCAGAAGTTCCATGCTAAGGGTTTCCTCAAATGCAATGCCAGGAACCAATGGCCGTGCCATTGTTCATCAAGGTTGCTGTACTTGCATCACAGGTGGTATCTACTACTAATCCCTTCGCAGTTATCTCAGAAGATTTCTCCCTGGCCAGTCACCTACCTATTCACCTAAGCCAAGCTAAGCCTTTGATTTTTTTCAACTATAATGGCTTCTCATTTGATTCAGTCCCCAAACCGCCAAGCTGTAATACATAGCAGAGGTTTTGGTAATACATACATAGAGGTTTTGGCTACAAATATTCTCCCTCTTCTCAACAAGTCAAAATCCTTTGGTTTTACAAAACACTCCCTTTGTAATATGAAACAATAAACTACAGTTTAAAGATGTTATATGTTTATTATATTTTGTTGTATTTGATCTTGCCTGGTTTTTAACATGTCTTTTTGGATAATTTATGTGACTTTATTTTTTGGTTTTAAGATTTTTATGTATTTATTTGACAGAGGGAGGGAGAGAGAGAGAGAGAGAGAGATCACAAGTAGCCAGAGAGGCAGGCATAGAGGGGGAAGCAGGCTCCCTGCTGAGCGGAGAGTCTGATGTGGGGCTCCATCCTAGGACCCCGAGATTGACCTGGCCAGAGGCAGAGGCTTAACCCATTGAATCACCCAGGCGCCCTGGGACTTAATTTTTTAAATGGACCTTGCTGGCTCTAAACACTGGATAGTATCTGATTCGTATCTACTAGGGATTAATTAGCACCACTGATGAACTTATAAAATTGAAACTCTCTGAGTGTTGGTTGTAGCATTTTTTTGAGCGTTTTTTTAGGCCTTTAAATTGTTTGTGAGAAGACACACACACGCACGCGCGCGGGCGCACTCACGTGCACGAGTCTGCTATTACCAAATTAATGAAAAGGGTATATTAACAAAAATTGTGCAGTGTTAATGTAGCAGTAGCAAATGTTCAAGGCCAATGTTGAAAGAGTAAAAGACTATGTATATAATATGTATATACATACAGTCCTGGAAGATTAAAGTCCATTCCTTTAGTAAGAAGTTAATAGTAGGATAGGGCGCTTGGGTGGCTCATTGAGTTAAGCCTCTGCTCTCGGCTCAGGTCCTGGTCTCAGGGTCCTTGGATCGAGACCCCCATCAGGCTCTCTGCTCAATGGGGAGCATCCTTCCTCCTCTCTCTTTGCCTGCCTCTCTGCCTACTTGTGATCTCTGTCTGTCAAATAAATAAATAAAATCTTAAAAAACAAAAAAGAAATTAGGAGATAAACAGTGAGCAATTAGCGTATGTTTCTGTAAGTCTCATAAGCTGTTTCTACATGGAATGGATGCCTATTTTTATAGGCCATTGGCCATTATCTGTTTTATGAAGCTATTTATAAAGAAATAAATAATATTGTATCTTTTTTATCATGAAGTCTATTACGCTTTGTGGAAGAACAACTTACTTAACTTTAACTATTAGAAATCTCCATGCTTACAAATACATGTAACCATATATCACTGTTGATGAAGATGCATTGAAATATGGCTGAACATATTAAGAATTTTCCAAGTAGGTTATACAAGAATTTCAATTTTATTCCCATTACCTTAATGTGTGTTACATAGAATCCCAATCTTTTTTTAAAAAAATGAGTATAATCTACATTTCTACCCATCTATGTGCAAGAAGACAAAATCATATTGAGAAGGCTAAGCTTAACCACTGAATTAGTATGTGCCTCAGATTACATGCATTGCTCTTAGTGCAGGTTAATCCTTTGGGGGTAATTATGATCCCGTTTAACAAAAATTCACAATGGTGAATTATAAGGTACCCTAGAGATGCAGAGATACAGAACAATTAATGAGTCCCAAAGGTGTCTTATCTGATTGTAGTGCTGACCTCTTAAATGTAAAATTATTGCTGTTATCCCAGTTGAGAGGATTTTTAGTTTATGGAGTGGGCCCATGCCTCCAAGAATAACACAGTGCTGTTCTTGAGTTGTATCATTTTCCCTGAAAGTTAACTTTTTGATATGCTGAACAAAAGTCAGCATTTGTGAAACTCAGCCATTTAGCCCAAATGCAAGCCTGTCACCTATGTGAGGACAGCACAGCTCAGTGACAGATGAGCCGTAAGTGACTCAACGCGATGCCTGATGCAGACTTACAGTGTCTCATTCAAATCAGACCCTGGGTGTTGCAAGGTTTGGTTCGGTCCAAGGTCAATTTGCCCGCGTGGAAAAAGCTGTGCACTAAGTTGTTTAGGTTCCATTATAGGATTTCTGTTCCTATCAGCTCTTGAGTTTCTAGACCGTCATTCAACAAAAAGAGTGGATCATTAGAATCAAGGTAGTTTGGCTTTTTTCTTTTTCAGTGACAATTAAAAAAAAAACATTGAAGGAAACTTGTGGAAGTCTACTGAGTATTTAGATCTATGGCCCAGGCATAGTGTCACTGATCATGGATTTTCCGTGTGTACTTTGGCAAGGGGGTCTGAAACGTTTCCTTTGTGAAAAAAGTCAAGTCAATCAATTTTATTAAATAAATTTCATTAAAGTTGATCAACGATAAAGTTAAACAAGCTTAGTACATTAAAAGATTATTTCATAGTTTATTACTTTACATCTAAGGAAAATTATTTTAAATGAACTTGAATTTGGGGAAGGAGAAGGAAAGATGATGTAAGGAGATACTATAAACATTCTCACCACCAAATCACCATTAAAAATACGGAGTTATTTGTCAGAAGAATTTTTCCAAAAGTAATACTGTTTTGGGATAGTTTGCTAACACAATCTGGTAAAATAACGTTTCACCTGACTAGCTTCATTCTCATAAAGTAAAACACATATATTTAATTATCTCCTTAACCTGGGCTTAAGACCAAATAAATAAAACTCTTACTTGTGCAAAAAGATCAGCTTACTTTGGATCACTCATTTTACCTCAGTGGATACCCTTGGTGGATTCAGAAATAAAATGCGATGCTGCAGAATGCACTATTTTTAACTCAGTGGCGGTGACATTGGGCTCCTTTGCCAGTGATTGGGTTGAGCTTGCTAGAACTGGTGTTGATATCGTTTCTTGAACATTAATCCCCTGGGACATAATTGTTACTTTTTTAAATAATCAGTATGCTAAGCATTGCATGACCGAGAAGCTACTGCCTGAAAAGAGATGTGCCATAATGAAGGTATTCCTTTTTGAGATAATTTTAGCTGCTTATCAGAGCAGCAGCAGCTGTATTTTGGATTTAGGGTTTCTATTTAATGCACCATGGAAAAGCAACAAGTACTCCACCAGAAAATCGTATTTTGTTGGAAGAAGTAAAGCGAAATGAGCTGCGGTTCTATACTAAGGAATCTTAAAACAGGGAAAATTGAACTTGGTAGTGTATTTTTTTTTTTCCAGTGTTTTGAGTCCTTTTTTTTTTTTTTTTTTTCTTTTTGTACTTGTATATTGCTTCAGAGTAAAAATATTTTTGGAATCCTTATCAGTCAGAAAAACATCTTCCTCAATCAAAATTAGTTGGGCTCCGTAGCTAAAATAATCCTATTTTACTCCTCTGTGGAATGGCTGTTGAGGGTTTATTTTTATAAGCAAATGGCAAATGCTTGCTCCTATGTCTAGCTGATGCAAATTAAGTGTATCCTCTGTTTCACAAATGAAGGGAGAATCATTGGAAACACTCTTCCCCTGATCAGTAAAAACTGATTACCATCAAAGAAGGGCCTGATTACTAACCACCAGCTTAGTGTTTAGCCAGAACATCTGGCCAACTCAGAGGGAAAAATTTGCTGAGCTTAAAAAATGTTTATTCCAACTTTCAGCTCATGCATGTATAGAACACAGATGAGGAAACATCTGATGTCCTCCGGATTTCTGTTGTTAAACAAATGTAACTCATCTTCAAGCAAAAATTGAGTGAGCTTTTTACCTCATTGATTCAACTCCTCAAGCTCTTAAGTAGCAAGGACTAGAAAAGAAAGCGTAAGAAAGCCAAGAGTGATTAGAGCCCTTAAAAATATCTGAAGGATAATTTTGACTTTACATCTCTTCACATACACTTTGATCTGGTGGACTTTTATAATTTCAATTCGGCTTACATCGCTGAGTGCATGCCACATTCAAGGCACGGAACCAAGTGCTTCCTGGAGACCATTAGCTCAGGATCTACCCATGGCTTGACTGCCACCCTGTTGCTCTGATTTACACCCGGTCTGTGGCTCACACAGGTCTTCCGACCCCTTGGTGTTTGGTTAACTGTTACTAATCCACAGAGCAAAGGACTCTGATGAGTGTCGTTGGTCCTGAGGATCCTTCCTTGACCATTCAAGATTAGATCCAGAGAGTCCTCACGGTTCTCTGTTCCTTGGCATGTATAGTTGGCATTAAGATTGTTGTTCGCAGGGGCGCCTGGGTGGCTCAGTGTGTTAAGTGTCTGCCTTCGGCTCAGGTCATGATCTTAGGGTCCTGGGATCGATGCCCACATCGGGCTCTCTGCTTAGCAGGGAGTCGGCTTCCCGCACTCTCTCTGCCTGCCTCCTCCACTCTCTCTGCCTGCCTCTCTGCCTACTTGTGATCTCTGTCAAATAAATAAATAAAATCTTAAAAAAAAAAAGTTCAAAAAAGAAAAAAGATTCTTGTTCGCTTTCTAATCCTCCCCCCACAGCCTGCAAATTTAATTCAGTGACTACATTTTCACTCACTATTGTATCACAGGCCCCAGAACTGAACCTGCCATACACCAGACACTCAGTAAATATTTGTTGAGTGAATGAAAGAAAGAAAGAAAGAAAGACCTCTGTATCCGCAATGTGATTTCATCTAGGGAAGAAGGTGTGTATAAAAATGACAAGAAGGCAAAGCAGAGTAAGGGAAGTGGGAAAAGAAAATATGAAGAGAGTGGGTGTGTACACAGTCACGGCCACCGGACATTTTTCACAGAGCCATCGATTTGAGGGGAAACGCTGGGCTATGTAGGCTACTAATAAGAATTATATTTTTGAATCCATTCTTCTGATTTTAACTTAATTTCTTTAAAAATACATATTCATGGTAAAGTACTCGGTCTTCTACCCTCTTTGAGTTGTTCTCTGCAGTGTTTTTTTCTCAGTGTTTTTCAAGAAAGGATGGTGCTCTTTTATCAGATTCTGACCGGGCAGATTCATGGGGTTACTTTTTCCCACTACAAAAGTGGGATTTAAACCCTAATTTCCAAAAACAAGTAGCTAGCTAAAATTAGCATGGATTTAATGCTCCGGGTCAACTTAAAGTGGCATGTGAACATGAGCTTGGGGGAAAAAAAAAAACTTTCTAAATCCTATAAATCTCAGTGGGAATTTTTCATTGGCTCCTTCTGTTATAATCTTTTTCTCAGGGATAAGGTTTTCTAAGTCAATATTTTCCTAAAAGCCTGCCCTTTGTCTTCCACTAAATATGGCAGGCTTTGTTTCTTCAGTGACCACGTGAGAACAGAAGGAAAATTTCTTCTCAGAGAACATGGAGCAAAGGCATATACACTTCTTGCCAAAGGTTATCACAGCGTCATAGTATGCAGGAATGTCCACTGCTCTAAACAGAACGTGCTATGCTTTCTCAAGTTGACACCATTGATTTAGCCTCATTAAATGGCTGGTAAAACGATCCCGGTTTGAGAGAAACTCGAGCTGTGAGAGCCTGCCAGAGACTGGACTGTGAGTAAGGAGTCCTGGAGGGCAGCAGTGGCCTCTGGGAAAAGTGCTCAGGGTCGGGGCAGGGGGAGCCCCTTCTTTGCCACGTCCTGCCCCCCCCCCCCCCCCCCCCCCACGGCACTGCTCTCTTTTCCCACCTCCCCCTGATTTCGGCTTGCCCACTTTCTTCCCTCACTCTGATCCCTTCCGTGCTTTTTAATTAGCATTTTTCTCTTGTAACTTCTTCACTTACTTCTATTTTTTGTGTGCTTACGCTCTAGTTCTTTGGGGCGTGGCTTGGCGCCTCCATGGGACAGGACCTCGGTTGAAGGCAGAGAGGTTGGCATGCATGCACAGCTCTGAATAAAGGAGGCCTGGGAAAGCCGATTTATACTTCGCACTACCCGCTAGGTTGACACCCATACTTTCCTGCTTTGGTCAGTATGTGCGTCAGCATCACCTGGGAAGCCTGTTACGGCAGAAGATGCTTCACCTGTGCCCCTGACCTTCTGGGCCTTAGATGTCTGTGTTTATTGAGCAAGTAGCTGAGAACTACTTAGCTTTAGCGGGTGGGGCAATCTTCCAGGACTGAGGGATATCCTGGGCTGCAGGCTGAAAACAGGACACTCTCCAGCAAATGGGGACAGTTGTTCACCCTATTTAGGGACAAAAACCAGAGCCAAAACCAATTCTACCTATCCCACTTTATTTCAATCCTAATTATTCTTTAAAAAAAAAAAAATCCTCATATGAATATAAAATAGACATATAAACTTATTTTTATTTTTCAGATATCCTCAGTTATTCTATGGGTTAAAGTGTGTGTGTGTGTGTTTGTTAAAATCATAACATCGATTTTAGAATTGCATGAGATACAATATGTAAGGTGCTTAATATAGGGCCTAATTCTAAGTGCTCAATAAATATTAGCTATTAATTCTCTCTCTGAATGCCAAAAGGTACTTCCTTCTTCCTTTCTCGAAATACTAATCTCTGGTGAAGGAGGATTCTCACTGGTCTTCCAAGCTCACAGCCAGTCCAACACCTGCCTCCATTTCTTCAAGCTGCGGAGCTGAACCATCTCCTTCAGAGCTGGGTCCTCTGGCTCGTCTGGCTCCTGTGCCGGCTGCATTTGCTCCGTCTCCACTCGGCGGCTGCTCCTGGGGAGATGTCCCTCCTCTTACCTTCATCAGGTTTAGGGGCTTCCCCACACTCAGTGGCTGGAGAAGGAGTCTTCTCCCTACTTTCTGGATTCTTCTGTGGATGCTGATGATTTTTTTTTTCCCAGTGCGTATCAGTTCTAAGACACAGTGATTGCCGTCTAAATGTGCTTGCATAAGTCACTTTTCCAGCTTCTCTACCTAGTTCTAAGCACTTCAGCTTAAGCTTCCTAGTAAACCAAGACCCACTTCTAGAAAATGTGTTTTCTGTCCACATTCTTTCTTGGTCAAAGAAGGTTATAGATTTATTTGGCCCTTACTTAAGCAGTGTTCATCATTAGGAGGAATTATAATTTGCTGACCAGTTAAAACACAAAACAAAGGACAACCCTCTAGGGAGAAAAGGACACACATTAGAACCGTCCTGCCCCCCCACCAGGCTCCTTGCCCTCTAATGCTCAGTCTCAGCCGCCTATGTCGGTTTCAAACACTACGGTCTTTGCTCATCCTGTCTGTTTTATGGTCAACCTAATGTGTCTGCTGTAGGACCGCTGGCCATCCCCATCCCCAGAATAACTAAACATGTCATCTGCCCCAGCAAGTAGTTTCAGTCACTCAGAGAAATTAAGTAGCATAAAACGCCAGGAAGTAAGTCTGTGCACTCACTGGAAATACAACCCAAGGCGACAGACACCCAGCCCGGAGCACTGCACTACATCACGCGCTCTCCCTCTACGCCGGGCTGCCCATGACAGGAAGAACCAGAGAGCCAGCCTCTCAATTATACATGACTGTTTGTCTCATTTTCCCTCTGTGGTAACTGAAGATGCTGGGGAGGGCTGCTTTTCTGGCTTCATCTCTCCTCTCCTGTCTTCGGTCTCATGGGTGACGGGGAGGACTTTCCATATTGTTTCAGTAGAGGTCCAAAGGGACTTGGTGGGCTTTGAGGAGTCCCAGGATTCTAGGTTCTGTGTCTTGGTTCACACTGAGGTGTGCACTTTGTCTGTGGTATGTTAACCCCTTTTGGCTGAATAACCAAATAACTTTTAAAAGTCAGCCACCGGAGACTTAGAGTTGATCGGAAGGGCTCATGGATGATGGAGAAGAGACCATCACAGTATGCAACCAACAGCCAAGGAAAAGGGTGAACGCTCCCTACCCTGATGAATTTTTTAAGTGTGGAGGAATCAAACTTGGCTTAGGTTTGACAATAAAAGTTGGAAGTTTGTTGTACCTTATTTAGTCTGATGAAGATTAGAACTCTGGAGGCTCCAGCCAAGTTGCCAAAACCAAGGTTCTGCTTGGGGCAGTGACTCACGAATCGTATTTTAAAAAGAGAATTCGTACATATCTGAAAATGTGCTTTCTGCATATAGTCCTTATGGCATTTGCTTTTCTATGGTGTATGTCCAGGGGTCTTTGAGAACAGAGCACCTGAACTATTAATAAAATATCACCAAGGTTAAAGGGAAAAAATGATGTCAGCTCACACTGGATAATTGGATAACTCATTGCTTCTGGATACTTTTAGCTCTATTTACAAAAATACCAGCATTGTTTAGGTTCAGGGCTGTCTGTGTAAAACATATTTTATTGCCTCTTTTTGACTCTTCCAAAAGAGTCAAAAATACTCATTCAGAATCGCAACGGCTAAAGCCCTATGCATCCTGCCTGTTCACTCCTCTCTTTCATAGAATATGGAGTGTATACACAGTATGGGATCTGCATGGATAGGAACGAAGGACTTCAACTGGAACGTCTAAGCCTTGGAGGTCTAGTGGGCGGTGAGGCACCATTTGAGAGGGCAGCGATGTAATAGGTGTGCTTTGGGGATAGGAAAAGGCTGTATGTGCAGACAGATGAGGAATAAGAAGAAAGAAGCCTGGGTCAGCACATCTGTAATTCTTTATGTGGGGGGAAAACAAAATAAAACAAGGCAGAAGCCAAGACAAAACCAACAAAATGGTGTCATAGATGCTGGGGTTGAAGAGGGAGTAACAGAATTCCAGAATGTCAGTCCTGCATGGGCTCTGCCGGTCCCATCCTTCTCCTCGTTCTACAGATGAGGGTCTGTCTCCTGAGAGGCTGAGAGCTTGGTGCCCCTTCCAGCGTCGTTCTGGTAAGCTGCAAAGTCTGGAGTCCTTGACTCCCTCCCTCATCCGTTTTTCTGATGACTTGCTGCCTTTAGGAATGAATGGAGCCTAGCGGAAAGTTGGAGTCATGTCAAATGTACAAATTCCTTCTTTTCAAGGATTATATTCTCTATCGCTTACATTGTGAGACATTTTTTTCTTTGATTTCTTCCAATATATAGTAAGCCATCATAGAGCACTGCTTATCCTTGCCAACAAAGCTCTTGTGTGAAGAATGTAGCTAAAAAACAAGGAGAGAATAAGAAATGGCGATAGTTTGAAGATAAAGTAGTAAAGTGCCACTCTAGTTACTGTGTTTACTTAGCTCATGTATACAGTTCAAATTCTTTATTTAGCTTTTCTGCGCCAAGACCTGGTCAAACAATATTTAAAATAGTCCGTGTCTCCTTTACTTCTGTAGAATTGAATCTCTCTGCCAAATTCCTTAGCGAATCAGAAGCTGAGCCCCTTTTTAGGGTTTTCTCACCTCCTTTTCATGGGCTCAGTCTACAGCCTTCCGCGAGGCGACCCCTTTGCAGAATATTATCTGTGCTGTCAGTAACCATCAAACCGCTCCCTGTCCTGTTTTCCCCACCAGTGTGTCTTCTTCTTATTAGGCTTTACTAAGCGCGGAGTCTCTAAAGACTGCTCCTGGCTCTGGCTGCCATAGCAAAGTACGAAAGACAGGGTGGCTTAAACCACAGAAATATATTGCTAACAGTTCTGGAGGCTGGGAAATCCAAGGCCAATGCGCCATAGATTTGATTCTTGGTGAGTGTCCTCTTCCCCGGCCCGCAGCTATCTTCTCAGGGTTTTCTTTCCAGACCAGGAGAGTCCTTCCTATCTCTTTCTCTTCCTACAAGGACACTAATCCCATCAAGGAGGCCCCACCTTCTTGATCTCAGTTAAATTTAACTACCTCCCAAAGGGCCCACTTGCAAATACTTTAGAATTGGGGGTTAAGGTTTCCACAGGGGAATTTGATGGGGTGGCACATATTTAGTCTGTAAAAAATGCCCCTGGCCATGCTGGCATTTGATTCATTAAAAAGGTATAGAATGGGAAGCCCAGCTTACCAGCTGAGCAGCTTCAAGATTGTTCTTGAAGCAGAAGCTTTGAAGCAAACAGTCCCTAGTACTGCACAGATCTCTTTTGCCTGGTAGCAGACAGCTCTGCTACTAGGAGTTAAGTCCAAATGGAGAGCTGCCTTGGGTCAGATGCTCCAATGCCCCAAGAGCCGATGTTTCTGACAGATCTATGGGCATGGCTGCCATTGTGCGTGATAAGGGGCATGACAGGCAAGTCACCACGCTCAGGGAGCCCCAAAACTAGGAAGACCACCCTGGAATTATTTACAGTTGAATTTCTTTTTTTTTTTTAAGATTTATTTTATTTATTTGACAGAGAGAGATCACAAGTTGTCAGAGAAGCAGGCAGAGAGAGGAAGAAGCAGGCTCCCCGCTGAGCAGAGAGCCCAAAATGCAGGGCTCAATCCCAGGACCCTGGGATCATGACCTGAGCTTTAACCCACTGAGCCACTCAGGCACCCCTACAGTTAAATTTCTAGTTCCTCCAGGACTAGACCCAATTTGCCAATCTGGGTCATTTTTCCTGTAGGTGTTATTCCTAAGGACCATAGTTGATATTACCAAGTGACCAGGGGAACAGAACTTCAATTTTCGCTGAAGGTCAAGTTCTCATGAGGAAGGAAAAAGACTTCTCCTAACCATTTGCCAACACTCCTGGATTGGCGGACACCGTTTCTTCTATCTTCCTTCTTCTCAGAGACATTGCTAAGAGCACTGGATTATTTTGGGAAGTTATCACAAAGTGCTTTATACTCTTAACTTGATCAGGTGATAAGTTATGCTAATAGTATACACTTTTCTCCCAGCTTTCCTTAGCATATTACTTTTACCAGAACTCCAGACGCTAATGACACACTTGATTCTATATTTAGTAAAAATCATTTATAATACCTGCATGATGGATTAACTTTTACAAGAACTCTTTTTAATAATATAATGTTGTATTCTGAGTAACAGCCTAATGCATAAATTAAATAAGTTAACACAGAGGTGTACTCATCATAATCGTAATAAGGGTTGGTTCATCAATAAGCATCTATTCAGAAGGGCCAGTGAATCATGTCCTGTTCTGGACTCTTGGAAATTTATGGAGAAAAAGACAGGGAAAACACTTTAAGGACCTTGCAGTGGACTTGGGAGAGATTGTCAACAGGTTTAAAAAGTGATATGATTTCATTTACAGTCAGGTGATACAGTAGACAGGGGACAAGGTGGGATGGGGTGGCTCCATGGGGCAGAGGAGTGAAGAATGGCTGATTTAACCAGAAAGTTCTGGACCAGCCAAGGCCTGTGGGAGGAGATGACATTTGAGTTGAAGCAGTAAGGGTTGAGAAAAGCAAAACCCATGCCAAGTCCAGGGGAGAAGCATCCCAAGAGAAAAAGGAGCAAATGCCCAAAGAAAAGTTCTTGACATGCACCCTAATTGTGATAGCAACACTTATTGTACTTATGGCCAATAATTACTGAGCTCACTATGTGCCTGGCACTGGGCGGGGTGCTCATGATCTCATTTCTTTTTCAAACCAGGCACAAGACTTTACAGATGAGAAAACTGAGTTTGAATTACAGGCGGGGTGACATGCTCCAAGTCACACAGGTCTTAGTTTTCATCCAAGGAGCAGATTCTAAAGCATTCTCCTCGAGCCAAACATAAGAGTTTTCTAGAATCAGACTGTTGTTACTGCCTTCAGCCTTGCTCTGCTTCTGAAAAGCTGAGCGAGGTTACAAAAAAGAAGATGCCAAGAGTGATCAGGGAGAAATAGAAAGCACATGTATTTGGCCAAGCAAGCATTACTTTGCAGTCTATTAGCTACAGTTAAATATTTAACACCTTTGAAAGCTCTGGGTTGATGACATTTTCAAATTGCCAATTTCTGTTTACTTTGGGGCTGACTGCAACATTACTATATTCAAGATCAGACAGCCTAGCCTTGCTCTGCTGAAACGGAGTGCTTCACTTTTAACACCCAAGGCAGAAGTTGGCTAACATTGTCTAAACAAACCGGTTTCAACAGAATTTTAAAGTTACTCAGAGATATATTGCTGTCAGAAAATATTTCTCTGAAAAGGCACAAAATTCTGCAGCATGACTCATTATTTGCTGACTGTTTTTGTAGGCAAATAACAAGTCTTTAAAAATGGAGGGCTCAGCCAGAAACAATAAACCCCTTTTGGAAAACACACAATTCAGTTTCATTTGCCTTTAAAGCCCTTCTCCCCCTCCCCACCCCCCAATTTAATGAGCACTGGCCTAGGGAAACACCCCAAACATCTTTCCAGAGATGACTGGTTTTAAAAGAACATCATCTAGGTAATCTATCAAAACCTAGATCAAAATCTATCAAAAAAATCGGATCAAAATCCGATTTTGGTGGGTGGGGGGGAGGTGTATTTCTTAAAAACAATAGTTCACGTGTGTTGGGCCCTCCCCATGTGCAGGTAGAGGCCAAAGCATTGTCAACAACCTGAAATGACACTGAGAACATTCCATTTCACAGATGAAGAAGCTGAGACCAAGGGATCCATTTTCTTTCCTCCCCTCACTAAACTCTCTCCAGAAGAATACGCATAATATCACCTATTAAAGCCCACCGTCGCATGGGGATAATGAGCTAATACTATCTGGATCCATTAATGTATTTCTCTGGTTGGTCTTTTCAAGCTGTGTTCAGTTACCTATATTCTTTCGGGAGGCCAGAAAAAAACCGGTGCTTCTGCCCTTGGCATCAACTAGAGGAAGTCTGGAAGACCCCATGTGGTATTCAGTTACTAGGTCAATTGCGATGCGTGTCTATGTACCACTAAATAGGACATAAGCATATTTCATTCAGGCTTACCTTGTTCCTGTTAAACCATCATATCCATCCCCTTTCCTGCTGACCGGTAGGCATTCAGAAATGGCAGGTGGTTGTAAGGTGAGTAGGATTTGGGACATTCTTTTACCAAATAATGACCAGCTACACAGAGTAAGGACAGTTAAGTTAATGTTACAGTTAAGCACATTTGCCCAGTTTTGTTTCCTTAATCCATAGAGATACCTCCAATAATATTAGTTGGGACTTAAACCCACATCTGGCTGAGGTCAAACCAGCGGTCTTCCAAAAGAGACATACTTCTCTCCGGTCATCCTTCTGACCCCAGTGTGTCTCCCTCGTTGGTACCATGCTCCGCCATCAATGCAAAACCGTGGATAAATGAATCTCACACAGGGGATGAAACTTAAGTGTTAAAGCAAATGTTCGTTTCCTCTCCCAAGATCCCTTTCCTGCTTTCATATTTTCTCCCCTTTTCTGGATTCTTATCTCCTCTCTTCCCGCATTTATTTGTATTTCCTAACTCTTATGTTACCTTAAATTGACACCTCCTGGCAACATTGGCTCAGCCAAGTTAAGCCTTTCCATTTACCCAGATAACTCTCCCAGACCCAGCAAATCACATTCCAGCCTTTATTCAGCGTTCCTGTGTGCTCCAAGGCAACTTCTTTATTGCCAATGAGGTTTTTTATTGTTTGCTTAACAAAATTATTTCATTAAGTGAATGGCTTTACAGATTCATTTGATTTGATTTGATTACTGGCTTGGGAAAAGATATACAGCTTTTGTTAGAGTATGTCAAAAAAGGGGATCTGTACCTATAGAGACATTATTTTTTTTATGATTTATTTCCCTGAACAGTAATAAAATTATTTTAAAGGGTTACTTTAGTACATTAAATGGCTGCCTTGAGAATTCCAAAGCTAATACGTGCAGTCGTACTGCTAATGTCCGTTACATTCCGGATCAGTAAATCAGTCATCCATGAATTGGTATCTAGATCTACAGATCCATAGATCTACGTCGGCATGTATATGTAGATTTATATCTCTATCTTACACCAACTAGGAGTCCTCTTTCATCAGGTTTGAGCTGCCATATTTAAAAAGAAGAAAAAAAAAACTCTAATTCCAACTAAAATATACTAAGGGAAAAGCAAGTTATCAAGTCTACTGGACTTTCATTTATAACGCCAGAGGAACACTCAGTGTAAGTGAGATCTTGAAAGACGAGTCAAAGGTGAACTTTTTCAATGCTGGTAATTAATTCTTGCTTTGCATAGGCTAATTGAGGGCAATCATTGAATACTTGATGTCATTTCATTTCCTAGCTGTCAATGGGACTACAACCTGCTTTTTCTGCTAAATCTGTTAACCTCTGTGCTTCCCTTTGCTGGCAGAGGGATGTTAAAGATAGAGGGACACCAAGAGCTTTGTTCTTTTTTGGTGAATGTCAATATTTTTCTTCAATAGAATGTCGTTCTCCTTTGACAGATTTTTCCTTTGCTAACATCTCTTTTAAGGCACACACATACACAACACAAAAACAGCAACATGCTTTTGCACTTTGGGGACCAAAAATGAGTCAACCAGTGAATGGTTTCATGGATGGTCTGCTTTATGTTGCCCATTTACCAGGGCTCCGATACATGCATATACATTCAGTAACTCACTCAGCAAATGGAGTATCTAAGAGCTTATAGGTATTGTGCTAAGTACTGGAGAAGTGAGAAAGGCCACGGTAATCCTGCCTTCAAACAGCTCAGATACCACAGCTGAGGTTGGGGTAACATCAGTGCATCTATTTGCACATAGCTTTTGGCATTACTAGTCATTTCCTTTGGTCCCCACTTTCACAATTACTGAGCCTGTCCCTTTTCTAAACTTCTATCCTAGAACAAGTCACTATGTTACCTTCCCCAGCCCCTTTCACTAACTTCTCTTTTCCTTAGTCCTCACCCGGACCGAGCTAAATCCCATTTCAGGCACCTGGCTTACTTGGCAATGGTTGAGCCCATAAAGCCAAGTCTTATGTATTAATGTATGCTTTGGCTTTCTGGATCGACTGGATACATTTGCTCTGACGGCCAGTGAGAGTTTGGCCGTGTCGCCTTCCATCAAATGACTCAGAGGACTATAGCAAATCAAAATTGAACAAATCACTTTTCTTCTAAAAGATAACTGATATAAATATTTCTGTGTTTTTTTTTTTCTTAAACACTTGCCAGTGTTGATTTCACCATGTTTAGGCTTAGCATTTTACTGTTTTGTTTTGTTCTTTTTTTTTTATACGTGATAAACAACGATATTCATCTACTCTATAAAGACTGTTCTGCCCTTTTCTTCAGATTTCCCAAATGCATGCACATGATCTCCCAGAAAAGGAAAACTATACTCCTCTCCAGTGTTGGAGTTTATAGTTAAAGGTTGAGGACATTTTTCTTTTTCTCATAAATCAAAGGAATGCAAGTCACCTTACAAAAAAGAAGCAGACCCAAATTTTATATTTATCTCCAAATATAATTTTCTTTCTCATATTGTTTTTCAACCCAGTGTATTATTTATATCACATTCTATTCATAGTTTTGTGTGTTCTTTGAGAGAGCAAACTGAGACTACTGTCTTTACAAGCTACCCAGAACTTACTGTGGACAACACAGCAAAGCAACTAAACACATTGTGTTGAATTTATTGGCCTTTAATCAATTTTTTTTTTTTTGGTATAAGCAGTATCATTTTTACCCAAAAAAATGTTTTAACATACTTAATGACATTCTAAATCAAGTTTGCTTCTTCAACCCTTTCTAGTGTCTATAGTTAAAAATTATTGATCACATGTTCATAATTCATAAGAAGTCTAGAGATAACTTAGAAAAATAATACAGAGCCCCAAAGTATTCATGTACCAGGGGAGCCCATCACCTCCTTGAGGTTCTAGCAATGCTGCAACTGGATGGGATAGAGACAGATTGCATCCACCCTTGTCCCCACAATGTGATAAAATTCACCTGCTGTGATTCAGTTGCAGAGATTGCTTTATCATTCTCAAAACAGTCAAATGAGTTATATTCAACATAATCTCTGTTTACTGTATCCCCTTTTCGGTGTGGGCCAATTCTTTGTCCTCTTGCCAGACAGGGATGATAAATCCCTAGCAGTTTGGAGACTGTCTCCTCCCCTGATTTTTTCAGAGGCACCATACACTTACCTTAGAATTAATGTTGGACAAATGACAACCTATGTCATCTGATGGATAATGAGACTGTTCCACTCTGTAGAGAAAGTCTATTCTGGGCTTTTCTTCAGAGTCCCCAGGTGTGCGCACATGATCTCCTAGAATGGGGAAACTATACTCTTTCCACTGGCAGAGTTTGTAGTAAAGGATTGAGGACTTTTTTTTTTTTTTTCCAAATAAATCTATGGAATGCAAGTTATCTTAAAAGAAGAATCAAGCCCAAAACATTTAGAGAAGAGTACCACAACCAGGAGAAGTTAGGTAAGAATAAAGTAAAAGCAGTCCAGCATGTTTCATTGAGCATAACAATCACTGAGAAATAATGAAGAAGAAAAATAAATATGGATTCAAGATCAAAAAAATACTGACAGCAATTTTTTCCTCCAAATGTGAAGAAAACATGCATAACAGCAACTCAGAATGAAATACATATATGTTTATGTGTTTATGTGTCTGTGTATCAAATTCATTTACTGAACTCTTTAAAAAAGGTAAAAAAGAAAGTAATTTTTTTCCTCAAGTGTACATCACGATAGGCTACACACATAGTCAATTACACTCCTCCATTTCAGATTCCATTAGCTATTGTAAACAGTTAGATCAGCCATCATTGTGGATTTATTTTTTCTCATCTCTTCATCTTCAAATGACCCCTGGCTTAGTTGAATTGTTCAAAACAGCATATAAAACAACCCCTGAAGCCTTCTGTAAACTAGTGCATAGCATCCTTCATTATTAAACAGCTGGTGCTCTTGCTATATGAAATTTCATTAAATTAACCTTCATGGCTTCATGTTTCAAAAAAAAAAAAGAAAGAAAGAAGAAAAGAAAGTAAATTTTTAAGCTATAACTCCTGCCCTTATCTAATATCACTTCTATTTAAAGTTATAGCATTGTTGATGTTTGAAACAAGTCTTAAAACAGTTGATAAATCTGTAATTGGCCCTTATCTTTCAATCTTTATTTTGGGCTTCACCTTTATTTTTCTTTGCTCCTCTGTTTCTTCTTACATTAGAAAAAGGCATTAACACAAGATAACTGGATTTTATGTGATGTAATAGATTTTTTAAAAATTTCTGTTTGACCTTATTGAGTGAAAGTTTATTTTTTGATGATCGGTGTGTGTGAAGTATTGTTATAGGCACAGCATAAAACTGGGTCCATAAAACCAAATATATTTTCAAGGGTCCTACAGACCAAGAGAAATATGTAATGAAACTCCCTCTCACTGTTTATTCTTCACTGACAAAAGGCTTTCATGTGCGTTGCTTTGATCCTGGGAAGACTAGGAATTATGCTTATTTTGTGAATGAAAAGCAGGGATTCAGAGACAATTAACTGACTTACCCCAGCTAAGGGATGGTTACAGGGAGAGGCAGGATCAGTACTTTGTGCATGTCTAAAGTTCTTTGCACCACATCCGCATCCCTGGAACTTGGGTCCCGAAAATGTATGTGTTAGTAGCATTTGAAATTGTCACTATGAGGAACATAGGGAAGGGGGCAGAGGCCGTCAGTACCAGTAGGAATGGCTGTGTGTGGTGGTTCCACAAATTAAGATGATGTGATCTTCTATGTCTATCTGAGCTGTCTGTTTGAGCCATAATATTAGATAGAGGACAAATAAAAACCAGGGCTAATACGTTAACGACATCTTGTATATAACCCTTTCTAAGTGTATACAGAAGTCAAATGTCTTTTAAGGTCAGCACCTTTGGGAAAATAAAATATCTATTTTAAAATATCTATTTTTTAAGCTTTAGGGAGTCACATAATAAATGTCCATGGCCACACCACTCATCACTGAGACTCTCCCAAGTGCTATGCAGTATCTCAAGCCATACTGGAAAGTTCCATATCCTCCCACCCACCACACTTCCACCACGCAGCCTATGTTCCCTTCTAGAAGCTTCCTCCCCAACCTCTCCAGCATATTTAAACTTCTGTGCTTTTAGTGATTCTGTTCCCTCTTCCTAGAATAATCTTGCTACATATTGCCGCATCTGCCGCCCGGCTCTTTCTCAAAGGCTTCTCTAGAATTGCCTTGGCCCCTTTGTCCCAACAGCATTTGGTTTATACCATAAGATTTTAAGTAGAAATTCTAACCTCACACAATGATTAGCTGTCAGTGTTCTAGGGTCTTTGCCCATACTGTGCAGTGCTCACCGTGGTGTCCCTGTGCCTTACAGAACACCACGCACCTAAGTTACTACCTATAACCTGAGTCTTTATTTAATGGCGTCACACAGAGATGATCAGAGGGAGGGTGGGGGTTGAAACAGGGTGATAGATATAATAATGGGCTTTATTCATACCTTAGAAGGAATGATTTTTCGGAGTGTGAGAACTGTGAGAAGTACTACCTGTGGGTCCAGCTCACAGAGGAGACCTGAATATTTGCTTTTACTTCCCTGGACAAGAGAGACCCTGTACAGATATTTTGGCTGCTGTTTGCTTCCCTCCCTCTAGACTGTTCTGTCTATACTTCTGGATACTTTTGAAGAGCAGCCCTCCTCTTCAAAGCATGGGGTTGTAGTTCTGCTCACACTAACTTCCCACGGGAGCACATACCTTTCAGCTTCTCTTTGAGATGCAGAATGAAATTTCTCAGGTCAAGGTTTATTTTGAATTCATTTTATCTGTGTCAGGAGGCCATGCTAAAGCCTCTTTTTCTACCCGTGATCGCGGTTTTTTGCTGTCTCCCTAACAGAATGGCCTGTCATATATAGATCTACTTGAAAAGAAATTCTCAAAGTTGCCTTAAATTCATGCTTGTTCGACTTTGGAAACCAGGATGATAGCCAAACCAATCACGTTTTCCTTGGAAATTAGTGGATAATTGGGGTTGTGCCTTGAAACACATACAAATAACCATAACAAGGACTTGGACTGTGTCTGAATCCTACAGGACTTGGGGGCGGGGGGAGGGGTGTTGGGCAGTAAGGTGGTAAGATCCTGTTTCACCCAGGATGTAAGCTTTAAGTGAATTCTGCGTAATACATAAATTGAATGGAAGTGGAAATGGCAAGGCTCCTGGAAAAACTTCAACAAAGGTACAGAGGTATGAAAGGGAATCCATGCTTAAGAATAGCGAGTGAGAGTCCTCTAATTCCCTTGAGGAGAGGATTTTGTATGCATTAAGGAGGTCCTTTTACTAAGAAGGTGCCATTAATACCGAGGAGAGAGCAGGTACATTCACTGGAAAGCTGGTGATTAGATGTTAAAATTATGATCCGAGGGGACAAATCTGGCAGCATTGGGCGACTAGAGGCGAGGGAATCAGGGATAATTTTTGATTATCCAGACATGAGGGATAAAGGCCTGGATTGGAGGAGAAGGAAGGAAACATATGTGATAAATGGAGTAGAAAAGGAGGACATATTCTTTCGGAAAAATTTGTATAAGTTTTGAAAAATGTCTCCCATTGGTTCTTAAGGTCTGGCATGTGTAATTACCATCCGGGGATTTGTTTTTATGGCTTATGTGTGTGGCGTTGCGTCTGAAGGCCTGGGGCAGCGCTGAGGAATTGATATTTGAAGAGAATGACTCAATCCTTTCTGACACAGGTGGTCCACAGATCACAATTTGAGACGCACCAAGTTAATCCTTTTGAGGAAGGAGAGAGAAGTGAGATACTGGAGAGACCATCGGATAATTATCCCGTGCAATCCCCCGTATTGATTGTTTTCTGATTTCAGACTTTGTTCTCCAGCTGTGTGGTAATTTCATATTGTAGAAGAAGTACAGGGGACTAAGCCATACCTTTGGAAAAGGAAGAATAACGAGGGGACACTCCCCTGTACTATCCACCGGTAGAGATGTGTGGAGCAATGGAAAAGCTGCCCCAGGATTCTGAGGTGCCGCCCGCTGACCAAGGAGGTAGGGAACCCAGTATCCAGATATTATTGTCAGAACCAGAGGACAAGACAGAAGAAGATAGAGAGGAAGAACAGAAAAGGCCTAAAACCAAAATAGTGCAGTCTCCCCAAAAGTGGAGATAGGGGGAAGAAGGTAAAGGAGCAAAATACTGGAAACCGGAACTTTGAGGCATTTCCAGAATGGTCCCAGGCCACAAAACTGGAAGAAGTTCATAACTAGGCTAGACTCCATTGTTTGTTTCTTGCTCAAGAGCTCTAGGTGCTGATAACCATAATATTTCCCATGATTATGACTATCGTCTTATTAAAATGCTACAGTACATAAAGAGAAAAATAGCTTATTGTTCATATGAGTGTCTTGTCGGAGTGGACATAATTACCACATTCTCTTCCCCTTTTCACTGATGACATGACAGAAGCCGTTAGACACACACAGCTACTCTACAATGTCAGCTGGTCAGCTGCCAAATTTCAAGCGGAAAAAAAAAATCATTTTGTGAACCATTAAAATGCAATAAAGCATTTGAAGACCGAAAACTTTTGTTCAGTCAAGCATAAAAGTTAATGAAATTATTTAAACACACGTAACTCAGAAACAGTTTAAAAATCCCTTTCATGCTGTGACTAAGCAATCTGGAGTATATTTGAATGAAAAATTGTACACATACAGAAAAGAAGAGGTTAATAAGGATTGTCAGTGAAACCTGAACCCAGTTTGGTGAGTGGCACCAGGTTAGTCTTTGCATTTAGAGAAATGTGGTTTTACTTCCAACCTAGCAAGCCTATTATGTCTGCATTTCCTCAGACTTTTTACATGGCTTTGAGCAATTTGGGCTGAAGCCAGATATAACATTTTTATTTCAGCAAATCACTTCCCATTGTTGTACATTTTAAGGATGTACTGAAAGGTACTTTCATGTCTGGAAATATCAGCTGATCCCACAGCAATGATACCTCTCACTTACCGGGCCTTTATATAAACCACGGTGTTTTCTTTAACAATTAAGCTATCTTAGGAACAGTAATAAATATGAACTACTCTATCACCACATTTCAGGGGGAGAAAAAAAACAAGCTTTTTTTTTTTTTTTTTTTGTAAAGAGTACTGTTCACTTAACCCATGAAAAAATGTCATGTACTTTTAATTCTCCATATTCTTACAAAAGAGAAAAAAAGCTGTTTTTCTATGAGAGTGGTTGTCAACTTTTTCTGCAAGGAGCCAAAGAGTAAATGTGTTTTGCTTTGTGGGACCATATGGTCTCTGCCCTGACTACTCAACTTTGTCATCCTAGTGTAAAGCAGCCATAAACAATATATAAATAAATGGGTATGTCTATTTTCCAATAAAACTTTATTTATAAAAGCAGACAGTCAGCCAGATTTGGCCTGCGGGCTATAGTTCTCTAGCCCCTGTACTATGAGATTGTTTTTCTAACATGTCCATAGTGTAAATACGCTTGTGATTTAACATGTAGAATGACGTTCCATACCCTTAACTGCAATATCATGACAGCCGAGCATAGTAACTTAAATTAGGGACAGTGCCCCGTTTAGAGACGTTTATTAAAGTCACGGAGCAGAAAAGTTAGGTTGGCATGCATTTGGAATGTATTCAGAAGTTCTCTAACATACAGGGTACAGTTTACTAGTTTATTAAGTAATAACAGCATGTATTATACCACTACAGATGGTTTTGGGAAAATAACTCTTACTAAAACACTCTACCCTGTTTACTCCTTCTCCCTCTTTACACACACGCACAAATCTTGTTTGCCTGAGAAATGCTTAGTCCTTTTCCAAAAAGTTCTATGCTTAGTCCTTTTCCAAAAAGTTCTTTTTCTAACCCTACCTGTAGACTAGGTGAGATACTTCCTGAATGCATGGATTTCTATTTGCAGTTCTTATGCCCTGTGGGACTAATGTACTTAACAAGGACAAAAAGACTGAGAATAGGTCAGCAGCTGGGAAGAGGCCAGGTCCTGACAGGTTTTCTCTGCCATAGTCAATGGCCGTGTTAATCTAAGAGCAATGGTAGCCACTGGGAGAATCAAGCATGGAAAGTATGACTCTGGTGGATATTTTATGTTTGTTTTTGTTTTTATTTTATTTATTTATTTATTTATTTACTTACTTACTTACTTATTTGGCAGAGAGAGAGAGAGGCAGGAGAGCACAGCAGGGGGAGTGGCAGAGGGAAAAATAGGTTCCCTGTTGAGCAGGGAGCCAGATGCAGGGCTTGATACCAGGACCCTGGGATCACAACCTGAGCTGAAGGCAGTTGCTTAACCAACGGAGCCATCCTGGCACCCCTGGTGAATCTTTTAAAAGATGGCAAGATAACTGCGTGAAAAAATGAACAATGGAGGGATAAGATCAAGAAGAGGGCCCTGGTAGGAAGCTACTTAGTGATTCAGGGAAAGAGGATGATGGTTTGATCCAGGGGGTAGCAGGAAAGGTAGAGAGAAGTATTGAGATTCAGATGTTACTTTGGACATAGCACCTAGAACTTTGCTAGTAGATGGGGTGTGAGAGAAGGAAAGGGGGGAAAAAAATTCAAGGATCTCTTCAGGGTTTTGGCTTAAGCAGGGAAGATGGTGATATGTTATCCTGTAGATGGTACTGATATCTGGGAGAGGAAATAGACATTCTCATTTGTCTTTTTCATTCAAAATGCCTGATTGGCGAGGCTCTTAGTGGACCCCTGGCTATGGGAGTATGGGTTAGGGAATGAGGGCAGAAGATATTAATGCCCTGCGCTATAAGTGTCAATAATCCATGAGAATTTGCAGTGTGCCCATAATATACCTAAGCCTAGACCATGACTCTTCAGGGAAATTAAAAAAAAAAAAAGGCATGGCTTCTACTAGCACACAACTTCAAAGGTACATGGGAATATAGTACAGGACTTAAGTATTTGAATGAACAGCATTCAGTATGCAACATACAGCCTACAGTTCAATGTGGTTATATGCAAAAAAATGCCTAGAGGCATTCAGAGAAAACTATGACAGACCAGCCCCTACACAGAGTAGGTGGAGTGCCACAGACTGCAAAAGAAATGGGACTGCTGCAAGGAAAATGAGATTTACTGACCTTGGTCCAAGCAACAGTCCCACCCCTCTGTTAGTCAAGGGGCAGCCAGGAGAAAAGTAAATATGCGAGTCCGAGTGAGAGTTTTGGCTGTGTTTTTAGGAATAAGGAGAAACACACACTCTTTTCTCTATCCAGAGCCATTTACTTTGCCCACAGCTGCAAAGAAAGAAGGTAAAACTCTTTGAAAAGGCATTTTAAGGCCTTTTTTAGGAAGCAGCAAAAATATTTGGAATATATAAACCGGTCTTGTAAAATCAGTCGTTGAGAACACAACATGCATGAGGCCATCTTTAAATGTCAATGGTAAGAGCAAAAATAGACTAAGTTAATGAAGGGGACATTACCACACTCGGTCTATCACTGGGTATTTGTTTGAACAAACGCTTAGAACTGAAAGTTAAAAATACACCAATTATGCCCAATTAGGAATCAGAAGCTTGGGGCTCTTCTTAGGCCTCTCAAACAAAGTAAAAGATGAGTACTATTCAGTTTACAATTTTGAAACAGAAGATTGTTTCCCAGTGGGAAATCTGTATTGCATGGAGCATAACATTTAGAGGTTAGTCTCTGTCAACGTGGACCCTACAGATTCCACTATATTTATTTAAGAGTTACATATATGCTTAAATAGAAGTGGTATGAATAGTCTACTCTCCAGTTCCAAAGAACTGGAAGCCTATAAAGAAACTCTTAGGTTTGAGGATAGCAGGGGGAAAAAATTTAAAAATAATAAAAAATAAAAAATAATGTCATATATATACATATCTGTAATTGGTGATCCAAGCTTTACTGGAATTACTGAAGATTAATACTTCATAGTATTAATGAGTTATTGGTGAATTAAAATAATAGCATGTGTCTTGGGGTTTTTTTTCACTCCTTAAAGGGTAATCCTAGCGCCACATAAAAAGTATGCCTGAATGCTTGGATCATAAAGGTAGTTGAAGAAGAAAAATTCCACTATTTTCATTGCTAACACAATGACAAGATTATTGACACTTTCTGCAGATAAATTAACTCTGTAAATGATGAGAAATCGTAACATCTTTCCAAAAGACTGGCAAACCTAAACCGTGGGCATCTCTTGATATTTGCCCGGTGGGACTGAGATGCCCTCTGGGTCTGTTATATCTATGATTTGGGGAAAGATGTGAAAAGTGTGTTCCAGATCACTAATGGTGCTCTCAAAAAAATAAACAAACAAACAAAAATAAATAAAAACAACAAAAAAACATGTCTATGAAAAATGTGTTAGATCTTCAGTTGAGGTTAAAATAAACATAAAAGGATATTCAAGGTACTTGAAGGATGATCATTTTTTAGAGTACTATAAAAAAAAGTATACAGGACCTTCCTGCCATCACCAGAGTCCGGTAAAGGGTCTTCTCTACACCATAGCCTTCTTCCCCTTGCCATGATTGATCCCAAAGAGAGACGCCTACTGAACAAAAGCTCTTATAGAACCAACTGTCCCTTTTGGGTGAAGAACACAACTTTATATCCACGCTTTTACTTCAATAGAAGGTCCTACCCCTTCTCTCCCTTTAACACAATTTTATGAAGTAAGATTCAACATATGTCTAATATATATTCAGGACATTAATCCAAGCAAAAGACAATGCTCAGATGAATAAGACACATTCCTGGAACTCAAGGGGAGGCCAGTCTCATAGAAGTGACAGCGTATTCACGTTCATTACAATGCGGCATTTTAAGTACAAAGGATGGAATGATTGATTCTAGGTGGAGAACGAGAATGTCAGCTCCGAGGAGAGAGCACAGGGCTGGGTATTCTGGTGTCGAAAGGTTTCCAGAGGAGTAACAAGGAGCAGAAAGGTTTTCCAGGCACAAGGAACAGCAAATTGGAGAAAAGACTAAAGTGTTTTCACTAAATGAGCTGTTCCAGGGGACATTTGTAGAAATCGTTTCTGAAAAGGGAAACTAGTAAGAAGTCCCAGTACAAACCCGCTGCATTCCTGTTCCCAGTAAAATCGAGGATGTTAGCTGCGCCCACTGTGATCAGTTCACTGGTGAATGAGTACCGGGACGAATCGTGTGTGATCTCTAGAATTGCCAGTGATGCTTCTTGATTTATGTGTGTCTATGTGTTCATCCATTCATTTATTTCAAAAATAGCACTGGTTTTGCGGTTGCATGTCTGGCAATTTTGCAGGCTAGCATTGCAGAAACGACCCTGTCTTGCAGATTCCCACAGTGCAACACGAAACAAATCTTTTTCTTTACTTCTTCCCTTGTAAGTCGGTGCTAAAGAGATGTTCCTTTGTAAAAGATTCAGATATTTCCGAGGCAGGTGTAATTGTTTCCTGAGGTATTTTAATTAAAATAGTATTGACGTTAACACAGCTATTAGCATTTTGAGGTGAACGGTGTACATACTGGATACTTATTTCCGAAGAAATTCAGTACGAGACAGTGTTTCACACCAATGCTTGTGTTTAAGAATACTACTAAATAGTGTGAACTGAAAACCTGACAAAAATAGGCCCAACTCCGCACCCGCTGATTTTTTTTTTATTTTCCCACAACACGTCAATTAAAATGTTAAAACATCTTGAGGTATGTGACTCTTCTGTTTGTTTTGTTAAAAAAGAATATGAAAACCACTGTTGACACACTGGCAGTCTGTCAACAGCTTTGGTTTCCAGAGTGTTTGGAAGACTCCTCCGACAGTCTTACCGTTGGGAAGGGTTCAGAGTGAGTGTTAACTTGTTTAGATTGTGATACTGAAAGCGACACGGGGTGAAATGGCACCTCTACGCACCCCAGTGAATCTGTACATCACTGCCCGCCCCCCAAGTTCTTGCAAATTGAATTTCCATCCACAGTGTTCGTGCCTAGCGATTCTACCCAAGGAGCGAGGCAGAATTATGGGGTGTTTTTTAAAAAGAAAATGTCTTAAAGAATGGCCTTTTACATTTAGAGTTGTACAAACGTAAAGTACTTCACAGAGGCATTGCATGCGATCATTTTCTCCCCAAACCACGTTTCTGAAAAATTAACAAGAAATGGAGATGGGGTTCCATCCAGGTCCTCTTTGTAGCCCTGGGGGCACCAGAGAGCAAGTTCCTCCCAGGACTTTGTGCAGGTGACCTTTTCACCTCTCAGCCTGTCCCTGTGGCTGTGTCTTAGTTTTCTGTGGTTTCAAAGTCAAAGGCGGGCCACCTGTCATTGGTTTTCCTCCTTCTCTAAAGCCTGGCCCTCAGGTCCACAGGGTGTTCAAAGCATTGCTTCTGTCCTTTCATACCAGAATCAGGTTGTGTAAGGACAAGGGAGCCTTAATGGGGGAAATTGGCTCTTCCATTCCCTCTCATGGACAGGAGGTGCACAAGATATGCTGCTCTATGGGACAGAAGGCATCCTGAAGACTTGATTACTTGGATTAAATGAAAATCAGTAGAATGGGTACCTAGACACTAGAGGTAAGCTCCCTAGGATAGCCAGACCTATTGGGAAATCAAATGGTTGATGCTCCCAGGTCTGGGAACACCATCTTGGCATGGAGCAACCCATGTTGCTCCTTACCGGCCATGGGACCTTGACAATTCAGCCTCTGAATTTTTTAAAGCTCACACTGCTAATCTATACAGTGAGGAATAAATAATACTGACTTGGCAAGATTATTGCAAAGATAATGTCTGAGAAATCGGTTTGAGAAAATGGCCTATTAAAATGTACAGCATTCTAATCTAACGTATTTGTCTTCTAGACCATATCCCAAGGGTCTTGAGTCTCCATAAAAACATTTCTGATGTGGATCACATCCTTCTCCATTACAGTATGCATATCCTTGGAAGCTTCTATACGTTCTGATTGAAATGGTCAGCCATTCTCAGCTGGGGCACTAAGTCATCCATTTAATGTAATGAATTAGTTCCAGGATGGTACTCATTGAGTCCCATCCTTGAGAGAATTCTGAAAATAGCCTCTCATTTCCTGTTTTCTATTCTCTGCTGAGAAAGGCTGTCAAGACACTAACCTACTCTTTAGCTCTAAAAAGGAAAAGTTCAAGAAACCCAAAAAACTCGAGTGAAAGATTTAAATATTTTATAGTATACCCTCTTGTTTGAGAATATATTTCAGAATGTTGCCATTGACTATTTGTGCATGTGAATTCCATGCTAAGAACATAGATGAACTGTTGTGTTGTGCCCTTTGTGCATTCTGTATTGTGTTGAGGGCTAGGGCAGGAAGAGAACTGCAAATGTTAATAAGATGTATCTTGTAGTAATTAGCAGAGAACCAAAAACTTTTAATAATACCTATTAACTACTTTTATGATGGCGATGAAAATGATGCAGGATCAGGAGTCTAAAATACCAGCAGATTTCAAATAAAAAGAAATCTAAGCTATAGGGTTATTTCACATCGCCAGATTATTTTCTTAATTAATTGAGCAAATAAACTGATTCACGTCTTTGTAATACGAATCCACATTTTATTTTTATTTTGCTAAGATATGTTCAGCATTCCTTGTCAGATTATTAAGTCATTTTGCCATAAATGTTGGCCAATATTTTTTTAAAAGTCTATATCTATTAATGTTTTTGTGTTTATTAAATATTGTGCATAGATCGTGTGTGTGTGTGTGTGCATTGCTGTTACATAAGGGTTATAATTTCCATACTGTAAGTGAAGAATCTTGAAAACTCAGAGGCAGTGGATAACTTAGCTCAAGATTTTGCCCTGGCATTTATTCTCACATCCTTTCCACATTCATTTCCAAGTTCAAATTTATGAGGAATTTTATGACAGTATAAGGTTTAAAGAGAAGCAGTCATTTAAAAGATGCCCAGAGAAAAGACAAATAAAATTTTTATGAAATCCTTTTCAGAACAACCATAGACTGGAAGATGTTGCCGTATTACGGTGGTTCTCAAAATGTGTTCTTGAGCGGGCAGCAGCAACATCACCTGGGAGCCTGTTAGACAAGCCAACTTTGGGGCCCTCCACAGGTGTGACTGTATCAGACACTGGGGTGGGACCCGGCAGTCTGGTTTAGCTGGGCCCCCCCCCCCCCCCGCCGGTGATTCCACTACATGTTCATGTGTGAGAAGCATGCTTCTAGCGGCTTACCCTCTCACTTAAATAACCCAACAATCTGGTCCTTGTAGCTTAATATACATGCGTCCATGCTTTAAATGCCATATTTCGGGGTGAATATGGTATTAAATAACAAAAAAATCAACCGAGGAAAATCTAACTAGCTTTATTAATCAATTCATGGAACAGGCAGCATCCCTTCTAGCAATAGAGAGGAGCTCAAAAAAGAAATGGCTTTTTTTTTTTTTTTTTTAAAGATTTTATTTATTTGAGAGAGAAGAAGAGAGAGAGAGAGCATGAGCTGGGAGAAAGACACAGGAAAGAGAGAAGCTCAGGCAGACTGAGCTTGGAGCCTGACCCAAGCAAGGTTCAATCTCAGGCCCCTGAGATCATGACCTGAGATGAAATCAAGAGTCAGACACTCAACCCACTGAGCCACCTAGGTGCCCCAGAAAAAGAAGCTTTTAAAAATACAGTGGGAATGGAATAAAAGAAATTATGGCAAAGAACCCATTGTTTTAGTCAAGGCCACCCTCCTAAGAGGGTGCCCATCAGTAAATAATGTCTAAGTGCTGACCAGGAAATTCTCATGTTGACTGGTTAAAGTTTCCATTTCTGGGGGGTACTTGAAACTACAGTTAGGTTAAGATGTTAAGTCTTGGCTTACTGACATGGGGCCTTAACCTAAGTGAAGTCCTTTTGGGCCTGTGGTTTTCTTTGTAACACCAGAAAGGTGGAGAAGAACTCCCAATCCACATGGGGGAGGGGGGTGAGAAAACAAGTTGTGTTTAGTGATGTCATTAATGCAATGGAGGCAAGGGGTCCTGGAAGGGGATGATGCATAAGAACTCATTCACATTTCTAGCTCTTAGGATCGTGATTGGTTTTGTTACCAGTCTGTAGGGATGATAATATATTCACAGCTACCAACTATAGTCACTTAATTTGGAAGGGTCATGGTATTTGAGGACCTAACAGGACAGACAAGTTGTCATATTGTCTCAAGAACCAAATTCTGCTATGGATTCACTCAGTACCTATGAGCACGAGGATGTTTATATTCACTTTTAGGTCCTTTTAAATATTTTATTTAAAAATCTATTCATATTATTAGTCATGATCTTGAAGATACTTTAATGTATACCAGCGTGCCCTGTCAGTCCTCTGGGACTGAGTTGTATAACAAATGGTCGCCATGATATGACAGATGGTCCCAGCACACATTCACTAAAAAGTCCTGCTTAGGAAATGGGAGATCTACTTGTCCCAAAGCACCCCCATCCATAGAAAGTAAGGATTAAATAAATTAACCAAAAGACAGGGAAAAATTAAAACTGGCCCTATCTTACAGTCGGTAGAGTTGTTATTTGGCCAGGACATTTACAAGTAAGATAGAGATAGTAAAAGGAAAACAAAACAAAACACATGTAAACTCTATTACCTAATATAGATTCCAAACATCTAGTTCACAGGTGAGAGGGATCATTCATCTTAATTGAGTTCAGAAAGGCCCCTCATTGCCAATGACAAAGCAGTCACCATCTATGGACAACACAATGTGTACTGATGACCTGTAGATTGTGTCAGAATTTTAATCTGTGTGGAAGTATTTTGAAAAAGGTAAGGCCTTGATTTGGAAAGACATCTAGAGAATGTTGAATTATTCTGAGAGTCAAAAATCAAGAGACCTTGTTTAAACAAATATATTGTGGGGCACCTGGGTGGCTCAGTCGGTTAGGTGGTTGCTTTCAGCTCAGGTCATGATCCCAGGGTCCTGGGATCAAGTCCCACATCGGGCTCCCTGTTCAGAGGAGAGCCTGCTTCGCCCTCTGCCTGCCGCTCTGCCTACTTGTGCTCTCTATCTCTCTGAGAGATGCACAAATAAATAAATAATCTTACGTATACACACACACACACACACACACACACACACACGCACACACATATGTATTTAGTAACCACATGTTAGTAGTCTAAGATTATGGACATTTTCCATTTAACAGAGAAAAAAAAGTTGACTATATGTTAATGGGAATTTTTTTTTTTTTTTAAAGTAGCAATCACTTGATTTTTACAGAGCTATTTTGGTACTTTGGTATTTTAGGTAGTGGACATTTTTAGCATGAAATTATCTGCGATATGTCTCTGACCTAGAATCACAGTACTAATAGGCTTTGCATCCGTTTATTTTCATTGAAATGTGAGCATTTTTACAGAAAACACTGCTCCTCCTGTTTCCTGAAAAGATGGCATCATGAACACATTAAGAGATACAAATTTTAAAATAAATAAAAAGGACAGTAAGACTGGAAATACTTTTCCATTGCTGGAAGGATTCAGAAGTAATTTCAAAACCAAGGGAGGAAGTCAAGGAACTTCCTCCTTCCTCCCTGTCCTGCGCTAGAACCCAAACTTTTCTCTCCTTATTCTGCTAATGGGATTCTATCTGCTTTAACCTCTTTCTGGCCCCAAAGTGAAATCTATTCTTTTTAAAAGGGCTAAGAAGGCCTGTGTGCTTCGATGAAGAAAACAACACATATTTGATTTCGTGGGGCCAAGCTCGTGTTTGCTGCCAGCTTCGCCATTCTAAGAGCTTAAGCTTTTTCATCTTAACTGTGATTCACCATCTTAATTTAAAATGTATGAGATTTGCCCTGATGTGCGGTTGCATCAGTTTCTGGTATCAACAGAGTCAAAGCTCCTAACTTTCTCATACACAAAGGGATGAATTGTGAATACCAGGTGAACTTTCCCAAGTCAAGGCCCCAACAAAACAAAACAGGATGAAATAGCTCTGTCAAGAAGGAAAAAAGTAGCCTTGCCTAGGAAAAGATGAGGTGTTATTTCTGGAACTCCAGGCCCTCACCTAGATGCTGCACCATCATTAACATTCCCCTTGGCATTCTATAGACTGGTAATTCTCAAGCCTTTGTATGGAGATGGTTCACTTGAGGGTCTTGTTAAAATGCAGATTATGACTGCCTAGGCCTGGGGTGCTGCCTAAGATTCTGCATTTCTAACCAGCTCTAGAGGAAGAGATGCTGTGGGACCAGTGACCACATTTTGTCCCATCTGGCAGCAAGGGCATTTGATATTTTATGAAGATGGACCCATTTACACCATCTACACAGGAGTTAGGTGAAGCCAAGACAAGATACCAACTGAGGGCAGATTTTTTTTTTTTTTCCATTATAGTGTAACATCTTCTAGAACATGAGAATGAAAACTTGGGGGCCTCAGTTTTTTTCTTATATAATTGGGAAGTTCCTCCTAGACCTAATATTTTATGATTCCATCAGGCACTATATAAATGCTCTATAAATGAAAGAGTGAGGAAATGACCAAATGTGAGTGGGCAGATTAATTGTAAGGGAGTGTACCCCATTGTTCTCTAGTTATTTCTTTGGAGTACTTGGGAGGATATTTGTATCATTTCATGAGGTTTAGGGAAAGAACGGGAGAAAGTATGAAACAGAGGTTTGAGGGACTAAGAGTGAGTGAGGGAAGGAAAGATAACGGGTGAACCAGCAACATTTTAAGTGTTAATTTTAGTTTGGAGTCACTGAATTTAAGGTCAGTCCTTAAGTGTGTATATACAGATTTGGTTTTTGTTGCTTTTGCATGTAATCACTGTAAGGGCCTATTTAGCTAGAGCGGCCCCACCTTGGTTGAGCAGCCATTTTGTTGTTTATGCAGTAAAACTTAAATTGACCCTGACCCCCCTCCCCACAAGGGGAACTTATTTAAAAGCGAATCCAAGAAGTCAGTCCCAGGTAACAGCCCAAATACAAGGGTGGGTCAGGTCAGGTGGAGACATTCAATCAGTGGGGGCGCATACCATCTCCTAGCTACCAAGGTGATAGGCTAGTTTCCATAGCTACTATGGGGTGAATTGTAATTCATTTAGCCACCTGTGTGTGGCCAGGCCCAACCACATGGCCTTTGCTCTATAAAAGGAAAGCTTTGCTCCCTGGAAAGCAGGGAGGGGTCGTCCTCTCTGTAAGGGGCGGCACCCACCGGTCTGACAGTTGGTCTGATTCTTGATGCTTGGCGAGAAATAAAGCTTTGCTTGACCTTCGCTTTGTATCAGTCTCGCTCCTTTGACCATGGACCCATTATTGGGGGACCCAACACTGGGGACCCAACAATCACAACAGAGAGTGACTGACTGTTTAGAACACAAAAATTAAACGTTTGGATCTCAAGTTCCAGTTGTTTGACAAAGGTCACGATTTTGTTCATTTTAACGAGTGGTACAGTTGGGCCAGGGAATCGAGGCTTATAAGGAGAAAACTGAGGGACAGAGAAGAAATGGTAGAAAAATGGGATGTACATCCCGGGAGTTTAAGACATCCCTGAAGGATGGTTCAAGTGGGAATAGCAGAAGGAAGAGCTGCCGGTGAGAGTAGAGTCCTGGAAATTGAGACCATGGCCGGGTACCTATTACTAATAAAGGCAAGATCTAGGGTAGGACTGAAAGTCACATATTGTCACTTCTCTGCTCCCAGGGAGTTTTGAAGCTGATGAAGGTATGAAAAAGAGAAGCCGAACTTAACTTTAGAAGAGGTATCTTCTAATGGGGGCCCGATTTAAAAGTGACATGGGTCTCCCGTGCACCCAGTGACTTGACTTGTACATGTGTAGATGACACGCAGTATTTGGCAGAATTAACTCTGAAGTTTCAGCGTAAAAGGAGATAAGAAGTGGAATTTCGAACCCTGGAAAATTCGGACAGTCAATCGTACGAAAACAAGATTTAATAAGCAGCAGATGCCACTTTGTCCAACTGTATTAGATGCTGTAGTGCAAATCGTAGACTTGGGGTGTGGTGAAGGGCTGGGGGGCGGTTCTCAGGTGTGCTACCCCTCCCATTAACTAAGCACCCATGATGACAGATGAGGTTATTGGGAATGGCCCCCCACAACACTGATCGTCATTTAACTCTCACATGGATGTAGTGGCAAGACTTACGGTTTTATATGCAAAATGTTGCAAAGCTACATGGTCTGTCTTGGGGTAATATTTTGTCATTTCATGCCCAAGTGTTGAACACTTTATCTGCTACAAAAATCTGCTCTTCCTCTGTAGGGAGTAGTGTCTCAATTAATGATGGACATGTACAAAGGTGTAGTGTCCTGCAAATTGTTGTCTCTATCTCTTCAGGTTTTGTGGGTTTATAGTTCAGGTACATTAGTTAGAGGCAAAAATGTTATCATTGTGTTACGTGTTAAAACAACTTGCTTGGGTGAAGTCCTCTCTAATTTAAAATTCTTTCAAATCTGAGTTATTTATGTGATATATACAGATCACATAAATATATATATATATCACAACTTTATATATATGCTTATGCACACAGGAAGAGATACATCTTTATGTATATGTATATATACATTTATATACATAAATATATATGACTAAATTTAATACATTCTTTTTTTTAAATACCCATTTATTTCTAGGTACAAAGAAGGTGTATAACTACACAAAAATTACTTAACCTACATGTAATAATCCACATATTAGTTTTTAACTATCCTTTAAGACTAACCACTGCCATTCTGCTGAGGTATATGAAATTATCAGTGCATCTAACACTCACTGCCTGGCCATTTATTAGCAAGGAGGAGAAATGAATTGGTCTTAAGTCCAAGGCAAAGGCAGCTTGCAGAGAGCTGAGTAGAGTGACATGATAGGAGGAATTTTGGATTTGGGGTCAGAGGACCTGAGTCCCGAAATTGGTCTGTGGGTCTGTGCCTCCGATTTCTCTTCAGGATATGAGCACAGAAGTACCTGCTCTTGAGCAGGTGTGAGAAGTACAAACAACCTACGTACTGCAGCTCAGATGGCGGCTGCCTCTGTCAGTCAGAGCCAGAGCCCAGTCTATCAAGATGTCTTCATAGTCACGATTCTGTATCAGATACTACACGGGCCCAGAGCGCAGTATCTAGATTTATGAGGCATCATGCCTGCCTTGAAGAAAGCACTATCTAGTGAGAAATTCAATTTCTGCACTCCTCACCCCATAGCTACTGAATGTATCCATGTTGTGGGCAGTGCCTGGACCAGGTCCTACAGCTCAGAGGACTTAACATTCTGACTCGCTCATTTCTTGTCCCTTAACACAGTTTATGATTCCCATTGACTCTTATTACTGCCTCATCAGATAACGTTGGCTCTGGCCTCAAGAATGTGTTTATTATATCTTGACAGCAGAGATGTTAGAACGGCATCTCTTGCGGAAGAGTGCAAATGAACTCTGACAAAATAACGGGACATGAGATTTTCTCTGAATATATATTTACGTTAATGGTGTATTCCTTTTAAAAGAAATGCCTCTCAGAGTGTGTGTCATTGCTGTATTTGATAAATTGATTGTGGAATTAAACCAGAAGGACTCGAGGTTGTTCATCATGGACAAAAGTGAGTCCAGAGGGAACATGTCCTGTCAGCTTATATTAAAATGTGGAGAGATCTAACGGAGGCTTTTCTCAATGACGGAACCAAACGGATTTGAGAAAACATCATCTCTGGGCCAGAGGGATTTACTTAGTCCACACTGTGATCTCTAGGTCATCTCCAGCAGCTTCCCAAAGAGACACCAAAAGTGTCCTTCGAGTAGAGAGGAGTGTCCCGACAAATCCGTGTGTTGTATGAAGTAGGTGACCTAGAGATCACATAAACAGGGTGACCAGGAGGGCTGAGCTTTTTGGGAAGGCATATATGGTGGGCTGGAATTGTGCAAATCTCCATGAGAACCTGGCCTGAACACTGATTATGTTTTTGTAAGTTATTCCATAGCCAGGAAGGTGTAGGGAATATGTTTTGTTAAAATAAAGGAAATTGAATTCAAAGGGTTCACTAAAAATTATCCTATCGGCATGAACATCAACCTAGAAATTGAATTCCGTCATTTCCCATATCTCATATTCTAACATTTCCCAATATTATGGAACATTTCTCCGATTCATGAATCTGTCTGTCAACGCTATGAGTCTGTATTTAATTTTAAAACTTTTCAGCTTATTTGTCAGATAGGGTAGGATAAAGACAGGTTGGGTGGTAAAGCTGTATGGGTTATAAACATTGGTGCTAAATTTACCTCAGGCCAGAGGATAGAAACTAGGCATGGCAAAATACTTTTTTCAGTGGCTGTCACATCAGAAAGGACTGCAGACAAAATTCTGAAAAGGGTCCATTATTACGCGTGTACATAACCTTGGGACTTCCCTGATGGAATTGCTTCAAGAATGCATTTATCGTGCGGTTTCCATTCAACATGGGAACTTCTTTTTTGGACCTGTCACCTGCCATTTAGGTGATTTAGGTCCAAATCGCAAGCTGCCTCCGGAACATTTCAATTTGAATACTTTAATTCTATATTCCCTAACGAGATGAATTCACATGCACTATGGATTTAATTTTCCCACTTACGTTATAATCTGTAATTAGTCAAATTCCATTGCACAGCAAAGTGGCTACCTCCAGAGTAACTCCATCCCCTTCCGTGAGGCACTGCCTTCCAAACCATTGGACTTTGGTGTGTGCAGCTCTTTCTTACCCTTTACAAGTCATTCAACAGGAACCAGGGGTTCTCCCTTGACAATGATCCCAGTTTCCCACTCTGCTCTTCTAGGAATGTCTGAACATTGAGTGTCTGAACTCCAAGCCAGTTAGGGCTTTTCCATTTGAGAGCTGTATAGTGTTGGCAAATCGCTTAAACTCTCAGAGTCTCGGTGACTTGGAGAACAGAGAGTCATTTCTTCTCTTCCATCCTAATGGTGCTATGATGAAGACCACCTAATACACTGGCTGTTTGTGGGTTGCCGTTTAAAAAAATTATAAGAGTTTTTTACAGCCATTATTACAAGCAACATTTAATGTTTTTACCTGCTAAGTGCTTAATAAATAATTATTTCATTAAAAAATAACAGCCACACAAATTAGTAAGGAGAAGAGGACCAGGAGGGAGTCAGGACATTGGAGATAAGCTAAGGGCTAATGAGGTTTTATATTCATTCAAAATAAAACCCATAGGAGTAGTGAGGGCACGGTTCTCAAATATGTCACTGTTACGTCATTGAGAAAACTAGGCAGTTTTTCAAACTAACTATAGACTAAATCTTTACTTACATTTAATAACGATAATAACAACAACAACTACAATCCATCTAGTACATACCATGTGCCAACCTGTATTCTAAATGCTTTACATGTATTTCTGACATTTTACTCCCTACCTCCAGGACATTGTACAGTTAAACAGTCTCACTCACTGTAAGGTCATTTCATAATAATGAATAGAGACTAATGATTTAATAGTTTGAAAGAATACACAAAAAACAGTATTTGGGGAGAATCATACAAATTTTAATACATTTTTCAAAATGTAGCCCAACTCTTCAAGAGACAGTTTCACTTCCTTTCTTTTTTTTTTCTTTTACTTATTTGTTTATTTATTTATCAGAGAGAGAGAGAGCGTGCACACACAAGCCGGCAGCGTGGCAGACAGAGGCAGTGGGAGAAGCAGACTCCTGCTGAGCAGGGAGCCCAATGCCTGACTCCATCCCAGGACCCTGGGATCATGACCGGAGCCAAAGGCAGACACTTAACCGATTGAGCCACCCAGCGTCCCGTCATTTTCAACTATTATAGACTACCTTTGAACACCAGATTCCTACCTAAACTGTGGAAACCATGAGTAGTGTGTAGTGTACATTATACACACAATATAATTCATTTCATCCTTGTTACCACCGCTAATTCTAGACTCTCTCTCTCCATAAAGGGTATTTGTTTGCTGATGCTGAAAAGAAGGGGCTGAATTGCTGGTTCTCCCCCCATCTTTTATAATATTTATTTACGTCGAAATGCAGCTTATCTATCAATTAATTTTTGGTCCGGTGGTTGAGCTGATAGTTTCAACTTAATTCCCTCATTTGTTCCTCTTTTACTCAAGCAAAGTGCCATTTAATTTATGGCTTCTTTTCTCTCCCTCTAGCCTAAGCTTCTTAGAAAATAAATGAGCCTCTAAGTTTTCATTTAGCCCTTCTTATTCCTGTTGATGCTGGCTGAGGATTTGGATCTTGTCAGTCACTCACCAGGCTGTTCCTTTAGGTCCTCAAGCTCTCTTCCTTCAGTCGTCACTTTGTTGAAACTCCTGAAGTTGTTTTCATAGGAATCTTGATATTAGAGCAGCTACGTATTTTTTAATTAGAATTACTCTCCTAGAAACCCATGGAATTCATACTCAAGTCTGGCAACCATAAGATCACTTGGAAAGCAACCAAGAACTGAGGTGGGCTTCCTCAGCCTTTGCTCTGTTTTCATTCATGAGCTCACTTGGAGAGCGTGTTCCAAGGCCCCTGTCCCCGTATTCATCAACCGGAGGCCTGTGTTTAGCACTAACTCTGGTATCCTCCGTGTGATTTTTCCACTTGGCACAGTTTTTGATTTAGGCAAATATTAATATAGGGTCTGTTTAAATTCCTGTAGACAGAGAAGATATACAGTGTTAGAATTCTTAGCTAACAAGGGATACTGCCAAATGATAAAATATTAATTCTATTACTTTGTATGCAGATATGTGAGAACGAGAAGCAATTACCCTGACTCTAATTGCTTCATAGATGAATACAATTATGATGTTACACTCATTCTGTCTGTATTCTCTGTATAAAATAACATCCACATAAGACAGTCAGAAATTTCATTTAAAAGTAAACCTTACCAATGTGAAATATATTAAGGCAATAAACCAAGAGATTAAACTTTCATAAACAGTAAGAGCTCATTGTTTTGTAAATGAGTGTATAATAATATCTTTGCAGCTCAAATGAAACCATAAAACTGACTGGGGGCCTCACTTTTTTCGGCAAACTTTTGATTTATCTTTTTAATCTGTTCTTAGCATTGTATAGCAATTAAACATTGAAAATGGGCTCCAGTCTTCTTGCCACATTGCTCTTCTCCCATTTCACTTCTGTCATTTCTTGTATAATGACAAGCAATTTAGAGGAACAAGAAACAATTAGAATGTAAGTAGCTCCTGCTGTTCCAGGTGTTTTCTACTAATGAATAAAAATGACTGGAATTACAGAAAGGTGGGATTTAAGGTAAGATCTCTTTGGGGGTTGGAAGATTTAAAAGTCTGTCGACAAAAGTCAGAAATTAAGTACAGATTCTCAAGTAACAGTTGTATCAGGGAATTTGATAAAATCATACTTCCTGGAAGGACCCATATTTATAGTTGGCCAAATGAAACTGTTTTCCTAATACAGTCGTTCTCAATCTGGAGGGAGCATCAGAATCACCTGCAAAGCCTGTTAAGTAAATGCATACTTAGGGGCCCCACACTTAGTGTTCCTGATGCAACAGGACTTGAAGGAAGCAGTAATTTGCGTTCCTGGTCCAGAGACCACACTTGGAGAATCACTGCTCTGACAGAAGCCAATGACTCTTACATTCTTCTTTAACCACTTCCCCTCAAAAGAAATGCAGAATGCTTGGCAGGGACACTCTCTCGAGGTAATGATCATGGGACATTGGTATATGGTAGACGGACGTAATAGTAGACTCACTGGGGGTAAATAGATTTAAGGATGATCTCATGACTCACCTAGGACCCCAGAAGCCCAAGTGTATTTTTCTTGTAATTTAGTGGTATGCTCTCCTCAGTGATCTGTGCTCAAGCAGAGGAAGTTTTTGGGATCATGACCCTTCTCCTAAAGGTAACAGTTAATGAATTTTACGAATTTTATATGTGTGTGTGTGTGTGTGTGTGTGTGTGTGTGTGTATATATATATTTAAACTAAAAGTCTAGCAATGCAGAGCAGATAGGTTGTTTCAGCAAGTGATGTGAGGAGCACTGGACTATATATGAAACTGATGACTTGTTGAACAGTACCTCTGAAACTAACAATGTACTATATGTTGGCTGATTGAATTTAAGTAAAAAATTATAATTTCTTAAATAAAATATTAAAAAATAATGCACCACTAAGACAAACTTCCACTTTTCCAATTCCCCCCATGTCTGTATAAGTCCCAAAGTGTTATGAACAAACCCCAGCTTTGAATGTTAGTAATATATTCGACAAAGATTCATTTCGGTTGGTGAGTTAGTAATGTACACATCATACTCTATCTATCTTATGAAGAAGAAACTTTAAAAATTAGAACATTTTCATCCTATTCTGTAATGTTATACAGAATGTGTTTCTCATAAAAATCACTCTTGTGTTATTCTTTATCTCATTCAGTCATTGGGAAAAAGAAAAGGAGACTCTGGATGTTAACAGAGACACAGAAAGGAAGAGGGGAGAAAAGGTTATGTAAATTGCCAAGAGTCAGCCTCATCTTTAATCTGTGCAGACACTATCTCTCCTCTGTTTGATGTGATTTCCAGCCAGCGTCCTCTATCCCAAACATCTCTTTCCCAGACAACTTGTTGGATAATGAAATTCGCTGTACCATGAACCAGTCTCTTTCATTTAATAATTAAAAACTTAATTCCTATCAATAAATAGAAACTTTCCATGACCCAGGCTTTGAACTCATTTTCCTTATGATGAAGTACATGTGATTAAACAGAACTCTGGTGAGGAGGTTTTGTGCTAGACACTACGAGAGAGCATGAATTCATTTGACAAATAACTAGTGATCACCTACTGGGTATCAGACCCTCTTCTTGAGACTTGAGCTTTAACAGTGAACGAAACCAAAGATCTCTGCCATTTTGAGCTTTCTGTTTAGAAGAAGGTATGGAGATCATCAGTCAATAGGAAGACTACTGGGGGCCAAAAATGGAAGCAAGGAATCAGTTAGAAGACATTTGCACTCAGGAAGGCAGAAACTATGGAAGGCTCCATCACAGTGTTAGTTATAGAGATAGTGAAGCACGGTGGAGTGCCCTCCAAATCCTGAAAGAATCAACAGTGAGACTCTTGATGGAAGATAGAGACTTGAGAACAGAGAATAGAGAATATGCGAAGACAGGAGAAAGTAGGAATTTATCCATTTTATTTTATTTTATTTTTTTAAGCTTATGTATTTGTTTGAGAGAAAGAGTGTGTGCACATGGGGAGAGGTGGGGGCAGAAGGAGAGGGAGAAGCAGACTCCTTGATCAACAGAGAGTCCTATGTGGGCTCTCTTGCGGCTTGATTCTGGGACCCTGGGATTGTGACCTGAGCCGGAGGCAGATGTTTAACCGACGGAGCCACCCAGGCACCCCAGATTTTATCCATTTTTTTTTTTTAAAGATTTTATTTATTTATTTGAAAGACAGAAATTACAAGTAGGTGGAGAGGCAGGCAGAGAGAGAGGAGGAAGCAGGCTCCCTGCCGAGCAGAGAGCCAGATGTGGGGCTCGATCCCAGGACCCTGGGATCATGACCTGAGCCGAAGGCAGAGGCTTTAACCCACTGAGCCACCCAGGTACCCCCTGATTTTATCCATTTTTAAAAGGACAGATCGATTGTACTGGTTTATTACAGACTTGTAACTCTGACAAATTATCACTCTTCTGACTACCCCGCAAATACTCTCCCTTCCTCCTCCCCACTCCTCACAACTAAACACACTAAATTCTTCCCTACTCAGATGGTTATATTCTTTGTGCAGGAGACAGACAGACATGAAGAAGAAAAGAGAGGGAGGGAGGGAAAAAGAGAGGAAAGGAAGGAAGGGAAGGAGGTGGTTGCCAGACTCATTTTTAATTTGGGGAATCAGAAAGAAGAAGTTTATAAGATGTAATTAGTGGGTTAATTTTCTTCATTTTAACTAAGACCTCCTTTAAATTCAATTTGCATAATTAAAGACTCTTACTGGAAACCTTATGATTTTAGGGGGCATGGTGTAAAATGTGGACGTCTTTGGCTCTCATGAACTCTGGGGTACAATTAAAAATACATCAGCATTGATATCATTAATTCCCAAGCAAGATACCCTTTCCCGATCATTGTGTACCTTTGACAACTACTTCACTGATACCCTTCAAGGTCTCTCTAGTCTTTCTAGATGAATCCAGAATATTGGCTCATATGTGCCTCCTACTGTCTCACCACTTCCCCTACTCTGCTGCTGTCCTTAAACCCAGTGTAGGGGACAGCTTACAGCCACCGAAGATATTGTCTTCTTCCGTGGGCTTGATTGGATTCCGTTTCTTAGTGTTTCCAGGGCAGTAAGGTCTTTCTTTAGAAACAGAATTTGAGTCTCTTGGTTTTTACTGTCCTAGGGCCAAAGGGTGATTACTTGAGCAGGGATAACACCCCTCTTCCTACCTTAGAGACCTAAGGGTCTCTCAGTGTCCAGGAAGAAAAGAGCTGCTCAGCTTGTACTTGTATATCCCCTTTCCTTCCTTAACTTCATATCTCTGCCCTGGGGCCAGACTCAGCAGGAGCACTAAGTGGCCTCTGAATTCCAGGCTTTTCCCAGATACCCCTCCTTGAAACTATTCCTGAAGATAGCTGCTCCTCCTTCCCGGGGCTTATCACTTCTGGCTAATGGCCCCTGAGTGTTTTAATCAGACACAAGCAAACTCCAAGTCCCTTGTTTAGGGTCAGCTGGTACTCACAGAACCCATCTATTTTTGTCTTAAAAAAGAGAAAGAGAAGTTTCTGGAAAATCAGCTTTGGACTACTGAAAGCTTCGTTGAGTTAGTTTCACTTTATTTTCATCTGGCCACCTTTCTATCACTTTCCTAAATTAAATGGAGCACCCGAACCTTGTGTTGTAAGTTGTCCTGCATTGCTACACAGACCCAGTGGGATAATGGAGGTTCAAGCCCATGATAACTTGAAACTCACTTGGAATGTTTTCAGTCCTGGCTTTCTGATTGTTTCTGTTCTTGTTCAAGTGTGGTCATTGATTTGTATTTTTGTTTTGTTTTGTTTTGTTTTGCTTTAAGTTTCTTTGTTTTTGCTTTTGTTTTGGACCTCCATTGGTCCATGGACCTCATGCTGGCTTTGACATTCAGATGCTAACAGCTGACATTTCCTCATGGGAGGGCGAAAACTAGTTGATAAATTGTTATTGTGCAAACTTTCAGGGTATGATCTATAATTAAAACACACACACACACACATAGACACACACAGAAGGGACATTAAGGAATGTGATGGATCTGATTCAACCTCCTAAAACCAAATAAATTCAAAATTAGTGCCCAAAGTCTAGAGTCAAATGTGCTATATTCTGTACTGTAGAAGTATTTTGCTCTTGGGGCAAATATTAGCTAATACCTGAATACACAGCAGGATGTGTACCAAGAGCCAAGGTTTGCCTTACATTTTTATTCTTTATTTTTTTTTCATGCACATGTATAGTTTACTACTATACACTTACAATAAGAAGGGTTTATAACCAAACCTGTTTAATACTGTTTCTATCTTTGCATATCTGAAATTGCCTGCATGGTCATATTCAAACCAATTCAGAAGAAATGCCTCCTCTTTTCATGAGCTGTGAAGATTTATGTATTTGACTTTGAAGTCAACAACTCTGTAGCATTTAATGCCAAATCAAATGCAACATCAAATTACCTTGTATTCATTTGAGTGAATTTGCAGATTTACGGCTGACTGGTATAGGTCCAGAGAACCAGGGAAAGGACAATCACAGCGGATGATTGTAGGAAGGAAAATGAAGTAAATATCTGGAAATTAATTACTTGTAAGGGTAAGGTTCATTCTTGGAAAGAGTCAGGAGCGATTTATTCTGCAGTCAATTTGCAAGAACCCAGAGTGTAACACAAGGGGCAGGTAACAGGGACTGCTCAACAAAAAACCTTCCCCCAAAAAACTAATTTCCCTCTTTGACCAAGGGGCTGATCCTATATACTGGAAGACCCACTGGTCACAGCCCAGATTGACCTTTGCCCCATTATCAATACTTTTTCACATGGAGTGGTCATTGACAAGTTTACAAAAAATGGCATCTGTAGAATAATTATCAGATAGCTATTGAACTAGTTGGCAAATGTTCTTAGGACTGGTGAGTAAAGAGCGTTAACAACAAGTTTGTGGTTATTTAGAAGTTCCCCCCAGATCTGATTGTAGTTGGATTTTTTTTTTAAATGAATGGTTTCATGAAAGAATATAAAATATGTTCAGAGATTTGAAGCAAAGTCAGCTTTGTTGGGATATCTTTGCCAAACTCTCTGAATAGAAGATGTAGGATCCAAAATGAGTTTTAACAAATTAGAATTGTACTTTAAATTAATTGGGAAGTAGTTAAATGTTTAGTGCTAAAATTTATATATATAAATTAATATAATATAAATATATAATATATAATATACATAACATAATATAAAATATATATATAATATATATTTTATATATATATATCTCCAAGGGAAAAAAGTACTAAATCCTGTAAATGCGAGTGTGACAATAAAGCTGCTGTTTCCCTTAGTATCAACTACTTGTGTTGCATCTTACGCTGTATCTCTGGCCCAGATCACGCTGCCTGTTGCAAGAGAAAGACACAGGGCTCATTTGAGCCAGTCTTGTCACCATCGTATATCAACAATGTCATTTGATTATGAAGAAGGTAAAGTATTTTTACACATTCAGTGAAGGGGTGTTACCTGTAAGCTTTAGTCACTGAAGGACCATAAATAGAGAGACAGGGAAATCACACTGCACCTAGACTCAAGTATAGGAGAGTTGATTAAGTCAAGAGAAAAAAAGGATACGTATTTTTTTTTTACAGGAATATCATTAATTTTCCATTAAGTTACCTTTTTGATCAAGGATACCACACAACAACTAATGTATTTTATCTGTTTCTGTTGCCAAATACATTTTTTGGGCCTTCTCAATAAAAATACTTCATAGGACCTCATGGAGCTAGTGTGATGAGATAAATAATGTTCATCTCTTATATGCCAAGATGGATTTTATTTTTTATTTATTTATTTGTTTATTTATTAACACATAATATATTATTTGCCTCACAGGTATAGGTCTGTGAATCATCAGTCTTACACAATTCACAGCACTCACCATAGCACACACCCTTCCCAACGTCCATAACCCAACCACCCCCTCCATACCCCCCACCACCCAGCAGCCCTCAGTTTGTTTCCTGAGTAAGAGTCTCTTATGGTTTGTCTCCCTCTCCTGTCCCATCTTCTTTTGTTTTTTTCCCTCCCTTCTCCCCATGACCCCCGCCCTGCCTCTCAGATTCCTCATATCAGAGAGATCTTACCATTATTCTTTCTCTGATTGACTTATCTCGCTTAGCATAACACCCTCTAGTTCTATCCATGTTGTTGCAAATTGCAGAATTTTGGTGTTTTTGTTTTTTAAGATTTTATTTATTTGACAGAAAGAGAGATCACAAGTAGACAGGCAGGTGTGGGGTAGGGGGGGTTGGAGGTGGGGGGGAAGCAGTCTCCCTGATGAGCAGAGAGCCCAATGTAGGGCTCAATCCCAGGGCCCTGGGATCATGACCTGAGCCAAAGGCAGAGGCTTAACCCACTCACCCACCCAAGTGCCCCAGGATTTTGGGTTTTTTGATGGCTGCATAGTATGCGTATGTGTGTGTGTGTATATGTATATATATATATATATGCATATATATATATATGCGCCATATCTTCTTTATCCACTCAACAAGATGGATTTCAAGTGGATAGTAACAATCCTGGTTATTACTAGCAAGTGTTTTCATTCTTGAGAAAGTACTGAAAATACCCGACAGTTATATAGTTTTACCATGTTCCGGACACTCTCAAATTATTTTTGTATATTCTGTGATCTTCATAACATCCTATGAGGAAAGTGCTGTTAATACTGCCATTTTCCAGGTGAAGCACCAAGAATAACTGACATATGCCTACATTCTCAACTTCTAGTAAAACTAAGAGAATTTTGATTTGCACTACCTGTCATCAGTGTGTCTTTCCAGTATGGTATGATGTATGTCCCTTCTAGCTTCATGGTTTCTGTGTCCCACCACAAGATAATAATGTTAACCTCAGCAGTATTATATTACTAAATAAATGAAAAAAGATGCAGTGATTGTTCTAAGAATTTTTAAAAGGAAGCAGCATCTTTAAAATAATCAAATTAACATTTTCTAATTTTGCATAACCTCTGTGGAGAAGGTAGTCTCAGATTTATTTTTAACAAGAATTAGTTTGAAATGTTCTTCATTTCATTAGCATTATTGAAATAAAAGAGCAAAACAGCCTAGCTAAATATTTTATTTTAGATATACAACTGATTCTGTTTCATTACAAAAGCCTTATTTAATTAGCAAATCACAGTAGGGACAATTACGATTAAAAAATATTTCCAGGGCACGTGTGTGGCTCAGTTAGTTAAGCGCCTGCCTTGGGCTCAGGTCATGATCCCAGGGTCCTAGAATCCAGCCCTGAGTCAGGCTTCCTGCTCAGTGGAGAACCTGCTTCCCCCTCCCCAGCTTGTGCACACGCTCACGCTCTCTCAACCTTTCTGACTGATAAATAAATAAATAAATAAATAAATGAATCAAATCTTAAAAAGAAAACTATTTCAGGGAAAATGGTTTTATGTGATATTTAAATACTAGTTCACAGAGTTTTCTTTTAATGAGACACCATTTAGATTTTTCAGAATTTTTTATAATTTAAATATATATGTAAAACTTTGTTTCTTACTTTATAAAAGTTTATCTGTAAAACTTTTTCTAAATGAATAAAGTTTCATGCTACATTACAAGATATATAATTATTTAAGAATGGAAAATTAATTATGAAAGTGATGATATACATATGTATCATCGGTGTCATGTGCAGTGGGATAAAAGCATCAATGTTAGGGGTGCCTGGGTGTTAATCGTCTGCCTCCAGCTCAGGTCATGGTCCCACGGTCTTGGGATGGAGCCCCACATCGGGCTCCCTGCTCCATGGGAGGCCTGCTTCTCCCTCTCCCACTCCCCCTGCTTGTGTTCCCTCTCTCGCTGTGTCTCTGTCAAATAAATAAATAAAAGCCTTTTAAAAATAATAAAATAAAATACAACAAAATTATCAATGTTCTTTAATTTTGAGTAATTTGCTAATGTTATCCTTATAGGTGAGTCATACATTTTAGGAGCAGTTTTTTTTTTTTTTTTTAAGCTTTTATTTATTTATTTGACAGGCAGAGAGGCAGGCAGAGAGAGAGGAAGGGAAGCAGGCTCCCTGCCGAGCAGAGATCCCGATGTGGGGCTCGATCCCGGGACCCTGGGACCATGACCTGAGCTGAAGGCAGAGGCTTTAACCCACTGAGCCACCCAGGCGCCCCGATTTTAGGAGCATCTTAACATGAAACTGCTCTTGGGTTTCCGTACTCATTTTCTCATCAGGAGGTAACTCTGGGTTTGTTCACAGCTGATGTAATTTTAAATAATAAGAAGATAGTGGACAGAAGAAATGCTTGAAGCCTTTTGTGAAGAATACTCCTTGCTCTTAAAGGAAGAGATTTTTAGTCCTGGTCTTCTCTTCATATTTATGTAGTTCTTATTCTTGATTTATTTCCTTGATTAATATTCCTTGACTTTTATTTCTAAGAAAATATTTAACAGACAGCTACATAATATTCAAAAAGCACCATCTGTTTAACTCTTGATTTTGATTTCCATTAGGCGTTTATTTGAAATGGAAATCTCTGAATAATATTTTGGAATTTACGCTCCAGGATCTCAATACTGGCAGTGATACAAAGTCCTTGGCATTGGCAGCATGGTCAGTCTTGATCCTTTTTAGTATTTCAGGTATAATGTAAGGAAATTAGAATTACGGGCCAATAGAGTTTTTAATCACATGTATTAAAATAATGTTATTCCCAACTTCCTCTCTTTCTACCTTGGAACTGGCTTTTGGGGCCCCCTTAATTTGACATATTTGGCACACTGAACCAGAACCTAGTTTGGAAAGACACAAAAAGTACATTGGCAAATGATCTGCCAAGTGACCCATGAACAAAAGTGAGATTGGGTTGCCCTTTGAAATAAACCTATTTGAATTTTATTATCTCTAGAGCACCTTGTGTCTCTAATCTTGTGAAAGGTTAGCATTCCATCCATCAGAGCAAGATTAGAGTGTTGGTTGGTGTCTGCTCTTGGTGATAACTGAATGCAGCAGTTGGAGCCGGAGGAAGGAGATTCATTACCTTCCGCAGTTCAAAACGAAAGGGGAAAATGGGCATGGAGAGAGTCACATTTACAACATAAGCCACATATTCCTAGGTCAGGGTATTTAAAACCAAACCAAACCAAACACAGAAGACTGCTATGTTGGAGGAGGTTTGCAGAGCCCTTTAAGTCTGCTAAAAACAGAGCTGTGTTAAGACTACCCTTTGCAGAAATTATCAATTTCTAATATGTAGATAGATACCTTCTTGAAAACCACTGCTAATTGCTTTAGGGATGATGTTATGACATACATCAGAATAAAAATAAGAATGATATCATACTACTATAGAACATATGGCTAATAACAACGAACACATGTTGTAAAACATCCAATGAAGTAAAAAATAATATGCTTTTGGTAGGAATGAATATTTTTAAAGATGACTCAGCTGAGTATCTTCTTTTGAGTTCTTTTATGTATGACCTGTATAATTCAGGAGCTGAAATATAAATAAATAAGAAGAAAGTTACTTGTAAGCTTAAAAGATGCTAGTGAATCAAAATAAGCTGCTCCTTATCTAGGATTTAATTCGATTTTAACACTGTGAAGACTAAGGTGCACGTACTCACCACTGTACAATTTCACAAAAAATATCAGCAGTAATTGACACTTTATGATATCTTCAATAATGATTGTTTTCATTTGTTGCATTTCAACTGATAGATGTTATGAAGGTAAAACAACCATTAAATAGCATGAGATTAATGCGCTCAATATTTCTTTCTGTAAGAAGAACCTGGTGAATGGCTGGCAAAGTGAAGCTAATCAATGTTAAGCAAATTTAGATCCATGTTAAATTAATGCATTTGCATTTATACCTTACACAATACTAGGGTATGTCTTATTATAAACCTATACCAGGATATCTATCATTTATTTTTCTCATCAAAGTGTATAATTACCTTTGAATTAAACATCTATGATGCCGAATGAGGCTGCTGTTCATTACCTCTCGACAAGTTAAAGGAATAAAATGATTTCCTAACACATGAATGGGGAGGCAGTGCTCCTCTAAGGGTTAGCCAACAGGCTCAAGCATTTGGTAAATGACAGCGGTGATTAGAAGGTATCATAACGCCCTTTATTACTCTGGTCATCAAATGTTTATAAAAATATTCTTATAATTACACAGTTTGTCATCCCATGCTAATAATTATCAAAACTCACCAAAAACTCTGTAGAGAAAAAAGTGACTTAAAATTCATAATCATTAAAAAGGCAATTTGGTGCTCTTTTTCCTGAGTGTAGGCTGACATCTTTGATAATGAACAATGGAATTTTATTGGCTACTGAGTGCATCCGTTTGAGAAATCCTTTCTCTGTCTAGAAGGAAAAAGAAATTTTCTATACTTTTATTTTTTTATATATATATATTTTTTTATTATTTATTTGACAGAGAGAAATCACAACTAGGCAGAGAGGCAGGCAGAGAGAGAGGAGGAAGCAGGCTCCTGGCGGAGTAGAGAGCCCGATTCGGGGCTCGATCCCAGGACTCTGGGATCATGACCTGAGCCGAAGGCAGAGGCTTTAACCCACTGAGCCACCCAGGCGCCCCATTATACTTTTAAAAGTATTCATTTGACTACCAAAAAGTATTCTTATAATCAGTGAATAATCACTAACCTTACTGGGACCTTTATGTTACAGCCCACGTGCTGCGTCTGAGAGACTGTTTCTCTCTCTCTCTTTTAATTCATTAGGTCCTTCTTACTAATCAGCATGCATTCACTAAATTTAGACTCAAGAGACTCAAAGTCTATCTTTTGAGTAAATTTTTTGTCTGTTTTCTGCCCTATGCAGGCTTAATTTTTTGTGGGGGGGGAAGAATCTTAATTCTTGGACTTCCCTTTGTAAATTTATTAGATAACCTAGTTTCATTCAATATTCTTACTATTTTTTGGTCCATATTTTTTAATTTATTTTTTATTAACATAGAATGTATTATTTGCCCCAGGGGTACAGGGCTGTGAATCATCAGTCTTACACAATGCACAGCACTCACCATAGCACATACCCTCCCCAATGTCCATCACCCAGCCACTCTATCCTTTCCCCCAATCCCCCGGCAGCCCTCAGTTTGTTTCCTGAGATGAAGAGTCTCTTATGGTTTCTCACCCTCCCCCGTCCCATCTTGTTTCATTTTTCCCTCCCTTCCCCCCACGAACCCCTGCCCTTCCTCTCAAATTCTTCATATCAGAGAGAGCATATGATAATTGTCTTTCTTTGACTTATTTCACTTAGCATAATACCCTGTAGTTCCACCCGTGTCATTGCAAATGCCAAGATTTGGGGGTTTTGATGACTGCACAATATTCCATTGTGTGTGGGTGTGTGTGTGTATACATACCATATCTTCTTTATCCATTCATCTATTGATTGACATGTAGGTTCTTTCCATTTGGTCTGTATTTTTTAAATAGGTATTTCCCCCATCAACAAGCAGCATTTTTCTATTTAAAAGGTCTTTGTATTTTAAAATAATATGTTTTTTTGTATTTTAATTGGCACACAATTTATAGTCATTGTAGAAACTTTAGAAAAGTAAGCACTGTGCAGAGAAGATGCAAATCATAGCGTTTTACCCATCTTAAGCCATTTTTATATGTGTGTTCTTATTTTTCTCAGTGTGTATATACCTTTTCTTCCTTTTTTTTTAACAAAATTGGGATTTTACTGGATATATGTTTAAGGATCATTTTCTTTCTTTTTTTTAAGATTTTATTTATGTGAGAGAGAAAGAATGTAAGCAGGGGGAGTTGGAGGCAGAGGGAGGGGGAGGAGCAGACTCCCTGCTGAGCAGAGAGTCTGATGCGGGGCTTGATCCCAGGACCCTGGTGTCATGACCTGAGCTGAAGGCAGATGCTTAACTGACTGAGTCACCCAGGCACCCCTATTTTCAGATCATTTTCCATCTCAGCATTTTTGGTCATCATATCTTATACTGAAAGTAGATTTATTGTAAATCTTGTGAAGTTTATGTTTTAAGACTCTTCACTTAAATAACCTTTTCAAGATCCTATGCCTAATTTTGTATTAATAATTTTGAATTATATCTGTTGTAGAGGGTCCTCTAAACTCCTCACAGAATCTACATGTACTGTTCCTAAAGCCAGACTGCCTAGCTTTGCAGTCCCCGCTGCATCACCTCTTAGCTAAGTGCCTTGAAAGCTACTAAACTTTTTTGACCTCTGTTTCCCCAGATGCGGAAGTTAGATGATAATAATAATCACTATCTCATAGGGCTGCTGTTAAGATTAAGTTCGTTAATAGATGAGAAGTCCTTGGAATAGTAGCTAACTCATACTTAGTGCTTGCTAAATGTTAACTGTTAAATATTTTAAAAACATAATTTTATATATATAACATAATATTTTACAGTGTGAATATATCCTTCCATAAGGATTTTTAAATTGTTTCCCTTCTCTGCTAACATAAGTAATAAGAGGAATATTTGTCCACATAAATCTTTAACCTTATCTTCGTAATTGAACTATTTCCTTTCATTAGTGTTCTTTTCTTTCTTTCTTTCTTTTAAGATTTTATTTATTTATCTGACAGAGAGAGATATCACAAGTAGACAGAGAAGCGGGTAGAGAGAAAGAGGGAGAAGCAGGCTCCCTGCTGAGCAGAGAGCCCAATGTGGGGCTCCATGCCAGGACCCTGAGATCATGACCAGAGCCGAAAGCAGAGGCTTAACCCACTGAGCCACCCAGGTGTCCATTAGTATTCTTTTCTACTGGGGCATACTGCATTTCACTTTTTCTTAAAAAAAAAAAAAATAATAATAATAATAATAATAATAAATTGGTACTCCTGGTGGCTCAGTCAGTTTTAAGCATCCAACTCTTGATTTTGGTTCACGTCATAATCTCAGGGTCGTGGGATCAAGCCCTGCTCTGGGCTCCACACTGGGCATGGAGTCTGCTTAAGATTCTCTCTCTCCCTCTCCGCCCTACCCCACCCCCCACCTTGGGTATGTGTGTGCTCCCGCTCTGAAAATAAATGAACACATAAATAAATAAATATTTAAGTAATAGATATCACAAGAGATTCTTCTTGTACAAAATATAGGTAAAGACAACTCAAAACACAAAGGTGGCATATAGCAGAATATATGAACACATAATTATTCAGTTTGGTTTTTTAAAACTCATACTTGGTACTGACTTTTGCTTTTATTTTAATTTAGACATCTCTTGAGCATAGTAAACTATTATTCCAGGACTTCTCATATCTTTTCAGCACTGAAAGTTTTTTCATGGACCCAAAAGGATGTCACTTAACAATTCAGCATGAAATTTTGGCTATCATACTTTCATTACGAATTTTATATTTAATTGTGTTTCACAACTCAGCTGTTCCCAGTACACTTCAAGTGGTCCTTTTGCATTACGTACGTCAATCCGCATTATGTACTTAAAGCCTAGTTACTTGGGCAGGCATTCCCTTTCCCTTGGCATTCATTAGCTCCTTTGTTATCAGACCCTATTAACTTTCTCTCCCAGGATGCACCCTTCCTTGTTCATCATGGGATAAGCTCATTGTCCTGTTATCCAAGCAGAGGGGGTGCCTAGGGTAGGCAGGGTTAGTTACTGGAAAAGGAAAAAGAGATACATGGAAAAGGCAAAGGGACCAGCACACTCTTATCCCCCAAGACCATGGTGAGTGCACTTCTCATACTTTCTGCATGTTGGCCATGCTGTGCTTTCTTCCAGAGACCAGAACATGGGTGGTCTACTGTGACAAAAGAGAAAAGGGAGCCTAAGCGAAGGAGGGGAAAAGGAGAGGCAGGGCTGACATGTAATGTAACTCCTCCTTCTGTCATCATTCCTCCTTCCCTGCCCCTATATCCACTGCCAGGCACTGACTAAATGAAAGTCCTGGAAAATAGAGAAGAACTGCACACTGAGGTCACTCAAGGAGTTTGAGGATAGACTGACACCTGGATCCCACTCCCAGAGCTTATGATTTCATTAGTCTGGAAAGCAGCCTGGCCACCAGGGTTCTTTTACGTGATTTTAATGGGCAACCAAGGGTGAGAACCACCTATTAGAATTCTCGGAGAATCAGAAGTCAGTTTCCTATGGTTCTTCCTCCTTATTCTCCTTAAGCACCTGCACAATCTCTTGTCGCAATAACGCCGTGTCCCTATCACTGACTTTTCACCTACACATTAGCTTTGACCCCCACTTCCCAGAGTCCACCCCTGGTGGTTTGGTGGTGCAGATTTTTTTTCCACCCCTGGCACAAGCAGGCGGGTGAAGAAGGAAGGGGAGCTGGCCAAAGAACTGGGTTTGTGATGGGAAAAATACAGGATCCAAATTTGGAAACCTAAGCAAAACAAAACAAAACAAAATACTTGCTCCTTTTTTCAGTGAAGGCAAACACGAAGTTGGAAATGATTTTAAAATCTTTAATTTGGAGGCCTAATGGGTTACACACGCTGTCATGTCCTCTCTGAAAAGAAAAATGAGTTGTGGGCAAGGCGAAGGAGCCCTATGATGATGAAAGGGAACTAGGGAAGCACCTCGGGTTTTAGTTTCATATGCACTGCTTAGGGTGAGCTGGAAACATCGTCTGCAGGCTCCAAACAGTTGTTTGCTTTTGGCAGCAACCGTCAGCAAATTTCAAATTTAATTCCTGATTCCCAGAATTAATAGTTTATCTATACCACCTTGTGAACGTAAATGGCCTAATCAGACTTTCTCACTTGAAACGATATCTTCTAGAGAAATAACCTACCAAGAAATAAAGCATTTATCAATCTAATGTGTAAAGGATCACTAAGTATGGGGGGAAAAAAAGTTTAACCTTGGGAAATGTGCGTTCAAGCCAACAATTTCTGTAAACTGCCTTATTGCTTCAAATTTCCCAATATCAATCAAATACATAGGGGCTGCTTTCCAAGGAACTTTCCTTTTTGAAACTGAATTACTACACCCCTGAATCTGAAACGTCTCCTGGAATTTATTCTCTTCAGGTGACTTAATTTAATGGTATTAAGTGGAAGGACTTTGCAGGGTATTGAGTATTTTTAACAAACACTCATGATGACTTTTCATTAAAATTTTCTTAAAGGACGAGTCTAGTTGATTACATTAGATGCACTGGAAAAGCATAAAGTGGTGATGTCCGATTGACCTGAAGAATGCATTTAAAAAGACAATGTTATATCCTTGGTTTTCCTGATTGATTGGTTAGGAGTGTTTCCCCAGACTCCTTATGTTTTCGCTTCCTTAAGGTCTAATTTATAAGAGTTTCCAACACACAATGGGAGTAATATAAAAAAAAAAAGCTTTGGATTAACATAGTGAGCAATTTTTGAATTATGTATTGTGATATTTTTGATAGCAGATTTATTGTTTTCTGAAAATAATTCTTCTAGATTTATGGTGAGCATTGTATTTCATTATAGGGCCTTGTAAAATGTTAAAAGATAGTTTAAATTTCCATTTTTATTAATTACCATGAAGAGAAAGTTAAGAAGGAAAATTATGAAATTTTCTTTATAATTTTATTGTTTTTTTTTTCTTTTCCTTTTTCATTTTATACTATCTATCTTATCTGCCAGATTTACTGTGGAATTTTCTCCTCGTGAAAATGTCCAGGGGCTCATTAAACCACAACATTAGAAAAATTTAGGGGTGTCTACTTTGAAATCACTGAAATCACCTAAATCCTTTAAATCATTAAAGTGATTTAAGAATTTACTTTTGGATTTTAGTTTACCTTGTAAGGAGATATAAAGAGATGAATGGGCTGCAAGGCTGTCAAAGAAAACTTTAACATATAAGATAAAAATAATGGATGAATTGTTGAATACTGCCTCTGACAGTAGTGATGTCCTATGTGTTGCCTAATTGAATTTAAGTCAAAATAAATAATGGAGAAAAGGAATTTTTATTCTACTACTTAGAGATAACAGACTAATAAATTGTCTTCCTACCTACAAGAAATTGAACTGCATAAAACATTTTGTTGAATTAATGTATCTCCAAACCTTTCACTTACGATTTTGACCTTTTATGCCAGGGATTGGCAAAATTTTTCTGTAAAAGCATGGTTATTAAATATTTGGAGTCTTTTGAACCACATAAAGTATCTGTTGCTGATTCTTTGTGTGAACATTGGCATTTTATTTGATTTTATTCAAACATTTAAATGTTTAGGTGAATGTGTTCCTGGATATGTATATTTGTTGATAATGTACACATATGATAAAATTATATATGCCTATATAAAAAATGAGACATATTGAGTCAAATAATTTTAGCCTCCTTTTGTGCGCCACTGTCCTGTGGCCGGTAGCTGTAATCCCAGGATCTGTGAGTGGTTTCTTCTAGTGAAAGCTGCCCCTTTCAGGAAAGATATACCAGCCCTGGGGATGTGAGTATGTCCTCCATTCCCAGTTATATACATGAACTAATTAGCATTAGTGGAAAAAGTAATCACACATGAAAATTATTTGTAATAAATAATTTAAAGGTGACTTTAGAGTGCATTTTGCAATTTTTATTTATATATGGTTTTATCCATTGTCTTTAGAGTTTGTTATACTTTCCATTTATCATTCAAATCACAGTGTGAAAGTTTGACTTATGAAAAACTACAAAGCCACCCCATTGTCCTGTTCTTTCTTAGAATTCATCCTTTCTCCTAACAGTGTGAGCTCTGGGTTCATGTGAGTTGAATGGTCTAGGACAACTTGCTTCTTTCTGAGTCTCAGTTTCCTCATCTGCAAACTAGATATACCAATATCTGATTTGCGTAAAGTATGTGTAAAGTCTGTAACACCATTTCTTATATAGCGTGTGATGCTGATTATACATCAGGCAACTGTTTCAGCCCTGTCTCTAACTATGTTTGAAATTACCATGGTGGTAATTTAATATTTTCAAATCCATTTGTCCTCTTCATTTAAGATTTGGTATCTTGACTTTCCTCCAAAACTGCAACAGAAGCAAATGGAAATAATGAAGATCTTATGTTACCGGATTGACTGCATTTTAAAAGAGTTTGTGATGGGGGTGGGGAGCTCTTACTTAACTGGCAGAAATTTGGATAAATAATCCCTCAAACAGGAAAGTTATAGATTACTATTATTAGAATCACTTTGAAATTATATAGCCTATTAATTCCTGGGATGAACTGACTGAGTAATTCATAAAGCTTATTATAGTATAATAAATTTATAGAAACACGTATATACAGAAACAACAAGAGAAAGTATGAATTAAGAGATAAAGAAGTCATGAATCATAAAAGAATTTTTGCTTACAGCAACATTGTCTCATAATGGGCTCTTTTTTTAATGAATTGCTATTTTGAAAATAATTTGATATAATTTCAACCTCATAATTTTTATATATGTATACTGAGGGTTGCCATTTCTTACAGAAAAACACAGCTGGTATTTGGGAAAACTGCTAAGACAATATAACAGGATATCTATTATAGATTCAAAAGCAGCTTGGGAGTTCATTCAAAGCATAGTATGCAGGGCATTGCTTGGGTGAAGTATGCAAGTGAACTTGAATGCAGTCAGCTTGGCGAGATCACAGGCTATGAAGTCAAGGCCCAGCAGCGCCAGCAGCAGGAGAGGTAGTAATGAGGCCATGGCTTGGGACAGAGAGCTGTGTCAGAGAGGAAGTGAGCATCTGGTAAGGCAGTCTTGATAACAAACGTGTTTTTGGACAGGAACCACGAGGCCTTCTAGGTATAGATGCACGGGATCTTGGAGCATGGAACAATGTGAATGTTTATGTCTGTGTTACCGTAATAGAGTTGGGAGGATGCCAAGATGCCATATCAGTTATGTCCTGCTCTACAATGGGCTGTAGCCTCTCTCTCTCCTTCTAAGGTGGGCCCATGAACTTAGCATTCTCTAAGAAGAGCCCGGACCAGGTAAAGTCAAGATGCATTTCACTGGACGCTTATGTTCCTCCATCACTAGTCCCACTTTCTAAAGCCCTGCCACCTAAGAGGCACCAGACATGGAATCAGTAATATTAGCCACCAACAATCTAACCCATGAGTAAAATGTATGTTTCAGTTCCTTTCAGTGATAGCGCAGCTCCTCGAATTTATCTCAAAAATGAATTGCAGGCTGTCTCTATAAATGTTCTGGGTTTTTCTCTGAATGTTTTGATATCCTATTTTTAGACCTCTGGAATTTCTCAGTAGGAAGATAACTCTCCGTGGGTGGATTAAGAGTGATTTTGTCTCCCCAAGGGACGTTTGCTAATGTCTGGAGATGTGTTTGGTTGTTGGTGCTAGGGGAGGGATGTGCTATTGGCAGCAAGTAGAGAGAGGCCAGGGATGCTGTTTGTCGTCCTACAGGGCACAGGGCAGACCCGCAACAACCAACATTGTCCAGCTCACAATGTCAACAGTGCTGAGGCTGAGACCCCTGCCATAGGGAAACACATCCAGGTGTCCATGCCTCGTAGACTAGGGTGTGCTAAGGGTGACACTGCCTGTTGCAAGGTCTCTGTGAGCAGCCCCGGTGTTTACCTCTTCTCATGGGGTCGCACATCTCTAGAGTGTGAAGAGACAGGCCATTCAGGGACCTTGTGTTCTCACCCTCAAATTCCAGCATAAAAGAGTCAAGTCGCCTTGATTCTTCTTCCATGAATCATGAATCATGAATCATGAATTCCATGAATCATGAATGAGTTCCTCATTAACTCAGCATTTTCCTGCTCATCCTATCTGGTCATTGTGTAAGCAAGGAGACTTTTGAAAGGAGAAATCCTCTCATCAGATGTGCCTGAACGCTGATAGGCGTATGCCGAATGAGGAAGGACAGCCCTATTGACTTGTCCTTGAAAAAGACTTGGGGGTGGGGGGACAGGGTCATAGCTTTATTGTGTCTGTGAATCCTAACCCTTACTGGACGTCAACTTTCCCAACCGTGTTTCCCTCCATGACAGCTCTTCTGGGTCTTTCCTTACCCAGATCCTTGACTGGCTCATTCAGCTGGGCTAATTGAACTGATTTAACATGCTTTAGTGGAGGCGAGGGTAGAAAAGACGTGATTAGGAGAGAAAGACACTCAACACCAATATGTGGGTTTAAAGAAGCAAATTTAGGATACCCTGTTTCCCCCGGCAGGACAAGTACTGTCGGTTACCGAGTATACAGATACAATTGCCACTGACCGGAGACCAAAGCTTCTCACACTCATGGTGTTCTGTGATCACACGAGTTTATGCCACCATCTTGAAGGATTCATTGCAAACAGACTTTGAGTGAGAAGTGTTTTAGAGAGCAGGAGAGTAGGAGAATGCTACAGTCTCTAGGTAAATGCCATACAGCAAGTAATCCCGTCTCCATGCACAGTCTGCCTGTATCAATGAGACATTTCCAGCTCCTTTGGGAAAATTTTTATGCCATTTCCGGGGACTTGGCCGCCTTGAGGGCCTCTAATCTGCCTTTCCTTTCCTTCTAGCACCTCCCTCCGCCCTGTGTGCACCTTACATCTTGATGCATTTGTTGGGAGGCTTCATTTGAAGCCTTTCTCGGATGTCCTCAGGGCAACTTTTGGCTCCTCGGAGTTGAATTTTGCCCCTTATGAGGCCTCTGCAAGGGATCAGGCAGCGAGCAGACTTTCTTGTTTGCCTTTGGAACAGCGGTGGTTTTTATCTACAAGATTGTTCCCCCACTTGAAGCAATCTGCCCCGCAGCAAACAGCTGTCTGCACCCAGATCTCCCCTCTAGATGAATAAAATCCTTCCAGAGGCTAATGCTGGCTGGAAAAAGTGCTTTTGTGCATCTATGAAGCGTAACGGAGCCCTAAGCAACAACCTTTGATGTATATTTTGTGAATGGGGAAGAGAAAAAAAATTCAAAAACATTTTTTTCCTGCCAAACTGTTTCTTGCAGATGAAAATTTTTGTTGACTGAAGGCTTTACCCAGTGTGCAGTTTGCCCTCGCCAATTAAACGAAGGTTGGATTGAGATCGTTCTTCCCTACATCGCTCTTCAATTTCGTTCTCTGTGCAGTATGGGCATAATACTTCATCAGCAAAGTGGGTCCGATAACCGTCTTCCCAATCTCCTTCTTGTTTGGTTTGCTGAGAAACAATTTTCATCCAAGCATAAAATACTTTGTTCAGAGTCAACCTTCAAAAGGTGGAAGTCTAAGTCTATAGGCAGGCTAAAAATGAAATGCGGGTACTTATTTTTGGAGGGCATTAGTTTTGCCTCAGTACCTTGGATCCGTATCTTTCATAAGATCTAAGATCAATGTACCTTAAGGTAGCAACATTTGTCATAATTGCCTGATACATTAGCATCTTTCAATACCAAATATTAACTTTGACTCTGAGATCAGTAAACCATATAATGATTTTGAGCAAGGAATAATAACTTGACTTTTGAGGACCAGTGAAGCTAATAGCAAACTTTGGAGACAATGACATATCCTGAGACAGAACTGAAGCTTAGAATCCAGTGAAATGTTTCTTGAGCCCTATTTATTGAAAGATGAGAACTTGGTTTCATTATTCAGTGGTGAATATGAATTTAGGCATACAGAAGCAAACCACAAGATACAATAAGTGAGCAGGCTGTTTTCAACCATTCAGCCTCAAAGCAGGCATAAGTCCAATATTTCATGTTCCCTGTATCAAGAGGGGAAGAGCCGAAGGAATGTTACTTTCAGTAAAAGCAAAAAAATAAAAATTTCATCCTCATAGAGAAGCATTTATACCTCCAGTCTTTGCAGAGCGATGAGAGTGAGATTTTTTTTTTACTTTTTTTTAAGCTCTTTGAAAATCCAGACCACACTATTGATTACTAACTATTCATTGCTGAAGGCAGTACTCTGTATTCAATAAATTAAGCTTTAATTCCTGAGTCCAACAAAATAATTGACCTCAAAAAGAAGATAAATGAATAGGTTGTCCTGAGCTCATGATTAGAATCCACTTTCTAGTCTCATTATATTAGTATTTTTCAATTCAGTGATTTTTCCATTCTTCTCTAGTTTCGTTCACAATCTATAACACCTTTCACCCGGCTCCTCTATCAACAAGGCCAAGCTGTTTCCATTCTTGGTGTCAAGAATGAAAGATTTTAATATGGTATTTTTATACTTTAGTATTAATATTGATCATTTAATATCCTTTCCATTTTAGAACGGACTAGGTAACTAATATTTCTGAAAAATTATGAAATATTCTTGATTGCATAAAGTCATGTATGACATGGACATAGAACATACAGAAATATTTTGATTAATTGATCCTTTGAAAATTTTGAAAAATTTACTCTATTTGCACCAATGCTGATTTTCCTTACTGAATCCTTGAAGATTAGGGAGGTTAAAAATGTTTATCCTGATTTAACATTTGGGAAAATTTAAGATAAGAAATATTATGGCTTGGATAAGATCACATAGGGTTTGTAAACCATGATCTAGGAAATACCTCGATTTTTGCTGCCACTGTAGCAACAAAATTTCTATATTTAGGAAAGTGTATTCTTTCATAATAAAAAGGTAAACATGTGAATAGGGTTCTTTTTAAGGTTTGATGCTTTGGTTTCATTTGAAAACAACTATAAAATAATCCTATTATTGTTACAGGCACCATCTAATGATCAGAACAGTGGTTCAATGTTACATTTTTCAGAACCAAAGTGGCTAACTCAAGGTCTTCTAATAAAACAGAAATAAGGTGTTAACTTCCAAGGAATCTGTAGAGAGATTCATGGCTTCTTTCCTTCTGTGTCTCAGGAGAAAACCCCCTAGGGTTCCAGAAAAAAAAGAAATGACTTGTTTGTTTGCTTGTTTTTGTTTGTATTCCTACTGGGATTCCTTGGGGTGTGCTGGACTTGCTTTGTCCTTACATGAGCTGAGAGAGGACAAGGTATCAGAGAACCGAGAGAACTACGGGAGGTCAAACAGTATCTCTCTGATGTTGGGAACTTGAATTTATAAACTCAGATGCATTAACTTGTCTTAGCCTCTTCCCCACCTCCAGTCATTCTCCAAATGGGATGAGACTTGAGCTTGCTTCCCGAAGTTCATTTGTGCAAATGGGTAGGTGTCCTTACATACGTGAAGTATGTCTCAGGGGGGCCTCATGTGAGGCCCAGAGAGGCTAACAGTACCCAGTGACATTAATTTCTAATTTCTCGGGCGCCTGGGTGGCTCAGTGGGTTTAAAGCCTCTGCCTTCGGCTCAGGTCATGATCCAAGGTTTTGGGATCAGCCCGCATCGAGCTCTCTGCTCAGCAAGGAGCCTGCTTCACCCTCCCTCTCTCTGCCTGCCTCTCTGCCTACTTGTGATCTCTCTCTCTCTGTCAAATAAATAAATAAAATCCTAAAAAAAAAATTTCTATTTCTTGCATCGTGTAAGTGAGTCCACTAATATTCAAGTCCTGTGTGATAGCAGAATTCATTTCTTCGTGTACTCTTTTTCAGTTAGAACTTTTTAGGCAGGAAGCCCAATTGCCTATATTTTATTCAAATTCTATAAAATGATAGTTTATATTTATAATGACAATGCAAAGTACTTCATAACTTTCTGATTCATTATGGCAAACTAAATTATGTTCATTAGAGCTTTGGTATTAAGTGAATTTAATTGCATTATGAATCTCTGAACACTGATAATTGATTGCTATATATAGCAACTACAAAGAGTCCAAAATATTACACTAATTTAAATATCCCATTTATGAACTAGTCCAAATAACAGCAATTTAATTGAATTTGGTATTAGAACAGATTTGTAAATAGGTCGGAGCAAAAGTTTTTTATCAGTATGCATCTGTTATTATGTTAATGACAATACTTTGTAACATATTTTGATTTGAGTTTATATCAAATTAAGATTTCCTAAAATTTAACAATAAATGAAAAAAGAAGCAACTACTTTGGAGGAGTAGCGAAGGGTATACTCCTAATGTTAACGGATGTTCTCTCAAGCGGATATCATGTCTTCTGTTTTCTTTGACTCACAGAAGATCATAGACATAGGGCAAGTCTTGCGTAAAATATTGTCACCTCTTCATTGATATCTTAACCACAGGATACATATTTGTTTGAAAGGACCTTTAGAAGCTGTTGTTTCTAAGTTAAGGAGATGCATGGGGCATTCCAGATCTCACCCATTCATAACGGTTTCCTTGTTTTCTTCCCAGAATTTTTCCGAGAGCTCCTGGAGAATGCAGAAAAGTCACTGAACGATATGTTTGTACGGACCTACGGAATGCTGTACATGCAGAATTCAGAAGTGTTCCAGGACCTTTTCACGGAGCTGAAAAGATACTATACTGGGGGCAACGTGAATCTGGAGGAGATGCTCAATGACTTCTGGGCTCGGCTCCTGGAACGGATGTTCCAGCTCATTAACCCACAGTATCACTTCAGCGAGGACTACCTGGAATGTGTGAGCAAGTACACGGACCAGCTGAAGCCGTTCGGAGACGTACCCCGGAAACTGAAAATTCAGGTCACCCGCGCCTTCATTGCTGCCCGGACTTTTGTCCAGGGGCTCACTGTGGGCAGAGAAGTTGCAAACCGCGTTTCCAAGGTAATTGAAAATCTGCCGTCTTTCTAATTGGTCTTCCTCTTTTGCTCTGTTTTTAAAACAGCCATTCAAAAAAAAAAAAAAAAAAATTTTTTTTTTTTCAAGGTGAAAGTTCTCCCTTACAGCAGACCTTGCTCTCAGAGAAATCAGATAAAGGTCAAGATTTAATTCTGGTTCTGGGTTTTCTTTTTTTTCTTTTCTTTCTTTGTGTGACAGAAGACAGGATTTCAGTCCATTCCATGTTTGGAACATAATGTCAGCATTCATCAGCGATATAGCAGAGAAGCTTTTATCGGGAATGGTACGGAAACAGGTGTCTTGTTACCAGGACCACTTGGCACTTGTGATCAGAGTTTTCAGAATGATAAGTAGTCGTGAAACAGTCCATCTGGAGGTTCTAATCCTCGAGGAAGTCACAAGACGATAGACTTCATGAGGTCTGCAAGTAGAGACAAGCTGCTGTTCCGAACGGCAGCTCCTGGCATTTCTTCTTTATCACTCTTGTGAAAGTGGCCAAATTCCTTAGTCGTGGAGGAAGATCCCTTTGCTTACACCTGTGCAATGGGATTAGGGAGGAATAAGGAATACAAAGTATAGATTCTGGCGGAGGATTGCTTCTGTTATCCTTTAGCTTTGTAATTCAATGCCGCCCACCACATTGGGCTTATAAGCAAGATAAATGACTAATACCCATCATGCCTTTCCTTGAGGATATCTCTAAACCTTTAATGCAGGGGGTCTTTCTCCACTGCTTTCTTTAAACACTGACTGTTTCCTGTGTATAGGATATTTGCCTTTGTTTTAATTCTTCCTTGAGGGGCGCCTGAGTGGCTCAGTGGTTTAAGCCGCTGCCTTCGGCTCAGGTCATGATCTCAGGGTCCTGGGATCGAGTCCCACGCCCGGCTCTCTGCTCTGAAGGGAGCCTGCTTCCCTCTCACTCTCTCTGCCTGCCTCTCTGCCTACTTGTGATCTCTCTCTGTCAAATAAATAAATAAAATCTTAAAAAAAAAAAAAAAATTCTTCCTTGACATTCAACTGTCCTTACGAGATGGGCTTGCCCATTTATGAGGTCAGCCCCACAAATAAACTGGAAGGTGATTACTCTAAGAGGTAAAGTAAAAATGAAACGTAACAGGAATCTGGTATTATGTCGCCTAAAAAGGTCATATTTGTACAAAGATTAATGCCCAAAACTACTTTCTTATTGCAGGGCTATGGCAAAGAGCCACACACTTCTCATAACTACGGGCACCATGCTACCATGTTTCTTTTCTCCCTTTGATGTCCTCAGTATTTACATCTTGCATGAAGACTGTGTATACCCTTCAAAAGTGTTTCTCCATGGCATTATTTATAAATTTCATAGCAATCCATTTTTAAATTATATGTTCATACCCAGTTGATGTGGGCATAGGGAAAGACTATTTTCAAGAAGTTTCTAAAAACAATAATCACATGGGATTTAATAATATAAAGGGCATATGATACTGATGTAAAAAACAATGTTTTTTTTTTTCAATTGAAAATCAACAATATTCTAGCTGTAAAGGAACGAGAGCCCCAAAAGAGCCCCAAAAAATAAGGAATTAGCCAGGTGGAATAGCAAGAGGAACTATCACCTGGGAAAGTCTAAAATATAGATACGTATAAGAAATAAATATATATCCCATATATTCTTGAACAGATAGCTTTTTTGAAAAAAAATTTAAAAATAAAGATAACTTAATTACAGGGGCTTCAAATTGAAGTCTTTGCTTTTGTTGAAGAATGAAACACACAACGAGCTTTTAAAACAACACGAGGTAAGAAATTCAAAGCGTGGACTGATGGATGCAATGCAATATCCTTAATTGTTTGCTTGGATTCTGGCTGAGTGGGAATAATATTTATATGCAAATAGTTTGGCCTGGGCACGTTCTGGTGCAGTAAGAGAGTGTTTTCTAGCAAAGTATCTAAAAAGCCTTGGGAGAGGCCACTGCCAATTCTCAGAAGGTGGCATTAACAATTGCCCAGAGATGCCCCCCTCCCTTTTATCATTCCCTGACTATCTCAGTCTGAGGTCTTTGTAGATGAAAATCTAATCTACTAGTCTTTCTTGCCTGGAGGTTGACATCATGGAGCAACCACCAATAGAGTATGGCTTTGCATTTTTTTTTTTTTTTTTCCGGACCTGATGAGAAAGAACACTGAGCTCATGCTTCTCCTGATCCTTGCATGGGCAACATCCATTTGCCGAGCAACTGCTGTGGGTTTGTGATGTCGTTTGTGGTCCTGTGACCATGGAATGTTGACTGTTCTGTGCAGACATTGGCTTGTCTGGCCTGAGTTTCATGAGTCCTAATCTATGCAAATCATAAATTCTGGGCTGACATTTGTGCGCTACCTTCTGGCAGAAAGATAGAGAGAAAGAGAGAGAGATACAGATAGAGATATGTGGTTTAAAAGAAGCTGAGCATCTTTTTTTTCTAAAATACTTTATGGAGGTGCCTGAGTGGCTCAGTCAGTTAAGCATGTGCCTTAGGCTCAGGTCATGATCTCAGGGTCCTGGGATCGAGTCCCGTATCGGGGTCCCTGTTTCATGGAGAGCCTGTTTCTCTCCCTCTCCTGTTCCCCCTGCTTGTGCTCTCTCTCTCCCTCTCTGTCAGATAAGTAAATAAAGTCTTTGAAAAAAAAAAAAGAAATAAAATACCTTATGACTCAAGGATTTAAGCATTTTTACCAGTGAACTTTCTCTCCTAATGATTACCAGATGGTCAGTAGCTGAGTAAACCAGAAATAGATCTACTAGGATTATTGGTGTGCTGATAATTTTCAGCACCCAAAGTATCTTTTTGTAATAAGAATAAAATATTACAGGGCTAACTAAATTAAACGGAGAAGGAAGAATGGCGTTGGAGATATAAGCTGTTCATAAATCGGAAACCTCCCTGTGGTCCATTAGTTGAGTGATTTAAAGTTGATGAAATGATTGCAGAAGAGAGAATGAATTCAAGGTAGAATTCCCAAATGGAAATCAACAAACTAGGTTATCTCCTGCATCTTGACTTGGAGAATACTTTTTTTTTCTTTCAGTTTCTCTTCTCTCTTTCAGTGGTTTCCTAAATCTTGGGGAAGATGTCATTAATAGCTTCTAATTAATTGTTTTGACGGGGAAATTTATCTCTTTGGCAAAACACAGCCATTTGACACAAATGTTTTGACATGATATCATAGGGAATTTTCTTACCAGAAAAATGGAGGAATACTTTGTAGGTACAACACAGTTATTTTTTAAATTTGACCTTTGCCACCTTATAGATAAAAGACTTGTCTTCTTCTAGGTATTGAATGGAGCTAGTTAATGTTAAGTAACTTTAACCAGAGATCTGGTTCTTAGAAGTGTTGAAGGATTCTGGAGTGAGCATCTGTGGTCAGTTAGCCAGGATTCATTTTCTCTTTGAATGACTATTTTTATCTAGTGCCAAGTGTCGACAAAATAAGGAGATTTGGTAACTTGCATACTTTATTGGTGAAAGTATAAATGGACATGTTCACTTTGAATAGCAATTAGAAAATACCTGTACCATATCCCAAAATAGAATGTACCTGTAGCATATCCCAAAACTCCAGTTCTACCCCTGGAATGGATCAGGTAGGCATGTACATGTGTATACCGGTAGATATGTAAATGCATGTTAACAGCAGCACTGTTTGCAGTAACATGAAAAGTAAAAAGATCACAAACATCCCATCTGTGTACATCATGATTCCTTTACACCATGAAATCCTACAGGGCATTGAAAATAAGTGAACTATAGCCACACTTGTGTATGAAATCACAGAAACCTCATTTTGAGAGTAGAAAATCACCAAAGCATACAATATATATTAAGTTCAAGTAATGTAAAATGAAGCAATGTAGTATTTAGGAATAAAATATATTTAGGAATAAAATATATTTAAAAAATTTTTCAACTGTAAACACAAACATCAGATGGTCATTACCTTTAAGGGTTAGGTTTGGAGATTTTATAAAGGAGGGATACACAGGGGTTTCTAAGGTTATTGATAACATACTGTCTTAAGCTCTAGGCTATGTGTGGGTGGAGAGTGGATTTAAAACCATTTTAATGAAAAAGATTCAAGTGGGGAAAGACTTTGCCATTGTCCTTCTCTGATTCTCTTCATTTGCTTAGCTATGATCAAGTCCCTAGCTACCCTCTTTGGTTTATCAGGTTTACTGCTGTTCCTGACTTGTTAACCATTGACTGTCCATGCCCCATATTGTGCTGAATGATACGAGGTAGGCATGGAAGGCAAAGCCCTTAAAGGAAGATAAAAAGCAAATTTTGATAATGTTGTAGCCTGGAGAGAAAGAATCTAGACTATTCTTTAGCATTGTCCTTTTCTGAAAACACCACTCTCCTGCCCTTATATATACACCCATTTGTGACTGGAAACATGGATGGCAGCTTGTCAGACACTGTGAAGCCCACAGTCAGAAACCTGCCTCAAGACGTGTTAACAGGTTGTCTACTTAGACCAAGCTTCAACTGTTTATCACAAAGGCAAATAGAGAAATGACTCTTGTGTCTTCACGGATCTGTCCTGATGCCATTTAAACAAAGAAGACACGACTTTCCCATCTTTCTGTTTTAATAAAAGTGAATTCTATGAGTAAACACTGTAAATTATGTCAATACAACCACATCAACTATGCAAGTCATTTCAGTGATTCATTCCAGACAGTGCGGTAGATAATAGAGCTGAGATCCAGAGAACTTGCACTATTGCTAAAAACTGCCATGGATCTTTTTCTCTGCCTGTCTGTCTATGTATCTCTCTGTCCACTTATCCATCCATCCATCCATCTACCTAAAATCCTTCTTTCTTGTGGGTCATGACTTTGACAAGAAAGTCTGGCTTTGAGTCTTTAGGAAGACCAGAATATATGCATCAGTAAACACCCGCCATGTCTGCTGCACACACTGTTGCTTTTGCATGAAGAGCCTCCTGGCTGGTTCATCCACCTGAGTAAACAGCTTTGCATTAACAAGGCAATGCCTAGAAAGCAATAAACAGAGAGTCAATTTTCAATAAATGTGGTTGATGGACTATAAGGCTGAGAAAATTTATCATCAAATTTGATGAAATGAAGGCTATGAAATACATCCATTGAGAGCATTCTCTGATCGCAGTGGAAAACCATTCTGAAGAATTTACGATGGATATAATTTACAAGAGAAATGGTATTCTATTTAGCTCTTTGCTTTTGGGAAAGAATTTAAGATATAAGGTAAGACCACGTGTTGTAGCTATCACCTGACTCATTCGTCTTGTGCCTTTTATGGTGATCTTCTAATTGGAGTTAACTTCTGTGGAGTCATCCAAAAATAAAAAGGACCACAGGAAGGTCTTAGGTGAATGAAACCTTTTTATAGTTCTTCTGTGGTTAGTGTATTTTCTTCTGTAATTGATGATTATTCAATGTAGGTTACTTCAGTAATTTACAGTGTTAGGAAGACTAGATAAGCCTTTCGAAATTATCAATAATGTTTCTATGTTTACAACTTTTAAGTCAACATAAATAATGCATGCTTGCTGCTTTTATGATGGTGGTGTGGACATTATATTTAGAAAGTACTTTGCAGTTGATAAATAAATAATTTCATGATAAAAATAGTAACAAAACACTAGTGCTAAGAGTCATTACAATGAAAATAGCTTATTAATATAATTCATTGAAAATGTATGAAGTTTACCATGGTGTAGTACTACCCAAAGCAGTCTACCTTTTAATGCATTCCCTATCAAAATGCCACCAGAATTTTTCACAGAGCTAGAAAAAATTATCCTAAGATTTGTACGGAACCACAAAAGACCCCAAATAGCCAAATCTTGAAAAAGAAAAGCAAAGTTGGAGGCATCACAGGTCTGGGCTTCAAGCTCTATTACAAAGCCATAGTCATCAGGACAGTATAGTAGTGACACGATAACAGACACATAGATCAATGGAACAGAATGGAAAACGCAGAAATAGACCCACAGCTATATGGTGAACTAATCTTCAACAAAGCAGGAAAGAATAGCCGGTGGAAAAAAGATGGTCTCTTCACCAAATAGTACTGGGAAAACTGGACAGCTGCATGCAAAAGAATGAAACGTGGACCATGCTGTTATACCATACCCCAAAATAAATTCAAAATAGATGAAAGACCTAAACAGGAGGCAGGAAATTATCTAAATCCTAGAGAAGGACACAGGCAGCAACCTCTTTGAACTCAGCAGGAGAAATTTCGTACTAGAATTGTCTCCAGAGACAAGGGAAAGAACAGCCCAAAATGAACTTTGGGACTTCATCAAGATAAAAAGCTTTTGCATAGAGAAGGAAATATTCATCAACACTAAAAGGCAACCTAAGGAATGGGAGACAATATTTGCAAATGACATTCTAATAAAGGGTTAGTATTCAAAATCTACAAAGAACCTATCAAACTCCTGGGTGGTTCAGTCAGTTGGGTGTCTGACTCTTGATTTTGGCTCAGGTCATGATCTCAGGGTAGTGGGATCCAGCCTCATGTTGGGCTCCACGCTCAGCATGGAGTTTGCTTGGGATTCTCTCCCTCTCCTTCTGGTCTTCCTATCCCTGCTTGCTTGCTTGCTCATTCTCTCTTTAAAAAAAAAAAAAAAAAAAAAAAAAAAGGCAGCTGTCAAACTCAACACCCTCAAAAATAATCTAGTTAGGAAATGGGCAGAAGACATGAAAAGACATCTTTCCAAAGAAGACCCACAGATGGCCAACAGACACATGAAAAGAGGCTCAACATCACTCATCATCAGGGAAATACAAATCAAAACCATGATGAGATAGTCAGAATGGCTGTAATTAATAATGCCATTAATGACAGATGTTGGCAAAGACAGTTGTTGGCAAAGATGTGGAGAAAGAGGAACCCTCCTACCCTATTGGTGGGAATGCAAACTTGTGTGGCCACTCTGGAAAATAGTATGGAGGTTCCGCAAAAAGTTAAAAATAGAGGGGCACCTGGGTAGCCCAGTCAGTTAAGTGTGCCACTCGGTTTCAGCCCAGGTCATAATCTCAAGGTCATGAGACTGAGCTGGGTGTCGGGCTCTGGGCTCAGCACAAAGTCTGCTTGGGTCTCTCTCTCTCTCTCTCTCTTTTTCTCCATCTACCCTCCCCCAAAATAAATAAGTAAATCTTAAAAAAAAAAAAAAAAAGGTTAAAAATAGAACTTCCCTACAACCATAATTGCACTACCAGGTATTTGCCCAAAGAATACAATAATACTGATTCAAAGGAGCACATGCACCCCAATGTTGACAGCAGCGTTATCAACAGTAGCCAAACTATGGGAAGAGCCCAAGTGTCCATCAAATGATGAATGGATAAAGAAGAGGTGGTGTATATATGCAATGGAATATTACTCAGCCATCAAAAAACGAAATCTTGCTGTTTGCAACAGGGTGGATGGAGCTAGAGCATAGGAGGCTAACTAAACACAGTAAGTCAGTCAGAGAAAGACAAATAGCATGTGATTTCACTCATATGTGGAATTGAAGAAACAAAACAGCTGAACATAGTGGACAGGGTAAAAAAAGAGAGGAAGACAAAGCGTAAGAGTCTTAAATATAGAGAACAAACTGAGGGTTGCTGGAGGGGAGGCAGGTGGCGGGATGGGCAAAATGGTGGTGGGCATTATGGAGGGCACTTGTGAGGAGCACTGGGTGTTGTATGTAAGTGATGAATCACTACATTCTACTCCTGAAGCCAATTTTACATTGTATGTTCACTAACTGGAATTTAAATAAAACTTAAAAAAGAAACCACTTTGGTTATTTTGACTAAAACAGTCAAAATTTCTCATTAATTTTAAGTTCTCTTGAAAATATATAGTTTAGGTGTATGGATTTTAAAAATGGTTGAAGTAAGAAGAGGGTAGAAATTGAGGAAAATGAAGCCATTTATTTCCAGTGCATTGAAAGCTACTTTGTGGGGCACCAAGGTGACTCAGGCCCTGGTTAAGCTTCTGACTGTTTGTTTCAGCTCAGATCATGATCTCAATATCCTGGGATCGAGCCCCAAGCCAGGCTCCACACTCAGCAGGAGTCTGCTTGATATTCTCTCTCTTATTCTCTCTCTGACTTTCCTGCCACTCTCTCTCTCTGTCTCTCTAAAATAAATAAATCTTTTTTTAAAAAACTATTTGTGTATTCTTTTTGTAGCTTGTGTCTCTTTCTAATACCTATACCTCAGTTAGGCTATTTTATTTAGAAATGATACTATGTACCGGAATTCCATTAAAATGAGAACTTTCTCCATGTTGCATTTGATAATGAAGTTTTATTCCTATTGAAAGGAGAAATTAACGAGTTACTTAACTCTGTCTAAATAAAGGAGAGCTAGGAAAAGTCTGTTAACCACGGTTCTGACTGTTCCTAACAGGTATAGTCTTCCTTTCCTCTACGGTCCAAGATGGAGTAGTTGTAATAACCCAATATTCATCTGATCCAAGTGTGCATTCTTATAAAAGTGGAGGCGTTCTTGAGATTAGTTTCTGCCCTCATCGATAAACACTTGTTCATTGTATATTATATGTCAAGTACTATTGCTAAGTTCTCGAGATACCACAATCAAGCAAGTTAACGCATTTGCAGGCACTAATTGGGAAGAGAGAGAGACACACAGAGAATCAATGTGTACTGAGAGAATTGTGCAATAAATGTCCTGAAACAGAAAGGAGGGGGACCTAGCTTCATCTCGTGTGCTGTAAAACTTTCAGGGGCACAGGAGCCTGAACCACGTGTCGAAGGATGCATGGGCATTGGGCAGGTGATGAGGGCATCCGGCATGGAGAAGGATGCTACAGGCAAAGACAACAGTGAGCAGAAGCTCAGAGGGATGAAACCAAATGTGTGCAGGTAGCTGCAAACAGAGGGTGTCCCCGAGGCATGAAATGCAAAGCTACAAATTAAGCTGGGGACCTACACTGAACTCTTGAGTAAAAACTATTTCACTAACCACTTTGTGCATGGCTATTTTGCCTGCATAATTAAAAAAAAAAGCAAAAAACAATTTCTGTGGTTAAAAGCATTCTAGTATTTTTGAGGGACAGACATATGCTGAGCACTTACTGTGTGTCAGGCATTGTTCCACAAGAAACAGGAAATAACAACAACTAGCATTGTCCTTGAGGAAATCAAAGATTATCCAAACGTTCAAGTGTCGTGCAAACGATAAGGGCAAAGGCAGAGATGTGTATAGAACACTGTGTGAATCCAGAGAAATGCATGTCCCCCTTTGTCTTGGGAAATTGGAGAAAGCACTGGAGAGGAGGCGACAGACTCTGACTTAAAGAATGAACAGGTGTTACGGAGCGAGAAAGGATGTAAGGTTTTCTTGCCAGGGGCCCGACAGGTTCAAAGGCACAAATCATGAAAGGTCATGGTGTTTTGAACAGGATGCCAGGAGACCGATTGGAACCATATTATTTGGGTCATATTTTAAGTTCAGGAATGTGAAGGACTTGGCATAGGCAAGGGGTAAGGGTGATTTTTCAAAAGACAAGTATATGGTCAGACACTCACTTTAAAAAGATGGTGCGTGGGGATGGTAATCTGGAAGGCGAGACTGTTGGCAGGTGCGGTGATGGGCAACTATTGCAACGGCCCAGATAAGCAGTGATGAGATGTGGGTCCGCACAGGCAGAGCACAGTGCAGAGCGTCCCAGGGGAGACCAACACATCAGCAAGTGTACAGGTCGTGTGTCTTCTCGGGCTCTCTCCCCAGCAGCAAGCACAGTTCATGGCACAACGTTGTTCGCATTAATAACAGCTGTCTGCCTGCTGACTGGTTTTGAGAATCACCACCCTGTAAATGTTTGTTGGCAAATGTTGATAACATTTGGCCAGAGAAAGAAAGGAGGAGGATTAGAGGAAACATCAAAGCATAAAAAGATTGAAAGAGGATAAAGAGAAAGAAGACAGGTGACAAGAGCCGGAAAAGCATATTGTCCTAACAGGAAAGGGAGCAGAATCTCAGAAATTGAGTAATCAACGACATCAAATGTTGCAGATAGTCACACGGGGGGCACAGAGCAGACAGACCTTGGGATCTTGCCATTAGGATGTTACTAGCTAGCAAGCTCAGTGTGACCAGACTGGTATTCCGTGGTTGAGAAGTTACATCTTCTGCTACTCGCTACACATTCTAGAACAGGCTGAACAAAGCCTGGTCCATGGGCTGGTCTCATGAGCAGGCCCAAAGCCTGGGCTCATGAGCAGGCTCATAGGGTTTTGCAATAAGATAAGAACAAAGATTGAAAGCATTAAAAAAGTCTTGATAGCAATTCCACATTGGCTCTCGGCATCCTAGACACCATCAGCTGACTTTTTCTTGAGTATCGTTGAACTTGCCTGGTTAGTCTCCTCATTGGATCTGCATCTTAGTTAAGCTCCGTCGGATCAGGTATCAGGTCCTAACGTATCGGGAAAAATCAAACCACCTGCCAAGGCCTGTCGAGATCATTTGAGCCTCAGAGAGTTAGTCTGAGATGTACTGTTCTAGAATAATGCTAAGAATACAAAATAACGTATTTAGCTTGATTTTATTGGTGTGTCTGGGCTTTCTCCTTCCTGCGTGCAGTTTCCCTTTACCCCTTTATTGTGGCTTCCTGACCCAGCCTTTTCCCCTGGGGCGCCTTCTCTGTGTTCACTACCTTCCTGGGCTCCTGTAAACCTGTTTTGATTGACACATCTACTGTCTGCCTTGGCCCGGAAAGTCCGAGAACTCCTCTGGGGCCACTGGAAAACGTGTGCTACAGGCAGACGTCTTTGTTCCTCATAGGGAATGGCCACTGGTGAAATGTGCCAATTAAGGGACAACACAAATAAAAAAGGCCCAAGGATAAAACTCTAGTACAGTAACTCAAAGAATGCTGCTTCTGAAATGGCTTCATAAAGAAAACCGGACCTGACACTTGATCCCAGCGTCAACACCAGCTCTGTTCTTGGATTCGTATCTCTGAATGCATGTACGCTTCTCCTACTAGAAGGTTCTGTGTAACGATATTGGAATTAATTAGACATGCAAAAGCACATCCTGCGTGCTGACAGGACACTGCGGGCTGTGTGCTCTCATAGGCCGAACTTAAAAGACTGGAGGATTTCTCTCTTGTTGTCCCGTCTTCAGAGATTGAGTGTAACAAGGACGTTCTCTGAGGCTGTATCCGTGCGGCGTAGAGGTTGGCGAGCCCAGATCCATGTGAAAAAGAATTTTAATAAAGCTTGGAAGATCTATGGTGTTAAAAGTGCTGACATGGTGAAGCAGAACTTACAGAGAGTATGACATACTGTTTTTGTTTTTTTTTTAATAAATGAGGAATTAGGTCCTGCAGGCATCTGATTGTGTAGAAGATGGCGGATATGTTATTACCCGCCATTCATTTTCTCCATTGTTATCTTCATGATTACAAGCAAGGATCATTCCCCTTCATGTGTATGCATTTTATCTCTTCGTCTTGATGAGTGATTGCCCAAACACAACGGGGTCAATCCCAGACGCTCGGAAAATCGCAATCATCCCACACAGTGTCGAAACTCTACATTTTCTTGTGTCTAAATCGGAGAGCCAAGAGTGAAAATGGACAGTTCACAATGTCAGTAATGGGATAATGGTGACTTTGACATTCAGATGTAAGTAAGACCGTAGCCTCAATCAACAGGTATTTCAAGTTAACATCAGTTGACACTTAAGCGACTGGCATAAACAGATTTTTAAAAAATTTATTGCCGTCCTTGCAGGAATATGCTGCATGTCAAAAATGCCAAAGTCGCATTTAATACTCCACAGATAGCAGGATTTTATATGGAAATTGTATCCTCTTCAGTTTGTAGTGTCTTAAGAAGTCAGGAAGGAAGGCTTCTCTGTGTTCACTCTAGATAGGATTTTGCAATCAGAAAAATCCATTCAACATCTTAAGCATCTGTAAATCTATTAATTATGAAAACTTATTATTCTGTATACTATTCTCATAGTACTTATGAATATGAGTTTCTCCCTGAAGAAATATACTAGTTGATAAATAATGAATGTTAGAAATTTCTTCCTTTGCTCTTGGCTTTCTAAAAACCCATTTCTTACTAAAAGTATATCTAAGTATAAGGCAGCATTCATTTCACTGTTTTTCAATGAAAATAGACAGCAGTTAGTAAGAAATCTAAGATTTTATCATGCTTCAAACCATTGCAGAGAACCAAGCGCTTTGCAGACATCCTCATCCTCTCTTCTTAGGCTTGTGGTACTCCAATGAGAAGCTGGTCTAAGGAGAATTTAACTGTACTTGCAATAAAGCATTTCATTGAAAAGAGAAACGTTATGATATCCTGCTGCATTTGTAGACAGAAGATAACTATATAAAATATTTATGATACTATTTCCATAAAATACCAGAAATACCTATTTTGGAATGGAGAAAAAAGTACCCTGACATTTTGGCTAAGATGACAGATAGAATCCAGATTGAAAGTCTTTTTTATTTGTGCAGATTTTTTTTTTTTATTGTTAAAGTGATCGCTTTCTTCCAGCAACAGTCCAATATCCAGTTGTTTGATTCATTGTAAAACCTCCAACTCCCAGTTATCCCAGATCTCCCTCTCAATCAGTGTATAGTTTCTCACTTGTGTTGTGATTATGGGACCAAATGAATTCAGGAAATGAGATAATCTGACAAATCACTGAAGCCAAGTAGACTTTTTTTTTTGCCCTTCAAATTACCAAGAAAGTTTAAATAAAATGTTTACCCTAGCTTAGATCACCTAGTTGTTTATTTTTATTGGTAGTCAGTAAAATAATTGTATGCGTTTTCCATATTGTTTTCAGACTGTAAAATAGGTAAGTACTCATCTAGAAACACAATATGGAAAACACAGAAGAGCCCAAAAAACAAAGTAAGATAATCTTAAATTCCCACTACCCAACGAATGTCAAACATTAGTTAAAAGGTAATCAGTGTCAGAAGTTTGTATTTCTCATCTCTTTGTACCTCATATATTTTTAAATTGCATATTATTAAATCCTGTGGGATGATTCATACTGGATTCTACTTTTTTTGCTTTAACCTCTCTTTAACATCAGAAGGATTTCTCTACATCAATAGCGTTTCTTTAAAAATTCCTCTTATTTCTTAAAGAATTCTTTCACAACCTAAAGGCTTTGTTTGCTACGAATATATCTGGGGATCTGTCACAAATAGTCACCCTCTGGACATTTTTTTTTTTTAAGATTTTTATTTATTTGACAGAGAGAGACACAGCAAGAGAGGGAACACAAGCAGGGAGAGTGGGACAGGGAGAAGCAGGCTTCCCGCTGAGCAGGGAGCCCAATGCTGGGCTCGATCCCAGGAACCTGGGGTTATGACTTGAGCCGGAGGCAGATGCTTAATGCCTGAGCCATCCAGGCACCACCCCCTGGACATTCTTGCTAGGAAAAGGAAACAACTGTTTCAAGGAGTTTGTGTATGCATACGTATTTAGCTTTACTCATTTTGCACTCTGAAATGCCAAGATACGTGAGAGTTCCATGATTTCCTTATCATATATTTCACTGTTGAAATTTACTGACTGGGTTATATATACTCCAGAGAGCTTAGAAGCAGTGTTTTTGTTTGTTTGTCTGTGTTGTTTTGTTTTGATCAAAAAGGAAAAAAAGGTATAAACATAAAGCAGAGGCAGGAATGAAGCTGACTGAAAATATGAGCACGTCCTGGGCAATCTTCCCCGTTGGGCCAAAAGTCTGGCTCTAAGTCAGGTTGCAAATTTGTGGACCTTAGTCCTCACTGGCCCATGGACATGTTTTATTTGGTATGAATTCTTTAAGATTTCAAATAATGTTAATGGGGAGGGTTGGCATAAAATGTGGATTTCTACAATTTCTGAACATATCACCAACCTGGCCCTGTGTTCTGGATGGCAGAAATTGGCTAGAGTTAAAGAATGTTTAGACTGAGTTGTTTTGGGTGGAGCATTCAAGGTTTAGTTGGAGGCCCATCTGATCACCCCTGTAGTTTGTCTGATTCTGAAGTCAGTATTGCTTGCCATCTATCAAATTGTATATGACCATTTTTCTCATAATAGAGAACCGTTTCTCTCTACCTGTGTCTCTACTAAAAGTGAAAAAGTGAAAGACAAATAAGACAGTGTTTCAAGGGGAAAAAATGATCAGAAGTTTATTTTTTTGAAAGTATATATATTCTAAATATTTTATTGGCAAATAATTTCTATGTTTAAAATTTTAAAAAAAAGTAAACTTCACTTGTAATTATTGACTCCTTGGCATTCGAATGTGCCAACCCTCCTTTAAGCCTTCTGTTAGCTATCAGTTTGAGGTGGACCATATCCTTTAATCAAATAAAAGCAAGCCAATGGCTAAGGAAGAAACTCTACTATTCTTAGTGCTGGATTCACTAAAGAATCCGGTCTTAAAGACCATCCTTATGATACACACAGCTGGAAGTTTATTCCTGCCAAAATGGACCCTAGTAGGAAGCACAGGCCTAGAATTTTCCCCGTCAATGTCATCATAACTTTGTCACTATTATCAGATTCTCTTTCCATCTAATGCAAATGGAAGCTAACAGTGATTGAATGTGCCAGCCACTAGGTTAAGTACTTTTCACACATTGTCACTTAATTCTTATGTCAAACCTAAGATACAGGTATGGTTATGATCCCATCTATGTGATAAGGATCCTGGGTCTGTATGGCAAAGAGCCCATGCTACAAATCTGTTCTGCCTCCCCCAGAGTTGAGGCTTTGGTCTGAAGGCAACCCCTTATGTAAAACTCCTAGCTCTATGGCAGTGCTGTCCAAAAGGAATGTGATGGGAACTACAAACGCAAGTTAAAATGTTCTGTAAGCCCATTAAGATAGAAAGAAACAGGCGAAACTCATTTTAATGGCAAATTTTTAACCCTTTCTATCCCAAACATGGTCATTTAAATATGTAATCAATACAAAAATTACTAAGGAGCTACTTTCTGTTTCTTGTAATAAGTCCTCAAGTTTCTGTTTTGCACTGACAACAAATCACAGCCATATTTTCTTTGCTCAAGACCTGCACGTGGCTAGTGGCTAAGGTTGCAGACAAAGCAAATACAGAGTTTCAATGCATCATCTTCCTATTGAGGGCAAAGAATTTTAGGAACTCACACCAGGAAGTCTAAACTCTTGTGGTGGATTATTGATACGGTTCCTCCGGTTATGGGGAAAATAGAGGAGTCCGTGTTTGTGTAATGCTTTGGAGGCCCTCCTGGAACTCTAGCGTAAATAACAGACACTTTTTATTGAGAGATTTTTCTCTTGCCGGTTCCCCCTGAGGTTTTGCATGTGATGCTACCAGAGCCCATACGTATAATGAACATCAGGAAGATTGTAAATCATCATGGATGGATTAATCCGTGGTTTTCCATCTGCCTTGGGGAGGTGGATGAGAAACATGAATGCAGGAGTTGGCCGGTATCATTGGGTGTCAGCATCAGTTGTAAACAACACAAATGTCTGAATATTATCATGGGGGGAGGGGTGCTCTCTGAAATTTTTGGCTCTTCTAAAGGGGCCTTAATACCCATAAAGGTGGCCCATCCCTGGATTAAGTGACTCAAAACCACAAGACTAATTTGCATTCAGACAGATTTGAGAGTATTTCCACATATTTTGGGTAAAGAAGGTGCTTTTCAAACCAAAGCCCCTGAAAGATTGGCTTCCTTAGATTCCTCATAAAACATTTTAGCACACGGGTTTTAAAAGAAACCGCCAAGGGGTGCCTGGGTGGCTCAGTGGGTTAAAGCCTCTGCCTTTGGCTCAGGTCATGATCCCAGGGTCCTGGGATCAAGCCCCGCATCGGGTTCTCTGCTCAGCAGGGAGCCTGCTTCCCTTCCTCCCTCTCTCTCTCTCTCTCTCTCTTTCTGCCTGCCTCTCTGCCTATTTGTGATCTCTGTCAAATAAATAAAAATAAAAATAAATGTTTAAAAAAAAAAAGAAAAGAAACCGGCAAATCACAGTTTTAGCGAATTACTATTTGGATGCATTAAGGTGATGCCCCAGAGGTTGACAGAGTTGGCATTCATCTTCCCCAGATGCCTTTCACTGTCAGGGAAGAGCTTATCATAAGAGGGGATCCTATTCCATATCTCCTATTGTGGAATTGATACTTTCATCACCATTCTGAAAACTTTGATGTGTCCCTGAGTTTCCCTTGGTGATCGGGAAGGTCAGACCAGCAGGCAGAAGCCGCTAGCTCTGTGGCAGCCTCCACGTTCCAGAGGCCTGCGGTCCCTCCGCCCCCAGGCTCCGAGCACCATTGTGCTAGAGAGCTGACTTTAGACTTCTTTTATAATTCCATTCCTTGAATTAATTTAGAATATGTAAACTGATTTATTGGGAGATTTAAAATCATTTCTCTCAGGAGAGCGGAGAATATTAGGTTAGCGGTTTTTCGGAGCATGGTTTTGACTCAGTTTCAGGGGGGGCAGGCGGTTTCTTGTCAGCCTCCCATCATTTTAGCTACTCAGTGTCATTTTCTCCCTGCTTCTCACCGCTGAGTCAGAAATCTGTTTGAGAGGTTACCAATATGTCCGTGTATTTCCAAGGGGGAGAAAGTTTGTCGGTAATTTCTGTCTAGCTGCAGCCTCAGACTCTGACTCTGTGTTCATCCCAACATCTACGGTTGCATTTCCTTTTCCCCACTCAGCAACCTTACAAAGCAATTTATTAGGAACCAAGCTTAATCATTGGAGCAGCGTAATCACTTTGTAGTCTCGTGCTGCTTCCCACGTGTGTCTTTCCCTTTCCAGAAACTGGCTCAGTTTTTGAAATCTAAACTCTGATCCCCTGAAGCACAGGCTGTTACCCCTCAGGGAAGCTCTCCCAGCTTTTAGGCTCTGAATCTTCTCCCGGTCATCCTGAGAACATTTCATCACATGCCATTTTGAGGAAGTCACTGCACGGGTCATAAATCCCAGCGTAAATTGCTTGTCAATTACTCCAGTAATCAGGAATGTTTTACTAAGCGCTTAGCGGTCTGCAAGGAATGGACTTGAACGCCAGATCCCTCTCCCTGGACTAGACAATGACAGGTCCAGGGTGGGCAGCCAAGCCTTCAAGTCCTCAACCGCGCATTCACCTTGCTGCCCTGTATCATTAGTCCCAACTCAATGCCTGGGTTTATTCCAGCAAATTCATTCCAGGTTTGCCCCACATGAATGTTTGTGTGAGCGTTTCCTCTGCCCCGTTTCTTACTCATCATGCCTTCCTCTCCCCATCAACTCATATCTTACCTCATTCAACACTCGCTAAAACCTGCTCATCGTCACTTCTGGTGTCTCTAGGAAGCTCCTTTCACTGAATCACTTAATTGGTTGTGGGGGTTTTGCTTTTTTTTTTTTTTTTTTTTTTTGGTTTTGTTTTGTTTTTCACTCAGCCTTATTTCAGAATCTCTATCCTAAGCTTTTTTATCGTGTTCATGTGGATTTGTACATACGTTACTTTAAAGTTTTTACAACATTTTCCCATGGGATGGTCCTCCTTCACCTGAGGACTGTAGCTCGGTATCCAAAAGAACAGTGACCATTCTATCGTCAGTGTTCCTTTCTCAGAGCAAGCACTACTGAAATTTGCATATGACAGATGCTGAAGAAATTATTCCTGCTGTTATAATAGTTCTTTTCCCCCCTTTCTTTCATTCCCATCATGGTCGGAAGAGAGGAGAGTGATAATATCCATCGATGTGTTCTCTCCCATAGTGTTGTAAATAGTGCCCTGAATTTCCAGTGGTTTTAGAAGAGGATGTAATATAGGTCCTTCTAACAATTCCCCCCCCCCCCCAAAATTAAATACTTAGTGCATGTGATTACCCAATAGAACTGTAGCTCCTTTTGCTGGGACATTCATGCAAAAAGACGTTATAGACGACAGAAGGAGTAATGACGGGGTATAGGCTGAGAAGCCATGCGTCCCCTTAGCTGTCACCTAGATGGTATGGTAGCTTGAGATCTGTTGAAGAGTAATGAATCTTCGTTCGTTTTCCAGATTTCCAAAATAACTATATCTAACTCCTCTGGCTACATGTAGAGGTAGATATCTACACTGTTTCCATAGTTAGGGGAACAACTCTTTCACTCCTCTTTTTCCCTTCATACCTTACAGCTCTTCTATCCAGAAGCTTCTAGGCTATACGATCACAGTTTAGTTCAGTGAATTATTAGTGGAATAAAGTGTGGCTTCATAGTCTTCAAGCATCACCGTTGTAGATTTTCTTAATCTTTTATTTCTTAAAATAGAAGAGAAAGATGTGCCAGAATACAGAAACCTTGGGAATATTTTTACTGTTGAGTTATAAGAATTATTAAAGCAAAATGAAAGAAATAAAGAAAAAAGCAACTAATCTCTTTTGTAAAGTGCTCACATTGCACACTTACAATTAAGCTGTTCTGATTTCTGTAATTAAAATAATTTCCTCTGAGAGGCCTTAATAGTTCATGCCCATGAGTAAAAAAAAAAAAAAAAAGAAAGAAAGAAAGGTTGTTGTCATGAATGAACGATTGAAAGAAACGTCTTATTCACATGCTTAGCTTCTATGAGAAATCTTTGAAAACAAAACCAGGCATGACGAAGACAATCAGTAGAGTTAGTCAGGAGTCATCTTAGCAACCCATGGGGTATACAAGCCCATACATTTATTTGTCCCTTCATTTAGCAAACATTTATTGGGCACCAACTCTTTGGCAGGTGCAATGGGTACAATGATAAATAAGACCTAGCCCTGCCCTTAAAGAACTTTCCTTCCAGAGTGGGTACTAGACAAATGAATAGTAGAGACTGCTAAGTGCTGAGACAGAGGTATGCATGGGTCACAGGAAAGCAGGTGCCCATCTAGACAAGCACATCTCATGTGGACTCTTATTTTATTGCATTTTATTCTGTCAGTCATGGGTTTAATGTCCACAGGAACAGAAATTTTAATAGACAGAAGAAAATTCACTGTTTAGGCATCGAGAAAATAAAACTGCATAAATAATGAGTAATTATTTATTGATTAGGCACAAAGTACCTGTCACTAGCACTATGAATATCTTATTGTGTTATTATATATGTATATAACATGAAAACAGGCCATATTATAATTGTAATTTGAATATAACATAGAAGATAAGCAAAGAGAAATAAATCTTGACGTAATTCAGAGCTCACTAGACCAAGGATAGGAGATAGCTGGGATTGAATTCTTACTTTGATCCTAATTAGTTGTCTGAATTTCTTTCCTTCTTGGTGAAGTGAGGGGGTTGGACAAAACGCAATGCTTTTTTGGGAGTGAACTTTCCAAAGTAGCAATCATTGGGATCATAGACATATGACCTAAGAACTAAGGTATACACTCAAGAATGCACATCTGGACATTTAGATCTGTGTGGGAACGGGCTGGTCCAGGTAAGGCAATAGCAGTTAATCTGAACATTGTGAGCTATACTGTGCTGTATGGCATACCCCTACGTTTCTGTGAATGTGGCTTTGGAATCTATCCAGCTACTGTTTCTGGTTGTCTCTCTTTTAATTGGGCTCACCTCTAATTTTACGATGACACAGTTTACTCTTATAATACTAGGTTGTTACTGTTTTCCTAAATCACTTCAAATTCCAAAGACATTTTTAAGCAATAGGATACGTGTATGCTTAATAGGTTTCCATGGGCCTCCTTGAATTCAACCCGTCCGCTGCTCCAATTCAAGCATTATAGCTACCATGCTGAATTTTCCTCAGTGTTTCACAATTTTAATTTTGGCCCTCAAGATGTATTTGGTGTTAATGCATGTTGCTGCCGGAGATAATGGATGCCCTGCAAAAGAGATGGCTTTTGCAATGTTTTCTATTGAATCTCACATTTGATTGGCATGTGTGTCCTAGAAAAATTGGCATAGTGCCTTGTTAGTGGGCACAGTGCCATCCAACAGTTGGGGAGAAAGTTAGGCTGAAAAGTGATCATAAATGAAGTCAGCTGGGAGTGTTCAGGAATGTGTTTCAGGCTCTCTGGGTAGAGGAAGCAAATACTCTCATGGAAATCTTTTTTCTTCTTGAGTTTCCCCTGACTATATCTTTTCGGGAAGATGGGAAGACTCTTTTGCTAACTTGAAAGAATGAGGTTTAAAATGTAATTGTATACCAGAGTTACAAAACGGTGTAACTGTTTCTACTGTTTCTACTGACAGTTTGTTAAATCTGTATTCAGGTGGGTATAGTATATCAAATCACTTGACCATCTGGCTGTCACATATAGAGTAGAATGAGTCGGGGGTGCAGGGGAGGGGGCAGGAATTCTTCTGCCAGTTGTTACCTGGTAGAGTTTTCTGAGTTACGGAGCCTCTGTTATCCCATCTGCCAAATGGGAATGATGAGAAATTGGGATGAAGAGTAGTTACAGGAGATAGAAATATGAAAAAGGTGTTTGGTAAACAAAAGCGGATTCTTGTAGTGGAAAATATTAGGGGATATTAAAGTGTTATGTAAAAATGAAGCAAACAAAATGTGTTCCAAACTGGTCAACTATAAAACGTACCAGAGCAACATCGGTATTAAAAACTGTCATTTTCTATATTACGAATAGGGTGATCCTAATTACAGGATACTGTATCTGCTTTGAGGACTCCTTTCCTTATCTGTACTCTGGACTCATGGTGCACTGCAGTACAGACCCGTTCAAACAAAGAAAAATGCAAGGAGGTCATATGGGGTTTTGTTTTTTCCTAATGGTTTTAAGTATATGCGCCATCCGCTTCAGAAATGCTTGCTTTCTAGGCTGCATGTGAGAACCATCCAGGGCTGAATCCCACTGCAGTTTTAATGAAACCCAGGCACTAACCTGCTAATTAAAGAACAATGAGGACTGTCCATTTTGTAAAAGAGGATTTGGTCTTTAAATAGATAAAGTTCAGGAGACATCACACTCCTATTCCTTTCTTTACACACCCTCCAAAGAAGCTTTAATATTTTGTTCTAGACAATCAATTAAAGCCAAACAAATAAATATTCTAAATAACTTCATGATCTCTCCTGGGAAATTTCAGGACTTAACTAGTTATCTCCAATATTTCCAAAGCAAACACCACTAGTTCTTCCTTACTTAGAATCCTGCAGGATAACGTTTAAAGGTGAAAGCATTTTCATTCATCAATATCTTTACCGGTTCAATTAATAGCTGAAAATCACTGGTGAGAGAGTTCTTTTTCACAAACTCTCAATTCTTGTTCACGTCCTTTCGTTATTGATTGTACATGAGAACAGCCTGTACTGCCATTACTTGCATGTTTATTTTTCCCTGAGTGTTGACTTCAAAATTATATTTCTTCCCTGTTGGATCTTATGAATGACTCTATGCTAACCCACTCTCTGGCCAGTTGGCTCATAACCTACAACAGAAGATAACTGTTCTTGTGCTTATTCTTAGAGTTTAGTTTGGTAGAAAAAAATTAGATTCCTAATGTTGATATTTCTTTTTTTAAAGTTATGCAGATACCATAAATAAATCCCAGGGGGTTAAGTTCTAATTTAAAATATAGTAGAACAGATAACCGCAAATACTTTTGGACAAATACAGAAGAAGCACTGTTAACAATGTTTTGTTTTTACTATCTGCTGCTGCTTCTGACTTTGTCATTAATAATGAAAATATATGTTATCTATAACCTAAAACATGGCCCCCAAGAATAAACTGTTTATATGATGTGAATTCTTTTAAAAATGCCGTCAGTCTTCTGAAGTATAATTCTACAGGCTATATGATATCTTATTTGATATTCTGTGCTCTTGTCCATTTATCCCTTTCTTCTTCTTGCTAAATTGTGTTGGTGTATATAAGGTCTTAGCACACTATGGTAAAGGAGCCATTATATTTCTAAATAATGTAAAACAATCAGTTCATTTTCATTTTACTATTCTGCACTCCATATTTTATCACTTTTTTAGTAAAAAGTAATAAAGGTTAAAGTTAGAGGTTAAAGTTTATACCTGATTCACTGAGTAAAGCTTGCAAAATCATAGTCCTTAACAAATTGTTTATATGCAGAATGAATTGTTCTAATAGACTTTTCTATAAAATGCCTTAAGTACTACATTTTCACTCCTAAAATCTTCAATCGAGATGCAAAGGTAAGAATTAAAAGTTTCACTGTATTCCACACATGTACTCAATTTGTTTCCTTTCCCTGTGGTAGTCAATTCCTTTAGACTTACATTGTGACAATAATTTTATCTCCGTGAAGTAACATAGCTGATCAAACTCAGATTCGATTCACGAGTCTGAAACACGCTAATATGTTGTGATTGCATTATACCTAATGATACATGCTGATGTATTTTCTGAATTCCCTTACTGGATCTCCAGAAAGGAGGACAAACACAATTTTTAAAATAATCTTATTTTTTCAAATTTAACTTATCATTGTCCTTATGCCATGGTGATATTTAAGTATTATATGTGAACATTATTGAAATTCACACAACTGCTGAAGTTGATGAAACAAAGTAGCGTGTTTATGGGGATAAGGTAAAAGGACTGTAGCTATTGTCAGAAGTCAAAATTGCCTTAGCCTTTTCCATAAGTCATGGTGGGAGTGTCATTATCATATGTGACTAATGACACTTCATGTTCTGAACCTGATTACAACCACAAAACAAAGAAAATAAAGAAGAAATCACTCTTGAACACCTTCCATGGAAAGGTTGGCGTGTCTCTTCCAAATTTTCATAATTTGATTACCCAGCTAGTCTATTAAACATAATTCATTGAAACCCACAGAGACCTAACAAATTTTTCTGATGATATAAAGATTCCTTTCAGTTCTTTCTCATAAAACCTGAATGAGCAGTTTTGGAAAGAGCAATAATATCTTTTCCTCCACCCCTTTTCTCATTCGGAAATTTCTGAATCTCTGTTTATGATTCCAGGGTACCTGTTTCTCCCACAGTACTAGTGTTTGATTTATTCACAGCTAACGCTAAACCTCATTATTTGAGAAAGGTGTATGTGTGTGTGTGTGTGTGTGTGTGTGTGTGTGTGTGATTTAATGTGCTCTTAGTTCCTCAAGTTCCAAATCACTGTTTTCCCCCTATAGGGTATATTCACATATTTTCATTTGAGTTATATTGTTAAAATTTCAGTGGTAGAACACAGAAAGCCCAAGTGAGGACATTCTTGGCATTTCCTCTTTTTTTTTGTTGGGGGAGGGCAGAGGGGGAGAGAGAGAGAGAATCTTCAGCAGGCTCCATGACCAGGGCAAGCCCAATGCAGAGCTCTCTCTCAGCATCCTGAGATCATGACCTGAGCCGAAATGAAGAGTTGAACGCTTAACCATCTGAGTCACCCAGGTGAGCCTTGGCATTACTTTTTTTTTTTTTTTTTTGGCATCATTTCTCCCCTAATCCACTGAAATGCTCTCCCAATGGGCCTCCCAGCATCTACCATTGCCCACTCTCCAATTCATCTTCTTTACTCGAGCCAAAGGAATTACTTCATAACAAATTTCTTCACATTGAAATCTGCTTAAGAGCATCGATGGCTTCTCCCCACTCTGAGAGTAAAGATCTGACCATATAACATACTTTTCAAAACTTAAGCTAGTCTGGCCCTTTCCTCCTTCTCTGGGCTCATCATTTACCTCTTTCAGCAACCTGAGCGGACCATCCTCCTTCCTGCAACAGCTCTTGTGCGTTGGCATTACCTCTGGAAATGGTTTCAGTATGTAGACTATCGATGCTAAGAAAAGGGAAGTTTTAACCAGTTCAGGCATTTTTTTCATCTTTAAGACGCATCTATATCATATATATATATATATATATATATATATAGCATGTATGTTTATAAGGAATAATTCATTTTAATTATAAACTACACAGTGTTCATATCCACTAATTATGATTAGCCCATTCATATATTCTGCTTGACAACCCACACTTTGTCTCTTTTTTTTATTTCTATAAATTTACAATGTTAAACCTTCTTCTATTAAAACTCCATCTTTACAAATCTAGTTTGTTTACCTTCCCACTGATATGACTCTAAACCAAAATACTTTCTCAGATGACTACGAATTGGTGAGAGGGTATAAGGAAAGTTCTCTGACTCGCAATTTGTGCTGAGGATAAAACAGCATGTTCAAAAATATTTTTAAGTCCTCTGCACCATTAACATTCCACAAATGTTATTAATTGTACACTTAATTTTTTGTCAGGTGCTGTGATAGGCAGAGTGGATCAAAAGACCTGAGCGGCATGGACCCTGGCTATAAAAAGTGTGTAATAAGCCACATAGGTGTGTAAACAAATGAGGAGACTACAGGGAAATGAAGGAAAGATGAGTAGCAAAGATATCTGTACAGTTTACCTCGAGGAGTAAGTAATAAACTTACAGTTGATGAGCATGTTTGGAAAGAAGCTTGATACACACTGATGCCAGGGCTAATTTTGCGAAGATGGAGATGAGTTTTCCAGGTAGACGATGTGTGGAAGATTATTCCATGTAGATGGGACTGGGAAGGACAAAGGTGGGAAATGGTGTAGCACATTGGAAGTGGCTATAGCATAAATAATGAGGCACCAGGAACTTGGAGAAGAAACCCACATCTGGATTATGAGTCTCAACCATGGTCATGAGTCATCCTAATACATCTTCAGCCCATCACCGTCCCTGGTTCTTTCTGGCACAATTTTAGAGAAAATTTTTAGTTAGGCAAAGCGAAAGTTTTTGTGGAGTTAATAAAAGTAGAAGTTGAAGAAAAATAGCAGTAACACCCCCCCTTTTTTTTTCCTCATTGCCACTTCTTGCTACCTCTCCCTAGATGTAAGTTCTTGTTCAACATTCCCTATATGAAAATGGCAGGATGATAAACGATCTACAGTTACAGAGCATGTATTTAGTACTAACTGTATGCAATGCCCTTCGCTTGTCACTAAAATCACTCTGAAGGCTTTTTTCACATTGGTTGCTTTAAGATGGGCTGTAGAATTTATCTTTATTGGAAAGAGGCAAATAGATCACAATAAATTGCAAACACGCCAGGGAGTTTACTCATAAGCAGCAGGAGAGAAGCAAAGTCAGTTTTCATGTAGAAAGAAAGCTACAGACTGAAAGAAGCACTCTGTGGGAGATGACAAACCGTAAAAATATGAGAGACGTTGCGAAAGATTTGGAAATAGTCAGCTATGTCGACCCATTGTGAATTCTATGGGTGGTTTAAGGTTTCTGCAGACACTATCCAGAATAATTTGATTAGGTCTTACCAACTTTAGAGGGTAATAAAATGTGGTTTTGCCGGTATGTGCAAGTGATACCGTACCGTTACTTTTATCCTTGGAAATTAGAAATTTTCTGTATCTCTGAATAAAAAGAACCAACTGAAAGACTTAGGCCATTTGCAGGGTCCTTGAAAAATATGCAAAGCAAGGTAGGAAAAGAGAAGGTTTAAATGCAAATCCCTTTAAAATATCAGAGGTCATCATAAATTACTCTAAGACTATTTATTGTTAACTGTTACTTTGGTTTCTGAAGGTGAAATGGTGTTAAAGCATAGAGGTTATCTTGTCGAGTATTTTAATAAACTGATGTTAACTAGACACCGTGTATGTTTTTACTATTCTGAGAGCCCCAGGAAATGAAGAGGGAAAATTGGCCCTGGAGTTGCTTACTCAGAGTTTACCCAAGGAGAGGAAATTTGCATATATAGAGCAAAAAATAAAGGCTAACAAAGAAATACGAGTGCCCAACTGTGTAGCACGGTCTGCTAACATACAGGGTCAGAAAGAATAGTGATCTTTGTGGGTTATAGATAATGGGGAAGAGGAAGAAATTGAATGAAATCATTAGTTTTTGTTTGTTCGTTTGTTTTGAGAGTGGGTAGATTATTGCTCACCTGTATCAGTTAAACAACATTATCGTTTGCCTTCTACCCTCTAACAACAACAACAGTGTACAGCTACTATTGATAACCTCTTATTCTAAATCATAATTATAGTGTAAGCATATGAATTATTCACCACCTATTATTTGATGGGTTAAAAGTGCTAATATCCTGTTTTAGTCACACATATGTATTCACAAAACCTAATCTTTTTTCACCATGATTAAATTAATCCCAATTACTACCTGTCGTTGTAGCAGACCAGTACACTGTAGTTATACTATTAATAGATCTTATATGAATGAGCAATGGGTGATGGTTAATGCTTTTTGTGGGGTCTTTTAGAGATGAAATTTTAACATGCTCTTTTGGGTTTTATAACGATGTTTCATCAAACCTTAGTCGTTTAAAAAAGAACAGAAAATTTATTAAAGTCTGCTTCCAATAGAAGAACACATTATTATATTTGTTCATTTTGATTTTTGTCCTAATATCCCAATACTTATAAATCCTGTCTTTTCCATATTGCTATTTTTCTTTTCACTTCTGCTTAAAATATCTTTTCTGCTCTTCATGTTTGATTAAAGTGTTTTGAGGAAAGGAATAGTAACTGTTTTGTTTTGTTTTGTTTTTAAAGATTTTATTTATTTATTTGAAAGAGAGTGAAAGTGAGAGAGATTATGGAGGGAGAGGGAGAAGCAGACTCACTGCTGTGCAGAGAGCCCGATGTGGGGCTTGATCCCAGGACCCCAGGATCATGACCTGAGCTGCCCAACCATCTGAGCCACTCAGGTGCCCCTGTTTTGTTTTGTTTTTTAAGATTTTGCTTATTTATTTGAGAGAGAGAGAGAGAGAGAGCATGAGCAGGGGGGAGGGGAAGAAGGGCAAGAGGGAGGAGCAAACTCCCCGCTAAGAAGGGAGACAGTGGGGCTCAATCCCAGGACCTCAGGATCACGATCTGAGCCGAGGGCAGAAATGACTGAGTCATCTATTCACTCCTATAGCAATTCTTGATACAATGTGGAGAACAGACTGTTGGAGGGGAGAGAAGGTGGTATACCAGTTGGACTGTTGCAGTCATCTCAGCAAGAGATGTTGGTGACTGTACCTAATAAAGGAAAGAGTGAGAAGTGGGTGAATTTGGGGTGTGTCCTGAAGGTAGAAAGCAACAGGATGTGGGATGGGGGGAAAAAAAGTAAGGAATCTATGATGACTCCAAGGTTTTTGCTCTGAACAGCAGGAAATATGTTGTTGCCGTTGACTGAAATGGTGCAGACTGGAGGTGGTGCATTTAGGGGGAAGAATATGAAGAGATCAGTTTGGGCAAAGGAGGTTGTAGAGATCTTTTATGCATCCAAGTCGAGATGTTGAGTAGGCCGTTGAATATATGAGTCTAGAGTCCTGGAGAAAGGTCTCATCTGGATTTACACAAGTGGGAGGCATCAGGACATGAGTGATATTTAAGGCTGAAAGATTAGATGGCATCTCAAGGGAGTGAGTGTATAGAGAGAGGAGTGGATATCCAAGGCCTCTATTTTAAGAAATCTGACAGAAGTGAATAGATCAGCAAACAGAACCAGGAAGAACAACCAATAAGATAGAAGGAAAACCGTGAGAATACGACATTCTAGAAGCCAAGTGAAAAAAACCTGTAGCAAGTAGCAACATACGAGAAGCATGTTAGATTTTGAAGATGGGCCACTGTAAAATGAAGATGAGAGCAGACTATTGAATTAATGGGGAGTTTATCCATAGTCTTGACGAACGGTTTTGTTGGGGTGATGGGGCTGAGGTCTTTGTGGTTATAAGAGAGAACGGGGAGGGGAAACGTAGGCTGCAGGAATAAACAATTATTTTAAGGCATTCTTTTATAAAAAGGACGGGAAGAAGTTAGAGCTGACTTTGAAGTGGGTCAAGTAAAGCAGGATTATTGTGTCTTCATGTCAATAATCATTATATTATTGTCATTATTATAATTTTAAGATGAAAACACGAGAATTTTCATTGTGCTACAACGAAAGAGTACAGAGAAAAATTTCTAAGCATCTCACAGTTAATCTTAGCAACTCTGCGAGGTATACACTGTTATTTCCTCTCTGTGATGGAAGCCGAGAACAGTTACCTAGCTAAGCACATGGGCAGTCTGGTCTTTTATCCTTGGCAATCTTGTTCAAAGCCTGATCTCTTAACCCGTTAACTTGACTACTCTGTAGGATTTCCTAGTAAGGTCCCATTCGGAGGTACTGAGGGTTAAGATTTCAGTGGATCCTTTTTTAGGGAATACGCAAACCCATAGCAACCATATTACTATTTTATGTGGGGTTTGATTTATGTGAACTTGATTGAGAACAATGGATAACAAAATACAGTTCCATAGCCACATTACTGGACCATCTACTTGCACTCAACTTTCTGGGAACCAGGTTAATTGGCCAAGAGCTCAGACCTTTCCCTTAGGGTCCCTGCATGTGTCTTTGCTCTTCTTCTTCCCTTCCCTCCACTCTTAACCATTTCTCATTCTTTAACCTTTTAAAGGTTAAAGATGCATAAATCTTTAAAGATGCATAAATTCTTAACCTTTTCTCATTCTTTCGATACTAGCACGGCACTGCCTCCTCAGGAAAATCATCATGGGTTACCCTGGGTAAAGTCCAGCCTTCAAAGATTTTTTAGAGCAAGTTCACCTCTTTATCTTAACTCTGTCTCATTGTAGTTTTGCCTGTGATCATTTGATGGCACGAGCCTCTCAGCGAACCATAGGAGAGGGGCCACGTACCTGTGAGGCCACATTGCCGCTAGACCGAGAGTAGGCAGATACTCAGTACTGTGGATATCTTCTTTAAGAAGAGTTGCTTGAAATTGCCGGACCCTTTACTTTGTTCTCTTAAGAGGGAAGCTCATTTTAATCTCTTCTTTGAAATAGAGTAGTTTTTTTGTTGGATATAAATTGAGTCAGCTCATGGACCTAAATTTGGTTCTTAGTTGATCTTTTATATGAATACATGTTGGTGGTGATGTGTCAGAATGAAGAACTTCAGAATTCCTGTACGGAATGTCTTGGTATCATCCTTGGAGGTAGAGTTGTTTTATATGATATTCTATGTCTGTTTTATAGTTTTCCCAAGTGCTTCTAACGATGGGGAATGGAACAGGCTTTCAAAATTTATTTGTACTTTTATTATATGGAGAACAGTTAAGTTGGAATAATGAAGACTTGATCCTTAACTATCTTTATAGCTGGCCAACATCTATCATAGCTAATGCTGTTTCGCAAAATAACTATCACATAACAATATTTTGGATCACGTTTTGTCTTAGTTGCATTCGGTCTAGTAAAATAAAAATACAGTAACTTACTATATCATTTTTCTAGCTAAGAAGGTGGACTCAGAGGCCAGCCTTTGGGTTTGAATGCTGACCTTGGCAACTTTACTCTCTAGTTTGGGCACGATGTTGTGGTTTCTTCAATATCTCTGTTTCTCCTTATCTTTTTTTCCAAATTAGTGGATACTAATAGTACCTGGAGGTCTGTTTTGAGAAACAAATGAGTAGATCCTTATAAATCCCTTAGAACAGTGCCTGGCCATAATAGACATTAAAAAATGCTAGCTATTATCATTATTATTATTTTTTTTATTATTACAACTTGGGTAAGTCTTTTTCTGTTTCAAAGTAGTGAAAAAAAAAAAATTCTTTGGCCTGAATTCCATGAAGATTTCCTGAGGCCTGTTGTATAACCAGACAGTGCTCCGGGTCTTGGGAACATAAATGGATAAGATATTCATTTCAGAGCTGATGCATTTAATTCTATAAAGTAATTAAACTCGAAGTGTAGGGAAAAATATTTATAAATTTGGTAGCAAAGGTTTAGCCAGATCTTCAAGTATATAGAATTGAATATTTTAAAAAAATGTCTGTGTCTAACTATTAATCACAGAAAGCATCCACAAACTCTGATTTTACCCACGAGAAGACAGCCACCAAAAATGGATGGTAGTGGGCGAATAACAGGAAGCCAAGAGCTTAATTTTCTCCTGTCAAGGCATTTCAAGCTTTTATTTTAAGCCTCCTGGCACCTGCACTGTTCGCCCCTTGAAAGGCTTAGCTTTTAATGCAGCCCGTTTGCTTTGAGCTGTCAGTTGATGAATTTCATTATCTCATTTGGCTCTTTTATTTTAAATTGGTATATGAGCACCAGAGGGAAACAGTAAAAAGAGCTCTGGTCTAGAATTAGTCCCTTCCCAACTCTGCGATATCACTATTCTGACTTCCTGATTTTGGGAGGGTTGGTTCACCCTCTGGGCCTTATTTTCATTCTTTTGTAAAACAAATGGGTTGTAGGAGGTGGTGGCATGGGATCCTGGGAGGTCCTGTCTGCCCTCTGTGGCCCTGTTGGTCAGGTGGGGGACCTCCTCTCACTGCTGCGAGGGCTACCTAAGGAGTGAGAGGGGCTCAGGACACCCAGAAGCCTGTATCAGTGTTGGGATTCGTGCAATGACACTCAACCCCTTCAGGACTTCTCCTGGGTGATTAGGGAAGTTTTTATACAATTTGGTTTTCAGCAATGACAGCACAGTAAAAGCAATATGCCTAGTGCCTAGAAAGTTCACGGAGACTGAATGAAGAACGAATCTAATTCTATCAGTGCTGAATTTTTCTTAAGTTCTCTCCCCACAGTACCAGCTAAATGGCATTTCTAAAGTATTTGGATGGCAGCTTCCAAGAGTTCTCACCACTCACGTGAAAGTTTAGCTGACTTCTGGGGAAAATAAGGGAGCCTACGAATGGACTTAACTCTCTGCAGGAGACACATTTGCAGCTGATTTTTTTCCTCCATGGGTTGATATTTAGGGGATCTGTGCAGGGGGCCTACCAGAATGGAAGTCCTTCAAGGTACCACATTTGATTCAGGGAGGAAGATAGGTCCCAGAGCAGATTGCATAGAATTTGTGGTGCCTATACCCCCAGAAAGGGTTAAATCTAATTCAGAATCTGAATTCTGAAGATAAAATCCTGCCCTAGTCTGCATCCCTGGGAACCATATATACACAGCCCCCAACGCATATGAGAAGGTGGCTATAAAGAAAATAGTATAAGCCAAAATATACTGGACACTTGAGCTTACTTGCCACTGTATATAAAGAGACAAATCCAATCATGAACTTTCCAGAGTAACACCCCCTTTGGCGTTTATTATTCCCTTCTGTTCCTAGTGTAGCATATCCTGTTTGTGTGTTTCCCTGCTCTCTGTCCTTATGAGGCTTATGGCCTTCCAAAATTCACCATTCTTTAATCTAGTTCTTTCTCTCTCTCTCTCTCTGGTTAGATACATTCTTTCAATAACATATTTTTAGAGAAGAGAAAGGGATTGTGGCCCTCGTGATCCTGCGATCCCTCCTCCTGACACTGTTTCTGGCCCAAAGAATGAAGTTTGCATGTTGTTTGACCCATAGCTAAGAAGGTGTAGAGACAAGAAGAGGTTCTTACAATTTTTACCTTTGTTTTAGTCAAGGTGATGTGATTCATGCTATAAAAACAGAGACCAAAAGCTACAAGACAGACTAACGATGCCCGCGTGGTAAAAATTCATTGTAGAGGACGAGTTGATAAACTGTGGCCTGAGGACCAAAACTGGTCTGCAGTCTGGTTGTGTTGATAACATTTTAATTAAACACAGTCACACTCATTCATGTAGGTACTACCTGTGGCTGTGTTTTCTTTTCCTTCTTTCTTTTTTTTTTTTTTTTTAATTGAAGTGTAGTTGACACACCGGGTTATGTTAGTTTCAGGTGTGCCACATAGTGTTTGACAAGTCTATACATTATGCTGTGCTCACCCTGAGTGCAGCTGTCATCCGTCACTGTACCAGCGCTATTATAATACCATGACTCTATCCCCTAAGCTGTACCTTCCATCCCTATGGCTTACTCATTCCATAACTGGAAGCCTGGGCCTCCCATTTCCCTTCATCCACTTCATGCCTCACCCCACGCCTCTCTCCTCTGGCAGTCATCAGTTGGTTGTCCCCAGGTATGGGTCTGTTTCTGCTTTCTGTTTGTCTTGTTTGTTAGATTCCACATATAAGTGAAATAATAAGGTATTTGTCTTTGACTAATTTCGGTTAGCATAATACCTTCTAGCTCCATCCAGCTAGAAATGGCAAGAACTCATCCCTTTTTGTGGCTGAGTAATATTCCGTTGTGTTTATATACCACATCTTCTTTATTCATTCATCTGTTGATGGACACTAGCTTGCTCCCATATCTTGGCTATTATAAAAAATGCTGCAGTAAGCATGTGGGTGCATATACCTTTTCAAATTAGTGTTTTCACTGTCTTTGGGTAAATACCTAATAGAATTACTGGGTCATATGGTATTTCTATTTTTACTTTTCTCCAGAACCTCTACTGTTAGAACTGTTAGAATTCCAGAACCTTTACTGTTTGCCACAGTGGCTGCACCAATTTACATTCCCACCAACTGTGCACAAGCATTTGGTTTTCTCTACATCCTCGCCAACGCTTGTTATTTCTCATCTTTCTTATTCTATATGGCTGCGTTTTCACTACAGCCAATGTTGGGTAGTCTCAACAGAGACCATACAGCTCACAAAGCTGAAAATATTTACTATCTGGCCCTTCACAGTTAAAGTTGGCCAATCTCTGTTGTTGATTATTCAGATGTATAAAATGACATAATCATCATTTCTAATAGTAATTTGTTAAAACCAAAAAAACAGTGTTCTTATACTACATACAATCAACCAAAGCCTTATTTCTTCCAGACTTTTGATATTTTCAAAGCATATTTATCACATATTACTTGTTAAAGGAAACAATAAATTGGTTAGGCTGTGATTATGGTAGATAAAAGTCTTCTGGTTGGCAGAGCAAAGCAGTGCTCTTCACTGGACAGTCATAAATATAGCTCTGATCCAATGTGACATCATAAACCTCTCTTTGATAGTTTACCCTGACGGAAATAGCACTCTGCCTGGTATTTCCTCACCGTGGCATCCTTATGCTGGGGTACCATCTACAAGACACATGGGTCTAGATGCCACTGTCATTCTCAGACTTCCGGGGTCCTCTATCAAGTGAAGATCCACTGTACATCATGTGCATTTGTGTTGCAAGAGGTAGAAGCAGTCTCTCAGATTTGCTCAGGAATGTATTCAGAAATAACCTATGCACCAGGAAAAGAAAAGATAATGTCAGTGCTAGTCCAAACCCTTAAAATAGGACCGTCCTTGTTTCTAAAATGCCTTTTCATCTTGCATTTGCAGGGAACATTCTTAAACGACATTACTCCTTGGTGATGGGCTCAGTCAACTTCATCAACAAAATTCCCCTAGTTTTTTTTCTTCTTTTTCCTTCTGTACTTTGGATTAACTACCATCCCACCTCATTTCAAATTAGCTACAATAGCAAATACTTTGGCATTGTAAAGAAAAATGTGTATATGAGGAATACTTTACTGAATATGATTCCATACTATTTAAATATGGGATGAGAACTGCTTGTCTAGTGCGTCGCCATCTGTGAACGCTCTGCCCCGGCTCCCCACCCCCCCTTCTCTGGCCAATTCTCTCAGCCGGACCTAACGCTGCTCTTACTGCTGCTGCACTAAATGACTGTTCTGCGCAATTAACGTTGTACCTGATGCTGCCTCTAAGTGACACATCATTTAAGCCTACCTTATGTCAGTGTAGAATGCGGATAGTGTGCCGTGTTGCCTTATCTCCAGGTACCCCTTAATGCCCTGCCCCTCAACTATGTTGAATGCATCTCATGGAAGGAGGTTGAACCGCACACTTAACTCTTTGAGACTCTAGAGGGTCTAACAGGGCAATAATAACATCTAATATTTATTGAGTGCTTCTTCCCTGCCAGGCATTTGCTATCTCCTTTTATCATCACAATGACCTTATAAGATAGGTACTATTATTATATATCATTCTCGTGGGATAGATGGTAAACCCAAGGCACAATGAGGCTAAACTAGTTGCCTGAGGTTGCAAAGCTAACGAGAGGTAGACCTCGAATGACCTCTGGAGTCTAGCCTGAACATAAGACTCTAACCACACACCACATCTGTAGGTGTGCAGGGGCTAAATCTGCTGAGTGTTGGCAAATGATGCACAGAGATGATTCCTGCAGTGTAAGAACTTGGGACTTAAGTTACCCAAATTCTATGTAAAGATGATTTTTAAAAAAATATGCATTTCAAAATGTAATTGGAAATCGTTTTTTTGGGTTTTTTGTTTGTTTGCTTTTAGCTTAGATGAACCAAAGAGCGGAGGGCGTTTCATGGGTTCATGAATGAGTACTGCATCACGATCGGATCATGGCGATGGCATCCTGCAAAAATCAAATTAGCCGGGGAGACGTTTTAGAGGATATGGTTTGTAAAAGTTCCTTCCAGGCCCTTAGAAAAGGCAGTAAATGGACTGTCCCCAAATCCTCCTCCTCCCCAGTTGGAAGATAAAATGCCTATTATAATCATGGGTCACTTCAAGTTCAATGGAACTTACTGTCTGGGGAAAAAATGGCCAAATAAAAAGTGCATTTTCTATATATTGCCATGATAAATGTCTGACCTATTTCAAGATCCTTTTGCTGAGGTTCAACTCATTTCCATGCAGTCGGGTCCGACATGCCAATAATGATGGAGAGCATGAAACACCAAAGGATTCCACGGATTATCACTTCTGCTCTCCCGACAGACAGCACTACATTTAAGCAGCTTTCCAGATATCTCCATTGTGGATCTGATGGAAGGATTTAGCTTAAAGCCGGAGGTTGTAACCTTTCGTCTGTGAGAGGGAGCCTTTGACCAGAGGATGTAGCCCAGAAACTGTCCCCCTCCAGCATTCTGATGATGCAGCCAGCTTTGCTGGCCCACACTAATTTCCACGGTTTTGTCTTCTCCCATCAAAGAACACGATAATAAAGATATTTCTTCATTTCTCATGCATTGCAATTTTCTTCTTTGCTAATCCAACTTGTTGTGATTGCCGATGGGAGAGAAGAGTAATTCAAAGGAGGAATTCCATTAGTTTCAGAAATTGGTGGTAGAGGAAAAGCTGAGAGATAATTTGAGAGAATTGGTCCATGCGGTGCTCACTGCTACCTTCAAACCGTCAGCTCCTGGTGACCGGATGGGATATTATTATCAGTCAATTTAGACTGAGGGGATCCTCTGAGCTTAAACAACTTGAATTAAGCCAAACATCATAGCTCAAAACTGTACAAGCTCCAAGGAGAAATAGAGGATGTGAGTCAACGTTGAAGGACACTTCATGAGCAGTCACTGAGAGTTCTTGGAGCCAGACTCAGAGGCCCAGCACATTCAAGACCAAAGACTCACGGGCTCTGCAGACTTTGAAAAGCAGATCAGTGATGAGATAATTCACTGCAGCATTTTTCTGAAGAGTGAACTCCTATATGCCATCTTAAACTTATGCTATGTTCAGCCAAAAATTGGAAATAACCCGACTGTGCCTCAGTGGGAGAGTGGGTAAACAATCGTGGTGTCGCTGTGCAAAGGAGTAGTACTCAGCAGGAACAGGGACAGAATCACAAGAATGTGGTTTGAGGTGGATGAATCTCAAAGATACTATGCTAAGCCAAAGAGTCCAGACACAAAGGAGCACCTACTGTATGATTCCCCCTTTACTTAAAATTCTGAAAGCATACAGAGCTTACCTAGACTAGCAGAAAGCAGAGCAGTGCTTACCCAGGGCTGCTGTCTGAGGGAAGAAATAACTGAAACATGTACCTCAGTAAAGTTGATTTTTTTTTTTAAAGTGAGGCTATTTCCAGAAATTTCATTTAATAGGACTTTCCAGAACATCCCCAATTCGTAAAACAAGATTGTTTATGTTAAGGTAAAATGCCTTTGGGCAACAGTGTTATGGGTTACATTTTTGTTACAGAAAACCCATTGTAGAAAACCTTGCCCATTCTATTTTTCTGCTTGATAAATCGTGTTTGTTCTTTTGAGGGCTATCAGTGAGGCAGCAAACGATGCCCTCTGAGTGCAGCAGTCTTTCGCCTGGGGATAAAGATTTGGCTTTACCATTTGTTAGCTGCAGGATGCCAGGCAAGTTACTTAACATCCTCGAGCCTCAATTTCCTTATCCCTAAAATGGGGTTAATAATAAACTCTCTTCACAATTCACTGAGAATATGAAACAAGACAGTGATTATAAAGCACTCAGCATCATGTCTGGACCATAATAGGATCTCGGTAAAGGTAGCTGTGCCGCTGGTATAACCTCTTCTCTGAAACCATCTCCATCCTGTGCCTAGCAGAGCCAATCAACACCTCGTCCATTACAGCACAGATGGGTTACGTCACGTGATGTGGTAACCTTTCACCTCTCGTGCTCTACTGCGGGCTACGGGAGACAATTGCGACTCGTCTTATCTATTTATTCCCTGTACCCAGCACCACAGCTTTACCTGGTACGTTCTCGGTCCATGGGGGAATGATACACTTGAAGCTTACATCATCAGCTCTCCTTTCAGTCTTAACACTTGTCCTCAGAATGATCTGAAGTGGGAATCCAGCCTTGCTGCGCCAGGCTCTGAAACCTTGTTGCATCTGAAGAATGATGTTTGGGAAACAGGAGTTGCTCAGAGATGAAACAGCATAGTTATATGCCTTCTCCCCGACATTGGAAACACGGAAATCCGAGTGAGGTCCCTGGTGTTATACCAGAGAATGCTCAAGCAGAGCTTCCATGAGTTAGAGAAAAAGCAGATGAAAGGCATGTCCAGATTTGAGGGAGGCTTCAGAAATGGGTAAAGTTTGGGGAATAATGTTTTTGGATTAGACCTGACTACTCTTTCCCTGTGCACCCACTCACAAACATTGACGGGGTTTACCAGCTTTTGATCTCTGCTGAACCTCATCTTACCCTTTGCTTTTCAGTCGTGTTAGCTGGGTGTTCTGCATACTTAAATACTTCATTTTAAGCCCTAAGTCCCGGTCGCCCATATCATAGATTTTATGATTTCTGCCTGCGCAGCTACATCTTCTTGTGCCCTTTTCTATTAAGTAAATAATAATTGCATGAATAATTATAGTAACTAATAAAAAAAACAACAAAGCAATAAAGAATAATTTGGCTTAGGTCATTGCTTGACTTAGATGTGCATCTTCATGTGGAAATTCACGGTGACGTGTTAGGTTTTTCTATCAGTGACATCTTTACCGTGACTGGATATTTGTGGGGCTGAGGAAGAACACTTGGGTTACAGGATCTATGTTAAGGCTTCTCTCTCTCTCTCTCTGTCCAATCATTAAATAAATCCTCAGGCACATATCTGGTACTACCTAGAGGTATTTACCTCACCAATAAAGGGGAAATTGGGAAATGCTTTTTGTTCTCATGAGGAGCCCAGCTGAGTAAGGTAGTCTTCATGCAACATTTAAAGACATAATTTTTTAGTCAGGGTACAAAACCTTAGGAAATTTGCCTTTTTTTTTTTTTTTTTAATGCACCTATGTAACTGAGTGATGCAGGAAAATACATAAAAAATGATTAACCCATGAACACCACAGACTGTGCGGAAGGAAAGATTTCACACATTACCACACCTGGCAAGCTGACTGACTTACTCTCCAATATAACTCCAAAAGGGAGATGGGGTCAAACCAGCACGGGGCATAGGCAGCCTTTCAGAAAATGATTTTCCTCAAGCCGAGGCAGTGTGCAGACTCGCAGCCCATGTCTACAAGCCTGCTGGCCTGTCCAGTTCTCAGCAGTGGCGACTCCTGTCTGACAGGGCCCATCTGCCACCCCAGGAGCTGTCACTGTCAAGAAGGAGAGGAAAGAAAAACAAAATTCCCTGCTAACGGAATGGTTCTAGAAAGAGCCAGTCATGGGATGCAGAACAAACATCCAGTGGTTTCTTTCCTTCGTGCCCCTGTCAACTGTTATTGAAGAAATACAAATGCTTCTTCAAGTGTTTACTTGAAATTGTGTGGCAGCCACCCCAGAGTTCACACCTCGGCCTCCCCTCTCAGGGATTTCTCGTTCCGTTAATAAACATTCACAGAAAGCCCCAGCATCTCAGAATTTCATGCAGAGACCAGGTTTTAGGGGTGACTCAGCCATCCCCCAAGCCAATGTCTTACCTGAGGGGCGTCCCACATACCCCGTGAGGCACTCTCTCTAATCACAGTTGGTTGGTTTGTTTTCTAGTTGGTGATACGGTTGTGCAGGTTTTCGGCACAGTAGAGGACGACAGCAGATAGATGAATAAACAAAGTTTGCTTAGAATCCTCTGTGGCTTGTTTTGAAAGTCTGTTTTCACAAAAGAATAATGACAGTGGAAGGAACCCTGAGGTACATTTCATCTCAGCTCAGCCTTGCCTGAGTGACTTTGGGCCACTCACTGATCTTGTTTCTGAAGATCACAAAGCTAGTGTTTGGGGGCGTCTGGGTCGCTCAGTGGGTTAAGCCGCTGCCTTCTGCTGAGGTTATAGTCTCAGGGTCCTGGGATCGAACCCCACATGGGCCTCTGCTCAGCAGGGAGTCTGCTTCCCCCCCTCCCCCAGCCACCCTGCCTGCCACTCTGCCTACTTGTGATCTCTCTCCCTCTGTCAAATAAATAAATAAAATCTTAAAAAAAAAAAAAAAGCTAGTGTTTGGAGAGCGGGGATCTCAGTCCATACTTGCCTCCCGCATGAAGCCTCCTGACCTCCTCAGGAGCTCAGCCACCACTGCCTTCATGTCCTCTTCCTTCTTTCCTCACATAGGCTCCCTTGTCTCGACTCTCACCCAGGATGGGAAGACTTTCTTTTTAGGTTGTTGTAAAAATTAAATGAGATTTTGTGTCCTAAGACCTAGAGAAAACTTGGTTCATGGACATAGCTCAGTAAAGGAAGGCTCTCCTCCTCCCCATTGTGGTTATTTCTACTAGGACATCTGCCCCGGATACAATGGCCAAGAACCATGACTGTTCTTCCAAGAGCAATCACCTTGGGTAATTAATTCTTTAATTAGTTAATATGTTAACTAATTAATGACATTACTTACTGATATGGATTGAATTGTGTCAGCCCCGCAAACTTCATACATTGAAATCCTTACGCCCTGTACCTCAAAAGGAGACTGTGTTTGGAGATGTGGACATTAAAGGGGTAATTAAGTTAACATGGGTGGGCTCCAGCCAAATATCACTGGGGTCCTTCTAAGAAAAGGAGATTAGAACTCTCTCACTTTCTCTCACACACACACAGAGAGAGAGAGAGAGGGAGAGAGAGAGAGAAGGAAGACCATGTGAACACACAAGGAGAAGACAGCTATCAATAACCAAGGAGAGAGGCCTCAGAATGAACTCAACCCTGATCTCGGACTTCCAGCCTCCAGCACTGGAAGAAAATACATTTCTGTTGCTCAGCCACTCAGTATGTGGTACTTTGTTATGGCAGCTCATGACAAAATTAGTTTTAATTAATAGCAACCTCATATACTTACTAACTTAAACCAACAAACCTATCTGTTTTGCTCCTAAATGCAATTTGAGCCGGGCTCACAGGAAAGCTATACTGAACTTGAGTCAGTGCCATCCAGCTGGGGCAGCTGGAAGGGATTTTGCTGGAATCATCGGTGGCTCGTTCACTCACACGTCTAGTGGTCAGCGCTGGCAGCTGGCTGGGATTTTAATTACATCTAGTAGCATCAGACCTGCGTGTGGCCTGGGTTTCCTTAGAACATGGTGATCACTTCTGGGGTGAGGGTTCCAAGAGAGAGGCAGACAGAGCCTCTATTACATTTTTTTTTAAAGATTCATTTATTTATTTGAGAAAGAGAGAGTTAGCTAACATGGGGGCGAGGGAGAGCAGGGGAAGAGAGAGAATCCCAAGTAGACTTCTCAATGAACGCAGAGCTGGGTGTGGGGCTTGATCCCATGGCCCCAAGATCCTGACCTGATTGAAATCAAGAATCCAATGCCCTTGGGGTGCTGGGGTGGCTCAGTGGGTTAAGCCTCTGCCTTCGGCTCAGGTCATGATCTCAGGGTCCTGGGACCGAGCCCCGCATCGGGCTCTCTGCTCAGCGAGGAGCTTGCTTCCCCCTCTCTTTCTGCCTGCCTCTCTGCCTACTTGTGATCTCTCTCTCTCTCTCTCTCTGTGTCAAATAAATAAGTAAAATTAAAAAAATAAAAGGGGGGGGGCACCTGGCTGGCTCAGTGGGTTAAAGCCTCTGCCTTCGGCTCAGGTCATGATCCCAGGGTCCAGGGATGGAGTCCCACATCGGGCTCTCTGCTTAGCAGGAAGCCTGCTTCCTCCTCTCTCTCTCTCTCTGCCTGCCTCTCTGCCTACTTGTGATCTCTGTCTGTCAAATAAATAAATAAAATCTTAAAAAAAAAAAGAAAGAAAGAAAGAAAGAAAGAAAGAAAGAAAGAAAGAAAGAAAGAAAAGAATCCGTCACCCAACCGACTGAGCCATCCAGGTGCCCCATCACATTTTCTAACCTACCCTTGGAGGGCATATAGTATCTTCTAAATGTGGCTTCTGCCACATTTTGTCTATCAGAAGCAAGTCATAGGAGCCAGCCTAATCCAAGGCAGGAGTTACTAATCTTCACTTTTTCATAGGAGTCATGTCGTAGATTTTGTAGCTACATTTTACAATCCCCAGAATTGTGCAGTCAAAACATTTTAACTATAGATATCTGAATTTCATCTTAATTATGTATTAACTCTATTATATGTGTAAAAATACAAATAATTAAAGCTAGACGATCACGGATACTTTTTAATGGAGTCAATGTAGTGACTTTTATTGAATCATTTTGATATTTCTTAATCCCTATATTTGCTATTCACTTCTTCCTTAGAAAAAGTAAAGCAATTTCAATTCTTTGTCATTATTTGGAGGCTGGGTTTTTTTTGGCATTGCTATTCATTTTGGCAGCTGTCCGCAATGTCTGAAACGGGGTGGAGACAGGATGGAATGGGACACTCAAGACAGACCTAACAGACAACACAGGCTCTAGCATCAGTCTCTAAATCTGCATTCTTTCCTAATTCTGACTTTGTCCCTTACTGCTTATCTGACCTTTGCAAGTTACTCAAATACCCAGAGCTCCAGATTTTTCAACTCTAGGCTGAGGTTACTGTCACTGTTCAGAGGGAGTGTCATGAGGATTAAATAAGATATTGTTTGTAAGGTCCCTAGCTTTGAGCTCAGCATGTTAATCATGCTCTCCTTCGCTCTTTAAGATAATAAACACAGATCAAAATCATCTCAGTTGCGGGTTATTAAACTATAATGACTTCATAGAGCTGATAATCAGTTGTTCTTAAAATAACCCGTGGGATCTGCACCCTTGGTCTTTGTGTGGCACGAGACTAAACATGGCACCAGGAGTTCAGAATAACACTTCACTATGGAGTCAGTTGGATCTCAGACACATTTTGCTCTATTTCCATGGTTCTCCTGTATCAGGACAGATTGGAAGTCAGGAGTTACAACACCTCTTCAGTGAGTTCCATGTATTAATCCAAGTATAATTTACATGTTGATAACATGTCTCCCTAGTGGAAACCACTGATTTTACTTATACTCCCATTCTTGTAAGCCACTGTTAGTGGTTTAAGGAACTGAGAAACCTTCTGTCTCTCTAAATGGGGATCTTTTTGAGTGAGAAAAAGCAGAAAAACAAAAATATAGTGATGGAGATTCAAATGCTAGATTTTTTTTTTACTTGTGTACTTGAAATTTTATCCTAAGTATATTAATGAAGATGATTTTTGCATTTCATTTTCACTGCATTTATTTTTTTGATTAATGTAGTTCCTATTTTTCAGATAAGAAGCAAGAAAAATAAATAAAACAGATTTTCAGACTGATTGCTAATTTATATGAATTCATGTATTCAAATTTATGATCTTTGAATCAAATACAAGTGCTCAGTGCTATTTTTCAAATCTCTGACATTATTTACATAAAAGCCTTTTTTGAAATATCAAAAGAGATTATTAGTCATTGAGGAAATTTCAATCGTACCCTGATGTTTCCTGAAGACGTTTGGAAGGTATGTCAGAACAAAATGCCATTTGAAAGTTAAAACTTGCCAGTGGAAAACACGAGCAGGAATACTCACATGGATTTTTCTTAGCTTTTTAGTAGGTTTCAAACTCTGATACAGCTGTTAATCAAAAGACATTTTTATTGATAGAAATAGAGACTTTCTGGTAAAGATGTTTATTCTATTCCATATATTACAAAGTGATGCATCAGCTTCCCATGGCTGTTCTAAGAAATTACTGCAAAAGCTATAGTTTACAGCAGCACAGATCTGCTGTCTTACTATTCCAGAGGTCAGAATTCCAAACTTGCTCTTACTGGGTCCTGCATTCCATCTGGAAGATCTAGGGGGACAGTTTATTACCTTGCCTTGTCCAGCTTCTAGAGGACACCAGCATCTGTTGGCTAGTGATGCCTTCTGCCATCCTCAAAGCTAGCAGCGCACATCTTCAAATCTCTGAGTGTGACTTGCTACCTCTCTCTTCCATCATGTAAGGATCCTTGTGATGACATTGGGCTCATGCAGATAAACCAGCATAATCTCCCCATCTCAGAATCCTCGATTCATTCACATCTGCAAAATCCCTTTTGCTGTGTAAAATAATATATTAATAAGTTCCAGAAGTACAGGACCCACTATTCTGTCTACTACACACAGCCACTTGGAAATGATTTTGTTTCCATAAATCTTCTTCGTTATCTTAAACATTAAAAACGTGGGTAGTTAAGTAAAAAATAATTTCTGTACTTTGTAAATACAGGAAAAGTATGCAACCAAATTTTGGTATGTCATTCCCGCCCCCCCCCCCCCCCCCCCGATCTAGGAACATCACCATGGGCTAAAAATCTTCACTCCTGAAAACCCTAAAGGCTAGTGTACATTCAACAAAGTTGCACAATTGAAACTTCATGAGGGGCACTAACACAACACAATGTAGAAGAAAATCCAACCACTTACTAAACATATATACTATTCTTTAATGACCACTTTTTAGAGGAGGGAGAAATATTTTGTGTCAATTTATTATTATCATTTTTATTTATTTTTTAAAAGACTTTATTTATTTATTTGACAGAGAGATCACAAGTAGGCAAAGAGGCAGGCAGAGAGAGAGAGGGGGAAGCAGGCTCCCTGCTGAGCAGAGAGCCCAATGTGGGACTCGATCCCAGGACCCTGAGATCATGACCTGAGCCGAAGGCAGCGGCCTAACCCACTGAGCCACCCAGGCTCCCTATTATTATTATTTTTAAATCTGTGAGGTCTTACTGGCATCCACTTACATAGACTAACCACTGAACCATTCACTGCTTTTTGCCACAGGATTTTCTGTAAGAAAGCTCAAAACTGTCAACTTCTTTCTTTGTCCAGTTTCCAAAATATTGACAGCTAAGGTTAACACTGCTATAATATTTTTTCTGTGTAACCCTGCCATATTGTGCATATTTTGGTGGGGAAGGTGTTAAGAACGTATGACTAACAGCCAACTTCTGTTATATTCAGAGAGACCATTTTTCTTAGACTGGAGACGTGGTCTCTCTTGATTCTGCTCTTGTTTCACATATAATAGAGTAGTTTTCAGATGGGACAGTTTTGCCCCCTCCCCACCCTCCCCTCGCCCCGGGAGGACATTCAGCAATGCTTGGAGACTTTTTGGATGACACAGTTTAAAGGATGCTATTCTTGTCATATGGGTAGAGGCCAGGAATGCTCATAAACATCATACAGTGCACAAGATAGGCCCCACTACAAAAAAGGATCTGCTCTAACCTGTAAGTAGTGCTACGATTGAGAGACCCTGATGTAGAATGATCTGGAGCTTAAGATGGAAGAGTCTTTGTCCACATTTCATTCATGTAATGAGTTCAAGTATATGTAAAGGAGAATCTTCATTCATAAGCAGGGTTCCAACCTTCCCAGATTTCTCTTCCTCTCCAAGCCAGTTCCTACCCCAGTTATCCCTAATTCAGGTAAGGCACCACCATCCATAATCAATCAGCTAGTAATTCTTGATAGTTCTACTTTTAGTGCCTATCCTCAGTCTGACCACATCTGCCCATCTCCACTGCTCTCCTCATCGTATGCCACCTTCATATCTTGCCTTGAATCTGTGTCCCCTCCTCGCTGGTTTCTCTGTGTCCTTTCTTGCTCTTGGCAATGCGTTATTCAGGAGCCAGATTTTAAAAGTTGGTGTTGGATCATGTTCTTCCATCCAGTGGCTTCTCATCACAAAAAGAAGGTAATCTACACTTCTTACCAGGACATACCTAACTGAGCCCCATCTAACTCTCCAAGCTTACCATAGTCATTCTGTCTCTCCAGTCTGACCAGCCCCCTCCAGGTCACATGGACACACAAACTTGTCCCCAACACAACTTTGCATGTGCTGTTCTTCCCACCTGGAATGATTCATCCACCTCCTCCTTCACATCCCCTCTGCCTGACACTTCTAGATTATCTCTGCTCAGAGACGCCCTCTGACATGACCTCATCCCAGTCACATCCCATCATATTCTACAGTTTTATTTTCTCCTTAGGACTTGTCAGTACCTAAAATCATCATATTTAATGTTGTGCTTATTCTAATGTGTTATTTCACTTCCTTCTCCCCAGCCCCCAAGTTCAAGAAGACAGAGATTTGGTCTGAATGGTTCCCATTGTGTCTGTAGTATATAGTTCTAGATGGGTCTATATTAAATTTTTAAAAGAATGAGAAAAAATGCATTATTAATAAACTTATTTAATTAATAAATTTGTGGGGTCTTTTCCCCTTCTTAATAATTTCAGAACACATCAGAATAAAGTATAGATTTCAAGTTTGTTGTGATCCCTTCAAATATCTAGATATATTTTGCATACTGGTCTTCAGTTTCCATTTTATGAGCCAACATGACTCTGCAAAATCTACCCTCATCTGTCACCACCTACTCTCTTTTTTTCTCTTCTACCTCCAATTCTAGCTTTGTTTATTCCCTAACTAAATCTCCTTTTATTTTTTTTATTTTTTTTATATCTTATTTATTTATTTGACAGAGAGAGAGAGAGATCACAAGTAGGCAGAGAGGCAGGCAGAGAGAGAGGGGGAAGCAGGTTCCATGCTGAGCAGAGAGCCCGATGCGGGGCTTGATCCCAGGACCCTGAGATCATGACCTGAGCCGAAGGCAGAGGCTTAACCCACTGAGCCACCCAGGTGCCCCTAAAGCTCCTTTTAGATGATTCTTCTTAACTGAATCTCAGCAGAAGTTTTCACTTAGCTTTGGAGATTTATTTTGATCATAAAAGCAACCACATCTTCTTAATAACTTTGTTTTTTAGAAGAGCCCTATATTGTCTCAGTTATAAATGAAGGACTTCATGGGATTAATTGAAATAATTCATAGTTGTATAAAATTAGTCAGTAGAGTCTACCAACCTGCTTCTTCTCATCACTATGTATCCCATGCAGTGAGCAAATGTCTATCTTGCTCAATGCCGTGTTTTTGTTCTGAGAGCAGAGCCTGGCACATGTGGTCTTTTAGTAAATATATGTAGCACGAATGAGATAATAGAGAGAGAGCAGTTAGCATAGTATGTGACACCCTGGCAGGAGCCCAATAAATGATTCATATGGCATGGGAGAGATATTCAAGCTAATCATCTGCTCCCGCTGGTAATGAGGGCATTTGGGGAACCCACCAAAGATGCAATTGTAGAGAAATGGACAAGCTACAGGGAACAGAGGACCAGCTCCTTCCCCTGAGAGGGACTCAATGGAAGGACTGAATGGGTCTTGTGAGGAAGGCTGGTGTCAAAATTAATAACATCTTTCTAACAAGGCTCAGGCATTTAATTAAAATTAATTCAGTAAAAAAGCTAGTGGCAGTATTGAGGTGCCAGAGGCAAGAGCTGACCAGTAGTGGAGACTATCTGGTAATAAATAGGCTTTAGCATGGAAGTAGAGCTTGGAGGGTCCCCAGAAATCAAACAAACAGCTTGAGCAGCTGAAATTCAGAATTACTGTAGGAATAGGTATAATATTTCTAAATTTATCTTTAAAAGACCTCATGTGTGCCCTTTTTGAGCAAAGCTTAGAACTGAGGCACAAAGGATTAATTATATATTATAATATATTACATATTATATTAATTTTTAGGAGAGTCATGTTTTTGCAGAAAAATTACTATAAACTTGATATCAGAACCTGGGGGAAAAAGCCTCCTTTTTGTCATAAGCAACTCTAATCAAGGAATTCCATCTTGCTTATATTAAATAATAAGGCTAAAGAAAATAGCATTTGAAGTTAGCTCTCTTGTAACAAGTATCATTCCTCCACAACATGATTTCTTTAGTTGAAGGACACACAGTCTAGCTCTTAGAGGACACTTAATAAAAGCTTTTTGTTGCCTAAAAGTGAGATATTCAGGGTGGGTAACTCTTTCAATTTCTTTCCTACCTAAAGATTTTTTATAATATCCTTCTATAGCTGTTGGAATCTGACAATTGTTCAAAGTTAATTGCAAAACAGTTCTTTCATTTTAGTCCAATCAGTGCATTTCCCATTGCTTGTGTTAAAAGCAAAGGGATCCTCTCTTTTAGAATTATCTAGGAAGAATATGGCTTTTCTTTTCTTTCCTTTTCTTTTTTGTTTAGAAATTGTTTCAGAAAAAAAAAAAAAAAAAAAAAAAAGAAATTGTTTCAGTTAAAATCAGCAAAATGTCTGCTTTTTTTTTTTAGTTTAATTTTATTTTTTTCAGTGTTCCAAAATTCATTGTTCACCACACCCAGTGCTCCATGCAATATGTGCCCTCCACAATAACCAGCACCAGGCTCAACCCACCCCCTACAACCCCCCTCCAAAATCCTCAGTCTGTCTCTCAGAGTCCACAGTCTCTCATGGTTCTTCTCCTCCTCTGATTTCCCCCAACTCACTTCTCCTCTCCATCTCCTAATGTCCTCCGTGTTATTCCTTAAGCTCCACAAGTAAGTGAAACCATATGATAATGAATTCTCTCTGCTTCACTTAATTCACTCAGCATAATCTCTTCCAGTCCTGTCCATGTTGATACAAAAGTTGGGTATTAATCCTTTCTGATGGAGGCATAATACTCCATTGTATATATAGACCATAACTTCTTTATTCATTTGTCCATTGAAGAGCATCTTGGTTCTTTCCACAGTTGGGCAACTGTCGCCATTGCTGCTATGAACATTAGGGTACAGATGGCCCTTCTTTTCACTACATCTGTATCTTTGGGGTAGATACCCAGTAGTGCCATTGCAGAGTCAGAAGGTAGCTCTATTTTTAATTTCTTAAGGAATCTCCATGCTGTTTTCCAAAGTGGCTGCACAACTTGCATTCCCAGAAATATTTTAAGAGGGTTCTCCTCTCTCCACATCCTCTCCAACACTTGTTGTTTACTGTGTTGTTGATTTTGGCCATTCTAACTGGTGCCAGGTGGTATCTCAATGTGGTTTTGATTTGAATCTCCCTGATGGCTAGTGATGATGAACATTTTTTCATGTGTCTGTTAACCATTTGTATATCTTCCTTGGAGAAGTGTCTGTTCATGTCTTCTGCCCATTTTTTGATGTGATTATCTGTTTTGTGTGTGTTGAGTTTGAGAAGTTCTTTATAGATCTTGGATATCAGCCCTTTGTCTGTGTGTCATTTGCGTATATCTTCTCCCATTCCGTCGATTGCCTCTTTTTTTTGTTGACTGTTTCCTTTGCTGTGCAGACAATTTTTGATCTTGATGAAGTCCCAAAAGTTCATTTTCACTTTTGTTTCCTTTGCCTTTGGAGACATATCTTGAAAGAAGTTGCTGTGGCCGATTTGAAGAGGTTACTGCTTATGCTTTCCTCTAGAATTTTGATAGATTCCTGCCTCACATTGAGATCTTTTATCCATTTCGAGTTTATCTTTGTGTATGGTGTTATAGAATGGTCAAGTTTCATTCTTCTATACATAGTTGTCCAATTTTCCCAGCACCATTTATTGAAGAGACTGTCTTTTTTCCACTGTATATTTTTTTCCTACTTTTCGAAGATTATTTCTCCATAGAGTTGAGGGTCCATATCTGGGCTTTCTACTCTGTTCCACTGGTCTATGTGTCTGTTTTTGTGCCAGTACCATGCTGTCTTGGTGATCACAGCTTTGTAGTAAATCTTGAAATCAGGCAATGTGATGCCCCCAGTTTTGTTTTTTTGTTTTTTCAACATTTCCTTAGCAATTTGGGGTCTCTTCTAGTTCCATACAAATTTTAGGATTGTTTGTTCCAGCTCTTTGAAAAATGCCAGTGGGATTTTGATCAGGATGGCATTGAAAGTATAGATGGCTCTAAGCAGTATAGACATTTTGACAATGTTTATTCTTCTGATCCATGAGTGTGGGATGCTCTTCCATCTTTTTGTGTGTCTTCTTCAATTTCTTTCATGAGTGTTCTGTATTTCTTCAAGTACAGATCCTTTACCTCTTTGGTTAGGTTTATTCCCAGGTATCTTATGGTTCTTGGTGCTATAGTAAATAGAATCAATTCTCTAATTTTCCCTTTCTATTTTTTCCTTGTGAGTGTATAAGAAAGCAACTGATTGGGGCACCTGGGTGGCTCAGAGGGTTAAAGCCTCTGCCTTCGGTTCAGGTCATGATCCCAGGGTCCTGGGATCGAGCCCCATATTGGGCTCTCTCCTTGGTGGGGAGCCTGCTTCCTCCTCTCTCTCTCTCTCTGCCTGCCTCTCTGCCTATTGTGATCTCTCTCTGTCGAATAAATAGATAAAATCTTTAAAAAAAAAAAAAAAGAAAGGTAGCAACTGATTTCTGTACATTGATTTTGTATCCTGCCACATTACTGAATTGCTGTATGAGTTCTAGTAGTTTGGGAGTGGAGTCTTTTATGTTTTCCTTATAAAGTATCATGTCATCTGCGAAGAAAGAGAGTTTGACTTCTTCTTTGCCAGTTTGAATACCTTTTATTTCTTTTTGTTATCTGATTGCTGTTGTAGGACTTCTAGTACTATGTTTAACAGCAGTGGCAAGAGTGGACATCCTTGTCGTATTCCTGATCTGAAAGGGAAGGCTGTCAGCTTTCCCCCATTGATGATGATATTTTCCATGGGTTTTTCATAGATAAATTTTATGAAGTTGAGGAATGTTCCCTCTATCCCTATACCTTGAATCGTTTTAATCTGGAATGGATGCTATACCTTGTCAAATGTTTTTTTCTGCATCAATTGAGAGAACCATGTGGTTCTTCTCTCTTCTCTTATTGATTTGTTCTATCACATTGATTGATTTGCAAATGTTGAACCACCCTTGCATCCCATGGATAAATCCCACCTGGTCGTGGTGGATAATCTTTTTAACGTACTGTTGGATCCTCTTAGCTAGGATCTTGTTGAGAATCCTGGCATCCGTATTCATCAGTGATATTGGTCTGAAATTCTTCTTTTTGGTGGAGTCTTTGCCTGGTTTGGAGATTAGGGTAATGCTGGCTTCATAAAAAGAGCCTGGAAGTTTTCCTTCTGTTTCTATTTTTTGAAACAGCTTAAGGAGAATAGGTATCATTACTTCTTTGAATGTTTGGTAGAATTCTCCAGGAAATCTGCCAGGTCCTGGGCTCTTGTTTTTTGGGAGGATTTTGACCACTGCTTCAATCTCATTCCTAGATATTGGTCTATTCAGGTTGTCAATTTCTTCCTGATTCAGTTTGGAAGTTTATAGGTTTCCAGGAATGCATTCCTTTCATCTAAGTTTCTTAACTTATTGGCATATAACTGTTGATAATAATTTCTGATGATTGTTTCTATTTCCTTGGTGTTAGTCTCAATCTCTCCCTTTTCATTCATAATGTTATTAATTTGGGTCCTCTCTCTCTTTTCTTTTGGATTAGTTTGGCCAATGGTTTATTGATCTTATTGATTTTTTCAAAAAAACAACTTCTAGTTTCATTGATTTGTTCTACTGTATCCCTAGATTCTATCTCATTGATCTTCGCTCTAATCTTGATTATTTCCCTTTTTGTGTGTGGGGTTGGCTTAATTTGTTGTTGGTTCTCCAGTTCTTGAAGCTGTAAAGAGTGCTGGTGTATTCTGGATTTTTCAATTTTTTTGAGGGATGCTTGGATGGCTATGTATTCCCCCCTTAGTACTGCCTTTGTTGTATCCCATAGGTTTTGGACTGAAGTGTCTTCATTCTCATTCGTTTCCATGAATTGTTTAAGTTCTTCTTTGCTCTCCTGGTTAATCCAAACATTCTTAAGCAGTGTGGTCTTTAGCTTCCAAGCATGTGAATTCCTTCCAAACTTTTCCTTGTGGTTGAGTTCCAATTTCAAAGCATTGTGGTCTGAGAATATGCAGGGAATAATCTCAATCTTTTGGTATCTGTTGAGCCCTGATTTGTGACCCAGTATGTGGTCTATTCTGGAAAAAGTTCCATGTGCGCTCGAGAAGAATGAGTATTCTATTGTTTTAGGGTGGACTGTTCTGTATTTATCTATGAGGTCATTTTGGTCCAATGTGTCATTCAATGCTCTTGTTTCTTTATTGATTTTCTGCTTGGATGATCTGTCTGTTACTGAGAGTGGCATGTTACAATCCCCTACTATTAATGTATTCATATCAATATGACTCTTTAACTTGATTAACAGTTGTCTTATGTAGTTGGCTGCTCCCATATTGGGGGCATAAATATAATTATTAAATCTTATTGGTGGATAGACCGTTTAAGAATGGTGTAGTGTCCTTCTTTATCTCTGACTACAGTCTTTAGTTTAAAAATCTAATTTATCTGATATGAGACTCGCTATCCTAGCTTTCTTTTGAACATGAAAGATGCCTCTCCATCCCTTCACTTTCAGTCTGGATGTATCCTTAGGTTCCAAATGGGTCTCTTGTAGACAACATATGGACGGATCCTGTAGTTTTATCCAATATGGAACCCTGTGCCATTTTATGGGAGTGTTGAGGCTGTTCACGTTGATTGTTGATTGTTGATTGTGATTCTTTGTTAAAGATGATTGTGATTGTTGAAAGATATGTTTTTATTGACATCATGTTGCCTATGAAGTCCTTGTTTCTATAGATTATCTCTGGAAATTTCTGTTCTATGACACTCCTGGGTTCTTCTTTTATAGACTCCCCTGCTCCAATAGTTCTTGTAGTGCCAGCTTGGTGGTCACATACTCTTTTAAACCTTGCTGATCTTGGAAGCTCTTTATCTCTCCATCCATTTTGAATGTCAGTCTTGCTAGATAAAGTATTCTTGGCTGCATGTTCTTCTCATTTAGTGCCCTGAATATGTTTTGTCAGCCCTTTCTGTCTTGCCAGGTTTATGTGGACAGGTCTGATGTTATCCTGATGGACCTGCCTTTGTACATAAGAAATCTCTTCCGCCTAGCTGCCCTCAGGAGCTGTTGTCTAAAATTATGATTCATCAGTCTTACAGTCAAGTGCCTCAAGGTCTTTCTAGATTTGTTCATCTTGGGGGGGGGGGTGATCTTTCTACTTCTAGGACAGAAACACTGGTTCCATTCCGCAGACTGGGAAATTTTTCATTGAGAGTTTGTTCAACTGTATCTTCTAGTCTTCTCTATTTCTTCACCCCCTCAGGAATCCCAATAATTCTGATGTTGGAATGTTTCATGGCGTCATTTATTTCCCTAATTCTGTTTTCATGGCTTCTAAGCTGTTTGTTCCAGGCCTCCTCCTGATCCTTTTTCTCCATCAGTTTGTCCTCCAGATCACTAATTTTATCTTCTGGGTTACCCTCGCTTTTAGAGTATTTAGGTTAGATTGTATCTCACTGATAGCATTTTTAACTTCTTCCTAGGGGGCTTTCACTTCTACCCTAATCTATTCCATGTTGTCACTAATGGTTTTCTCCAACCTAGCCATTGCCTAGATAATTATTGTCCTGAATTCCCTTTCCAACATACTGTTTATGTCCATATCCAATAGCTCTGATGGAGAGGGCACAGTCTCTGAATTTTTCCTCTGTTGGGTGTTCCTACTCCTAGTCATTTTGGTGAGAAGTGGTTGAGGGGACGTGCAGCTGAATATATCAACCATGATCCAGGCAAGGTGCACCCTGGAATGCTTCCGAGCAATTGGAAGTCACCACCAAAAGTAAAGAAAACAGAAAATGAGAGAGATAGGGAAGGAAAAAACAACAACAACAAAAACAAAACAAAACAAAACCCAGAAGGTCCAGCTAGAAAGGGCCCCAAAGGTAAGATTTATAAGGTATACAAACAAAATGGACAAAAAGACCAACAAAAGTAAATGTCAAGGAAAAAAAAAAAAAGAACCCAGTCAAAATGAACCCCAAGTATAAGATTTTATATAATACCAGAACAAAAACAAATACACAGAAACACTGACAGAAAAAAAAGATGGGAGGGTGGTTCTAAATCCTCAGTGTGGGCGAGGAAAGTTATTTTGATTCTTCCTGGGTGTATCTTAATATCTTTGTTTAAGGACTCAACTTTCCAGAGATAAAGGGAGATTAAAACTGATTTATATGTAGGGGTAGTATTGATTAGAACAAGAGGATTACCTTGAAGCTTATATCTATATGTATATTAAAACAAAATAGAAAAGAAAAAATATAGGTATATATATGAGAAAAGTTCAAGTTAAAAGGTTATTATGGAATATGTTGTATTAAACCTGTAGTTGCAATGGTAAGTAGGTTTAAAAAATTAAAAAGAACAAGAATAATAAGAACAAATTAAAAAGAAAAGTTGTATCTATGAAATACACAGGTTTTAGGGCAATACTGGGAGCTTAATATCTTGCTTTCCCCTGATACTGGGGTTTTACAGTTTTATGGGGACCCTGTGATGGTTGTCCTCTAGTTCTTTCAGCTGGCTTTCTGGGGGAGGGGCCTGCCGCATTGTTTTTCAGTCAGTCTTGCTGGGGTTGAGTCCTTCTGCCCCTTATCAAGGGGCTGGGCTCTGTGTAAACCAGTTTTTCAGGCTTTTGTTCTCTGGGGGTTTTTGTTCTTTGGCTGCTGGCTTTTTGTGGCTTTTGGGAGGTTTAGAGGAAAGCAAACTGCACCCAGACCTCTGTCTCAGAGAGAAGACTCAGTCTGCTCCCCTCTGGGTGGTCCAGAGGCGACACACAGTCGCCCCCTCTGCAAACTCCGCTGAACCCTGCAATCTCCCACAAGCAGTGCACATCCCCAGCCACCGTCTCAGGGGTCGCCCAAAGCTCCTGCCTGTCCCTGCACCCCCATGCCAAAACTGCAAGCGATAATGGTCCAGGGAGCCCCCTTCTAGTGGCCACCTTTGCCGGGACTGCTGTCTGGGGTAGTTCCTTCAAGTCCAGGCTGGGAGTGTTCAGACTCTCAGCTGGTCCTAGAGACCACTGGCTAGCACCCCCACTGAGCAATGTCAGGCAAAGGTGCAGAGCACAGTTCAGACCTTGATGGCTCAGTGAGCACTGAGTGCAAAAGGCCATGGTTCTAGAGAGCACCCACCAGACGTCCTCAAGCCACACAGCCCTGACGGCTCTGGGACCCAGAACTGGAGGCTCTGACACTACACTTTCTCTGGTACAGGTGGTCTCTGGCAGTGGCCGTCCTGGGACCATGGGCTTAGGCCCGTGCCCGTGACCGCCTGACTCTACCAGTTGCCCCTAAGATCTTTAGCTCTTTTTGAGTGCTTTTAACAAGACACCAAGTTAATACTTGTCCCCAATCCCAGGCCATTTTTGTATTGCGGTATTACTTTCCAATGGGTTGCTTCTGGTGGCCCCCTCCCCCTTCTGTTTATCTTCAGATATCAGTCCAATCGTTCCTAGTATGCTTTACCTCTCCACTGCTGTCTTCTGCCCCCGTAGAGATCCAGAAGTGTATAATCTTACATCTCAGGCTGATTTCATGGGTGTTCAGAGTGTTCTGGTAGATACTTAGCTCACTTTAGGGGACCGGTTGAAACAGAGTCTCCTACTTCTCCACCATCTTGCCCTCCTCCTCAAACTGTTTGCTCTTATACTAATGCCAAATAAAGGACTCTTCTTTGATATATTCGTCTTCTCTGGATGTGTTGTCCAGATGCATAAACCTTCAGCATTCAGGTCACACACGTCTGAACTACAAAGATACTTCCAGTGGAGTCTAAACTGTTGGTAGATTTGGATGTTGCCATAAACTTTGTACTTACGTGAGGGTGGCCTTATCCCATCCTCAACATAACAAAATGTAGGAGTGTATATGTCTTCCCGAGAGAACTAGAGCTAATTTTGCATCACAGGAATTTGCTTCCATAGGCACTGGAAATATATAAACCAAGTTAAACAGCTATGAATTGAATATATTATTGACATTTAAATTTAAGTTAAAATCATTAATTGATACATTTAATGACAGATTTAAAAATAATTTATTATGCCAGTAAATACAGAGAGTGCCTATTTAGTGGCTAATCATTACAATACGATCCGGTGACCCCTGTACTAAGTGAACTTTCCGAAGCTGAATTGCCAAGAAAGAGACACTTATGCTAGAATATAAGTCATGATCCACAGGTATTTGGTGAGCCTCCTCCATAAATCCATCACAAGAAAAAATTTTAAATTACCTCTTTGAAATTTTAGACATTTTGCAATAAATTTTTAATAACAAAGTGGAATACACATACACACAACAAAAGATAATCTTACTTAATTTTTAAATGTATTTGGCCTTCAAATTCCTATTTCAAAGAAGCTGCAAGGTTTACGTAAGAGACTATATTATTATTTTTTTTACTTCACAAATTAGTATATGATAGCCTCATAAATCCCTAAAATCTGTGTTCAGGAATCTAATTCTTTACTTTCTATTCCCAACATACGCTTCCTTAATTAAGCTTGTCTTTAATGGTCAGTAGCCATAAGCACAAAGATAAATCTATCTTAGCTCTAATTACTGGGAGTTATCCTTTTATTTCTTAGAAGAGCTGTAAGTTTAGGGTTTGTTACAGTGGAAGGAGAGACTTCCCTTTCCTTTCCTTTCCTTTCCTTCCCTTTGCTTGCCTTTTTTTTTTTTTTTTTTTTTTTCTGTGATAAAATCCTGGCCATTGATTGCTTTGGTGGAGACAGAATAGCAGGGGATGGGAAATGCTCATAAATGAGCCGAGATGACTTGAAGAACTGTGATAGCATTAAGAAATAGAAAAGTCAGAAGATGGAGCTGGTGCCAGAAGGAACATCGTAAATCTAGTTTGAGAAGCAGTATGTTTTCAAGTTATGCACAAGGCAGATGGGAATGTGAGAGTTTATCTTTGGAAGAGTGGGGATGCTGAAAATGAATGATTTGCTATTTGTCTAAAAAAAAGGGGGGGAGGATTTTCTGGGAGCTTTGGAATGAATGAGTTTGCAGAGAAAATAAGAAGAGAGAAGAGAAGAGGGGTTGAAGTCTTAGAGGAAAATGCATTTAGAAGAGGAAGGCTTAGGATAATAAGAACAGTGGCCAAAGAAGAGAAACAGAGCTACCTACAACTCATCTTAGTAGGAGACTTGCTTTCCAATGCTTCAAATCTCCCATGTTTTTGCTTCCCTTCTACTTCTTTAAAGAAAATCCGAATTCCCTGAGAACATCCTAAGATTCCCAATCTTAACCACAACCTCATTTCCTGTCTTCCTTCCCCTTTCTGTCCATCCTGCACTTCTTAGTTTCCAAATCTGGTACAATAGCAAAGGAATGCATGATCATAGTAAAATTATGGGGAAAGTGTAGCAAAGAAACCAAGTACCTGGAGATAAATGTATGTCTGGAAGAAGGCTTGCTGGATCAAATGGTGTGCACGTTTTTACAACTTCTATGTTGCCCAATTGCCCTGCAGAATGACTCTATCAATTTGGACTCCTCCAACATGGTTAATGGGCTGTAGTGTAATTGTCTGTTTATCTATCTGTTATCCTCATTAGGCTGTAGACTCTTCAAGGACTTTCTAATCTCTCAATGCCCAGCATCTAGAATTCAGGTAGGTACAGACTAGACACTCATTAACCAACTTTCTTTCCTACCTCTAAAATCTTCGAAGCCCCCAAACAAGTGCACCAACCGATATCATAGAATGAATGGATGAAAGATAAGACATAGTATGTGGCAAGATGTTCCAGAATTTTCTCCCAAAACACAACACAGTCACAAGCCCCTGTATAAAGTTTACCATCTGTGTCTTAAGCAAAACACGCATAATGTAGTCTTCATTAATAGGTGGCTTTAGATAACCCTAAGGCAGGTACTGCTTGACTTGAATTAACACTGAACACTGAGGTTGCATAAATGTAGAGGTCTATGTGTATGGATATTTTAAGTGAACACCTTTCAAAATTCAACTATATTAGTAAATGAAATTGCAGTAACTTCCTGTAGGGTGAAAATTTTGAGAGTATGTTACTATGGTGATTATTTTTAAATGTCATGATTATAGTTTAGGTTTATAGATTTCTTTCCAGAACCAAAAAAAAAAAAAAAAAAGGTCTCTATAGTCCTCAAGGAATGTGCTTGCTTCCATGTGAAATCTTTTTTTTTTTTAAGATTTTATTTATTTACTTGATAGATAGAGATCACAAGTAGGCAGAGAGGCAGGCAGAGAGGAGGAGGAAGCAGGCTCCCTGCTGAGCAGAGAGCCCGATGTGGGGCTCGATCCCAGGACACTGGGATCATGACCTGAGCTGAAAGCTGAGGCTTTAACACACTAAGCCACCCAGGCACCCCTTCCATGTGAAATCTTTAGTAAAGTTACAAATTAGCCCTATGATGCTTTTGTTTGTAAAACAAGCTTATAAAGATAAAAATCCAAGATTATTTACTTAATACATAACTGAAATGATTACACATATGGTTCCAAAGGTATAAGGATTTCATGAGACATAAGCAATAATCGAGAAACATACATTTCACATGTGCAGGCATAAGAATTGGACCTCTAAAGAGATAGATTAATATACCTAAGAAAAGTGGCATGGTAGAGATTAAAGACTAAATTAGGTGGAGGGTGGGAGGAAGGAGGAAACAGCCCACCTTAGAGCTATTCCTGTCAAGGTCCATTTGAGATATTTCCAATACAGAGGTTTTTTTCCCCTAATGATCCCAACTGGAATGAGGCTCTAAGTTATCTGAGTAATTTAGCTGTGCCTCTTCCTAAAAGACACACATTTATTGAGCATCTGCTATGTGCCAAGCAACAGATGACCATGTGATATGCCATGGGACGTGACCTAGGCATGGACAAATGCTTCAGGCTGACAAAGAACTTCAGTGCCTTTTGTTAACAGACTTTATATTTAACAATTAAAGTTCAGTTCATGCTTCACAACTGTTTAGATATATTTCATGTGTGTATCAATAATCATGAAAATCTTGATTTTTTTTTAGTTACACAGTGCTTAATAAATATCTGTTGAATGAATAAATGATTGACAAGGATTATGTATTTAATTATTCATAGAGAGCAAAGTTGTTGTTTACAAAACAATAGATTTAAATATTTGGCAAACCGTAGTTGGGGCAAAATCAGGAGAGGAACAAAATGATTAGAAAGGTTAAAATGATTAAGAAGGATGGTTAAAGAAAAAAGTATTTTTCTTAGTCGTATCACTTTGAACAAGAACATAATTTCCCAACTTTGTCTCTGCTGCATAGTCTCTATTTTTCAACACTGGCTAGTTCTATGTAAAGAGAAAAACGATTTTTTACTACTAATATTTTATGATGTACGCATACCCGCCCAACTAAAACATACCTTAGATATGTAGGCTTCCTCATTGGTAAAATTTAGCAAATCGTTAACTCCTGTGTGATGTAATCTGAGTTAATATCTGTAATAACACTTTTCTTATGTTGGCCCTGGAATTGTAGTGGTATTATAATACCATAGGAATTTTTAAAAGAGTAAAATAATAACAAATGTAAATGACCGTAATATTATTATAGGGACATAAAAAGGTACATAGTTGGACTAGTTGAGGAAAAGATAAGAAGGTGACAACAAGTAAAATAAAAAAATAAAAGAAACCCACCTGTGTGTATCAAGAGATGACATTTTTGCCAGTGATGCAGCTGATGTATATATTCATAGCCCAACTGGATCTTAGTCATAAGAAAATACAGATAAAGCATTGCTTTTTTGTTTTTTTTTTCTTTTTTCATTTATGAGAACATGTAGAGACCTTCTGCTCAGTAACTTTAATTGGAATGCTATTGAAATAGCTATCAGTGCATTCTCATGGAATGAATAAAATATTGAATTTAACTGAAATGAAAATCACAGCTAGCCAAAATTTGGGAGTTTTAAGTTGGCAAAAGCATTGCCAACGCTTAGCATCAACACATTTTACTCTAATGGTTTTCCTGGCTTTTAGAACACGGTCTTCTTTTGGACATCAGAGTGTGTGGTTAGCATAATTGGATGATCTGCTGGAATAGCCCCTATCCTGTTGTGGGAAAGGCAAAACACCCAAGCTTGAATACTAAGAAAGAGCTTGAAACAGTCGCCGTGGTGCGTGGGTTGGCCTAAAGTTGGTTATTGCTAGGGAGAAGATGCCAAGTGGCCCTTTCCAGTGTGAATCCTGGCTGTTTCACACCCTGTTAAATTTTGCAACATAAAAGTCTTTTGGGAAGTATCAGGCCTAAGGTGGAAAACTTTTATTCTGACCTTGGCTTGGCTATACTGAGGCATCATAAAAATTCTGACCGTTTCTTTCTTGTTCTGAGGATGGCTTGGGGAACCAGGGTGAAGTAGACCACCCATTAACATTGAAACTGAAATCTTGTTCATTGCATGGTTCTATGTGATTTCCAGCTCTAACGCTGATGGACAGGCATGGGATGAGTTTTGTAGATTAGTGTGATATTCAATATTGCCAT